>NC_072731.1:80724189-81389681 GCF_026930045.1 Uloborus diversus | reverse complement strand
TGTGGATGATAGTGTGAACTGTTCCTTGACTCAGGTTGAGTTCATCACTGATTTCATGGGCCTCTTAATCTTCCAATTAGCTTGGATCATTTCATTAATGAAGGCAATGGAATAATGAACCTAATGGAATCGATGGTGATCGCAATGTTTGCTTGGCCCGGTCTTGGCAGATCTGGTGTCGTTGCCGCCCTTAATGGTACTACTGCGCTTTCCGATTTGAACTCATCCATGGATAGCACAATTTCCCTTTTGTACAATTTCCTCTACTTCAAACAGGTTTAACCGCTGAACGGCATTTAAGATGCCTACCTCATACCACCCTTTATATACTTGTGCAGTGACGCTCTAATTGAATCATTCATTCTGATGTTATTGCACTTGTCCACTTTTCATTTGCGCAACCCTTATACTTTAAAAAAATTTTGTTTCATTCATGTTATGTTATTTATTTTTAATTTAATTTTATTTCAAATTGTTTATTATGTCAATATTTTAGATTTTTGATAGGCACATTACGTTTTCTTTGATCTAGTGTTTAGTGTTTGAAATCACTTTGTCTATTTTTTTACCATTTTTCTCACTATAAAGGTCTTTTAACACTTCAAAGTGCTCTTTTATTGCATTGACAAATCCTTTCCGTGTCATCTCCAGAGTTTCATTGCTATTCACATTTATAACATTAATTTTTTGCGTTATTTGCACAAAAGTAAACGCTTTGCTTTGCAACAGTCCATACATTTTTCAATTTTGAACTTTCTGTTAATTTTGTACTTTGATAAATGCATAATGCCTTTCACTAAAAATATTACTTTTGTATTTCATTGCAGTCGTATGAAGATTTGGTTGCACGTTTAGAGCCAGTTATAATGGTGAGTGTGTCACAAATTTTATCAATTTAAGAGCGATCTACATTTTCATGTTACTCATTCTTATTATTTTTACTGTAGGAATTGGAGCGACAAGAAAACGTGTTGGTTGTTGGTCATCAAGCTGTCTTGAGATGTATTTTAGCTTACTTTTTAGACAAGCATTCTGGTAATTTGAATCTTTAATCTTTTCTTTTGGTTTTTTTGTCATTTTGATAAAATCACGCATTTAATCATAAAACTTGTGTTACTATGCTGTTCTTATCAACTTTTAATCTCAGTGCGTTGACAATGGTTGTCTCACCTATGTCAGAAAGAGGAATAAAATATATAAAATTGTTTCCAAGTTCTAAAGTCCCTTTGTTAGAGTTATTTTTGTAATGCTCCTTTTATAGCTTCCTCGCTAGTTAATTAGTTTTGAGGGAAAAGTTACACAACTATACTACAGTAATAAAAAGTGAATGGGATACTTGTTAATAAGATGCCAAGCATGTAAGTGATAAAGATTGAGTAAAACGTCCATACAGTTTGATTCTCAAACCAGCATTAATCTATTTAGTGAATAAAAAAGTCCTTTTCCTAACTGAAAAATGCTTGAGGATATTTCTGTCTGAAGAATAATGAATGTCTATATAATCTAACTTTTTTTAAATTGTGAAAATATAATGAGTCATAGAGTTGTAAATTGTCATTTGACATTGTATTTTTCTAGTTCTTTTAAATTCTTTTCCCAAAAGTTACTGTAGAAAAGCATTTTCTTTCATTCATAGTAGTCTATCATGAATTTCGTGGCAAAGAAGATAAGTTTGGAATGCAAAAATGCAATGGTTGTTAGAAAGTTATAAAACTGTGCAGTGGGGTTGTTTTCTTCAGTCAAAAGTAATACTTTTGACTGCATCTATCAAAGTAACTCATTCTATCAAAGTAGTACTTTGATAGAATGAGTAAAAAAAATAACATGGACCCAGAAAATATTTTCATTTTCCCAACAGTTATTTTTAAATTAATTTTATAAAATGTCCGATTTTGAAAACAAGGGGTGGTCTTGATGACGTCATAAATGATGCAATTTGGCGCATCTTCCCCATTATGATAATCAAGAAGTGAATTAAATATTGCTCTCTACGCTTGCTATCAACCATATCGTTGCCAATACATGTGAGTAAAGATACAAATTAAATATTTTTCTCAGTGAATGGCAACACTGAATGGCATTTCATCATTTGTGATGTCACACGAGAGGAACATAAACAATGAAAGCACACCGATTTAAGTAATTTGTTTTAAATATTAAACTTGAACAAATTATTTAAAAAATGGTCAGATCCTATATTTTTAAGCATGCTCTTTCAGAAAAAATATACTTTTAAAATTTTGGAAACAACCCCATTGAAACAAAGTCAAGGAGTTAACATTTTTTATCTCAAAATTATTTTGCTGTTTTGTTCTGGAATTTTTACTGTATGATTTGCTTTAACTACTTGTTTTTACTAAGCTTAGTAATTAACATTGATAACAAGTTCACCTTTAGGGGGGGATTTGTGAATTTTAATGATTGTTTTAAAATAATTTGAGTTTTACTTTCTCCTGAATCAAAAGTTGTTAAACATTAGAACAGCAGAAGCCATAGGACAGAACAAATTAATGTTCTGCATGATTCAGAAGTAAAACTCTTGAAATTTACCGTTGTTCATTGATACCTCCTTCCACCAACCGAGTGGGTGCAATTTTGAGGTAATTTGCTCTCCGTACGTCCTTTTCCCTGGCCTCCTTTGTCCCCTAAGATTCACTTCTAGGACACGAAAAAGCTGTTGATATTAGAGGGAAATTTTTGTCTACTACTGCTGTTGAAAAGATTATTAGGTTTCAAATCTGAAACCGATAGTGTAACCGGAATTCCCAATATAGAGGTTGAAAGGAAATTTCATTAGGGGAAAAAGCATCGCAAAAATGTTATGTTTTATCTTTTTTTTTTCTTTTCCTTTTACCAAATAAGTTATTTGTTATTCAAAAGTTTTAGCCGACATAAATTTAAAACAATTATCAACTATATTAACATTTAAAAAAATAATATTAATCCTGCTGTATGAGTAGCTATGTTTCCAAAAGCTCCATTTAAACAATCTGTAGATAAGTTATCTTAGGCTTTTGTTTTACTGATAAATATGCGTAAGTTCACCAATTTAACATTTAGAGTACAATAAACTAGAGTGTTTAAAACTTCACAAAAGTTGCATCTGGCCTGCAAACTTTCCTGTTTTTAAACCGAGACTCCTGTTTTTTGCACTTTTCTTCTGGGTTTACATTTAATATTAATCTCTTTCATAACTCAGGGTTCGTACGCCCTTGAAAAACCTTGAAAAGTGCTTGAAAAAAAAAAGTTCATTTTCAAGTGCTTGAAAACCTTGAAAAAGTTTTAAAACCTTGAAAAAGTTTCTTAGTGCTTAAATTCTCCCAAAAATCAACGAATTGTGCTTAGAAGTTTTAAAAAAGTATTTCACCAATGCAATTTTCTGAACATGTGTTCAGTATGCAACATCGCGAAAAATTGCTTCCGTGTTTGGGATTTCAATCCTTTTGCATCTTGTAAATATTTTGATGTTTTTTACAACCGAAAGATATTTTGACATATGGTACCTTAGATTAGTTTATTTTTTTGTTTAATTTCATTAATTAACAAAGAAATTAATTTGGAAACCATGACAACATTGACCTTACTCGGGTTTCGCGGAAAATTGCTCTTCTGTTTGAAATTTCAATCTTTTTGCATCCTGCAAATATTTAAATATTTTGGCTAATCAAATGTTAGTTTCGCATATGCTACCTTAGATTAGTATATTTTTTGTTTAATTTTAATAAAAAACAAATAAATTTATTTCATGGGAAACGTGCCACGTCGAACGAACTCAGACTTTGCGAAAAATTGCTTCTCGTGTTTGAAATTTCAATCTTTTTGCATCTTGCAAATATTTAAATATATTCACTAATCGGATGTTATTTTCATATTTGCTACCGTCGATTAACATATTTTATGTTTAATTTCAGTAAAATATGAGTTTATTTTATGGGAAACATGACAACATTAAACTTAATTCGCGAAAATTTGCTTCCCTTGTTTGAGATTTCAATCCTTTTGCATTTTGTAAATATTTTTATATTTTTGGCAATTAGTAGTTATTTTGACACTGCTGCATCAGATTAGCTTATTTTATTTTTTATTTTAATAACTAAAGAGTTAAAGAATTTATTACCTTGGTCTTGTTTAATTATTTGCTAATTTATTTTTGCAATTTTGAATGATTATCTTTACCTAATTTTTGGTCATAGCAGATTTTTTTTTTTTTTTAAATTAAATTTCAGCAGTTGACCACCTAACAAATTAACTTAAAGTTTGTATTTTAAATATAAAGTTGATTTATATAATTTTATTTATAAGTACATCATTTTTTTATGTCTGCTAAAATAAATAAGGTGTATAACAGGGGTGGTTGTGTTATGATTATTCACTTGAAATCCAGTAGTGTTCGTTTTTATGCTTTTACCTCCCTATATCTCCAATTTTCCCCTTTTCCTCAAATGTTCAAAATTACTACTTTATTAAGGTTGTGGGTACTTGGAGCTTACCGAAAGAGGCTTTAATCAGCAAAGGGGTAGATATTTAAGGAGGGTCATTCATCTTCATTTGGATCTAATAAATTGACCAGTACAAGCCTAGCTAGGCCCAGTGCCTGTTGCTGGTTATCAACAGGCACTGGGCATGGTATTTCTATGCAAAATATTTTGACTTAATAAACTATTTTATGAATTGTATGCATAGCAAAAGTTGTTGTTGTACATATGTATATTCAAGTAATAGGGGTCTTAGTTTTAAAAATTATTCCCCCCCCCCCTCGCCCCATTTTGCTCTTTGAAACTTTCAGGTAATTTTTTATGAACTCACAAATCACCTGAATTGCCTTTCTAAATTTAAATTCTAATTTCAACAATAACCCATTTTTCCCCCCAAAAAAAAACTACTTTTGTCATAATATATGTCAACTTCTTGTGAATCTTTTCAATTTCGAAATATGGCTCTATAAATCTGAACTTGCACATTTATTGTCTATTGCAAGTTAATCAATGAAAGCTGAATAGGCTCAAGTTTGCATTCAGAGTATTTATCACTGCTTAAGCTGCTTTTGTATATTTTGAGGTGTAGAGACTGGACTGTGGACTTTCATAAACTTTTCTTACTTCCTAATTTTTAAATTTACTCGAGGACAGTTGAAATGCCTTATTGTCTGAACAGCTAATAAATACATACGAATAATTGATTTGCATACTTATAAATGATTTGCAAACCTAATATTTTTAGAACTTAATAGTGAAAACTAAAATAACTTGCTGGGTAGTGTTTATGTCCTAACCGCCCTTCTATTGTAATAAACCACTGTATAGATATTGGAAATAAATGTTGAAATGGGGGGGGGGGTGACTTCAAAAACTCTTCTCTGGCAGTGCCATTGAACTTGGGTATTTTAGTTTCTTCCCATAAAAGTTAAAAGCACTTATGAAAGGTTTTTTTTTAAAAGTATTAATTTGCTGATTCTAGAAAATATACAAACCTCTGACTGCTGCAACCTTTGAAAAACCTCAAAATTAAACCTCTTGGTATCTGCTTCTCTTTATGACCAAACTTTTCAAACATTTTCAGAAAAACTTTCAACGCAGTAGATCTTTCATCAAAGCGTCTCTCGTTGTAGAAAAAGCAATTTTGCTTTCCTATACTTTTTTGTATTATTGCCTTATTTCTATGTGTTTGTAGTAAATGAAATCTGCATACAATATTTTTAGTACAAATTTATGATATTGCCTTGAAAACAAAATTTTTTACCTTGAAAAGTACTTGAAAAGTGCTTGAATTTTTTTCTGCTTAAAGGGTATGAACCCTGTAACTATGCAGTGTTCCTTAACTTGTGCAGTTATGTGATTTTTATATATTCAAACAAGCCAGAATATGGTATACATTCTTGGTAGGGGTATCAAAGTGTAAAATAATTTTCCAATTAAAAAATAATTTTACAAATAAAATTGCATATGTATTAGAAAAGTATTATGGTATGTCATTTATTTATTTATTTAGGTTTTCCTTCCTTTGAAAGAACTTATAAATTATTACTTAGTTAATTTTTTGGAGCTCCTCAAAAATTTTAATTTTGAAATGCTGATACTATCCCTATTTTATGCAGTGTGACAATTTCACTTAAGATTTCCTATTCTATGAATTTCTTTTCAGATTTTATATGCTGTTCTGTCTGAAAAAAAAAATTTAATGTATTCAATATACTATGAAATTTCAAAGTAAAGTGCTAACATTTTGTTTTTATTGATGCTGTAGATGAGTTGCCATACTTACGAGTCCCATTGCACACAGTAATCAAGTTGACACCTGTTGCTTATGGGTGTGAAATGGAACTTTTTAAACTTCCAGTAGATGCAGTGGACACACACAGGGACAAACCGAATGTAGGTGGTGTTTTTTGCAAAATTTTCCCAAGCATTTAAAAATAAGGTTAAATATGTCCAATAACAAGTTCATAACTGTAGTACTTGTAATTTCCTGCATTTGAATGACTTCGCTTAATTTTGACATGAATTTTAAAATGGCATGATTTTTGCATGATGTTGCTCTTTTGAAGCGTTTGTCCTGACTGCATGCTCAAGTTTTTGTGCATGCTAAGGTTTTGCTATCTTGGAAAAAAATGTATTCTTGAAAGATTTTATGACTGTTCTATGCATTTAAAAAGATGTCTAAATTCATTTAAAAGTTTGTGTAAGATAAATGAATAAAGAGATTTAGGTGCTTTTCAAGTATTTGCACTAAATATTGTTTAATAATCAGGTAAAAATTTGCTATCTGTGGTTTATATAACACTTGAAATGTCTTATTTTACTATATAAGATAGTTTGGATGCATTGGATTTGGGCATCAGAAGTTTTCAGTGCCTTTTTATTAATCATTGTTTGTTCCATGCTTTCTCTGCTAGTGTGATATTTCACCAATCGGATTTCCTTAAGATATGCATTTTTTTTTTTTTTTAATAATGCAATCTAAGTTTTTCTCCAACTACATCTAAATAGTTTTCTATAAAAAAAATTTTATGCTCATTTGTATTCTTTCAATGAACTATTGAATCTTCCATATAAATTCCAGGACAGTTTCGTAATGCTTGAGTCCAGGATTGTCCGGTTGGAAGGTCACTGAAAATCACTGTGACCTCCCAAAAAATTTCTTCATTTGACAAATTTTGTTAAGTTATTTTGGTGAATTTGAAGACAATAATACAAAATTGCAAGAGTTTTGGTATTCTCTTCATTTTAATAATGCCTATTCTCATTTGATATAGATACTGGGCACAAAAGCAGTGTACTACCAAAATTGCAACGTAAGTCTCTGAACAGATGCCTGAACTACAAAACAGTTCTGTTCAATTCTGAGGAGAAAACTTGCATAGATTTTCTGCAGAAACTCTGCAGATTTTCTGCAAATATCTTCTAACTAAAGATGCAATTGTGCAAAAATTCTGCACTATCTCTACAGATTTCTTCAACTTAAGAATATGTAAGATTCTCTCAAAATAAACTCTTTTGGCTAAAACTGGGTGCAAAAGTCAAGTTTTATACTTCACTTGCAGGAGCATTTAGATTTACTTCGAATTTGCAGAATTTCTGCAAAATTACGTCTTATAAGATATTTGCAGACAACTGCAGAGTTTTTGTAGAAATTCCGCAGATTTTGCAGAAAGTGACATCTTTGACTGTCTGCACTAATTTTAATGCCCCATAAGCAACCCGGAAGATCGGTCTGTAAATTGATTATATAAGGAGGAAAAAAATTATGTTCAGCATTTTGTGTAGCCTTTAGTCATGTGCTGTAATTCTGAGGGAAAACACCGCTTCTAATGCGGTGAGATGCTTGGAAAGGTGTCAAAGCGCTCAGAACTGGGGGACAGAGGCAGCACTTTTAGATGCTGCGAATGGAGACATAGTACAAGGCTTTGAATTTTCAGTTAAGAATGTTATTGGTTTATGTGTCATATTTCCATATAGTCAGTTCAGGAATCCATTCACATTTGTAATGATTATAAATAGCCTTATGTAAGTCTACATAGTCTATGGTGGCAGTTTTTCTTTTCTTTTTTTTTTTTAGTCCCTGCTTGTTTTCAAATTAACACTAGATTTGTTTGCGAACAGTATTGTTTTTTTATATTATTTTTTTTATTTTTTTATATTTTTTAATTATTTGTAAATAATGTAATGTTCTTTAATACCATGTCACAAATGCAGAAATCATTTGTTAAAAGACAGTGAAACCTTGATAAACCCAAGGGAGCAAGAAAACATGTTTAGTTTACAGAGTGTCAACTTACAAAAGTCTACAATTTCAACTCATACAGAGTTTCATCACTTATATATAATTCAAGTTATAAAGACTAATAACAATAAATGTTTTTAAAGTTTATGTAACAAAATTAGTACTATCAAATGAGAATACTTTGTGGTAAATAATTTTTAATATTTTAAAGGAAAAAAGTGGGTGCCTCTTATCAGTTTATTCTATTAAAGAGAACAGCCATGCTCACAATGTTGCCTTCTTTCTTCTGGGCTTCCCCATTGTGCATTTCTCCTCGAACCCTTTCCTTGCAACCGTATGATTGATTGCCCTAGTGGAGCAGATTGTGGAGGCTAAGGTACCATGATACAAGGAAGAATTCTGTAAGAGCTCTTTCCAAGAAAAACATAATTGATTTAGAAGTCTCAATGTAACATTTTCAGAAATGGTCAATGCTGAATAATATCAGAAAAAAAAAGCTGACTCAAATACAAAGTGAAAGTCAAGTTCCAAGAGTTCTTTTAAATGTTTGTCAAGTAAGAGAGATTTTTACCCATTGAAATAAGCATTAGGCCAACCATTGGAAAAATAAATGTTTTGCTCTGATAGTAGAGTCATCCAAGTGTAGTGTTTGTCATTAGAATTTTATTGTAGTTAGTAAACATTTGAGAAGGGAGAGGAGATCTGAAAGAACATTGCCGGGAAAAATTTCCTGCCACGGAAGTAGATCGTATCACACTCAGGCTAAGTTTGTCCTTGACAGAGCTCCTAATTACTAAGATAGTTATTTCTTTCATCTTTTAGTTATTTATTTTAAATATGTTTGATGGCATCACTGTTTTTTTAACACTAATTTTTACTTAAAATGGATCATCCAGTTCGAGATTGTTCGAGAAGAAGTTGGCAAAATGCTTGATAAAGGCATCATCCAGCCTTCTGAAAGCCCCTGGTCGTCACCCGTCGTACTCGTAAGAAAAAAAGATTTGAGCTGGCGTTTTTGTGTCGATTATCGCAAACTGAATAACATTACAAAAAAAGACGTCTATCCGCTGCCTCGGATAGATGATACACTGGACTGTCTGAGGGGCGCAACGTTTTTCTCTTCCATGGACCTTTGTTCTGGATGCTGGCAGATAGAAATCGATGAAGCGGATCGTGAAAAGACGGCATTCATTACTCCAGAAGGCTTGTACGAATTTAGAGTTATGCCGTTTGGACTCTGTAATGCGCCTGCGACCTTCGAAAGAATGATGGATAATTTGTTGCGCCATTTGAAATGGACTATGTGTCTTTGTTACCTGGACGACATAATAGTGTTCTCGGAGACTTTTGAAGACCACATTAACCGGTTAAGTACTGTTCTGAAATGTATTCAAGAAGCTGGTCTTGTACTAAATCCAAAAAAATGCCTCTTTGCTGCTAAAGAAGTAAAAATACTGGGCCATCTGGTATCTAGTGCCGGCGTCAGACCAGACCCTGATAAAGTGAAAGCTGTAATCAATTTTCCAGTTCCAAAGAATGTTCATGACGTACGCAGTTTCCTTGGACTTTGCTCATACTTCCGTAGATTTATTAAAGGATTTTGTTACGTCGCCGAGCCCTTGCAGTTACTGTTAAAAGGCAACGTGAAATTTCGTTGGGGTTCTAAAGAGAGTGAAGCTTTTGATAACCTTAAGAAAGCACTTACTTCTGATCCAATATTGGGACTGTACGATGAAAAATGTTTCTACGGAGATTCGTACCGATGCCAGTGGCTATGGCCTTGGAGCAGTTCTGGTACAGGTTCAGGATGCAGTCGAAAAAGTTATAGCATACGCTTCTCGAACCTTGACAAAAGCGGAAAGGAATTACTCTACAACTGAAAGAGAATGCCTGGCCATTGTATGGGCAATTAACAAATTCCGACCCTACCTATTCGGAAAGCATTTTTCTGTGGTAACGGACCATCATTCACTGTGTTGGCTCATGAGCCTCAAGGATCCTTCAGGAAGGCTGGCAAGATGGGCGCTTCGATTGCAAGAACATGATTTTTCTGTAAAATACAAAAGCGGTAAGAAGCATAGAGACGCCGACGCTCTTTCGAGAAATCCAGTTGAAGATGGAATTGAGGGGACAGAAAATTTTTTTGGCTGTTACTTCGAGTATGAACCTTGCCATCGAACAAAAAAAAGACCCAAACCTTGCAAAAATAAATCTTTCCAAGACCCGCCTCTCTATGGATAGCAACGAATTCGCTTTAGTCGACGGAGTTTTGTGTAGAAAGAATTTTGATCCTACTGGAAAGAAGTGGTTACCAGTCATCCCCAAGCATCTGCGGACGGATATACTTAGTCATTTTCATGACGCTCCTACTGCCGGACATCTTGGTTTTGCAAAAACGTACGACAGAATTCGCAAAAGATTTTATTGGCCAGGGATGTATCGAAGCATAGTACGATATGTCATGCATTGCAGAGAATGCCAACGGAGAAAAGCCGTGCCTCAACAACCACCTGGACGCCTTATTTCCATTCCCCCAGCAATAGCCCCCTTCCATCGCATTGGGATTGACCTTCTGGGACGATTTCCAAAATCCGCTGACGGAAACAAGTGGATTATAGTCTGTACGGATTACTTGACACGTTTTGCAGTAACTAAATCTTTACCAACTGCTGAAGCAGAGGAAATAGCAAAATTCGTGCTCGAAGAAATTCTTTTGCGGCATGGAGCTCCTCGAGTAATTATCACTGATCGGGGAAAAGTCTTTCAATCCAAACTTGTTTCATCTCTAGCCAAACTGTGTAACATCGATCATCGTATGACAACAGCATATCATCCTCAAACTAATGGATTGACCGAACGCTTCAATAAAACATTGGCCGACATGTTATCCATGTATGTTGATATAGAGCAGAAGAACTGGGATGAAATCTTACCATTCGTGACAGTTGCTTACAACACGGCTAAACAGGAGACGACAGGTTTTACCCCTTTTTACTTACTTCATGGTCGTGAAGCTGAGACAACGCTGGATACAATGTTACCATTCTGTCCAGATGAAGTGGACGACAACTACCTTTCTGAAATGATTGTCAGGGCTGAAGAAGCAAGACAGTTAGCTAGAATACGAACTCTGAAAGCTCAAGATAAAGACCGTCGACGTTACGACTCTAAACATCGAATGGTAATGTATTCCCCAGGAGATCTCGTGTGGGTTTATACTCCAATTAGAAAAGTTGGTCTTTCCGAAAAACTCTTAAGAAGGTACTTTGGTCCCTATCAAGTTTTACGCCGTTTATCAGATGTGACTTACGAAGTGCAAGATTTTGATCCTGCATCGCGGAGAAGAAAAAAAAGAGATGTCGTTCATGTACTACGGATGAAACAATTTCATGACCCAGACCAGCAAATTGAAAACAGCAACCAAGATGTTCCACCTTCGGACAAAAGAGATACATCCAAAGGACCTCTGACCCGTTCCAGAACTAAGATTCGTCAACCAGAACAGCTAGACAGCGAGGCGCAGTCTTTTTAAGAGGAGAGTAATGCCGCGCGAACGTTAATCAGTGTGGCTCGGTTGGCAGCGCGCGGGGCTTCGAGCAGGTAGGAGCCAGGATCTGGTCCCGGCTGTGACATTCCAGTGTTTGGACTTTTAAATTGCTTTTATTTACACCGTGTTCAAAATGTTCTGTAAGTTTCTTTCACTTTCCAACGGAATGTTCTAGAATGTTCTACGTTCATATAAAAGCGGGAACCTCACGAGTTGTGGGCAGTTCTCTAGTTCTTCCATGCTGCGAGTTGCGGCAAGCTAATAAAATATCTAGTTTAGTTAAACGTTCTCTGTGATTATTTAATTCATCGTGACAATATATATATATATATATAAATAGCATGCTAGAAAATTAAAAACTGCAAATAGTACAGAATTATAGCATCAATACAAAGGTAAAAGGAAAACTAAAAGTAAAGTGATGGAGTCAATACACTTTAACAGTGGAAGCTCTATCTTAAGGTTAGAAACAAAAAACATTAAAACTACAGACTAAAGAAGAATGTATAAGTACCGAAAATCCATCAAACAATAACAATAGGCCAAATGCACCAACTGCTAAACTGCACACTGCAAATGAATAAACGGGATATTACATCTAAAACCATAGTTGGGAGTCTTGTCTCTGTTATTAGAAGCCAAAAGGATATCAATAACAACACTCCCCCCGTACCAACTAGCGTATGCAATGTCAACATAAAATCTTACCTTAAATTCGAGTATGAAAGAATAAATTCAAAGCCCACTTGTGAGGTTACGATCCAGTTTCGTAAAAAAAAAAAAAAAAAAAAAGAGAGAGAAACACAGGCCTGGATCTGCGGAAACGCAGAACGCAGGGGCGTGCACAGAAGGTGGTGGGAGAAGGGACACCTGTTGACCGGACCTGAGCCTGAAGAGGGCCCGAAATTTTTAAAATGAGTGGTAAACTGAATGTAGGAACGAAGGGATAAGCAATATGGAGGGGGGTGGGGCCGTAAAAGTCTGTTGTGGTGGGCCTCACAATTTTTCTGCGCACCCCTGCGTACCCGCAGATTCCGCAGTACGAGGGGAGGGGGGCACGTCTTAAGGGGCACAACGACCCATGAAATTGAACAACAACTTGCACTAAGACTTATTTACGTTGCAAATACACACTGCTGGCCCCTGGGGAGGAGCCCCACAGATTTTGTTTAAGGCGCCCAAAAATTTTAGATCCGGGCCTGCAGAAGCATCATTGAAAAAAAAACAAACATCAGTATCCAAAATTCATAGTCCTAATTCTCTCCAAGTCGTTCGTAAAAGCAACTTTCAAAACAATTTATGAATTCAAATTTCAAGTTTGCTGCCTCAAGAGTTTTCCTCATGCCTTAGTAGAAAAGTTTTTATTGGTATTACTGTCTCTCAGGGCCTCCGTGGCTCTGTGCTTGAAACTTCGTCTTCTAAGCCGGAGGTCGTGGGTTCCATTCCCACCGGTACCCTGTGTGTTATCTCCTTCTCTTGTGTTGTAAATCTTTCCTGTGTGTGTCCGGAGGCAAGGTGCTTGGCATGCAGTCCTCTATGTATGTGAAGCTGTTTAGCTTCTAAATAAATAAATAAATAAATTATTGTCGCTCAAGCTATTAGAATAAAAATAACTTGAAATACACTCGCAGAATTTTATTTGCTTAGAAGTAAGCTCATTGAAAAAAGCTTTCCAATTGATCTCATTAATAATATTTTTTCAAGTATTGCATTCAATGAACATTTTGCTCCTAACTATTTAACTGTTCAAGCAAATGAAACAACCGCGAGAAATAACACACCTGGATCGTGATTATCGATGTATCTTTTGAATGTTGGTTTTACGAACGACTTAGCGAGATTTACGAATATTGGACTCAGGTGTTTTTTCCAATGTTTTTTTCAAGACTATATCAAAACCTGATAAGGGGGCTTTAGATTTATTCTCTCATGCTCGAAATTCAAGGTAAGATTTTATATTGATATTGCATGCGCTGGTTGGTACGGTGGAGTGCTATTATTGATATCTTTTTGGCTTCTAATAACAGAGACGAATCCTCCAGCTATAGTTTTAGGTATAAGCTCCTGTTCATTCGTTTGCAGTGTAGCAGCTGGTGCGTTTGGCCCGTTGCTATTCTGTTTGATGGATTTTCGGTACTTATATATACGATTCTCTTAGTCTGTAGTTTAATTTTTTTGGTTTTTCAACCATAAGATGGAGTTTCCACCGCTGAAGAGTACTGACTCCATCGCTTTAGTTTTCTATCTACCTTTGTACTAATGTTATAATTCTGTTCTATTTGCCTTTTTTAATTAAAAAAATAAAAAACGTACAAATCACTATTTTTCAAGCACAAAAATGTTTTTTTGAAGGTTGATACTTCATATCTGTACCTCAGAGCCAGACTGACGTTAGTCTGAAAATTGCGATTTTCCGTTTATTAGTGCATTGTATGTAGTCTCTTCCGCATCGGGCCATGTGAACATAATTCTTTTAAATTTCTTACCGGGATTAAAAGAGCGCGTGGCCCATTTTTAGAAAAAAGTTTTTGCTATATCTCCTGTAAAATTGTCATAATGTGACTTACGTTCTTCTGGCTCTGAGTTAATCGGAAATCGAAAGCAACAAATCCGCCTGAAACATTTTTTTCACATTCCATCTAGGGTGCTGACTACCAAGTATGTATGGCGAGATTTTTGGTTTTAATTAATGAAGGGAACCCCTGCAGCATTAAATTTTTCAAATTATCTTTAGTTCGCATGGTCAATCAAACTATACTCAACAAATTTACTTTACTCAAATATACTACATATACTCAACAAGTTTTCAACTCAAAAAATTTCATGGAGTTAATCGGAAATCGAAAGCAGCAAATTAACTTGAAACCTATTTTTCACGTTCATGTAGTGTTCTGATTTGCAAGGATATATGGTGAGATTATTAATTTTAATTACTGAAAGGAATTCATGTAACATTAAATTTTTTCAAAATATCATTCGTCTTCTCAATCAAAATGAAGAATTTCATTGAGTTAATCGGAAATCAAAAGCAGCATATCAACTCGAAACCAATTTTTCACGCTCATGTAGGGTTCTGATTACCAATGATGTATGGTAAGGTTTTTAATTTTAATTACCAAAGGAATTCTTGTAGCACTAAATTTTTCAAAGTATCTTTAGTTAGTCTAGCCAATCGAAATGAAGAATTTCATTGAGTTAATCGGAAATCAAAAACAGTAAATCAACATGAAACCTATTTTTCACCGTTTATGCAGGTCTGATTACCAATAATGTATGATGTTTTTCATTTTAACTACCGGAAGGAATTCTTATAGCATTAAATTTTTGAAAGTATCCTTAGTTTGTATAGTCATTTGAAATAAAGAATTTCATTGACTGGATCGGAAACCGAAAGCAGTAACTCATGCCGATTCAGAGGTACTACAGAAGACGTTTCTTTATTCAACAGTTGAATGGTTTACAACTGATAATTCTGTGCCTGAGAGATAAAGGACACTAAATCACAAAAGCCGATTTAGCCAGGGGATGAGTTTGAAGCTTTCTTTTGTGTTAATTTTTATTGCTGGACTGCCATTTATAGGCTTATAAATTGAAAATTTGTTTCTGAATAGAGCATAAAAAGTGAGCAAAAGACGGTGATTAAGTATCGATTTTGAGGAAGAGAAAAAAGGAAATAGAATAAATGACTATAGTTGGAGCAAACCTTACCTAGTGGCGTTGTGAAGGCTACGCAGATTCTAATCACCCATCCTCCCCACTGGTGAGCACTGCTCGGAGGTTAAGTTCGCCCCTACTAGACTGCCACAGGCAGGCTAAGAGCAGTAAATGCAAATTTTTCATTTTTCATTATTTTACATTCTTGTCATGGTACGTTAATTTTATCGTACAAACTTGCTTATTTGGTTTACGCTGAAAAAAACGTCTAATTCCAACATTTTCTTATGGTTATTGAATCCAACATATATTTCTTCAAATATCTCGAAAGTTCATTTCTGCACATACTACGGTTTACCTGCCTACGGGAGTATAGTTATTGCATAATTAAGAGGTTTTTTTTTTTTTTTTTTTTTTAATTTGGATACAAATTTTGCAGTTCTATTTCATGAGAAAAAATAATTCTAACGGAACTTAGGAATTGCATGTTTATAGCTGTTGTATTCTCATTCATTTTCAGTGACGACGAATATATATTTTTGAAATAGATTGGAATACACTGGTTTGACCAGTTATGGTCCGACTCGTTTACTTATGGTCATACTGAACACCAGTAATGATCATGATAGCTGAATTTAATTATTTTACGGAAATGAAGTGTTCAACCATATTAAAACACTTGTTTTTCTTACAATATGATCAAATTTGAAGTACCTTGACTTACCACCAATTTGAGCGATATTTAAAAACTGAAAAGTGGATAACTGACTAAACGCTTTTGATAGGTTCCTCTGAACAACTACAAAAATTAATAAGTATGAATAAAATAAATAGGAACTATTCTACTTCTGCTTTTTTATTTATCGTCTGCTAAATTTTGCTCGTGTTTCATCATCAATCCTAAGTAATGATTTTGCGTAAGAACGCCCAAAAAATGAATTATTGTCATGTGTGCCTATAGCTAAAATACTTACTTTTAATTGACTAGTTATGGACACATTATATTGAAAGGTCTAAATATCTTAATTAATGGTAAAAATATACGTATGTGTTAGAAAAAAAAAGCACAGGAGCCGTTTCTAGAAACAATAACTCCAATGAGTAGGGTCCTGTCTCAGTTCGGGATTGCGAAAAACATAATTTGAATTCAAAATTTCAGAATTCAAATTAATTTTCTTTTATTTTTCTTTCTTTTTTTTTTTTTTTTTTTTGCGTCAGTATTGCCGGGTCCCTAGTTTTCGATTAGGCTGACATGGCCTCTTGTCGGGCCTGCATTCACCCTAGTGCCTTTACCTGTTAGGTACAGAATAATAAGCATCATTTTCCCTCATTTGTTTAAAATAATAGATTTCTTTGGAGTAAATGTATGAGTTCCCCTGTCTGTTCCTTCAACTGTTCTTCTTGCTACTAGTAGGAAATGGAAGAAAACCCTTAACTTGCCATATAGCATGAATGCTCGACAAAGACTGGATTTTCTTTAGAAATACAGAAGGAAAGGAATTAATCTCCTCGTCTCCAGGTCTTTGGCTTCCCCTGTTTGGTAAGGGGTTTCGTAATTAATTTCTTAGATTGCTTTCGTCTGCCAGGAACAGACGGAGCTGGAGTAATTATTGTTCTTTTCAACGAAAAAGCTTACTCAGGAAGGGATTGGGAGGGAGATAACAAATGACTCGAAGAATTCGGAAGTAGTACGTCGAAAAAATAAACCTTAAACTTAATTCGAATAGAAAGAGAAAGTCAGAATGCGTAATTTGCTTTGGGGAATTATTGAGCAGAGAAAATGAAATGGGCTTTTTTGCGTTTAAAAATATTCCTTTTAAAAATGGAATTTTTAATCAGGAATGCCTTGTGGCGGAACGGAAGTAAAATTAATTTATCATTCAGAAGTTTGATAAATAAGTAAGGCAATGCTATTGTGAAAGAAATGTAAGAAAAAGATACTCGCTTTCGCTGCTGCTGATTTATAAACGTTGCTTCTAATTTTAATGCGCTTTCAGTTTTTTTTAATAGTGATACAAGTTATTTTCACTTGAATGTTGTCCTTTTCTTTTTAGATTTTTTTTTCTTTTTGAAACATTATTTTTTTTTATTTTTACTGAAATTTTCTTTTTTTTTCATGTATCAATTATCATTTATGATCACTATTTTAGAATCAGAAGGTTGTTAAGGATTGGATACAAAGTATCTTTGCGCAGAAGAGTAGAGGAAAAAATTACATCGTTAAATCGCTCAAATATGCTGAGAGTTGCGTGTTTCGGGATTTCAAGGAACCCCTTTTGCGATGCAAAAGATGTGAGCTTCTGGGTGAAAAGACATCGTTCCTTATACTTGTAACCACGAAACAACAGGAGTATACAGCTCTCGGCAAATCTGCAAATGTGTGCGATTTAACGCTGAAATATTTTTCTTTTCTGCTAAGGATGTTTTTATAAAAAACAAGCAGTGTAGATGTGGTTCGAACTACAAACGGCGCGCACGTTGAGCTCTGGTAGTGAAAGGTATTCCTTTCTGTGAAAATGATTACACACCTCACATCCTCACATTACGTTTGTTTTTCTTACTGTAACGATACAGCACTTCCGTTGCACTGCTGACTGCAATACAGTGCAATTGTACAGAGCTGCGACAAAAGGAATTTTGTCGAATGTCTTTTCATCCATAAGCTCACTACGTTTTACATTGAAAAAGGCGTTCCCTGAAATGCCGAAACATATGTCTGCAGTAATCTGCGAATTTGTGCTTTTTAGACGTTGTTACTTTACGTTACTTCATTGAAGTATTGTTGTGCAAACCGTACTGCATTCGTCGTACAATTGCTGTACATTCCGTACGAGAATTTGATGCTTTTCTATGATTTTTTTAAATATGTTAAGGACGTTTCGGGCACTGTGCATGGTATTTTTTAACCTAATTTATAACAATTCTTAATATATACGTATTTAACTTAAGTTTGTAAACATCTCATTTCAATCAATCGAAAAGCACTCTTATTACGACGATGTGCATCTCTTTCTCGAATCAGCAAAGGATGATGTTATGAAATTCGACATCGCCCCACGACGCCATGGCGACTGGCGACCCCAGTCGTTCCGTTTCATTCCTCGTGCATTACTTTCGCACATTGCAAAACGGATCGATCATGTTCACTCAGTGGGACTCACAAGCAATGTTTCATCATTTCTTCCGTCCAATTTAAAGAGTATAGAAGAAACAATTTTTCTTGGTGAAATCTTTAGGAGCAAAATAGAAGACGCATGAAGACTACATAATCAAAGAGAAAAGGACAGCGAGTCCTTTTCCTCTTGATTCGTATTTCAGCCTTTGTTCAAGCCCCGTGTTCTTTACGCTCTCCGCCTTTTTCACATGCCCTGGACCTATAATAAATAACACCGTATTGGAAAAGTGAAAGACATTTTCATGTAGCTTTAATAATAATAACAATAAAAATAAGAAAACTAAAGAATAATTTTTAATTAAAAAAGATAATACATAACTTTAGAAACGAGCTGATGTGTGCATCACATGACTTTCTTTTACTCCAATTTAATGTAATTTCCCCATTATTGGCATTTTTTAACGTAATTCAATAGTTTACTCTCTAAATATCACCAACAGAGGCCAAATTTAAACCAGATTAAAAAAAAAATCGACAAATTTGTCGCCAAGTTGGCGACAAAACTTAGCAACCAAAGTACTGGCGATCTGTCGCCAAGTGTCCGCCAAATTATTACACCACTTGAGTTTACATCGCAATTAACAATGATTTCCTCACAAAAAGGGGCAAAAGATCCCTTTAGAAATACTCGAATGCAACCAAAAGGGGAGGTGCACAACTAGACCCCACTAGGAGTCTACGTAACAAATTCCAACTTTCTATTACATACCGTTTTCGAGCTATGCGACATACATACACACATACGTACCTACAGACATCATGAGAAAACTCGTTGTAATTAACTCGGGAATCGTCAACATGGATCTTTCGGGGTTCTATACGTTCTCAGGCATTTATCCACGTGTGGTCGAGTCGAAAAAAAAACTCAACATTCATTCGGGGATGAATAAAAAGGAAATTAAGGTCGATATTTGAGTGAAATGTTTTTCGCGAATACAATACTTCCTTTTTTGTAAAAGGAAGTAAAAATAATTACAGCCATCAGTAGCAAACAAGGTTTTTTTTTTTTTTTTTTTTTTTTTTTTTTTTTTTTTTTTTTTTCGAGGTATATTCTACTATTCCTCTCTATTCAATTATTTAAAAAAATATTTTCTTTTGCCAGAGGTTATCTTACTTCAGTCCACACGTTTGTTTCCAATAACTGGTCTGCCATAATTACTGTTCTTACCAGGAAACATCACGATCAAGGAAATTCAAAAAAATTCCAAATTGGTGGCATTCGAAAGAGCATTGGAAAACATGTTTATGGCACTGAAACTACGTGCCCTCGTGACCACGTTATCGAAATATGATGTCTTAAAAATTGCCGAAATTTTTAGTAAAGTCGCCAAATTTAGCGAGTTTTGTTCAGAAATGGAAGGTACGGCGCGAATTCAACATCTGCATCTGACAAGACATTTCACTTCCATATTTGGTCACCACCAAAGCGCGTGAGAAATATCGCATTAATTCTTTACTCGGGGACTACCATGGCGCGGGGTTTCGTGGCACAGATTGCGGCATTAAAATTTTTAGGGGCTTGTGTTCCGGGATATTAACGTGCAACTGTATAGGGGAAAACGACACAGCCCGAAATATTTGTTTTATTTTATTGTAAAAACAATGGAATTTTTTGTTATTCTTAAGACTGTCTGTTAAAATGATGTTTAAAACTTTTATGCTTCTGCGGGTGAAATATTTCCACTGAAAGAGTTTATTCGATGATGAAACTGTTTTGAAAAAAATATGATAACCGTAGAGAAACGGTAAACACACTTTAAAGTCTTTTTTTTTTTTTTGAAAAGTCGTAAATCTAAGTCTTCAACAGTATCTAAATACGAAGAAAACGACATTTTTAAAGATTTCAAACCATGTTCTCAAATTAAAAAAAACGATTTCTGTCAGTTATTTCCAGTGTGTTTTTCGTTATGTGTATCGTTTTCAAGTTATGTGTAAACCCTCTAACAAGTCAAATAAAAAAAAAACTGTATTGATTTTTATTTTGCTCGTATTTGAATTCCCTTTTAACGTGAAACATAATTGGTAAAAGTGACTTCAGTATTTTTAAAAATGACTAAATAACATGCAATATGATGTGCATTTACGTTATAGTGACTTTCAGTTGCAGTGACAGACTTTTTCGAACTACAGGGGTTGTTGTAATGAACGTCGACTATAAAATTTTTGATAAGAATCTGTTATGAAGTAATTTCCGACATCGTTAGTTTTGCTGTGCAAATTTTTGACATTTACTATCCGTTGTTTTCTTTTTTTTAGTTATTATTTTTTTCGATTTTAAATTAAACATTTTCGCTATCAGTGGTCAGACAATAAAACTTCATGAATGATAATAACTTTTGAAAAAATAAATAAGAGCTGGGATACTACAATCCATGATCATGTTCTTTCAACATCAAAAACTATCCATTTTATTTTCAATATATAAGCTTTAATAAGCATGTTTTTTTTACTTATTCATATTAATTCTCGTACATAATTATTAATTACTTACAACACATTTCATTACAAGAGTACAAACTTAAATTAGTTAAGTAAAACACACTTGAAATGCACTTAAATTCTGAAATGCATTATTATCACGATTACAAAGTTAAATCCTACGTTCAATTTCGTTATAAAGTTGTAGCTCCTCTGGATAAAGCTCACTAGTTTCCATTTCACAGGCTTCATAGTTACTTTTAAATTTTACCCACACAAGTAAAGGGTTAATTCGAAACATCGTTTACGCGCTTTGCATATGACCAGAAATGGAAATGAGAGTCTTGCTAGACGCAGGTGATGAAATCACGTGGTATTTTCCATTTCTTGCCAAGTCTTTAAATTTGGCGAATTTTCGTAAGATTTCGACAGACTTTGACCCCCCATATCTCAAAAACAAAAGGACGAGGGCACGCAATATTTGGGTCAAATTTTTTTCTAAAGATACTCTTTCGAATGCGACCATTTTTAGCTTTTTTCATGATTACTGAACTCGTGATGTTTCCTGGTTAGAAAAGGTTGGTTTGTTTCCTATATTATTATTATTACTATCATTATAATTATAAATTATTATCATTATTCTTATTATCATATTCATTATGATTACCATTATGATTATTATCATATAAATTATTATTTCTACTTGAAATTAACTATTTTTATTCTTTTGCTATCATCACTATAAGAAATTTTTATTATTTATTATTATTAGTATTAGTAATTATTATTAAAAGAATAAAATATTTTTATTGTTTTATTATTATTATTATTATTGTTGCTGCTGCTGCTGTTGATGTTGCTGATGTTGTTATTGTTACTGTTATTATTGTTAGTATTATTGTTATTATTATTATTAAAATAATAACTTATTATTTTGTTTTGTTATTATCATTATTATTATTACTAAGATGATTATTTTGTCAAATCCATATTTTTTCCTCAATGATGCAACCCTGTACAAATTGATTATAATTTTTTCAACATTTTACCACAAAGAGAAATGCAATCGACCTGTTTTCTATCAAAGCGAAACATGTCGGAAAAAGAAATATCGAAACATAATTTTTCCAGAAGGGAAAGCAGAGTTTGATTCTTTTCGATTTTCTCCCATTCCCACAACATAATAGGAAGCTTCACACAAAATATCACAATTCTTTCGGAATATCAAATATTTAAAATGCGTAGTAAAACACAACATTTTCCTATCGAAGGCAGCTGCTTGTGAGGGTAGCGAAACCATTTTTTTTTTCGGTTGCATTTTATTTTACGCTAATGCATTTTGGCAACAACAATCGTTATCACATCGCATGGATACAATGGAAGGGAACTAGCCCCAGGTGGTGTGTACAATTGTCGGTCTTTTCGCGCCAAGGGAATGCGATGATAAATCGTGATTGATGATAATCGCCAAATAATGTTTTGAAAATAAATTTCTGCCAATACACAAACGGTAACGAAATGATTACTTCTGAAACGTTTTACAATAACTAATGAAGAAGTAAATTTTTATTTAAATGAGATAAGTAACGAGAGGTAGAGAAACTGGGGGGTGGAGAGAGTGGGAATACTACCTTTAAGATAGATGATCGAAATGATTTCCATTATTAAATAAGATTGATGTTGAGAAAAAAGATCTTCAAATACTATATGATTCATTTCCTACAAGAATTTAAAAGTATTTTTCTTTGTTTGTTGCTGATCTTTGAAGCTTTGAAACTACAATCTGCTACAAACAATTAAATTTTACTTTTCGTTATGAATGAGATTTGAGGAATAAACGGGTAAGAAGCGTTACTGTGAGCTTTATAACTGGAGCAGACAGAGATTATCTTCTAAGTGAGGGATTGAGATTGCGTCATAAGTGTTTACAAATATATAAAACTAGCAAAAATACCCGGCGTTGCTTGGGTCAGTAATAATTATGCGAAACAATCGTTACTTGCCCTTGTTTTCTGTTTTAAGCGAAAGAATTTAAAACAAACCTTTTTGACGTGATTAAAAATCGAGCTTCTTCCTTACTCATTAAACTAAAATAGCAATAAGTATAAAGAACAAAATAGTATTTAATTAAAAACGAAAGCACGACATTTAGGCATATACAAATTTGAAGAATTTCCGAAATATGAAATTAAACTTTACATGTTTAAAAAGATTTATCTGTTAGTACTTTTTTTTTTAAATCTAAAACCTTCTCTGTATGGCTATTGATGTACGAACTGTTTTAAAAAATGTAGCCGCCCGTGTTCCCCTTACACTTGCTTTAGTTATTTTGGGAAATTTCAATTTTTGTGGGCACTTGGTGCGGTTTAAAATCTTACCGAATTTGCGAGAAGCATTTTGGGACACTTTCGATAATACTCCCCCTCCTTACTAATTTTTGTTATTCAAATATTGTTGCCAGATGCTGAGATATTTTTGGTCAAAATAAAATGGCGCTAAACGGTTTCATCCGAAATGTTTCCAAAATAAGTAGTAAAATTTGGCGATTGTTTGAAATCGTGCAAAAAGAAAAATTAATGGAAGTTTTTGTGCGGTTTATGGATTTGCCTAATTTAGTTGTTGAATTATTTTTACACAGTATTTTTTTTTTTTTAAGTATTTTTGATTGGCGATATTTTGTTTATGTGGTGAAAGCTGAGAAACATTATTACGTAGTCTTTGGGCTCAAAAACAGCAACATTGGAAAAAACTGCCAAATGCATCAGCTACTGAAATCTTTCTGAAAAAATTCTGGCGATATTTCTGCTGGTTGGTTGGATATAGCCTTGATTGAGCAAGTGTCCAATCAGCATAAATAATAATAATAAACCATTAATTACATAAATTCCGTTTAAAAGTAAAATGATCAGCCAAATCCATTTATTTTTAGCCAATCTTGTGGAAAAACGTTACTTTAAGATTTGACTTGAGAAAAGCCTCAAAAAGTCAGACGAAACGCAAAAATATTCAACAATTCTTGGGAGTTGAGATGACACACTAAATAATGACTTGGGTTGATGAAAGCCTTCGAACAGGGAACAAAAAAGCTCATAACTCGTTTTTATACAACTTAGAAACTTCGAACAGATGCTATCTTCAGCAGAAAAATTGGCGCTTTCGATGGACATATAATGTTAATATGTGCAGGTTTTTCCCCACCCCCATATTGGGACATTTATGCGAAAATTGGGACTAAAATTGGAATAAAAAAGGAACTATCAATCGGATTTTTTTCGAACTGGTCTATAAACCTTCCCAGTACCAAACTGAACAAACGGTGAAAGTTTCAGTCAAATCTGCCGGGTAGTTTCTGAGATCTTAGGGAACAAATTTACCAAACTCTATTTTTATATATATATAGATACTGTAACAGTATTGGCAGTATGGCTAAAAACCAAGTGTTATGGAGAATGAAGTGTGACGCCAAAAACTTCACTTAATGTGCTTCTATTAAAACTATACAAATTGCTGCCTGCATATAGTCACTACAGTCGAACTTGCTTGCAACGAGTGCAAAGAGATCGCGGTATTTGCTCGTTATAACCAAGTGCTCGTAAAAAGTGAGTTCGTGAAAAAAAATTATAAAAACTCATCATAGTTGCTTTTTTTCTTCTTTTTAATCACTCTACAGGAATAAATAAGTTGGTTACTTTGCTTTGAACTGTTTAAATGTCTCTCTCTCTTATGTCATTGTGTTTTAATGCACGTATAGGGTAACGACCCAGTAATTGGCACTTTAAGAGTTTGTCCTTAAACTTACCTCTGTTTTCATTACTTAGAAAAAAAATATTCACTTACAAATATTTTTGCATTAAACAATGCACATCTGTGCATCTATTTAGTTCACTAAAATCAAAAATATTTGAAATGATATTTTTATAAAAATATTTTTATAAAAAGTTACCAAAGTCCCCACTAATTGGCACCTGATACCCCAGTGTATGACACCTTGTGATCCAGTAATTGGCACATGTTAATAGAACTGGAAAATCACTTTATTTATCGCTCTTAGATTACATACAAATTTTATCACTATAAGAAGCATAATTACTGTTAATTTAAAATAGGTAATTTTACATAAATTAATGTTAGATCACACATCTTGACGTTGAAAAAGTATTTTAGAGAAATAAAATTAAATTTGAAGTGTTGCAAAGGAAAAAAAAAAAAAAAAAAACGAGATTATCGTTGTTTCATTAGTTGGTATGCAGTTTCGATTTTACGAATTATTATCTGTTTCCACTGAAAAAGGAACATTAGGAACATTGACCCGAAGGGACCATAAAAATGAATCGATTCATTACCGTCGCAATATCGTACTTATTTCCAAACATCTTTGTTTTTTTTATTAGCTCTCTTAACATTTTAACAGTATTTTCTGTAGGATTTAAATCAATAGTAGAGCCTATACAATATAGTTGCTGAAAAAGATCAGAAATCAAATTAGTGACATATTGCACAACACATTAGTGTTTATAGGCACATGTGCCAATTACTGGTTACTAGCAATACTGAAGCACCACTAAATGGCATCCATCTTTAATCAATCAAAGATCCAAAAAGGGACAAAAATATATCTCTACCCACTTAAAAGTAGCACCTTTTAACTAAACAAAACTTTTGACAACGAAAGTTTAAAATATATTTTAAGTCAGATTTTAATGGCTTGATGCGTATGCTCCCCTTAAGCCAGAGAAGAAGCGTTTGCAACAAAAATGGCTGATTTGACACAAGCCACAATGGTTTCTCTTTCCTATGCTCTAGTACCATTTAGTAACATGAATTGAAGTTATAATCTTTAAAGTAAATGTACATTCAGTGGATATATAGACTTCTACTTTTAAAAGATTGGATACACTGTTAAAACCGGAGGAGCCAGATAGGTGCGATTTTCCGCCTTAGGGTGCAAAGACGGAGCCATAGAGAGTCACAGAGGCTAGGAAATATTGTTCCGATATCTTTTAGCACCTCAGTAGATGAAAGAAGGTAATGAAGAGCCATCAGCTCACGCAGTAGCCAATAGCGACTCTTTTCCTCCGCAAAGGTGCCTCGCTGGCACATGCGCTGTGCGGTCCGGCACAAGCTCAATTCAGCCACTTTAATGGCGGATGACGATGCAGCAATGTAGTTGCTGGTACATTAAATTTTCACATTGAATTGACAACTAAACTGGGTTAAAATTCAACATTTCTGGGACAAACCTTCAAAACCTTGCGTAAGTACAGTCATTTAATCATGGTATAACATTTAAGGCTATCCAATAGGCTTTTAGTGTTTTCAGAGTCGAGTTTCAACAAAGTAAACTGAGTACTACTTCTTGTTTATAGTTAACCGTTTTAACATAGTGATGTATGGCTTTTTCTATCATGTGTACTAATATATGCTGATACTTCCTTGTCGCGTCAACGGTCTCGCGGATTTTCCCCAAAATGTTTATTGTTAGCAATACGAAATAATTAATAAGTAACCGTTATGAAAATTTAGCGATGTAACTTAACTGCTACAGCAGATACACTAAATGTCTTTATCTTCTCAATAAAACAGTTGCGTAGACGTAGCAAAGGAAAAAAAAAAGACGCTTGGGAAAGAAATCTCTCTGTGTGTTTCATGCGATGACTCATTACGTAAAAATATTTCGTTTGTGTTATTTCAAAAAAAAAAAAAAAAAAACGAATGCATTGTCTAGACGCGTTTATTATTTTTTTTTTCTAATTTCTGTTTCCAATGCTTTTTTATTATGTGGGATGCCAAAAAATTTGTTTTGATTTTAATATCAAAAAAGTTCCTATTTAAAAAAGAAAAAAAAGTGCTTTTTTAGATTACTTATGTTCAAATAGGACATTCAAATGTCGAACCATATATGTATACGTATCAATATGTTACTCTTGATTAAAATATTTTGAACGTTTATGAAACGCCTGCAATTTATGAAACGATTTGATTTTTCCGTGATTGTAATATAAATGAAAAATTTGAATGTGTCCGTAAATTATCCATAGATGCCTACATTCTTAATTTTTGGTATTATGCTGTAGTAAATGTCAATATCCATTTAAAACTACAGAGCAATTCAAGGGTTTTTTATGAGAGTTAGAACTCGGATAGAGGAATTGAAGTCATGAACGCTTCTAAATTATGTTGGAAAGTCTGAAATGTGATTAAATGCCTTAAATGACAAATTTTAACCCAAAATCAATTCAATGTGAAAAACGTACCAAGACTTTGTATATCATAAACACAAACAATAAACACAATAATATTCAAAAATGCACACAATAAGGGGGAGGGAGGGAAGACGATCTACTGTAGAAATCAGTAACGGTGCCATTTATCCAGGGCTGCGGAGTCGGAAGGAAAATGGGCGACTCCGACCCCGACTCCGACTCCTGGATTTTGAAACGCCCGACTCCGACTCCAACTCCGACTCCGACTCCGGATTTTTTTTATTGTATTTTTTCAACTCCCTCTCTCCTTTCAGAGGAAGGAAAGAAACCTCTAAACAGAGATTGAAATATTAATTCCTTTTTATGAGAATTTCTCATTTTGTTTTTTATTGTAAACCCAAGACGCATACAACGTTAGAAAAATTTTAAAATCAAATTTTCCAATAGTTACGAGTTAAAAAGTGAGATGACTTAAGAATCCCTTCTAAAAAATTTGAAAAGGATTATCTGTAATTTGCCCCTTTTTTTAATGATTAACAAATAGATATTGATCAAATCGTATGCTTTCAATTTGTGAAAGCTAACTTGAGAGAAAAAAAAGCTTTTTTTTTTCTAAATCCAAGTTCTTGAGAGTGGGGTGGTTTGCCCCGGGTGACACCCATCTGGTAGATGACACCCAAACTTAATTTCAGAGTTTATAAAAAATATAAATACTTTAACTCTGAAAATTTTCGCGAATATATTTAAAATTATATTTCATCAATAAAATTTCAACGAAAATAGGGCACATATATGTCAAGAGCTAATTTTACACAAAATGCGGCGGTATACAAATTTGTACGAATAGCTTTTACTATAACTATATTATTTCTTCGCTAAATTTTTAATTTAAATTTTTATTGGCTGCTTTAGAATTAACTTATATATGAAGATTCTGAGATTAACTGAAAATTATTGAGTGTTGTAATCAAGAAATCATTTACACTTATTTTGTTCCATACTTTTTAGTGAGAACCAAGCTTATGGAAATAGTCTTAATAAAGAAAAAAACATTAGATTATTTCATCGGATCTTTTGGGATTCGTGCTTTCGCGCCAGAACTTTCTTGAAATTGCCGATCACCCTTAAACGTTTCAACCTTAGCTACGGGCCTCGACTTACTATTTTTTTACGTTTCTTTTACTATTCTGTAACTGAGATGGAACAAAACACTATATTTCTATTTTTATTTGAAAGTGATTACTTGAAAATATTAGGCAACAAGCAAGCAAACTAGGGGACTTCTACAGAAAGTTCGGTAAGCACTCCAGCTAGCTGATTGCCATAATGGCAGTTATTTTCTCATTAGTATCTTTTTATACATGTTATCGAACCGATTGGTTGTCAGTTTTTTAAAAATGCAAGGAGAGTCAGTGAAAAGGAAGGAAAAAAAGAAGCCCGGAGTCGGAGTCGGCATGTTTTCTAACAACTCCGACTCCGACTCCTTTACCCCAAAATCAGTCCGACTCCGACTCTTCGACTCCGACTCCGACTCCACAGCCCTGCATTTATCTCTCTAAAGGTTCCTTCTTTTCACCGCCGCTGTCTGTCTTTTAAAAGGTGCCCGTTTTTCACCCTAATAAGAGGTGCGATTTCGGCTCCGTATTGGGTGCCGCTGGTGAACAAGCGTTTCACCCCTGAAAGGTGCCGAACGCAACCTGTAGTTTTATCAGTGTATGAATCTTATTTTAGGACATTTTTGTTGGAAGTGCCAATCACTGGTGACCTGCCAATTACTGGGGGTGTTACCCTACATACATATATAATTTTTCAGTGTTCTTTACTCCATAAATTAAAAAATCGTTGTCATCGCTTGTTCTCAGGATTTATGATTTATTGATTTATCACTTACTTTGGTCGACTTTGGAATGTAAAAGAAAATTTACCACAAAGGGATAAACTTTGCTGGAAGTCAGTGGAATTTTTACGAATCACAAAAATATTGCTCGCTTTAAGCGGGGATTGCTCGTTAAAAGCGAGTTATGCTCCCATAGATTCAATATTGTACCAAACAAGTATTTCTGATTTCCTCGCTAAATCTGGGTTCTCGTTAAATCAGGGCTCGTTACAAGCGAGTTCGACTGTATATTATAATCTTCTGGGATGAAATTCAAAGTCAGAAAAACATTACAAGGCTGTAAATGATTTTAACCTTTTTTAGAGCCAGAGAACAGTAAATTTCCATGAAAACATGGCAACGGTAAGTAAAGTTGATTGATTACTAGCTATCTGAACGAGCAAAAATTGAAGACACAGTTTTATTTTAATGAATGAACTGAAAATAGTTTTTGTGGTTTTGTCTGAGCTTAAATATTGATTTTTGTAACTTCTAGTGCTGTTAATGGAGTGGAAAAGATCTCGGCAAATTAACTGATATTAAATCAAGTGTTAACGAAAAATCAAATTACAGACAAATTGAAATAGGAAACAAGAGAAGTAGAGAGTTCATTTTCGCACTCAACCCACTTGGAAAAAGCAGTGGAAAAATACAGAAAAAAATTGTTATTGATATTATAAAGGAACTTTCCAAAACTAAATGCTTGGTTTTGTGCCATTTGGTAACAATAAATATCAATACTGTTGATACATTTGCAATGACAATTTTATGTACTTCTTCCGAACTTACAAAAAGTCTCTTTCAGAGGTAGCAAATGGAGGAGACAAAAGGCAACAAAAACTAACGCCTCACTTGAGAGAAAAGAATGAAGGATTCCTTCATTTTCGTAAGTTTGACATTCGTTTATGCAATTTTTCGTGCTTGCGATAATGTTTTTTTAATTCGTTACTGAAAAATCCCAGTGAAACATTCAGGTTGAGATTTTTTCCCCTCTTGAAATCGGCACACAGTTTCGTAACCCCTCTCCCTGGAATTGTTTGGATTTTATTGTCACTTTTAATAACATTTTCAAACTTATGTCATGAGTTTTGATTAAGTTTTTAATCAGAAAGTTTTCCAATCGATAGTTGCAGCATATCCCATTAGCACCACCAGAAAAATTTTCTCAGGAATGTGGAAAACAAGATTAATTCATAGTTATTTTCATCCAATCTCTCTCTATCAGGAAAAATATCATCTCCTCTCTATGTATGTAGGGGAGGGTGACTCAAAGCTGGTACGCCTTCGTATGCCCCCCCCCCCATGGTGTGTAAGCGCAATGCATACGTATGTCACGTTTACATGAAAACTCCCGAGTTTTAATCAGTCCCAGCGAAGCAGCAGTGAAGTGGCATGGAGCAACCAGGCTTAAAATTAAAAAAAAAGATACATTTCTAAATTTAAGGTTCGAATTATTGAAATAAAAAACGGGCCTTCGAGCAAAGCGGGTATAGGATTTAATCATATATTCATTTATAATTTCTTGACTTCTGTGCTGAGCTAGATTTTTCATTTCAATAGGATAAGTACAACCTTAAAAAGTCATTTTTTAAGATGGCAATAAATTAGTCTATTAATTAAATCAGTTAGTTCTTTATGTTTTATAAACAAATGTGCTGATTTTGAATTGGATAAGTACAACAGTTTTACATATTTTTTTTATAATGGCAGGTAGCTAGTCAACTATTTTAATCATTTATAACTTCATATTTGATTGGAAAACGTACCAAATCACAATTGGTTAAGCTTATCCGCTTTGGGCTCCCTGGTAGGGCAAAGCGGGTTTTTCAAATGTTTGTAAAGTTTGATAATAAATAAATATTGGGTTTGAAATAATACAAAAATCACTTTTTATTTTGAAGCTCAAGAGCCCTGCTAGGAAATAAAATCAAAATTGCTTCCATAACAGCTTAAAAACTACCTTTTTCGAGTGTTCTTCGAAAACCTACCCGCTTTGGGCCACCCTCCCCTATTAGTTCTCTCTCCTAATACACACTATACATTCATACACAGCGTTCGACCAATCCCAGATGCCAGGTTGCCCGGGAGACCAAAAAAAAAAAAAAATACTTTGGCGACTAGTTCTTTCAGAGGGACAAAAGATATTGTACATCGGACTAAAGATATTGTACATCAACTCAGAGAAATAATTTTCCGTTGTCTCAGTGACCGAGTAGTAGAAAGTACTAACACTTGCTTCGTATGCCAGAGCTCGTGGTTTCAATTTCAATCGCTGCCCTGGGTGTTATTTCCTCTCTCTGGTAATTAAATTCTTCTCTCGTTTTTCTGTTTGTAAACAAAATATTTGTACCATGTGCTGTCTTATTAGAAGTCCACCCTCCTGGTCAGGCAGTAGAACCTCTCTTTCGCACACCTATGTGATGCGACAACCAACAACAAATAATGTGCCTAGAAATTAAAATTCAGATACATGCATAAAGGGGGTGATTTGGGGCCCGAACGGAACGATGTTTCCTGTACTGCTTTTCTGTAAAAATAGATTTATCTCTCTCATAACATTTTTTATCGCTCAAATTCAATCATTTCTCACTGGCGCTCCGGAACTAAAACATTTTCGAATCCACCCCTGATACATACATACAAGCTTACATGTATGTGCGCGTGTAAAGATTAGTGGCTTAAGTTTTGATGATTTAGATAATTATTTAACTTATTCATTATTGCACAAAACGAAAAACTTTTAAAATATTTTTTCTTCATTCTTGCAAAGCTTTTTCAAAAGTCTATTGTATTAAGGAAGAGGGGTGGAGGGGTATTTTCAGAGATGACCCCCGGAGGGGGGTTTGTAGGCTGCACCATTGAATTTTTTTAGGAAGGAGGTGTTTTGATGGGTATTCGGTCCTTTTCTTGGGGGGGGGGGGGCTCGCTCTTGAGGGGGGTCTTTGTGGTTTAGGGGGGTAAGCCCTTGCTCTTTGGGGGATTTGCACCGTTGGTATTTTGACGGCAATACTCCACTGTTTGCACCCCCTGATTATTGATCCCCTTTTGTAAACTTAGCTGTATTTTGAATTTTTGACAAACCCCACGATATATCTCCTATTATTTCCTCAGCGGAAGAAAAGTAACTCTTTCTGCAAACATCGATATCAGGCAAGACGAAAAGAAACCGATTTCTTCGCTTCGGAAGCCGTATCGCCGCATAAGGAGAGCAGAACAAACACACGCTGTGTCCACAGACGCACACACCTCGGCGTGTGGACACACGTTTTCCGACGGATGTTTATCATGCTAATGAGCCCCGTCGAGCTTTGTTTCCGCTGCTGTCCTGCGTGGTCTCGTGAACACAGAAAATTGTCACGATGTGACGATAAATCCAATTCTGAGAAGTATTATTATGCAGGGGTATCAACGGTCAGGGCCATTCAGAGTCTTTTTCGTTTCCATTTAGAGTATTACTTCTCACTTTCCCGCTATCGAGCCGCTCTTTGATTATAACATTTTGGCCATTTTTTTTTGTTTGTTTATGCTGTAATGGAAGTAAGAAATTAAAAGCTAACACCTAAAGTATTTTTTTATTTTGCATTAAAATATGTTTCAAATTGTACATCTTCTGAACCCGGTATACTTTTTTCGGAACCGGACGTGCACGAGGTCAACATTGTGAAGATTACCAGAGCTGTGGATGTTGTTTTCGTCTTTGGCACTATTTGATCGAGACTCAGCGTAGACACGACATCATCAACATATGCTTCATGAAACAAAACAAATTAATTTTGAAACGTTTAGTTATCCTACTTTAAAGCAAAAAAAGAGGGAGAGAGAGTTTATAGCAAATTTAATTTATACCATAAAAAACAAACATTTCCATTTACTTTATATCTTTGCTATTAAAACCTGTGAGCGTTTCCGTTTGTATGTCTGTAACCCCTTCTTCTCAACAATAGCAGCGAGTTGAAGGTCGAACCAGGTATCGAAAAATTCAAAATTTTACGAAGATCCTAGATCGCTCGGATTTGTTTTTGTACTACTTTAATTAGCGAAGAAGGGCTAATCAAGCCATCTTGGCAGATTGTGACTATAAAGAAAACCTAGTCCTAAACAGCCTTTCTTTCGAACTTAAGGGACTTTCACTTCGACCCATAATTGCTCTATTTTTTACTGCCTAACCTACATTTTTTACTGTTATTGCAGACATTGGCATAAAACTGAAAATTTTCTCTGCTAAAGCAGAGAAAAGTTGTTCAAAATTAAGAAACAACAATAAAAAAAAGAAAAACATTTTAAAATAATTATTAGTCAAGTTCAAAGTTTGCTTGACACTTACGGTGACTTTGAAACATGTCAGAAATGCGGTGTAAAATAAGTTCTTTTACTCCGTAATTGCGTCGTATTTAAACGAAATAGCGTTTTTAAAAGTGGTATTTAACGAGAAATATTTTTTGTCCACCTGTAAAGTTAAAATCAAATGGAGGGAACTGTTATGGATACTAAACGCTTCTATTGCATTGTTTATTTTTAAATATGGCACAATGGGGTCGTTTCAAAAATTTTAAAAGTATTTTTTTCCTGATAGAGCATGCTTAAAAGCATAGGATCTGACCATTTTTTTTTTAATGATTTGACTATGTTTAATATATTTAAAAAATTTTTTTTAATCATTGCGCTTTCAGTGTTTACGCTTTTTCCGATGACATCACAAATGATGAAATGCCATTTACTGATGCCATTCACAGAGCGCAATATAAAATTCGCATCTTTACTCATGTGTACTGGCAACAATATGGCTGATAGCAAGCGTTGAGCGCAATATTTAATTCGCTTCTTGATTATCATAACATGGAAACGCGGCAGACAGATGCGCCATTATTTGTGACATCATAAAAATCACGCCTTACTTTCAAAATCGGACGTTCAAAAAAATTAATTAAAAATTAAGCGTTGGGAAAATGAAAGTTTTTTTCTCGCTCCATGTTAATTTTTTTGCTTAGTGACTAAAAGTAGTATTTTTGGTGAAGGAAACAACCACATTACTTTTATAGTTTAATAGCAGTTTGGAGAACAATTGCTGCTGTTAAGTGGTTTAAAACGAGTCATGTTTTATAACGTGAGTGAACTATACTTGCTAAGATCATTCATCATCATCAGTTATGGTAAATGTTACCTTACACGAATTTAAGTGCAGTGGTTGATTTTTCTCGCTTAATCCATCATTATTATCCCTTATAATAGCGATGTGAAAGTTAAAGGAAAATCCTTTCTGATGCATCCTGCTGCTTAAGCATTGGAGATAGCGAGATTAAATTTCATGTTTCGCTCTACAATGACATAATAGCTCATGCAAATATTTCATGATTTTACAAAGCATGCAATTATGCTCATTTTAATAAGTTCTTGTTAACACAAACGGTCATTTTCACGTCCTTGTTATAATTTACGTATATTTTATGACTCATACATATATTTAGGGGTTTAAATATTTTTCAGAATCGAGTTTAAAAGGTTATTAAAGTAAAATCCCTATATACTTTGTTTTAACTATATTTTAAGCGAGTCTAAAATATCAAAATGTCATTCAATTACTTGTTCCTAATATTAGTAAAAAATAAGCTAAAAATATTTCTAAGAAATAAAAAAAGAATTTCACTTTTTTTGTTTTTTATAAGCAATATCCATGCAGCTTTTAGCAATTTTAGATTACAGATGCTAATAAAAACATCACTTTTCATTACATTTGAAATTTGAAAGTATCAGTCTATGTTTCACCATAATTTTACATGTTAAGGAAAATGTCTGAAGTGCTACTTCATGTAAGAAGTGTTGCTTTGAACGCTTGTACATGACGACACGCAACCATTCTTTTGAGCTATAAAAAACATTTAATATTTAATAGACGTAAAAGAAAGTAGTAAGGGGTCCACACCCGATTTTTCAAAGTCATATTTTATGTGCATATAAAGTATACTAGGAGAATTTCGATCCCAAATTTCACTACTTTTAACAATCCAATGGACATTTTAGGCGTTATCTTTCAGCTTGAAACGAAAAAAAAAATACTTTGCCAGTATTGTGAAGTTATCCATACTTAAGAACGAAAAAATTATAAAAACTATTTAAAAGGAATCTTTAGCCGGGTTCAAAGTTATCCTGCTACTTGTGGTGACTTTGAAACATGTCAGCAATGTGGTATAAAATAAGTTATTTTAACAAAAATTGTACACCTTAGACCCAGAAAAATAAATTGCTGAATGATTAAAGCTCCTGTTTTTATTTCATAGCATTACAAAATTTTAACCTTTTCTGTATTTCATAGAATACGCGTTGGTAAAACATAAAATTTCAACAATTTAAAAATAGCATTCACGAGCAGCTTCCAAACACCATCACTTCAGCATTATTAGATGATGCAAAAAGCTATGTTCAGAGTCGCCAAATCATTTTGTGAAAGAAAAAAAAAGAGGGGGGGGGGGGTTGATAAATTAACAACAAAAAGAAAAAAAATCATTTGAATTTTGAGGTCTTTGGTTCAAATCATATTTTTCGCAATCACGAATTGCGATAGGACCGTACTCGCTGGGTTTAATGTTTCTACAAAGGGAATAGAATGAAAATTAGCCTAGAAATTTGCACCCGTCATATTTTGACTGGCGATTAGAATGCGGCAATAAAGATTTCATAACCAATGTCCACCAGTGAACTTATCATAGTGATTATTTACAGCATATAACATTATGTATTTCTGTTTCTTATCAATCTTAAATGATGGGAATAAATACTCTGGAAATTTTGTATTTCGGTGAAAATTTGCTGCTCATGTTCCTCTGTATAGGTGTTTATTTCCTGAAAAAATGTAATTTTACACAAAAAAAGACTTTCTTAAAATAAAGTCTTTGAGTTAAGTCCTGAAAAAATCTATGAATAAAATCGAACTGCAGACGATTTTTAACTATGAGGACGAAAATTTCGCTCTTTGATTAAATATTAAAAACAACCGTCGTCATGGAGATCAGAAAAATCAGAGCAGCAGCAAATTTGGTCAAATGAGGGTAATAAGCAATTCGTGATTGCTTAAAAAATCCACAAAAACATGTTTTGGTACAATATGAAGAAATCTCGTCTTTAACAGCATTTCTTCCCAATTTAAAGCACTTTCAAAACTTTTGTTCTCAAGTCCTGAAATTCTTTCTCAATTATTGGGGGGAAAAAAGGGAATGGCTTCAGTGTTCGTATTATATTCTTAGGTTCTAATGAAGTTGGATTAGACCTTAGCTTTTCGGAAGTTGAAGTTTCGGTAGAAATCGAAGAAACCATTTCACCAAAGAAACGACTCGGATATCAACGAAAATCGAACTTTCAACAGCTAACTACTGATTTATAATTGGATTCGTTAGGAAAGATCCCGCTGTTTTCTTTGGCTACAAAGAAAGAAAAGAATACAGTCCAGAGCCTAATTTTTCGCTTCACCATCTTCGAAGAACGATATTAAGGACTGGAACATTTTCAGATACTTTCTTCAGAATTATTTGAGAATCAACTTTTAAGATATTGTTTAGAAGGATCAGTTTGAAGCATAGTAATTACCTGTCACCTACAGTAAGGATTTACAGAACAAGGAGAAAAGAAATATGAACGCTCTTAACCGAGATAAAGCAGCTAAGTAATTTCGTGGAACATTTCTGGTATTTAATTTAGCCGTGAGCTGACTTGAAATTATTCTGAGAACCATTTGCTTATGCTCACCGATGGTTTATTAACACATTGAGGAGAGGGTAAATATTTATTGTAGTCAGAGACAGAGGGGTTAGTAATTTATTTATTTTTATTTTGTCTTCTAATGACAGTGTTCTTAGCATTTTGAGAGATTATTTTGTGCATAAGCAAGTTAGCTTCTAGTGGCACATAGAGTATGTGCGTAAAACAAAGAATTAATACCTAAGGTGGGTGAACCATGGAAGGCTACACTGTAACGAATAAACAGTTTTATGAGTTCATTTACTGCATAAATGAAAGAAACAAAAACTATTAATTATACTTTGTTTTATTGTGTATCATATAAATTAATTTTTTTAAAGATATAATCACTACTTATTAAATTTAACTTTTGTTAAGTTCTTCAAAACGGATTTGCAAGGAACAGGGCTCCGTACAAGGAAAACTTTATAAATCAGTCGTTCAACTTAAAACTACAGTTGTAATAATCAAAATATCCGCTTTTGCTAAAACTACATAATCAGCTCTTTCATTTAAATGAAATATTAATTGCTTAACATATTATAATCTTCTTCAAAAAACTCAACAAATATTTCTTGAACACCATCGTAGAACTAAGAATATATTAATTGGAATCTTTTAATAGATATAGTAATGAGTATTATTTCGATAAAAAAATAAGTTGCCAATGCGATTTAGAATGAAATTATACAAATGAATAAATAAATAAAGAATAATAACCCATAATGGCCTTCTTATGGGTCCGTTCTTTGTAAGACCAAAATGTTCTTAAGAAGACCAGACTAACAAATACCACCTATGACAAGTACTGTTATCGCTTAATAAATGATTTCTAAGAGTGCGTCTTGGAATATTGTATTCCAACGCTGCAGCATTTGTATTAAATTGATTAGTTTGTACTGCTCCCATGGCACGTCTTGATCTGTCTTCATCCAATGCACTTCATCTTTTTCTAGGTTTTGATCTTGACATTCTTGAAATCTGAAATTATGCGTATAAAATTTAATCATCTATACTGTTATCGACTTATTCTTATAACTATTTACAGAAAAACCTTTCCAAAAAAGAAATTTAAAGATATGTCTGTAATAAATGATTTAAAAAGAAATATCTATTCAGCACGAGTTAAAAAGTTGAATAATCCTTATAAATAATATTATAAACATTTTTTCAACTTTCCCGGTACGTATTTATAACTAAAAACTAAGTGTTCATATCTCCATGATTTGTAAACGTTTCTAGCAAGACCAACAGTCAAATTTTTGATTGGCCTTACTAGGAACTACCGACTTTCATGGGAACACTACCGATATTTTAACTAAAATCGAAATAATTTTTTTTTTCTTTAGTACGATAGTAAGCCCTGATATGACAATTTACCGTAAAAAAATAATAATAGGTTATTTACATAACAAATTACCTTTTGCTGAGTGTGAGAATTACAATTTTGACGTTGACGACCGAAGTCTACGATGCGAGGGTCCGCACTAACAAAATAGCGAAGCGCCGCACCGCCACATCTGTGTCTTTGAGTTTGATGGCACTAAGTGTGTGTGGAAAGAATTTTTCATCACATGCTAATATGGCTAATAACTTATGACTTTTTTATAGTTGGCTTCTAAGGAGCTTGTCCTTCCATGGTCCACCCTCTATGGTAAGCAATTTGGATTCATGGAAAAAAAAAAGTATTATCCGAAGATATAATTACACACGAGTCGTAGCACAGCTAATGCAAATACACTTTATAGATTTCTGAACTTACCGAAATTAGTTGCAACGGAACTGAATTTTTTAACTAGGGTAGCGGAGTAGGAAAGAAAACAGTCGACTACGGGAAATATCGAACCTGCAACTTCGACTCGATAACTTTACCCCAAAATCAGTCCGATTCTGACTCCACGACTCCGACAGCCTGATTTTAACAGTATCCATAAAACTTTCCTAAAGAACCTAAAGAAAACACTTATTCGTTTTGTAAACTATCTACAAAAGACGATAAAAATTATCTCTAGCGTTTAAAGAGAATGAATAAAGTATGCATTGAGATTACTTATCGAATATACAATGTTGATCCATAGCGGACTTGTTTTATGGAGTCGATACTCGATGATTTGCATAAAGAGTTTCAATTGATTTTATACTTGATGACTTTGAATAGATATAAAATGCGCATGGAATCTATATGGAAAGTAGTTTTTCTCACTAAAAATAGTCCATTGAATGTAGGACAAAGCTCTATTGAATTAAGTTCGGATTTCCTTGAAGGTTTTCGAAGTTTTGACACTAGCGTGTAAAAGCAGCAGTTAGAAATCAAAGCTTATCATCTGATGTATGTAGTTTTATTAACAATTCGTTGCAACGAAGCGTCCGACTACAAAGGTCTGGAACATTGGCTCAATATTTCTAAATGAGAAAGAAAAACTGGAACGGCATCCTATGGCGTTAAAGTTTTCCTCACTGATTGTGAGTTTTTTAGAATTCCACAATATCAAAAGAATGAACTTGTCAATGTCAAGCATTAAAATAAAGCTATTTGTGGTGTCAAATTCTCTCGATTCAGGAAAACAGAATTAACTGATTTTCAACCAATTTTTTACTAAAATATATAAAGCGCTGAAACCCATGAATAACCTAAAATAGTCCAAGGGAATCTCGGAATACCCTCTAATATAGAACTCCGTGACCGAAGCGTCAGTGAATGATGTGATCAAAATCGCGTGAGGTTGTGAACAATTATGTTCAAAGCAACAAACCCACGTTTTAGGTTGGTTTTTCACATTTTCAGATACGGGTGTGAAAGGTAGAAAGGGACCGAAAGGACAATGTGGGATTAAGATCATCAGTGAGATTATCTGCTGCGGGTAGTTGGGTAGTATTGTGCAACTAGCAGAAGAGTTTTCCGTTTTGCACCAAAATACTCAATACAATGCAACCTCTTCCTTTTATTTTCTTATATTGCAATATATTTGTATGTAATGACCCATCCAATTAATACAACTATTGTTTATTGTAGATGTCAGAAGAAATGCGCAAAAAGAAAGAAAAATGATGACTTACTCAGAAGTCATTGTGGCAAGTCCATTTCTCGACTTTTTAAGTTTTTGTTTAATTTCAATTTTTTTTTTTTTTTTGTAGAAGCATAAGAGAAAATTATATAATGTTACATTACATAGTTTTCTAATCAAATCAATAAGCCTACCATTTCAAAAGCTAATATTTTAAGAAATGAGTTCTCTCTCTATCTTTTCTATTCTCTTTTTCTTTATGTGTGTGTGAACTTACATTTGGCACCTGGGCGACTCAAATGTTTTGAAGGTTGTCGATTACAAGCTTCACGCATTCTTTGAATTTTGCAATATTTTTTTCCTTTCATACTCTTTTGCGTCTTCTATATTTATATTTTATGCAGAGCCCTATCAATTCGAGGTGGTGCCCAGGTCCTGGTAAAATTCGGTGCCCCTCTCACAAGAAAATCTGCACATTTTCAAAGCAGTTGTAGTTTTCGAAAAATGAAAAAAGAAAAACTTACCCTATTTTGTTGCTTCTAAAATTGTGGTGCCCAGGTTCATGGACCTGTAGGATCGTGCTTCAATCAGGCCCTGATTTTATTCATATCACATGCACAAATATGCTTACATGTATAAAACATGATAAAATATTTATTTCAAGAGGGATGTGCCAAATAGGTTATAAGATGTTACATGCACGCTAGTATATGGCACGCACTTAAATTCCATAATGCCGGCGGAGAGCGTAAATGAATATCTTAGTTTTTCTCGAAAAATGTCTCCACAAATGAGATTAGGCTTTTCTTCATTTGTGCATGAAATTCTAGCCGTCCAATGGTTTCCGGGCTTGAGTGGGGTTATTAACTGCAGAGAGGTTTACTTTGGTTAGAGATATGCTAGCAAGAATTGGCGACAGGTAAAGGAGGGAAAATGGTTCTTGGAATTAAATTTGCGAAATGGAGGCATGTTTGGGTAAGATAAGAAAATGACGCTCTAAAGCCGGGGATTGTCAATCTTGTTTTTCTGATACTCAATCCGCAATGTTTGTGTTTTTATATAAACCTCGCTAAAATTGCTAATTATTATTATTAGTATAATAATTTGATTCAATCATTCAGTGTGCACAAGATTCATTGAACACATAAAACTAACGTTTGAAATTAAAGGAAAAGTCTGGTAAGAAAATTTATTGTCTTTGGAAACATGGTATTCAATTGCATGGTATTTAAACCTCTTTTCACATCACTGCCACGATTTTTTTTTCAAAGCTGGTGGAGTTTTGACTTCAAAACCTCCTCCCTGGTTGCTCCATTAGTGTTTATACAAATTTGTGTTATGTAGTCCTTAATTCAACTGCTGATGCTGATGCATCATTTGCTCTTAAGAAAATATTCTCCCTTATAAAAATAAAATAAACCTGATGTTTTCAGTTGCAAGAACATGCCAAAATGTTAGGAGTCAACAGTTTTAGTAGTCTTGCATAAAGTATAAAATCAATGGGGGGGGGGGCGTTCATTTTTTGAAGTTTACAAGTATTTCATTAAATGGAATCAGAAATTGAACACTAATATTTTCAGATTCAGATTGTAAGAAACATGCTTTCTTCCTCCAATCGCTGTACAAAATAAATAAATAAGCAAATAGATAAAAGTCCTTTAGTGTCATTGCGACTGTTTTTTTTTTATTTGGAAAAAAAAAAAAACCTTCTTAATTTAACCTTACAAAGAATAGATTATCACCACCATCAGAGAGCAGGCATATAAGCTCATCGCAAAAACCTCTAAACGTTGCATTTCCTGATGAAATATTAGTAGATGAGAATTTGGGAGGTAGTACTACGTTATGATAAGTCATTACGTTTTGAATACAGCAGTTTTATACTATAAATAAGCAAATAGATAAAAGTCCTTTAGTGTCATTGCGACTGTTTTTTTTTTTTTTATTTGGAAAAAAAAAACCTTCTTAATTTAACCTTACAAAGAATAGATTATCACCACCATCAGAGAGCAGGCATATAAGCTCATCGCAAAAACCTCTAAACGTTGCATTTCCTGATGAAATATTAGTAGATGAGAATTTGGGAGGTAGTACTACGTTATGATAAGTCATTACGTTTTGAATACAGCAGCTAGTTGTAAGAAAGACACGTTTATGTCATTACTACAATTTTTATTTTAAAAAATAACGTAAAAGAGTTACTTTTTTCTTGTCTTATTTAAACCACAAACTGCAGAGGAGTTTTCTTCGTTCTTCAATTTCATAGAACGTAACTCTACACTTCATTAATAAACCATTACTATACAGAAGTTTTTTCTGCCTGATTTTTTTTTTTTTTTTTTTTGCTAATATACAATGGAACTTTGCAACTGTATACAGTTAGCCACCAAGGATCTTAATTGTCATTCTCATTTGCTGAATGTTTTATTATCACTATATTTAGTTTTCAGTTCTATTTTTGCTCCTTTTCTACTGCCTTTTACATAGTAAAGGAGGTATTGTATTAGCGAAAAAATTTCATTCAAATATCAGCCAAAATTTCCATTTTGCTCACCCTCAAATGAATGTCCAGTTGTTTTTTGGCCCGACTACACTTGTATATGTACCTAAGAACGTATGGACGTAATTACCACGATTTTTTTTCGTGACGTCTGTACGTACGTTTGTTTGTGTGTGTGTATGTATATACGTATCTCGCATAATTCAGAAACGTTATGCGATAGAAAGTAGGGTTTCAATCCCGTGCCGAATTCAGTCCCGCAGGATTTCTTGATTCTAAGGAGCCAATCCCGCAGGATCCCGGGATCCAGCGGGATCGACTTGATTAATTAAATTTTAATGTCAAATAGAAAAAGTTGAGCTTTTTAGGAAGAATTGCTTTTGTTACTTGAATTAGTAATTTTTTTGAATCCCGTAAAAAGTCAATTCCCAATTAGCAATTACCGTTTAATACAAAAAAGTGTGCCCTAAAAATGTCCAATGCATCTTAACAAAGCTCGTATAGAATGGGAAAGAATTTTTGCTCAAAAATGATGCGCTTGATGAAAACACATGCTGTTGCTCTACAGCAGTTGGTTTTACTGAGATTAAATAATTGTGGATATTTAGCAAAAGATCCACATCAACTTAAAACCTTCTGAAATAGATTTTTCCTTTCTTATGCTGACAGGTTTTTGCTCAAAACTGCAAATTTTGGACAAAAATGTGCCTATTGGATATGTGTTATATGCTGTATCCAATTTAACTTGCATTGCGAATACCTTGTTCCTCCGTTAATGTTGGGCATTGTATCAGTACATTTGATCCATTTTGAATGCTGGTTGGTAACACCGAGTTGCAATCTCAGTGAAAGTTTTTGGATACTTTCGCTAATTTTACCTCTCACTTTAAGAGACATTTAAAAACTTGAGCAGTTTAACTTACTGCACAATCTTGGGTTTCATCCACGTTCCTGTCACCTCTTTTAGAGTTGTGCCGAATATATATATATATATATATATATATATATATATATATATATATATATATATATATATATATATATATATATATATATATATATATATATATAAATGCCCAACTTTTCATTGATTTCTTCTTTAAAATTACAGAAGTGCTCCAACATTGCATTCTGGCAACTCCAGCGGGTTTTTCAATCTGTAATACCTTTTTTTTTATTTTTTTAAAGCGTAATTTTCTGAATTTTGAAGTTTAGAGATGGTTTTTTAAAAATGTTTATAAGTTTTACGCTTTTTTAAAATTGCTGAACTTATGAAAACTGAGACCTCGAATGAGAATACCAATTCAATCTGAAGAAAATATATATACTCGATTTTTATTGTCTGCTTAAATCGTAAATCCAACGTTTATCATATGACCCATCAAGAAATCTGAGGAAGGTGATTGCTTGTGAAAATATTTGTCTTATGAGAGGCAAAAGTTGGAAAACCTTTACAAGGGAAAAAAAAAAATGGAAATCCCGCGGTATTAATCCCGCTAAATATCATGCGGGATTCAGGATCGGGATTTCGGGATTGGAAATCCTAACAGAAAGTTGAAATTTGGTGTGCAGCCTTCTAGTGAGGTCTTTGTGCATCTCCTTTTTTGGTTGCATTTGGATGTTCCAAAAGGGATTTTCATATCTTTTTGGGAAAAATCACCATTAATTTCACTGCAAACTCTAGCGATGTTATAATTTGGCGAACATTTGCCGATATATCACCAAGCATTTGGTTGCACTTGGCGAAACGTTGTTTTTCGAATCTGGTTTCAATTTGGCGATATTTAGAGAGCAATCCATTGTCGGTATTGAGAAAATTAATGTCTGTTAGGCGCTTCTTTGCATCGAGAAACTAGGGATAAAAATATTTAAAGTGTTTCCTTGCTTACTCCAAGGCACTATTAGGGGTAAAGTAGCCATATTTCGTCTTTTCCTTCTTTTTTTTTCTGTTCCATTTAGCCTGCCTATGCCTTCCTACATTCAACGGTATAGTAATTTGATTTTTTCCTTTTGTTATCAAATAAAGAAAAATAAATAAGAAAAACTTGTCATTTGTCATCTCCCCCCTCTATTTGTCTCCCAATTTCAAAATTATATTAATTTGAAATATGTATTACCCAGCTGTGTTCTTGCAAATTTTTTAATTACGAGAAGAGATCGGGCCTTTTTCCTAGCATAAAATGGGACTTGAAGAAATTGACCATATCTTTTCTGAACGACTATCCGCAAGTTAAGTCACTATATCTGCCTCAAAACTTACTGTAGCAGTTGAAGAAAACGGTTTGTCTACCTCTTTAGATCTTTTTTATTTTTTGTTTTTAAATGCTAAGCTGACCACGTTTACAAGCTTTTTAAGGCGTCAATCGTTAACTTTCGAAAGGATGTTCGATCGGATCGTAGTTCAGAAAAGGTATGGTCAATTTCACCAATTCCCATTCTGTGCTAAGGAAAAAGTTCAATCTCTTCTTTTAATAAAAACAATTGCAAGAATACATTTGGACAATAATGTATTTCAAATTCATATGATTTTGAAATTGTGAGAGAAATAGAGGAAAGGAATGATAAAAGAAATTTTTTTTTAAATTCATTTTAAAATTTCTCTTTACGTAAATGATACAGCGAGGGTAGATACGGTAGAAAGAGGGAGAAAATGAAAAATTTTCGGTTGATGGAAAATTAGACAGATTGAAAGGGTGTCAATAAGTAATATTAAAACATGAAATTACCAACAATACTTTGCACAGCCACAGCATAGACTCTCAATCGTGGTTAAAATCACTTAAATTAATAACTTGTAATTTTTCATTGCATTCGAAAATGGTAACAAAAAGTAAAATTATCAATGACTTTTCTTGATTACTTTAAGATCTTGTTTTGGCTTTCTAAGTTAAAATGAATTGCAAATTCTGGAGGAATGTTGATTAAAAAAGATTGACGTATTTAATTTTATAACGCCTGAAATAAATTACAGAGCGGCGTCCATTCAAGATAATGTTTTAAAAAGGTTATTGGAAGCGAAAGTTATTGCCGAAAGGAGGAAAGAAGATGTAATCAAAAGAGGAATGTTTACTTACGAAAATATTTTACTCGCATTCTGTAATGAAAAAGAAAATAACGCGCATAAAACATTGGGGAGCGAAAATATTAAATTAAGCATTCACGATTCGGCAGGCACGGAAAAAATATAATAGCCATCTGCTGCCAAAGCGGAGGGAAAGAAAACTTTTCTTAAAACTTCTATCGGAGCAGAAAATTAGATTTAAAATAATTCTGCAAAACAGATTATTTTTAAAAAGCTTCAACTTCTAAACGAAATATTCGGGATAAGCTTTTATCTCATGCCTCAGACACGTCTTATTGCATTTAGCATCACAGGTATGTTTTCAAATATTTGAACAAATACAATTTGTTTATCATTTAAATTCCATTTTGAACAACCTTACGCTTTGTTATTTAACTAATTTTTTATTTAGTTGAGTGAAAGGAATAAAAGGAGTTATAAAAGATGAAAAATTAAGTGTTTAAAAATACTGGAACGTATCAAGCGAAAGTTCTAGTTTCGAAAACGGTAAAAACACAAATTGGAGTTAGACTAATATTTTTTACTGGTGAACTGGAGCATAGAGCAATCTCTGGTTGGAACTTTAGTCTCTACTAATAATAAAACTGAAAGTCTGTCTGGATTTCTGTCTGTGACGCGCATAGCACCTAGACCGTTCGGCTGATTTTCATGAAATTTAGTACAAAGCTAGTTTGTAGCATGGGGGTGTGCACCTCGAAGCGATTTTTCGAAAATTCGATTTTGTTCTTTTTCTATACCAATTTTAAGAACATTTTCCGGAGCAAAATTATCATAAGATGGACGAGTAAATTACGAAATTATCATGACGTGGGACCGTAACATGGGAAGAGCGAATGAACATAGCCAATTGGCGAGAAATTCATCATCCATTATCTGTAAGTATACAGGCGATCCAAATGACTTTTTGATTTTCTACTACGGGCAAAGTCGTGCAGGTACCACTAGTTAAGTAATAAAGCTAATAGTTAAGAAAGAAAAATGAAAATTCCTAATGATAACTGTTTCCTAATAATAATACTGTCACTATAAGTGCTACTGATCTTATCACTGTTCTGCTGGTTTCACACGACTTCCTCAAAATATGGCACTGTTTGGCCCTGATGTTAGTTTTGGTTGTACCTTTACATCAATACTGACAGCTTTTTTCTTTACTTTCACGTCATAGGGCTAATAACAAATCAAAACCCGTTGGGTGAAGGAAATTATAAATAGTAGCGAAAACGATATTCAATTAATAAGCAATTGGGACTGTCAGGCAGTGTTAAACTACAGTAGGGTCTCGAAAATCCGAGTCTCAAAAGTCCGAGGTTCCGCTAAATCCGAGGTACTATGTTGATTTTTTTAATTTATACTCTTTATAGACAAAAAATGTTTTAATCTGAAAATTGAAATATTTTGCTACATAGAACTTCCCTAACAATATACAAAAAGAAATTGAATGGTTTATGTCAATAACACTTGCCAAGTGACATGAAATATTCTTTGACTGTTAGAGATGAATTAAGAAATGCCTTCGAGAAAGTAGGCACTAGGTTGACACAAAAAAAATAACTTGAAATTAAAACATTGTTTTGCCTCAAAGGACGAACAAATAGCTTTTTTGGAATATTCGATTGCAATTTAAAGGGGAAGAGCAAAACTTGACGCTGTACGAGGCGTACGAAATTTTATCCTTCTATGACTAAGGTTTTTGTATTATATGAGGTACATACGTACGCTTACACATAGAAACAAATGTCAGGACAAAACTTGTTTGAGGACGATCAAAGGACAGTTTTTGGGTGCCGACAAGTTTACACACAAGTACGTGCAGATATCAAGAAAAAAACTTATCAAAACTTGTTTAGGGTTAACTAAAACATAAATTTATGTTGATATTTGAGTGATAAATTTTTAGAGGAGACTATATTTCTTTTTCAAAGCGTAAGGAAGTAAACAGCGCATATAATTATGTAGCCCATAGAATTTTTCGGATAATCCGAATTTTCAGTAATCCGAGGTGGGGAGAGCCCCAATTACCTCGGATTTTCGAGACTCTACTGTATTTATGAAGTCGTGACTATCTGCATCAAGTTCTTGTTTGTGACATAAGCACAAGCAGTTGCCGATGTCAGTACATGGCAGGTTGTCATCCAAGCATAGGCATACTCCTTGTTGGCAAACTTCGCAATTGTTGCACGATATCATTTTCCATGATTTCCTTGGGTGATGGTCGACTCCCAAACGAAGTTATAACAATTGTATAGTTTTCAGCATTCCAACAATATTCGTATGGCGTTGGAACAAATTGATATTGAACAAGAGATTTTCTGCATATTTCAGCCTGATAGTTGGTTCTCCTGACATGGAGCTCATGCAGACCATAGCCTCCTTTAGATAGTACAAATCATACCTCAGCTTGTTCACCTCTCCAGTTTTTGAACCGCCGTACATTTCATACACAAAGTGTTCACTTACGGTCCATTCTTCACCAAGTTTTTTAAAAATTTCAACATAAAATGATGCGGTGGACATTATTTTGAATGGTCCCTTTTTACCTTTCCCATGAAACGCCCAAATGCTGTCTCAACCTGTGATGCTGTGAAATCCAAGTATAGCTTCCATCAGATCAACACTGGTGCATATACCTGGTAGATTAGCTGTTTGCATGGAAACAACATTCTGAAAGAAGATCATTCGGTCGTTAGCTTGCTTTCCCAGTCGAACATAAACTTCGCAGTTCAGTTTATGAATGAACGTCATCAGAATGAGGACATCCGTATCATCCGAATGAACAACTACATACTGGATATTGTAAGGAGGTTGGAGATGAAGACGACAATGAGTTTTTAGCCAATTAAACTAAGATAATCTTAAATACTCTTCTCCTTTAACATTGTATCTTTTTAAAACTCCACATAAGTATAGTTAAGGCAAACCTAACCTGGCAGTGTCGTAATATTGAGATTAGGATCAGCGTAGCCTTTACAATGCTACCAGGTAAGGTTTGCCCCAAGTATAGTAAAAAACTCATATAGCATACTTTTTTGAATATTCTTTAAAAAGATCTTCCCTCTTTTTTATTTATTAAATGCAACGAGTCAGTTTCTTTCTCTAGAAATTAACTACCCGCTGCAGGCGGCATTGAGCCACCGTAGTTGGCGAAAGGGGGCTAGCGAGCAAATCTAGCTGAAGACGGAGCCCCTAGTATGAAATTAATTTCTGACTAACTTGTTCAAGAAATTGCCACTCGCTGCAGGCGACGTTGAGCAACCGCTGGTGGCGAATGGGGGTTAGCGAGCGAATCAAGTAGGGGGCGGAGCCCCCAGTATGTAATTATTTACTGACGAACTTTTACTCAATTTATTTCCTGGTAAAAGTCACTCCAATTGACAAAAAGCCGAAATTTCAAAAATTGATGATTATGATGCTTTTTTTTTTTGACAGTTACTGTACAAAAGCTACCAATTTCGATTTCCGCCTTAGAATATTCGTAATCTATGCAAAAAACTGAAAAAAAAAAAAAAAAGACACCTCACCCAGCTGTATCGCAGAAATGACGCTATTTTTTGGTCCAGCTGATAGACTATTTCTCCTGTCAAGACCTAGAACACTATTTGTCGCTCTCGGTCTGCGGCTAGAGGGCGTTCTTACGTCAATGAAAGCGAGAACAACCCTGAAGCTGGTTAATGACTCCAACGCCGCCAATGCCTCGATACAAGGTTATTGGCGGGCGGGTGGAGGATGAAACAAAACAAAATAGCCGGACGACCAAGCAAACCATCGCCAAGAAGATCGCCGCGCGCTTTTCTTCTCCACGCTCGAGAGTAATCGTTATATAAAAGTGGAGTAATTTTCTTATAACCGCTTTCAAGTTTTTATTCAACTGCATGTGTGTTCGATCTGCGTTTCAAAACATGTTTTGAACCACGATCGAATAAAAATATAAAAAATTTCGCGAAAAAGAGATATTCTCTTCTTTTCTTTTGCTTGCTTTGAAGAACTGCCACAAAAGTGAATTGTAGGAATTTTATTATGATGCACTAACGTTAGGCCATGTCAGCCTTGTCGGAACGACCAAACTGAGAAGGAATGTAATTGTAATCACATTTTACTGCAACGTAGTTAGAATCGTAATTCTGGTGTAGTCACAATTATAATTATTATTATTGATATCAGAGTAATCTCAATTACAAAGACTACTGGATGAATTGTTGTAATCCTGTTTAAAACATGCATCAGAAAATAATATAATTAAGATAAATGCTGTGATTGATTGTAACCGTAAGTATAGTTATATTCTAAACGTATGGCGATCATTCTTTCAAATAAATGCAGTCACATTTGTACAATTGTTAAACTTCGCTAAAAGCGCAGTCGTAATAACTAAGTATTTTTACCGAGTAATTTTAAGTGTAAACGTAATCAGTCAGGTACTTGCTCTTAACAACAATAATAATAATTCATAACCGGAATCTTCTTCCCTCATTCGTAATCGTCATGATTATAAAATAATTGAAATCGTTTCAAATATGATTTCTAAGTTCCGATACAAAATATATGTTTCGAAACTCATATTAAAAGCGTAAATAATATTAGTCTGTTTTTTTTTTTTTTTTTGTCTTCAAAGTCCAACTGATCGTCAATATCATTTATAAAGCACTAAATATAGCAATGTACATTTCTTCAGATGTACAGCTTAATAAAAGGTAATGCAATGACAATAATGACAATAATTTTAAATAATTTGCTAACCGACGATTGCTTCAACGAGATAGAAAATGCTAGAGATTTTTTTGACTTATTAAACTTATAAAAGAAGTATGGAAAAAATGTTAATGGTTAGAGCAGAAAGAATTGCACGCAACCTAAACGAATATTACCGTCTGAGTCAATTAACTAGCTCTTCAAAACTAAATCTGACAGTTAATGTAAGTTAACGTAAATCAAATTTCAAGAGATTTTTAAAGCAAAGGAACTTTAGACGACATTCTATTAGAAGACTATTAGACAGACTATTAGACGACAGACTATTAGAAGACATTCATAATAATTAAGGTTCGGATTTCTATGACATTTGCATTTAGACTTTCTCTCTCTTTGAGCTATTCATGCCATTTTTAGGGCGTTTTTTGTTGTCTTTTAAGACATTATTTTTTTTTTTTTAATTTTATTTTTTTTTTTGAAGATCAAAATTTAGACTGCATTAGTTGTTTGCGCTTGCTTTTTCGATGGGAATGTATTGTTAGAGAGCAGAATTTTGTACCTAGTAATTAAATGCGTTCTCGCATCCAAATAAAACGTACTTTGATGAGGCAGAAGCTTGCATTCGAAAAGCCGAACTAAACTGCTTTCAAGGGAAATGAAAAGCAAAACCTTTCTTGGAAGGCGAAAATTCAGCTAATAATGCAAATTAGATAGAGTGCATTTCTTCTTCTTTTTTTTTTTTTTTTTTGAAGGGGGTTTGAGAGAATGAACACTATTTTGACTTCTGAGGAATTTCGGTTCTTCTGGAAGGTTGAACTTACACAACTGCGGATAAACGATTTGGCCTCGCGATCTTCGCTTGGCTTTCCAAATTACATTCATTAACTTCATGAAATCTGGATATTCAGAACTACACTTGAGCAATTTTACCTGAGGTTGATTCGAAAGGCAATTTAACTTAATCATGGACTTCGAGGATTGCTTCGAGGGATGGGTGTGGGTGGGGCGGGGGGGGGGGGGTGTAATGGCAATTATTTTCGAGCCGGAGCAAAACTTGAAACCGCCGCCCCTGCTCATCTTCCTTTAAGTTCTCGTGTTGAATTTAAACGAACCCCCCCCCCCCCCCAACAGTAGTAGCATGAATTTGCCGCCCACGGCCCACTAGAAATTGTCGTCTGGACAAGGACCCCTGCCTACTTCCCTAGATCCGGCACTGCCGATGGGGCGACCTCACCGTCTACACAAACTGGGATTTCGCGGATTTACTCCCCTGGTGGAGAGTAAGGACGCTCCTGCGCCCCCAAGTAACAGTGAAATCCAGTAACAGCTCTATAGTTGAGGCAAAGCTCACTTCGCAGCTAACATATTTTTGTGACCAGGTTCTTTGGAAGCCCCCGCAATGCAACCTAGTTAGCGTTGCTCCAACTATAGGTTAATTGTTGCTCTACTTCTCTCTTGAAATCTTTCGATCTACATTGAAGAACTACTATATTCGAAGCAATTTTGTAAGTGATTTGGAAATTTTGTGATTCTATGAAATAAAAATGGATAACTTTTAATCAGTTTTTTTGGTTTAAAATGGGATTGTTTCCGAAATTTTAAAAGTATTTTTTTTCTGAAAGAGCATGCTTAAAAAGATAGGATTTAACCATTTTTTAAGTAATTTGACAAAGTTTAATATTTTTTAACAATTATTTTAATCGGTGCGCAGCCTGAAATTCATTTTTTGCGTTTCTGAAGGTGACATCAGCACACAGCGCAAATTATCATAACCTGGCAACGCGGTTGACAGCAAAGCGTTAACATTTAGCGCAGCAATGAAGCAGCGCCAAAATACATCTCTTGTGACGTCATAAAAACTACGCCTTATTTCCGAATCGGACATTTAAAAATATTAAATAAAAAATAATTGTTGGGAAAATAAAAGTTTTTTTTCTGGCTCCATGTTATTTTTTTTTTGCTTATTTCAACAATTTCAGTGGCTGAAAGTAGAACTTTTGACTGAAGGAAACAACCCCATTGTATCATTTGTATGTAAATTTATTTTGCACCTCGTTTATTAAATGGTTCAAAATCATAACTTTGAACCAGGCTAATAATTCATTGAAGCGTTTCTTGAAATTATTATTTATTAATTTTTTTCGAACATGCACGCACACACAATGCAGGAGTTTTTCTTCAGCTTTATCTAGATTACTGCTAGCTCTATTGTATTAAGGCATAGAGAAATTTTGGATCGAATTTACATGGAAAATTTTAGCTGCTCATATGCAGACTGAAACAAAATTCATGTGTCATAATTCAAGTCTCTGTTACTTAGAGATTAATTCGACACTTTTATTTAGAGATAATTCGGTGCAAAAAATTACTCAAAACACTTTGTTTTTTCACTATTTTTCTTTTTTTTTTCTCTGAAATATCCGTCTAAACTTAATTATAAGGAAATTGAACTGAATTTTAATTAAGCTATACTAAATTTATTTTTTCATAAAAGACGCCATTATCTCTGAAACAAGTATTCATTTATTTTCGCAACAAAAAAGTAAATTTTGTTACATTCTTATTGCTTCAAAGTTGGCATTCTTTCAAAAAATCTCCATTACTTATTTCAGTTCAGTTGAGCATCGCATAAGCTGGTAGACCCTACACGAAACTTCAAACAAAAGTTATGACTTTTAAATAACAAAGCAGTGTTGGTTTCTGAAGAGCTATAAATTACGTACAACTTGAGGTCACAGAGAGAGGCCCAGGCGATTTCGTAGAAATATCCGGGAGAGAATACCCACTGCGTCATATTATTCTTCTAATGATGGGGGCAACCTTATTCATAATTAATCACTCCTGATTTAGAAAGAATTTGGGAATAATTTTCGACGTTTGCAACAGAGGATCTCGTCTGATGGGGTAAAGTGGTCAGTGGGTCAAGTGGTTATACATCAAATAAAAAGCCATATCGTGGAAATAAATGAGGAATAGGAGTGAAATTTTTGTTTGATATTTTAACAAATAGAAATTGAGTTTCGAATACAAAACTTTAATACATACTGGTAGGGGCGTACACAGAAATTTTGGAGCCTGTCACAAATGACTTTTACGTCCCTCCCTCCATATTGCTTACCCCAATGTTTCACCCCTCATTTTAAAAATCTAGGACCCCCTTCAGGCTCTGGCCCGGGCCAACAGGTGTCCCTTCTCCCTCCCTGTGCACGCCTCTAAATACTGGCAATACTTGATTTCGTAAAAAAGTCGTTTTGTTCGCTTGTGAAACATTTTAAAATCTGAATATTAGGGTGTCCCAAAAAAATGAAAGTCGTTTTTTTTTAACGCATACCCTCTTATTTTTTTCCTTTTACATCAAAACCGTTGTAAAAAAAGTTTCATGAAATTTGAAGCACGTTAACCCGTGCCGACTTGCGCCTAAAGTTCTAAACGTGCAAATAGCACGTGTATAGCAATAAGCAAGCGAACGCTGGCGACGCGATACTTTGCGAAGCTCAAAACAGCTGTAAATTGTGCACAGAAAACAAATGAAAACAGAAAAAACATATGTTGGGGAGGGGGGGGGGCTTATCCGTGGCAATTTGCAAACCGTCAAACGTGTCAGTACAAATACATTCCCGTCAGCGAGCGCAGTATAGTCGCTCCATAGGGAACGAAACATGGCACTGGAATTGCGAAGTTTGAAAAAAGAGAGATTTTTAATAGGAATCGTAAAACACCAAATTATAGGTATGAAACTTCCCTCTAATGGACAAGTTCTGACTGTTTTGTTTTATAACATTTAAGAAGTAAATTTAACAATCTGTGAAAGTGCAAATCTCGGCCTTTGGGAATGCATCATCTTTTGAGAAAAGGCACGCATTCCCACCAAATCGTTGCCAAATTGTGTGAATAAACTTAAAAACCTGTATCAAATTTGGAGAAAATGACAAAAAAATGTAAAAAAAAAAAAAAAAAACTGCAGGAAGTATTCAGGTAGTGCCAACAAGAATTTGAGAGTAATTTAAACAATTTATTCAATATTGCACATGCTGATGCACTTCGGTTAATCAAAATAGAGGAAGATGGGATTTTCTTGCAACTCCAAAGAGAGCCCGGCCGACGTGGTCACTTTAGGTAAGGTAAATAAAACACTGGCCGATAAAGAGGAAAAGGCTCGACTTTGAGCTGTCAAAGAAGAAAACAAGCGCATGAAATACGATTCCGCTTCAACATCCTCGGAACTGTATGAACCTGTACTAGAAAATTCCTCTTCGAGCTCAGGTGAAAATATTAATTCAGAAGATTTCCCTGAAACATATAAAGCAGTACCTGGAACAAGTTTATCAGAACCTGGAACAAGTATAATAGAACCTAGAATAAGTATATCAGAACCTGGAAGATGAATTATCAGAACCTGGAACAAGTAAATATGTAATGAGGAGCGATTTTATTACTCCGAAGTCAGTTGCTGCATTGGACAGGTGTCCAAGTACACGAGATTATGTGTTTATTTTTGAAGCTACTATTGATGCACTAGAGTGTAACATTGATGGATTTCCCATAGGTATCTTCAATTCAAAGATTCAAACCGAAAAGCGGAAGGAGCACGAGGAAAGAATAAAAATTGGTTTTCAGTACGAGGTACCACATGTAGTGAATTTACCTTGGGATATGAAAGTGTTGCCTGCTTTGAGTGCTCAAAAATCAAAAGAATATCGCTTATCTATAGTTATTTCATTAGGATGTGACAAACAACTCATTGCTGAATCTAAACTGGATAATTCTATAGGAAAAGAACAAAAACAGGCTGTTTGAAAGGCAGTTTTAGATTGGAATCTCGAAGACTAAGTTCAAAACTCTTTGTTGTGATACTGAAGCTTCCAAAATAGGTCCTTTAAGTGGCTCTTGCGCTATTCTTGAGAAAATATATGAAAGAGAAGTGCTTTCCTTTGCTTGCCGCCATCATATATATGAACTGATCTATCGCACTAAAATACAGTGCTATGGAGGAGCTGCGGAGTTGCTCCGAACTGTACCCTAACTTGGAAAATTTACTTGACTTTTACCGTGCTGAACTCACTAATATTACGGTCATGGATGACTATCAAGAGTTGATAGAACTGCCTATCATATTTTTAGGTGGAGATACAGATAATGAATTTAAAATAAGACCACCGGGAGTCATGTACTCCCTAAAACTATTACTATTTAGTTCACAACTAAAATTAGATACGAAGGAAAATGAAACATTGTTTGATGTCTGCTTGTTTGTAGTAACAATATACTTGAAAATATGACTTCAATGCATTTTGGCAGTCAAAGCACCCAACAAAGATTTGTGCTTTTTGAAAAAATGTACGAAAATGTAAACCCAGTTATCTCAAAAGCTGCTCTACAAAAATTCATCCAGCTTTTACGGTATGGTCAATAATATTTCATTCTTTGATGTGAAAAAGACTGTCTCAATGTTTAAAGCAGTAAACGATGCAGCTGAAAAAGCGGGAAAAATGATGCAGGACTTTCATGGTTTGCTTACAGCTGATAAGGAACAAAAGCAATTTGTATTACGGTGCATTCAAGAGAGCCAGAAGCTCTATTCTGACTGCAAAAAGCAAACATTGAAATAAAAATATGTGCAGTAATCTTTCTTGTAGTCTAATATTGTTATAAATATGTGCTTTAAATAAATTGATGTCACGTGTAGTAAGGAATTATACAGTTAGCAATATTTCCACTGTAGTCGCTGTACCAGATTTCAAGTCCAACTTTGACCTCAAGTCGGCACGGGTTCCCGTTATTTTATTGCGATAAATCTTTTTAATCATGTTTCTGAGGTGAAAAGGAAAAAATTTGGAGGGTATGCGTATTCGATTTCACAAATTTTTTTTTCGCCATTATATCTTGGGACACCCTACTGAATATCTCTTTTAATTTCTCTGAAAAATATTGTCTATTAGAATTTTCACTAGAATGGCTGTGCAGGAAGCTTCCCACACTCCTCAAAAACTTGTCTGCTAAGCTGGATTCATTGAATATAATATTTTAGAACAGCTCAAGTAAGATGGGGTTAAAGTGGTCATAGGTTAGTCTTAACAAATACCTTTCATCTAAAATCACTTAGTCTTAACTTATTTGGCAGATATCAGTTAAATACAGTGAAGCATCGTTTATACGTTTCTCTTTTATACCTTTTTATCAATTATACGTTTTTAAAATTAGTCCCTTAAGTCTAATACACATTAACCTATACCTATTATACGTTTTTTCGTTTGTACGCTTTTTTCATACAGTCCCTTCAAAAACGTATAAACGGTGCTTCACTATGAATTTTACTAAACCTGTACTGTTTTAAGGTAAACGGGATTAAATACAAGTGAGCTTAAATACAAAATAAAGATTGAATTAGAGCAAGACTGTATTTCTACAATATTTGACAAATTCTTAGAACTTTTCAAGCAATAGCAACTTTCTATTTATTTTAGTACAATAATTTATGTTCCAAAAACATTATTGTCAAACATCAATGAAAAGTAGAAGCTCAGAGCTAGAAGTATTTCACTTATGAAGTGAATTACTAGCTAAAGCTTGATTCCCCCCCCCCTCCCCTCGTTTTCTTTTCTTTTGAAGGTAACATTTCTTTTCGGAACTCTCTTTGCGCGTAATAACTTCTTACTTTATAATTCAGTTAATTTGGAAACTATTCAGATGCTATCTTAAAGTATTTCTAATGAAATAATACATTCGAACTTTTCTCACCTTCCTTGATCATTGATATTGATGAAAAAGTCAAATGCGATTAAAATTCATGGTGAACCAAATTTGAAATTTATTCAAATTGAGTCAGTTTCTTTGGAAGAACTAGCTCTGTTCGGCATCAAAAAAATTATGGTTGCTTATGATGGCTTCCGTTAATTTTTTTAACTATGACCATTTTATGGGGATTTTTTTTTCTCATTTTTGTTTTTGAGCTAGCTAGTTTGCAATGAGCGACAAGCAGCAGCGTCACAAGGGAGGTTACAGATCCCACAGACCCTCCCCGAAATGAGTACGAAAATTTAAAAATTAAGATGGACTTTTTTCTTACGTGATTTTCCTGTTAGTATACATAAGAAAATTCGAATTTGTGTACATGCAAATTTCTCGAACCCCCTCCGAAATGAAATGTAAGCTACTGGCGACAAGGGTCTTTCATCCAAATTCTCGTATTATTTAACCAGTTTAAAAACGACCACGACAACAATTTTTAGCAATTGCGGCTGCTGTAGAAACGTATTCTTTTTCTTTTCTTAAGGGTTATGAAATTATAGTCTTGCAAAGTACAGTGAAACCTGTGTAAGTTGACCACTCGCGGTGCAGTACTTTGGTGGTCAACTTAGACAGGTGGTCAACTTATAAAGGGCGGTAATGTTTTTTTTTTTTTTTTTTGTCATTTCTTGCACCTTGTATTCATTTTTTGAGTAATTCAATCCTTATTCTTTCTGTTCAACTCACTTTCATTGTTTAACATTGTTGAAAGTGAAACAATAATTAAAAATACTATTTAAATAATTTTGTTATTTTTTCCTTGTTTTTAACTATATTAGACACTAGTTTTAAAAATTCCAAATGTGCCGGCTAATTTTCTCTGGCTTTCTCCATTTTCAATTAATTTTAATATAATATTTCATACTTTTTATTACTCTCAAGTTTAACTAACTTTCGTTTTCAAACCATTTTTGTACAACTTATAGCACAGAGAGCAATAAGTGCGACTCTCTCAGTTCATAAAAGCAAAATTAAAATGTCCTATCTCTTAATCCCTTGCACACCAGAAACATGTACCTTTACTCATTAGCAGGCCCAGATCTGCGTATCCACACTCCACAGTGCGAGGGGCCCGCGTCCTTAAAGGTGCTAATGGCCCTAGAAATTGAAGAAAAAATAGAAAAAAACTAGCACCAAGACTTATTCACTTTACAAATAGACACTGCTGGCCACTATGGAGAGGCCCTACATATTTTGCTGCAGGGAGCCCAAAATGTATAGATCCGGGCGTGCTCTTTTTAGCACAATTCCTATGTTGTCACAACATACTGCAACTGAAAGAAAAGACTTTGAACTTTTCTACTGACACCTATTTTCATTGAACAGAGTACAAAAAGCTACCTCAAATAGAACAAAGAATGAAAAACAAGTTTGAAGAATATAGAGCAGCATAAGCTTTATGCTAGTCTGTCATCAAAGCTTTAAAAACATTTTTGAAAAAAAAAAAAAAAGAAAGAAAGAATAATAATAATAAATATATTAATAAATAATAAAATAAAATAATTTACTGAAGAAAGTTTTAAAAAATAAACAGAGTGTTCAACTTACAAAGGGTTTTTTACAATACTCCAAACCAAATTTGGCGTACATTAGTGGTCAAGATAGACAGGTGGTCAAGATAGAGAGGTGGTCAAGTTACGGAGGTTTTCCTTCGTTATATGAGATAGGACTAATTCCGTTCCTGACAAAAGCGGTCAACATAGACAGGTGGTCAACTTACAAGGGTGGTCAACTTTACAGGTTTTACTGTATTTCGTTTATGTGGTTAGCGAAAAGGAAAAAAACTGGAGCTTTCTTCTGGTTTTACTTCACTCATATTCTTGAGTTTTCAAGTTGCTTCCGATTTTGACTTTTGCTTTGATCTCGTTGGGTTCGACTAGTTCGTTTTCTAAATCTACGACACATTTTTCAAACTTCATTACTCAATGTAAATTGTACGCTTTTTTCTGCCTGTTTTCATATCTTCTCTCATTTCCATTCGGACTTGTAAAGCGAGTACATCTAATTATCGCTTGTGAAAGTAGCTTCCAGATTCTTTTCTGTATTTTTAGAGCAGAGATAGTTTCCTTATCACAAGTTCAGAACACTTCCATTTTTCGTTATAAGATAATTTTAATAATTATGCAAATGATTTTTTTCTCCACGGAGCATGTTTTTTTTTATCTAGCACGCCCACTGATTCAATCGATTTTTTTGTAATAAATTGTCCTTGTAGAGTTCTTTACTTAGTGTGGCAACCCTTACCCTAGTCACATCCAATTACGACGTCCAAAGCTAAACAAAGAGCTGCATGAATGGAGACAAAGAAAAAAACGAGTCCAAGCGCGATAAACAGCCAAATCGGCCAAACGTTTGTGCTTTGTTTGTCACCTTGACCCTGGCATTTCACGAGAACACAAGCAGCGAGCGACAGACAAACCAAAAGCAACAGAGAGCGAGCGGAATTTTCGAATTCATCCAACGAAGGAAAAAATCACCCCGCCGTCTCCAACCTCGCAAACCGGACGTAGACGAAACACGTGACCCAGTGCCTGAAGGTTTCGCGTTTTCGCACGCTCTTCTGCGCGTGTTTTTTTTTTGCTTTGGTTTGAGCGAGCACCTACAACACTGGGGCACTGTTTTTTATTTATTCTTTTTTATTTATTTTCCTTTCCCGTTTTCTTCTTGCTGGGTACATGAATTTGCCATGAAAAAAACGCACGAAAATGTTCTTGGAATGCGCGACGGAAATCATATTTTTAGAAAACAGGGACTAATTCTTTTTCCTCCTCTCTCACAATAGTTATCAGCCTCCATCTTCTTTTCTTTTTTTAAAGCTTTTAGGGAGGGGGGGGGGGAGGCAAGGAATTTTTCTTTTTTCGGGGGGGGGGGGTCTATAATTTTAGGGGACTTTGTGGCATTAGGGAGTCGGGTGCGCCTGCTCTCGGGGCGGGGGGGGGGGAATCACTATCTGCCACAACCATAGTAGTAACTCTACAAAAATTTCAACAATAATCTCTGAAAGAACTCCCTACGAGGAGTTGAGTAATAAGCGTTTTCTGCACAAACTTTCGCACTTTCAGTCCAGAATCATTTGTTGTTTATTCCATTTTAAATCTGAAGTATCATAGTTTACTCATTTTGTGCAGGAAATTCTGAAACTATTTCACAAGCATAGACATAAAAAAATGTCACAGAGGAAAAATTGGTGCTTATATTCTTCTTGGTGTGCTTTTCTCGTTCTAAAAAAAAAAAAAAAAGCTATCATTTTTGTCATTTTATGACGAATTTCGTATCGAAGAATAATTTCTTGTTTCAAGTGTTTGTTGTTTACATAAACCCTCAAAAAACTCACATTGAATTTTTTTTTTTTTTCAATGAAATGTATGCTTGTATTTATTCAAGTATAACGAACTTCTAAATTCGGATCCAATTTTTTCCACTGTTAGAATATTTTATTCCTGTATATTGTTTTTTTTTTTTTTTTTAATCTAATGATAAAACATGTATTTTTCTTCAACTAAAAGTAAGTTTCTTTCCTACATCAACGCTTTAATCTTAAAAGGCTCTACGGTGAGAAAAGTTATCATAGATTAGCAGAAGATGAAAAAGCATTTTAATAAAGAATATTTCTAAGCGGTTTTGATGCAAAAAACGTGTGGGAAAAATCTGTGACTTGGTATTCCCATTCACATTTCGTTTCGTGATATGGCCTTTCTATTTATTCTTTACTGCACTACTGATCAGGGAATGAGAGGTGTGTTGGGGTAGACACGACTACAGGTAGACAAGACTTTACCGGTACACAAACCAATGCGCAATCCTTGACTTTCTCGGATTGCATGTTGTCTTGTCTGCAGGTAGAGTCGTCCATCACCCGAACCTCGGTCTTATCCAGTCGCCCCACTTCAATAGTGACTTGTATATTCATACGACTCTCCCCATAAGTTAGTCTTCATTATGACTTTCCACTTCATTAAGGACTAGATTTTCATATTCACTTTATGTACAATCCTTCACTTTCTCAGATTCCATCCCATTGACTTGTCTGCTGGTGAAGTCGTCCAGCACCGGAGCCCTTATATTTTCATGCTAACTCTCTCACCATTAGTTAACGACTTTGTCTTCATTATGACTTTCCACTTCATAAGTGACTTCTCATTCTGGAAAGTTTTCGTTTTCATTCAAGGACTTCTTTCTACTTAGTTAAACGGCTTGATCTTCTTCTCCAGTTCAGTAGTGATTTGAAATTCAAGTAAACTCATTACTTGGTACTTGGTTAATGATTTTCTTTGTATGTGGACTCTTCACTTCATTAATAACTTATCAAACAGGGTTTCTACTTCACAAGAGACTGAATTTTTATTTTCATTTTATGAACCATTTTGGTGTCTTTCTTCACACCAACGGCTTGATTTCGTGTAAAATTCCCATGCAAATTAAGCTCTGGTCAGTACATTAACTGAAGATTAAGATTATATGACTCTTTAAAATTACTTTTCAAAATTTTCTTTAGTTTGATTGTCTTCTGGAAGTTTGACCATATGATCGATTTTCTTGAAATGTATTCAAGATTAGTGTGTATCTCGAAGTTGTTTATCCTTGTTTTTGATCCCAGTATTTAGTTCTATTTCCTGAAAAAATAATTAATGTGCATCGAATATTTTGCGCTTACGTAATTAGTTTATTTTTAGAACTCGTAGAAAAATACATAACATGAAATTTGTTCGAAGCGGTACGGAAATAAAAATGCACCTAAAAATCGTTTTTAACATTCATAGTTTTTTACTTATCGTTAATATATTATTGGTTTAGCCAAGAAGAATAAACTTTTAATATTGTTTAACTCATGGCTTTTTTCTACTTTAACGATGATTTGACTTTTGTGTATGATTCGACCTAGCTCAATATTACTCATTCCAATTGCGCGAATGTGCCATTTTTGCCCATACATTAGCACTTTATTCCTGAAATTTTTAACTTTTAGTTTTAACGTATTCGAATAGGAACAATCGTGTATCACAATATGAAGTATCAATTATCGAAAAAGTTTTCCTGCACTTCAAAAGTAATGATTTGTACCTGTTTCGGGCGTGACCGTATGTCACCCTCGTAACATGTGCAAATCATTATTTTTCAAGTACAAAAATATTATTCAGAATGTTGTAAAGAGTTTGTAAAAGTTTGTTTTTATATAGTTGTAAAAATGTCTCATTCGAGCAAATGGACTGAGCAATACTTTTTTTTTTTTTGAGGGAGGAGGGGAGGGAATGAAGTCATATGTGGTAATAATGTAAGGTAAATGTGTAGGGTAAATATGTAAATAGGATGCAAAACATAGTCACTAATGGAAATCGAATCTCAGTGGCCAAGAATTGTATGAAAAGGCTAACATCCGGTTTACAGGCGGAAGTGGACGCATCTATTAGTTTTCAGGGATGCTAGCTTTTGTAGATGTGTGTTAGCCTTTAAATTAAGTAGAGAAACATTGGTATGAGCGAAGCACGTAGTTCAATTTTTTACTCCCCCTCCCATTCAAATGGACTCGTCTTGCTGGACGTTTGCCAGTTCCATAGCAACCGTGAGCAGTGTGCGTAGTCACGAAGGACCGCCTTAGTAAACAACAGTAGAAATTTCAGAAAATATATTTTAAGTCACAACTTCTGAGTACGAAAAAAAAAGGTGGAAGATCAATAGCGAAGTCTACAGTAATGAGTATCCAAAAGCAAAATGACATGTTAATGAAGCGGAATATTGACAAAAAATGAAATCAGTAAGTAAGCGTATGATTGACAGGATATTTGAGTCATTAATAAAGTGAGTGATCTAAAGGAAATTCAATTAATTATTCAAGTGAATTCTAGAGATTAAGTAGAAGTGATTAATAGAGCACATGAATGACAGAAAATTTAGGCCATGAAACATTTGATAGAAATGAAATTCGTCGTATGTAAAGTGAGTGAAAGAAGAATTTCAAGCGATTTACGGGGAATTCCTCAATTAAAGGGAATATTTTAGTCACTAATATTGCGCGTAAAAGTGAAGTGCAAAGAACAAATTCTTTATTTAAGACATTTGCAAGAAATGTTTTACCTTATACTTCTTATGAATGTAAACAGTTTCTTATTATTAGAGCTCTAACACGCAATCGAACTTAACCTTTATTATGTTTTTATTATCAAGTTTGTGTGTGTGTGTGTGTGTGTGTGTGTGTGTGTGTATATATATATATATATATATATATATATATATATATATATATATAACTTAGTTTGTAACGAACTTTCAGTGAAATAAATTTCCAATATTAATTACGCAATAAATGCTATTAAGGTTCAAGGCATTATATTTTAATGATATATTGTTACTCTTAAAAAGTGTTTGAAGATGGTTCAGATTTGAGACAACACGTGATTTCACGAAAGCATTTTTTGATGTCTTTAGGCAATGGCGGATCCAAGGGGGCTATAGCCACCCCCTTGAGGTCCGAACTTACACTAGATAAAATCGAAATTTCAGAAACATGTATTACCTTTAAATATAACTACTATACATCGTGACATATTACTAGAAGTGTGAGGGGGTGCTAGGAGACTGTGTAGCCCCTCCCATTGTCCCATTTTGTCAAAACTTAAGACATTAAATTATGATCTGCAATGGAATGGAAAGTCTTGGAAGAAATAGCTTCGCGTTCTGCAATCGTTTTTTACTTCTTTTTACAAAAAAGGAAGAATTGTATTCGCGAAAAAATTTTCACTCAAAAATAGACCTTAATTTCCATTTTGCTCACCCCCGAATGAACGTTGAGTTTTTTTTTTTTTTTTTTTTTCGACTAGACCACACGTGGATAAGTGCCTAAGAACGTATAGACACCTGAAATAACCATTTTGACGATTCCTTAGTTAGAGCCATTGTCTGTAAGAATCAGGCAGTTTACGGCATTTGTGATTGTTGACATTTTTAATTTTTCTTATTTTCACATATGTTGTTCCTCATCATGAATGTAATGTTTGGGCAAAATATGAGCTTTGTCTGCCTTACCGTTTTTGGGAAATTAAATTTTTTAATTTAGGGGGCGCGGCACATTTTTGCGTGTTTTTCAAATTTGCAGATTTTAAAGTTCTTGTTGCTTTAAGTGCCCCTATAATGACAGGGATTTTTAAATTCTATACTATTATATGGTCTTCTTAGATACTATTACAGCTGTCAAATCGGTGTCACTACGAGAGCGCCGGGCATAAACTCCGTTTAAAAATGACCGAAAATAAATTTTTTTACTACATTCAATGCCAATTTTCTCAAAGCGCCTTCGTGATGACACCAATGTTTTTACATGAATTCCTAGCTACACTTGCATACATCAAAAATATGTAATAAAATTGGTGTCACTATAAGGGCGCCAGAAAATAGTGGAACTTTTATGTGATAAATTTCACAAAAATGCAAATGTTTAAAATCTAACTACTACTCTCGCCCTCATAGCAGTGATCTGAAACTAATTAAGTTTGATAACTTACATGTTCGTCTAACATATGAAATAAAAAAATCGGTGTCACTCCTATTACTTTCGGAAATATAATCATTCGAAATTAGTATGTTATGGAGTTATCTAAAAGAAAGACTTTTCTAATTCGAATGTCTTTTTGCACGGTTTGTTTTAAACTTTAATATAAAATTACAGTAGTGACACCTAAAATAATATGTTTCTAATGCTTTTTATGAAAAAAAGCTTTATAAAAAGCATTAGAAACACAGTGAATCGATATAGGTACAGATGGACGTATTGTGTAATGTGCATTATGGCTAAAATTGTCGTACTAATGTTCATATTTTTCAACCATACTAATTTTTTATCTGTTATTTATATTAAAAATGTAACTATTTATAACAATGTTTTAAATTGTGATGAACATAATATATTATATAGCGAGCATTCAGAATCTGAAACATAATTTGAGGATGACGTAGACTAAAACAAAGAAAACATTAAAAATCAAATCACCCAGTTTCAGAAAGACGGTCATTTCTTATTGATATCTGGTAATTTTGTAGCACTAAAGCTTGGGAAAATATGGTATCCCGGAGAAATAGTAGAAGTTGATCATTTGCAAGTAAAGGTCAAATGCATGGCAAGAAGGATTGGAATAAATAAATTTATTTGACAGGAATAAAGGCGAGTATTTGTATGATAATCTAAACATATCATGCACAATAGATCCACCTGGTACCCATATCAAAACGAGCATTTTCTATTCAAGATAAAAACGCTCTTACTGCCCAAAGCTGTTTATGTTAAACGTTGCTTCTTTGTAATAAATTAAAAATAAATATGGTCAAAACACTATCTGGGTGTGATAAGATTAAATTAACAAAAAAGATTAAATTAAAAATAATAATAATAAATTTAAAAAAAATGCACCACAACATACTGTCGGTTATCAAACTTAATTAGTTTCAGATCTCTGCTATGAGGGGGCTAGTCGTATTCAGATTAGCAAATGGTCAACTTCTACTATTTCCTTGCAAATGGTCAACTTCTTCTATTTCTCCGGGATACCATGTTTTCCCAAGCTTTAGTGCTACAAAATTACCAGATATCAATAAGAAATGACAGTCTTTCTGAAATTGGGTGATTTGATTTTTTATGTTTTCTTTGTTTTAGTCTACGTCATCCTCAAATTATGTTTCAGATTCTGAATGCTCGCTATATAATACATTATGTTCATCACTATTTACGACATTATGTTATAAATAGTTGTATTTTCAATATAAATAACAGATAAAAAATTAGTATAGTTGAAAAAATATGAACATTAGTACGACTATTTTAGCCATAATGCACATTACACAATACGTTCATCTGTACCTATATCGATTCACTGTGTTTCTAATGCTTTTTATAAAGCTTTTTTTATAAAAAGCATTAGAAACATATTATTTTAGGTGTCACTACTGTAATTTTATATTAAAGTTTAAAAGAAACCGTGCAAAAAGTCATTCGAATTAGAAAAGTCTTTTTTTAAATAACTCCATAACATACTAATTTCGAATGATCATATTTCCGAAAGTAATAGGAGTGACACCGATTTTTTTATTTCATATGTTAGACGAACATGTTAGTTATCAAACTTAATTAGTTTCAGATCTCTGCTATGAGGGCGAGAGTAGTAGTTAGATTTTAAACATTTGCATTTTTGTGAAATTTATCACATAAAAGTTCCACTATCTTCTGGCGCCCTTATAGTGACACCAATTTTATTACATATTTTTGATGTATGCAAGTGTAGCTAGGAATTTATGTAAAAACATTGGTGTCATCATGAAGGCGCTTTGAGAAAATTGGCATTGAATGTAGTAAAAAAATTCGTTTTCGGTCATTTTTAAACGGAGTTTGTGGCCGTCGCCCTCGTAGTGACACCGATTTGACAGCTGTAATAGTATCTAAGAAGACCATATAATAGTATAGAATTTAAAAATCCATGTCATTATAGAGGCACTTAAAGCAACAAGAACTTTAAAAACTGCAAATTTGAAAAACACGCAAAACTGTGCCACGCCCCCTAAATTTAAAAATTTAATTTCCCAAAAACGGTAAGACAGACAAAGCTCATATTTTGCAAAAACATTACATTCATGATAAGGAACAACATATGTGAAAATGAGAAAAATTAAAAATGTCAACAATCACAACCTGCATGATCCTTACAGACAATGGCTCTTAATTACGAGTTTTCTCGTGACGTCTGTATATATGTAATGTATGGATGTGCATATGTACGTCGCATAACTTAAGAATGGTATGTCCTAGAAAGTTGAAATTTGGTACGTAGACTCCTAGTTGAGTTTAGTTGTGCACCTCCTCTTTTGGTTGCATTCGGGTGTTTCTAAAGGGGTCTTTTGTCCCTTTTTGGGAGGAAATCATTGTTAATTTCGATGTAAACTCAAGTGGTGTTATAATTTGGCGGACATTTTGCGATATATCGCCAGTCTTTTGGTCACTAAATTTTGTCGCCAACTTGGCGACAAATTTGATGATTTTTTTTAAAAGTCTGGTTTAAATTTTGCCACTGTTGGTAATATTTAGAGAGCAAACTATTGAATCCTATTAAAATCGCCAATAATGGGAAAATCATATTTAAATGGAGTAAAAGGAAGTCATGTGATGCACACAACAGTTCGTTTTTTTTTTTTTTTAAATCTCGAAGTTATTATTTTCAAATTAAACCAGCCATATATATTTAATTTAGTTCCCCGGTTAAGCGGGCTAAATCCTTCCCTCCTTCCATGAGGTCAGAAATAACTCTAAACAAAACCGAAATTTCAAAGATTTCAAACACTTCAATACTTTTGCGACTTTAAGTATGCATTATATTTAAATAAATTTATACACTGTGACGGATTAATGGTGGGTTGGAGAGGGTGGGGTAAAGGAACTGTAGCTCCTTCTCCCTTTCGGTACAAACTTACAACATATTGCAATGGGATTTGCAATAGCATGGGAAGGCTTGGAGGAAATAGCTTCGTCCTAATGCTATCAAGGTGTTTTAATCTGAAGTTATTAGTTTCAAATTATCACAGTTATATATTTTACTTCGTTCTCAGGTTAACGAGGCTATAGCCCCCCTCCTCTCCTATGAGTTCAGAACTTACTCTGGATAAAACTGAATTTTTGGTGATTTTAAATACTGCAACACTTTTACAAAGATAGCCTAAAACTGTTTTTAGGCCTTTAACTTCGAAAAATGTCGTTGAGTGAGGCAATGCTTCCCCTTAATGTCATCAAAGATTACTTAAAATTGCATTTTTAGTACACTATTTACGAATATTTTTGGAGAAAATTTTCTAGCTTTTTTTTCCAATTTACATAATTTTCACCTTTTTTTTTGGACAAACATAGTATGAAATTTTACTTTGGCGTTTCATTTTCAAACTACTTCTTGTGTGAAAATTAGGCCTTCAAACTTGAAACATTTTCCTTGGAGATAACCCATTCCATCAAAATATAAATTAAAATTGTGTTTTCAGAATATCAATATTAACAAATTTCGGAAGACAGTCCCCGAAACCCAACGCGTCTTCTAGCTTCTAGCATCGTCCAGCAGGAGAGCCTGAAATGCGCTTTAAAGACTTTGATTTCGAAAAAGTTCTGGAGACATCTCCGAACACTCACTCTTTTCCTAATATTATAATTAAATATAGAATAACTTGAGTCTTTGAAACCTCAATTTCCAAATTTAGCCGAAGAAGATACCTAATTTCTTCTCTAGACGCGAAACGTCTTTAAACGCAGCCAAAAATTACGCTTCTAAGACTTCAACTCTGATCAAGTTCCGGACGGTCGCCCTTAGCACCTCCCCCCAAGTATCAGCACAGATACAGCTTTGAACTTCGTTTTAGAAAATTCGTCGAGATAATCCTTGAACTTTTCTTCTTCAAATACAACCTAAAAATGACTTCTTGAAAGAGATTTCGTGAGGGAAGAAGGCCGATAGAGTCAAGAGGAGGTAGGGGTTCTCTTTCCTCTATCTTTCCCAAACCTAAACCTTAAGTCACATCTTTAGGACCTCAATTTTGAAAAAATTCAAGAACAAAGACCTGACCTAACTTTTTGACGTTTGAAGATCCCCCTAACGTTGACGAAGAAGGCGTACAGTTGAGTTTTTTTCGAACTTTAGGGTTAAAAACTTCCAGAGACAGCCCGTGACCTTTTCCCATTTTCCAAACGAAACGCCAACAAGGACAGGCTTTTGATGACTTAGTTGTTAAAATATTTCTATAGAGAGCATCCAAAACATCCCATTTCCTAAACTTAACCAAACATGGCCTAAAATTGCGTCTTTCAGACTTCACTGACGAAGCTTTTCCAGAGAGGGCCTCCGAACCTTCTTCATTCCCTAAATGTCACCACTTATAGCCTTAAATTTGAGAGTTCAATCTCGAAAAACTTCCGGAGGAGACCCGCCTAGTAACGTAAATTCACCAGAAATTGCGTAAAACTCCTTCTTAAAGACTCCAATTTTGAAAAAATTTCAAAGCAAATCACCAAAGTGTTCCTCTTCTAACGTCCTCAAAGATAGCCTATAATCGTGTTTCCCCGCGATCTACTGCGAAAACCTTTTAGAGAGAGCCTCTGGACCTTTCCAAACACCATAACGTTATCACAGATAACATAAAATTGCGTTTTTAAACTTTTATTTGTGCAAATTTCTGGAAAGAGAATTCGATCCCCTAATATCACTAAAGAAAGTTTGAAATTGACTATAGTAAGGAAAAATACTCGGGAAGGAACCTCAACCCCATCTCACTTAACTTTACCACCAAAACGTTCCGAAACATGCGTTTTTGTCATTATTTTTTTAAAATGTCGAAGATGCTTAGAGTGTTATAAGTTCGAAACTTACGGAAATCCTAACGTAATTGCTTTTTCTAAATCGCTCTGGATATCAGTACTTGTTAGGGTTTTCAGCTACAGATTACCACTAACCTCTCTCGCCAAAAAATAAATGGATGTTTCGCATATTATTTGGTTTAATTTTTTTAAAAATTTCATGTCAGTACACTGCTTTGCTTCTAAATGATTCATTTCGTTTCAGAGCAGCTGCCAAAAATGATATCAGATATATTTTAAACTTGTTAAGATACTCTTAATGAGCTTTTGATAGGCTGAGAATGTAACATTACAATAAAAAGCGGCGACGGTGTCATTCACTGGGGAAAAAATGACAACGCAAAACTTTTTGCTTATCTTTAAATGCATCGGCTTAAGGAATACGGGGGAAAAGAAAAACAAAATATTCTCTTTATTCACTTATTCAAGTTTTAAATTTTCATTGCTAAAAATGGGACCGTTTTCTTATATCTTTAAGACTTATTATGATTATCATTATTGTTGTAGGGGTTAGGGGGTTCAATTTATGTGAAAGAAATCGTTTTTTTTTTTTTCAATTTCATTTCAACCTAGAGACTTAATTTATTACAAAATTATATGACCATTTGTTTTAATAACTTCTTAGTGAAATTTTTCTTTTTCTTTAAGTCTAAAATTGCTTTTTGCACCAGCAAAAATGGAGTACTTATGCTTTTTAATACATTAGACCTCCGTTCTTTGAAAAATTATCTAAAAAAAGGGAAATGAAGTTTTTCAAATTAAAAACCTCATTTTTTTTCTAGTCTCGTATCATTAATCATTTGTTGTGCGTGAATTAAGAATTTTTATTTCGAAGCAAATTGTGTCAACAGTAAGATAAATTATATGCTCTCTACATGATTTTTCAAAAATAAATTAAAAGTTAAGTTCAAGCTAATGAGTTATTCTAGTAGTTGTAGTATTTGATGACAGGATTTACAATATAGAGTCTACGATTTTGTGGAAGGAGGGAAAAAAATGTTATGAATTGCCAGATTATGCTAGTTAACAGTTACAAAAGAAAAAAAGAACGTGTAAGAAATAAAATTAATGATAATAAATAAAACTATAAGTAAGACATATTTTTATAGCCTCCACTAGTGTATTTCCCGCATTGAAAACCAAAAATACGTAGCAAAGAAAAAAAAGAAAAGAAAAATTCAAAACCGTACGCTGATTTCGGTTAAAACTGTGACCTGAAATTAAAAATTAACTTTTGGCATATGAAAATATTCCCATAATTTTAAGATTATTCTCCGACAGCCGAAGATGTCCCATTCAAGTTAAGAATCCTCGACAGACGCTAAAAAAGATGTCTGACCTGGAATTTAAAATGAGATGACAGGTCTGAAAACATGATCAAAAGTTAAAAAACATCAAGACATGCGCCATAATGTAATCTAAAATTCAAAAATATATTCCGACGTCAGAAAAATAGAAACTTAAATTCAAAAATAATAAATAAACAGATAAGAAATAAGAATTAGTATTTAAAATTATAATCTTAATATATATATAAAATGCTAATGTGCGTGCGTAAAGATAGGGTTTTCTCTATCACCACCAATTCCAATCAACTTCTGCTTGGGGTGGTAAGCACCCCTTGGTCCCTTGATGGGAATAAGGAAGTCTGGTCGCGGTGGGTGGAAGTGGGTGGCAAAAATGTGAAAAAGTATATGTCTGTCCTTTTCTAACTTATGAGAACTACGGGAAAGTTCATAAAATTTTAGGTATAGTCTAGAAAACTCCAGAATGTGTGCAACTGTTACAATCGATCTAGATTGTTCTAGAAGATTCTCAATATTTCTAGAATGATCTAGAAAGTTCTAAAACATGCGCAAACGCTGCAATCGACTAAGAATGTTCTAGAAATTTCCAGAATGATCTAGAAAGTTCTAAAAGGTTCTAGAATGATCTAGAAAGTTCCAAAACGTCTATGAACGTTATAATCAACTTAGAATGTTCTAGAAAGTTCCAGAAATATCCAGAATGACCTAGATAGTTCTAAAACGTGGACAACTGCTAAAATCTATTTGTAATCTTCTAGACTGTTCTGGTACTAGAAATTTCGATATTCGATGGTATATGAACCGAAAGTCATTAACTTTTTGTCAGTTGAATCGTGCTTAGAGTCGCGCAAAGATTAATTGAGTCAAGAGTGAACAGTGATCATATAAATTCAAGTGATTTTGACAAGTGAGGAGGAATAGACTATTTGATTATTCCAGACTGTTCTGGTACTAGAAATTTCAATATTCGATGGTATATAAACCGAAAGTCAGTGACTTTTTGGTAGCTTTATCTTCGTGTACCAATCCAGATATGAGTTTTGGGTAATTATATTACACTGTTTATATTTACAATGCCAAGACGAAAGAAAGTATTTTCAAAACCTAAACTGGATTCAAAAAGAAGAAAAGTAGCATGTCAAACTGAAACAGGAGAACAACGTCTTTCGACTATTCGCAAAGGAGTAAAAAGAATTAGAGAAAATTTAACTGAAGAGAAATGAGCAAATACTAATGAAGAAACCCGATCTACTGAGATCACTAAGAAATCGTCAATTTGCCGATCAACGTGAACTGGAAAATAGAAGAAAAAACGAAAGAATGTCTGCTTTACGCCAACGACAAGCTGCTACACATCAATTAGGCAGTTTAGAACTCAAGGCTTTCAGTTATGATTGCAAAAAACAGTACAGTGAACATCCAAACATTGCCATCGGAAAAATGAATACGATATGTGAGTATTGTCACGCTCAGAAATTTAAAGGCGAAACTGCTGGTATGTGCTGCTTGAGTGGTAAAGTCAATTTACCGGCATTAGATGCGCCACCACCAAAATTACTCGAATATATGACTGGAAAAACATCAGACTCTAATCATTTTCTACAAAATATACGTCGATACAACTGTTGTTTTCAAATGACTTCATTTGGAGCTTCATTAATATGCCATGAAGAAAATTTCAGTCCGGTTTTTAAGGTTCAAGGTCAAATTTATCACCAAGTAGGCTCACTTCTGCCAATGTCCGATGAAACTCCAAAATTTCTTCAAATATATTTTATTGGAAATGAAAAACTTGAAACAGATCAACGTTGCTCTAATATTCAAGGACTACAAAGAGATATTATTCAAAAATTACAGCGGTTACTTCATAATCATAATCAACTAATCAATGAGTTTAAGACTTCTTTAGACCAAATGGTAGCAGATAATTATAAGATTGTCATTCGCGCAGATAAAAAACCAGCCGGTCAGCATGAAAGAAGGTTCAATGCACCCCAAACGAACGAAGTTGCCGTTGTGATTATTGATAATGAATATTGTCATCGTGATATTATTATTCAACGTCGAAGTAATAAATTGCAACGTATTGCTGAAACATACCGCAGTTATGATGCTCTACAGTATCCGCTAATTTTTTGGCAAGGTGAGGATGGTCATAATTTCAATATTCAACAAATCAATCCCCTACAGGTGTTGAAACTGCCAAAAAAGTATCAGCTATGCAATTTTATGCGTATCGAATTATGATTAGAAATGGTGAATATAATCATATTTCAAACTGTCGGCAATTATTTCAGCAATTTATAGTAGACATGTATGCGAAAATTGAGACGGAAAGATTACAATTTATTCGCCATAACCCGAGCAACGCCGGGTTTTGCAGCTAGTTAATCATAAACTAAAATTGTAATTGGAAAGTCACAATTGTTGTATACTTCTTCTAAGTATTATTTCAAATGCTAAATTTTGCTCTCTAAGTATCTGTCAAAAATATCCTCAGACATCGAATTTTTTTTTTTTCAAAACGTAAAAAAATTCGTGGAGATTCGGAAAACTTAAGGAACCGTTCTTTAAATGATTTGAGAAAGCAGAAAGATAAATCAACCATTAAGAGGTGAATTTTCAGTTAACATCTGAATCAAAGCTTATGTTTAAATTTTTTTCTCAACTTACACTTATTGCTCGGATTTTAATCAAAAATTCATGATTTGCCATGGGAATACTCTACCACGAAATGTTCCTTAAACTAATGAATACTGCTTGGTGGAAAGAAATCTTCGAAATGTAATTCCAATAATTTTCTAACACTTCCCTCTAAGAGAAGAGAGATGTAATTCTAATAATTTTCCAACACTTCCCTTTAACTTTAAGGGAAAGGGATCCAGAGAATAGCGAAAGTGATGAGTTGCACATGCAGTTGATTGTAATGGGAAATGTGTGAGATGGCCCAATCACACACAAAGGAGGAAGCGGCGCGGGATTAAATGACTCGGAATGCATTCATCTTTGGAGGAAAATGTGACATCTCTTCTGGGGCAATGCTCTATGGGCCATAACACTGGACACATTAAATGGCCTTTTTGATTTTTTGAGATCCTTTCATTCCTTGGAAGAGGACTGGAACTTTAAACGGGGGATGTATATCTGTTAACATTTAAAAAGCTTCGATCCATGTTCTAACTAGGGAACCTTATGAATTGTGTAACGATGAAAATAAATTATGTGAATAAATAAATAAGGCCGCGATCGAAAGAGCATAGTGAAACAGTTTTTTTTTGACGCGCTAATTAATTATTCTCGTCTGCCCATTTTCGAGATGCAAAGTCTTAAAGTTTGCCGAGATTTTAAGAAAAGGCGCCAAATGGACGAGACTTGACGAGAAGTGGCTGGACATTCATCTGCAAAGCGTGTGAAAGGTGTGTTCCATCTCTCAACTAAACTCGTCAAATTTGGCGACTTTTTTTTACATTTCGGCAGACCTTAAGGCTTTTTATTTCGATAACGGAGAGACGAGGGCAAATAATTTACACATCCCAAGACATGTTTTAATTAGTGGTTTCCATTGCTACTTATTTGAATCTCTTTCGTTATTACTCTATCGCATGGTTTCCCGATAAGCATAAAATTTTGCAGTTTCAGTTCTGACGCTCAGTACTTACGGTAGTGCAGTCATTTCGGTTAACCTTGAATCACAATTTCACCATTTTAAACTGTCCCACCCATATTTTAAGTGTTACTGTATCTATTGGAATCCAGTTGAAAAACTTGCTAAGTATTGTGTCGTGACACAAAATTAAGAGTTAATAATTATAGAAGCAATTGCAAATGGATTATTAACCTGGTTCAAAGTCATCATACCAATTTGAGTAACTTAGAACCATGTGAGAAATATGATGCAAAATAAATTATTTTAATAAACGTAGCACAACGTTAAACCAGAAAAATAAAACTTAAAAATACTAAAAAGTTCTCGATTTTGTTTTACATAGCATCACAGAATTTCTGTGACTAACTGTATTGCATAGAATTCTAAAATGTAGGAAGGGGGATTTCAAAAACTTCAAATCAGCAGTCAAGAGTTGTTTACAAACAGTAACTTCTGAATTATTGGAGGATACGATTAGCTGTGTACAATAGGGTGGATCGAAAAAAACGAAATTTTGAATCTTAATTTGGAATACCTGCTAAAAGCTGTGCATGGGTAAGTACAACACACATGTAAAATATTATCAAATTTGAACAACTCTTTGAGGGTCCTACCAAGGCTTGAATTACTCCAAAAATAAAAAAAAAAGGTCAATTTTCCAAAATTTTTATGAAAATACTAGTGTTTAAAATTTTTGTTATAATACGGTTAAAATGCTTCCTTTGAACACTCTTTTCATGTATCTTCACAATTATTTACAGTCTTTGCACCATTAAGTTCGCACAAAAGCCGTTTAGTTTCGCAAAATTAACCAAAAACTGACTTTTTTTAAAGTTTTTTTGCACATTGAAATATTTCTTCTTTTAAAGTCAAGTTTTCTTTTTTACAACGCCTGTACCAAATGCAGTTTTAAACAGAAGTGAAGTTAAACTTAATTACATTAACAGCCCAGCATCCACTAAAAGCAGGTGGATGCATTTCGAGTTCCATTCTACCTTTTCCATCTGCCGTACCACATGTATTAAGTATAAATTTAACACTCATTTTTCATTAGAAGTAAACTATCAAAATGATTTAGTTGTATTAACTAAAAAACATAGAGAGAAGTGCATTGTTTACAAAGAATGTATATTTACTCACACACAGTCGCTCTAACATATAAGCATCAATATTTCTCAAAATGAGGAACTTGAAAAGTAACAGTTAGTTAAAGCCACAGAAAATAGTTCGTCACATCCATTCATGAAACCCCTTTGAAATCATTTTTTGGTTCTAACGATGACATGATACTTCGAGATTTGATTTTTGCTCTTACGAAGCCATCTCTTGCCGATTGACTAATCACAAAGAAGCTTCTGTCACCATATTAGCACTGCGTTCCACCACGAGTGTGACAGGAGAACTAAACGAACGCAAAATTGGCGTTGGTGCTTTCAATCTATTGTTGAAGACTTTCATTGGGTATGCCAGCTAAAATAGGAGAGAGGTGGCAGTTATTGCATATTCTTACCCGTTGATAACATCAAAGTAGTCTGATGTAGTGAAATTAATCCTTGAATTATAGAATTCGCTTATTTCTTCATGAACAGAAGCAATTTGTTTGGCCTTCAAAATCTTCGCAAAGCTAATTTCTCTAATTTACTTCGTTCATCAGTGATCACTGTTAAGAGAATAATTTCCGGGTGGTAAAAATAGGCATTTCGTTGAATGACAGGATCAATTTTTTTTTTCAGATTTTCACTTACGTAACGAGATGCTGTAATAACACTGATGAGGAACAGAAAAATTTTGTTTCAATTCCAAAAGAAGAAAAATTTGCAACTGCTATACTCCTGTCAACAGAGCCATCAACATTTTTTGGTGTTGATGTCACTTCAAAAGTGGAACAAATGAGGCTTTCTCTGCAAACCCTATCAAGAGTGTGCTATCAGTACGACATTTCTGACAGATGTGCGATGTGCTGCAGCAATTGCTTCAGAAACATAGCAGGATTTCGGTACTGTGTCAAATAATTCTCGCTCTAAAGTCGTTGATAGGAATAAAATTCGAAGGCAACGACAGAAGTGTCACAGACGAAGTACGTGCTCCTCTTCAAAACCTGCAAACTAGAAGTGAAAGTGTTTGAAAAGTACATTTTTCGATAGCCGAAAAGACAAAACTATGACAACAGGAAATGGTTGGAAACAGATACCATAAAAGAACCATAAGCGATTAATCCATGGTTGAAAAATCCAATTCTCTTTATTTGGATCATGTGACGCCAACTTCTGGATCGGGAAAACATGCCGCGAAAGCAATGTGATTTTTGAACTGAAAATTTGTTTAAGCCTTAATGATCTTTTAGCTTTTGGCTGTGATGGCACGGCCACGAATACCAGAAAAAAGAACGGCGCAATTGCGGCCGTAGACGTAGAGAATAAAATTGGACATCCTGTCCCATGGTTAATCTGCGAACTACATACGAGCAGCCTTTGCGTCACCTGTTCACATTACTTGATGGTGAAACTGCTGGTCCATGTGAATTTTCGCAGGACCAATAGGCAAATATCTAGACAGGTGCGACAATTTAACACTGGTCCAGTTTGAAGCAATTACGCTCCTTGTCGTAGGTGCTTGACTGTTGATATAATAAAGTATAATTTCATTTCCATTTAAAACTGCATTCTGCACAGTCATTGCAGAAAAAATTGGACTTTGAAATATTTTTTCTTTTAATGTGCAAAAAAACTTAAAAAAAAGTCACTTTTTTGGAAATTTCACGAAATTTTACGAACTTGTGTGCGAACCTAATACTGCAAAGAATGTAAATAATTTTGAAGATACATCAAAAGTGTGTTAAAAGGAATCATTTTAATGGTATTAGAACAAAAATTTTAAACCTTATTATTTTCATAAAATTTTGGAAAATTGACCTTTTTTCCTATTTTTGAAGAAAATCAAGCCTTGGTAGGACCCTCAAGGAGTTGTTCAAACTTGATAATATTTTACATGTGTATTGTTCTTACACATGCACAGTTTTTGGTGGGTATTCCAAATTAAAATTCGAAATTTCATTTTTTTCGATCCACCCTAGTGTACAATGCTATCGATCAATTTTCAAAATAAAGAGCAGAAAACTGATTTTTATAACTTCAGTGTGAATGGAGCGTTGTGCCTTTTACGAAGAGTTACTTTTTTGAAGTCAAACATACTGTAAAATCTGAAGCGGTACAAAGTCGACTCGTACGTTTTAAAGTTACTTTTAATGACTAGTTCCTTCGTCTACTAAAAAACAGTTAATGCCACACTCGAATAAAGAATGTTAATGAAATCTTTACTGATAATGAAGCTGAAAGTCTGGATTTATGTTACACGCATAGCGACTGGACCGTTCGGCCGATTTTCATGAAATTTGGTACAAAATTAGTTCTTAGCATAGGGGTGAGCCTCAGAGTGAATATGGGTAGAGAGCGGAGTGGCGTAGCATGCGTTTCTACGAGGGAGAGCTGTTGTTTTAAAACAAAGCCTACCTAGGACGTCATTTTTAAACGCATTTTACTCAGAATTTGAAAATATCCCCTTACATCTTAGCTTTTCACTCCCTCAATTCAAGTTGGGATTTCTTTCTTACTTGAATTAAGCTTCATACTAATATTACATCGTCGGAGCAAAATTGTATCCATTGGTGACTTTCGTTTTGTATGCATTACCATTAGTAATTCGAGGTGTCCACGAGAAAAGGGGGGGGGGGATTGCACAAACTAAGCTAATGCAATTTTTAGCGGAAGGTTATTTTAGCAGAGTATTTTTTGGGGGGAGAGAGTTGTAATTCGGGGGGGGGGGAGATTACGCGGCATTGGAGGGATGAGCACCTTCAAGATTATGTTTTTATAATTCTGGTTTGTGTACTCAAATAATTAAAAACGAATAATTTGTATAGTTTAATTCTGATAAGCAGGAAGTCCTTGTTTCTGTTTTTTTGTTCTAAATAAAATTTAGGCAGTAAATATTGCAACTGTGTGTCTTATTTTGAATGAAATACTCTCTCAATACTCTATTGTATTATTTGCATAAGACATTATGAATGCTTTCTGATAAATTCATATGCATTCATTGCAATTTTTTGAAACTTTTAGAAACTAATTTCGAACAAGCGGAAAAATTATTTTACCATTTGCCATTTCTGGATTATGCCTGTAGCAGACTGTGTTTATACGTTGAAGGCCATTCATTAATTACGTAAGGATGATTTTGGCAATTTTTGACCTCTCTCCTCGCTCTACCTCTTATGCAAAAGTATGTTAGATTTTTCAAGCCCCTCCCCCTGTTCTTACATAAGATTCCATTTCAATTTTCAAAACATATGTTGTTAGAAAAGGATCAGTTACACTAAAACTTTTTGTTTGACATTCATCAAAGATTTTTATTTTTCAAATTTATTATATAATGCAATATTAATTGTAAATAAAACATACCATACATTGTGCAATTCTATTATTATATTTTACGCTATTCATTCCTTATATAAAAAAAAAGTAAAAAACAACTAATACTCATACGTTGTTTTCCTTCCGGACGCAAATGGAATATGATCCCTGCAAACCACTTGACCGCCCGATTTCTAACATAAAATATCGACTTCGAAAATATTACGTATGAATGGGTTTGCTCTCCCCCCCCCCGAAGTAAGGGTATGTAGATATTTTTCCAATCCCCCTCCTCCTCGGAACCTTTACGCAATTAATGAATGACCCCTTGCAAGTAATCTTTAAGAGATTTCAAGAAGCGAAAACCTATTTAAGCGAAAAAATTTGCAACCTATCGCATGCAAACACTCGCCAGTAAATTTAGGGCGCCAAGGAGCAAGAAGTTAGTTGCTCCTTACGTGACCCGTGCTCGTGGCAGCTTCCTCCCGATTTCCAAAGTGGAATGCAGACTCGACCCAACTTCACTCTGAGGGGTGAGCACCTGAAGCATTTTTTTGAAAATTCGATTTGGCTCTTTTTCTATTCCAATTTTAAGAACATTTTACCGAGCAAATTATCATAACGTGGACGAGAAAATTACCAAATTATCATAAAGTGGAACAGTAACATGGGCGAGCAAATGAACGAGGCGAATTGGCGAGAAATTCATCATTTATTATTTGTAAATATACAGGAGAACCAAATGACCTTTTAATTTTCTACTACGGGCAAAGCCGTGCGGATACCACAGTTAATAACAATAGAAAACAATGAGAATAGTAAGCCTGATATTGTTTGCTATCAGTCTCAATGGGCGATTGATACAAACAGAATATCATGAAAGCTGAACAGTAGCGTAACTTTGGGGCCCCTAGGGTTCGCCCCTGGTGAACTTCAGAAATTTCGCTCCCCCTCCCTAGCGTTGTTCCAATTGGAAGTAACCGGAGGTCACTATGACCTTCCAAATTTTTTTTTAAAGAGAACATTTAACTAATTGACAAATTAGGAGATAATATTGAATTTTAATATTCTTATTTTCTGTTTTTAAATTATTTTCAATGATGCCCAATTTTCCTTTGCAGTAGATGTTATGTGTGTATATGAGTGCATAATCGAATTTTATCATTCGGTAAAAATTGGAATTTCTTTCGGCATATTCAGAATTCACCCCTTCCTAAAAATTTTAGTTCTCCCCCCCACCATTTCACATGAATTCAATAAAACCAATAATATTTTCAATTCGTTAGTAAATAAAAATAATGTTATTAATAAAAAATTCAGTTCCATTTATAACAATGTATTTATTGTTATTATTTTTTTAAGCAGCTTAAATTTTTAATAGAATTTGTTTCAAACCATTAGGAAAATGTATAATTTAACATAATTTACACACTTACTGAAAGGAAGAAAGAAACTTTATTATTTTTTTAAAATAAAAACAAAGCATTTAAAAAATTATATTATAATTAGGAACGCAAAGAAAATACAAAAAACATTGCTAATCTGAAATTGACTTAAAAACACGACCGTTTACATGCAGGCAAAATAAAAATACTACTTTACTATTCGCTAATTAAGGCCTCTCAATATTTTGTTCAAGTAATACCTTTTATTATTTATTATAATTAGTTTTTCTTTGGCCAAGTATTTAATCTATGCACTTCAAACGATACGCGACACAATAACGCCCCCCTCGCCCCCCCCCCCCAATGCAGAAAACGCTCTCCACCGCCGCTCCGTGATGTTCAAATTGTGTGTATTAGTCTGGCTGACTCAATGAATCGGAATAGAATTTCACACCACGGGTAAAACTCCCCCCCCCCCCTTTTATCGTTTCATTTCTTTTTTTTTTTTCGAAATCAAGGATTGTTTTATTTTTCCCTCTTTTTCTTGAGACTTTTTTCTACTTTTATTTTTACTTATAAAAGCATTTCTCTGCTCATATAATCATTAAAAAGAAAAAAAAATATTATTTTCAATCAGTCGAAATGCCGCCCCCCTAGCTGCTGCGCCCCTGGCGAGGGCCACTGCTGCCACCCCCTAGTTACGCTACTGGAATTGAAGTAGAGTAACTATGAACAATATATATTTTTATCTTATATCCATTTTTTGTTGAAGAAAAAAAGACACATGATCAATACCTAAAAGAAAGAAAGAAAAAAAATTTTTTTTTAACCGACTTCAAAAAGGAGGCGGTTATCAGTTCATACCGTATGTATGTTTTTTTTGTTTGTCCACTCACAGCGTCTCACCCAATGAACCGATTTTGATGATTATTTTTTTAATGGATAGGGGATGGCTCAACTTAGGTCCCATTACTTTGTTTGACCATATTTGTCCTTTAGAAAAAAAAATTATGGGCAAAATAACAATAAATTTCATGCAATTTCCCTATTAAATGATTAAATTAAAAACCCATTGTTATGAAAGTTTGGTGCCATACGCCAGTAACATTAATAGTAATTGTAATGATAATTTTGAGTGAAGGCTTCTCTGAAGCAAGCATCAGGTTGCTTCAGGAGGATATTTCGATAATCGGGAATCTGGCGCTGTCGTCTCATTTTTGGCGTAAATAATTTTATTTTGGTAACCCTGCTGATTTTTAGTAACCCTATGTGAATTATCGAAATTTTCCCTTCTTCAGTGTCATTAATCTATAGTGGGGGTAAACCTAACCTGGAAGCGAGGTGGTGCAGTGATTAGGATCTGCTTAGCCTTCACAATGCCACCATTAAGTTTGCCTCAACTACAGTAGTATTTTTTATCGTTATCATTTATGCCAATAACAGATGATCGGGGTTAAGTAAGAAAATACAGGATTGCATCATGAGCAACTTAGATGCTGTTAAATGTAAATTAGTTAGGAAAAACGTAATACTTAAATGGTTATAATTAAATTAATTACACATGAATTCTAGAGAGGAACAAAGATAAGTTTTTAGTGCCAATCGCTAAAAGTTTAACGCGTGTTTATAATGTTTCTTTCTTTTTTTTTTTTTTTAAAGTATGGAGCATTTTTATGAAAAAAAAATAAGATGAAGTTTCATGATGGTAACTGCTTACTATTTCTGAAATACCTACATTTACACTAAAAAGAATGAAATAAAAAATTTTGAAAAAAAAAATAAAAACTTCAAAATCGCTCTAAAAAGTGAAAAATAATTTTATTCTTTAAACACCATCGATAATGCTTTTAAACATAATTTTTGAAGTTGGTGCAAAAACAAAACGTAAAATCCAGTGTACCATGCTTCGTTCATATTTTTTTCAGAAAAGCATCCAAAGTTACGAACGAAACATTTATATCTTATTCAAATATGCTGTCATCAATGCATAATGTATGTGATAGTGAAGAAACTGGGCCTGGTTAAATATATAGTTGTAGTTGAGTTATGGCTGTGAATGATTTTATCTATCGTTTTTTGCGCCAACTTTAAAAATTATGTTTAAAATCATTATCGATGGTTCTTAAAGAATAAAATTATTTTTCACTTTTTAGAGCAATTTTGAAGTTGGTTCTATTTTTTTTTTCAAAATTTTTTATGTAAAATATAGATTTGTGTGGCGACGCCAAAAACTCCAGCAGAAAAAAAGACGAAACATTTTCTTTCGTTCAAGCAGCCACAAGATTATACCCACAAAAACAAGATTTAAGCTGGAGTCGTGTAAAAATATTTAAAATAAAAGATTCCTCTTTTTTTTTTCTGCCGCCAAAATCTACTTGGAGGAAAGAATCGATGCCCATTTCTTACAAATCCAATTTTGAGACTCAAACTTTTGTTCTAGAACTTTTCTCACAAAATCTATTTCATTAAAAACGTCTGGACGGGAACCGAGCCTCTATAAAGAAAAGGCGGAACTATCGAAAATATGTTTTCCTCTAATGCAACAACTGCTAAAGCAATCGTTCTATCTATTTGTATAAGAAAAGCACCTTACAGGAAGCCAGAGGGAGGCTGTATTCCGAATTCTCGAGTTCGATCTATAAAAGCAATAAAATTTTCATAGCCCAAAACAAAGTGGAGTGCCGCTAAATTTTTCTAGCTTAGGGCTTGTTTTTTTTTTTCTTCTTCTGGTCTTTTGCAGGCGATCTTATTGGTCGTTCTTGGTATGAATTCTTCATTTCGTTAGGAAGTGATTGCTTATACCAGGGGGAGGGGATGAAAAGTCGTCTGTCACAATCACTGCGCACGCGTCCAAACGAAAAATCGAGAAAAGTCTCTATACATAGAGAGAGAGAGAGAGAGAGAGGGAGAGCATGGGCCGCGAAATTGAAGATTCCATTCTTTTAAGGGGTGGTTCTATAAAAAAGATTTCCCAACCATTATTGAAAGGAGTCATAAAGTGCAAAAGAGGGAAAAGCGAGCGATTTTGCCGATGGAGCTTTTATAGAATTAGAGATTTGAAAAGAAGAGTTCTGGTGTATGAGTAGTCTTTATGTCTACGTCGTATTCTTTTCAATTTAATTCTACAAGATCTTCCACAAAATGAAAGTATTGTAGAAGGATAAATAAGGCTATGTTTAAATTTGAAATTTTAAAGTACATCTCGTTTTCAAAATAAATTAACGCCCTAGATTTGTAAAACGAATGTACCATAAACAACACATTCCAGAAAATACATTATCAAATAAAATTGGTGCAACAAAGCAGCACTGGTTTTGATAAGAGTTTTGAATGAAACTTTGCAACAAAAATACTAAGTCTTTATAATTAACGTTCCACTTCAAAAAGTTGTAAAAAGAAAATTATAGGACCAAAGTGTCAAACTTATCAATAGTTTGCAGGAAGTCAAGGAATTTTATTTTTAGCTAAAAACAAAAATCCCCAATAACTTACCACGAGCGGAGATTGACGTTGTATTCAAAACGATTCGGCAAAGAAAGACATGAAGCCATGTTGTTGAAACGTTTCTGATGACCTAAAAAAATAACGTGTACAAAACGTCACTGTGTTGCTTGAGATTATGACACATCGCGCGTTTTGCAAACGATTCTTTTTTAATGGGAACTATTTTTTGAGCTTATTAATAAACTGTGGTATAGCTGCGTCTTTTCAGTTTGACGTTTTACCGGTTATGTTGCAGGTTTCTGCAGAGTAAGTATGAGGTGAAAGTGGAAGTCTGGCTTCGTAAAGTTTTCTCAAATCTTGCGGCTGTTCTTTGTCCTGATCGAATAGAGCATTGGTGCCCAACTTACACTTTTAAAACTACAGGTTGCGTTTGGCACCTTTCAGGGGTGAAACGCTTGTTCACCAGTGACACCCAATACGGAGCCGAAATGGCACCTCTTACTAGGGTGAAAAATGGACACCTTTTAAAAGAGAGGCAGCTGGGGTGAAAAGAAGGAACCTTTGGGGAGAAAAATGGCACCCTTACTGATTTCTATAGTAAACCCTCTTCCCCTCTCCCCCTTATTGTGTGCGTTTTTGAATATTATTGTATTCTATTTATTGTTTGGGTTTATGATATACAAAGTCTTGGTACGTTTTTCACATTGAATTCATTTTGGATTAAAACTTGTCATTTAATGCATTTGACCACATTTCAGACTTTCCAACATAATTTAGAAGTGTTCAAGACTTTAATTCCTCTATCCGAGTTCTAACTCTCATAAAAACCCTTGGATTGCTCAGTAGTTTGAAATGATATTGATATTTACTACAGCATGATACCAAAAATTAAGAGTGTAGGCATTTATGAATAATTTACAAGCACAGGCAAAAATATTCAGTTACATTACAATCACGGAAAAATCAAATCGTTTCATAAAATGCAGGCGTTTTCATAAACGTTCAAAATATTTTAATCAAGAGTAACATATTGATACGTACACTGTTAAAACTACAGGTTGCATTTGGCACTTTTCGAGGGTGAAAAGCTTGTTCACCAGCGGCACTCTTTACGGTGCCGAAATTGCACCCTTAACACGGGCGAAAAACCGGCACCCTTCACCCAGCGTGCACCGCGGTGAAAAACGGAACCCTATGGCAGAACATTGGCACCCTCTGTTTTCTGTTGCTGAGCACCCCCCCCCCCTCCTCGGTTTTGTGTGCATTTCCGTAAACAATTGTATACACTATTATTTATTGTTTTGATTTATAAAAAGCTAAGTCTTGGTACATTTTCCACATTGAATAGTTCTGAAAATGATTAAAACTTGTACTTTAAGGCATTTGATCACATTTCAACTTTCGAACATAGTTTAGAAGTGTTCATGACTTAAATTTGTCTGCCGTGCACTAATTTTCGTACATCCACTTGGATTGCTCAGTAATTTTAATATGTTATTGACATTTACTGCAGCACGATCGTACCGAAAATGAAGAACGTAGGTACTATTTGTAAATCATTTACACGAACAATAAATATTCAATTATGTTGCAATCATGGAAAAATAAAACCTTTCATCACGTTCGAAATTTTAATCAAAGAGCACCATATTAGTACGTACGTATATATGATTCGACATTTGAATATCCGTAAAGAATATAAAAGAACAAAAGTCTTTCGATAAATTAAAAGCCAAAACAAATTCTAACGAGTTATTCATTCTTACTATTACTAGAGTGACGAAAAAAGTTCAGTCATTCGCTTTAAGCAATAACGCCGAGGAAAGCTAGTTAACTTAGACACGAGATAATAAATTTAAAAAAAAAAAAAAAAAAAAAATCGAGACGGAGAAGAAATTTCTTTTTCTCAATCCGCTTTCCTTTTTTTTCGTGCTTTTATGTTTTTGCTATTTGCATCATCGTAATTAGAGTTTCTGTTCACTTGCTGAGTGCATCACATTGCTAACAATGAATCTCTTAGTTAAAAATCCACAAGATTGTTGATAATACAAGCAAGTAAAACCACATAGTCAAAATTAATAGTTGAAATAACTTTTCAAATATCATCTAATTTAAGCGTTTTGATAATTAAATGTTACTTATCCGGTGCTGATAGCTATTTTTAGGTAAAATTTATGCATGATAGGAATAGCAAATGTATATAACGGCTAACTGAAGAATCAACGTACCTTTGAAACAATTTTAAATATGTTCGAAAGCCTTAAAAGCTACACTATGATCAAATGCATGTACTTACGCGAAACTTTGAAGAGTAAATCGCAGACTTATAAGTTTTAATCCAATTTCGTACTTCATTCAATGGGAAAGTGCATGTGCGTAGTTATTCTTGCGTCCGCCATTGATTGTGGTTGAATGATGTCAGAGCAGAGAGCGCATGCGCCAGCGTTTCACCCATGCATTTAGGAGGTCCGTTTTCACATTTATTAGCGTCATTCACCTTGATCACACTTCCTAGCCTCTACTGCACCCTGAGGCCCGGTGTTTTCACCCCAGGGAGCCAAATAGTTAGTCAAAGGCACCCGTAGTTTTGACAGTGTATATGTGGTTCGACATTTGGACATCCTATTTGAACATAAGTAACCTAAAAAAGGACTTTTTTTTTCCTTTTTTAAATAGGAACTTTTTTGACATTAAAAATCAAAACAAATTTTTAGCATCCCACATAATGAAAAGCATTGGATGCAGAAATTAAAAAATAAAATAAAATAAACATGTCTAGACATTGCATTCGTTTTTTGAAACAACACCAACGAAATATTTTCACGTAATGAGTCATGGAATGAAACACACAGAGATTTCTTTTCAAAGGGTTTTTTTTTTCCTTTGCTACGTCTGCACAGTTATTTTATTGAGAAAGACATTTAGTGTATCTACACTGTTAAAACTACATGATGTATTCGACACCTTTCAGGGGAGAAACGCTTGTTCACCAGCGGCACCCAATACGGAGCCGAAATGGCACCTCTAAATGGCATCTCTAAACAGGCACTTTTTAAAAAATAGACAGCCGGAGTGAAAAAAAGGAACCTTCGGAGAGATAAATGGCACCCTTACTATAGATCCTCCCCCCCTCCCCCGTATTGTGTGCGTTTTTGAATACAGTTGTGTGTGTGTATTTTTTTTTCTTAAGTTTTGTTTTAATTTATGACATTGTACGTTTTGGACATTTTTCACATTGAACTCGGTACTGGTATCTTTTTTTATTAAATTTATAAAATAAATAATATTATTTATAATAACTCTGGAGCCTGGGGTTCAGATGAGTTTTTTTTTTTTTTTTTTTTTTTTACAAAAAGTAATGTTAAAAATTACTAAAACAATGTCTACCCTTTACTTGGTATCAAAGATCTGTCACAAATATGTTATAATTCAAAGAGTAATTATTTAATTAATGTGAGAAATTATACATTTACTAAAACATATTACCCATAAAGAAAATGAAGTATAGCTGTACTTATGAATTATTTACATGAAGAGCCAAAAATATTCTGGGATATTACAATTTCGGAAAAACAAAATCATTTCATAAACGTTAATCAAGAGTAACAAAATAAAATGCACATGAAGTTTTTTGACAGTTTAAAAACCAAAAGAAATTTCTAACGCTATGGAGACATTAACCGCTAACAGGAAATGATTCAAACACTTGAATGAAGCAAAAAAAAAAAAAAAAAAAAGAGCTAGACTGAGAGAGATTTTTTCCCCCGCTAGCTATTCTATTATAATCTACGAAGTACAAGAATAATTTTTATTAAGGTTCTCACTGGTTGATTACTGATAATCCTATTGCCGGTGTTTTTTTTTTTGGTGATTAAATGTTGCTTATCGAGTACTCAAGAAAATAATGATAGATATTTTTAGTAGCGTTTTGAACGATGGAAATTTCACGATAGTAACGGTAGACTGAAACGAAACGACAGTAACGGCAACTGAAAAGCAATAAATGCACATTTAAACACTTTTAACTATGTTTGAAAGCTCTAAAAGCTACAAAGTGATCAAAAGCTGTACTTACTTGTAATTTTGGATAATTAATCCTAGAGAAGTTGTGTTTTAATCCAATAGTGTACTTCATTCAATGTGAAAGACACATAGATGCAACTATCATTTGTCCGCCATATTGAAGTGGTTGAATGCATGTCTAAGGCAAAAGCGCATGCGCGAGTCTTTCTGCGATTGCATGCTGTTTTGGCCCCTCTGCTCTATTACCTGGCCAGCATGGCACTTTCAGGCACCATGCTTTCCCCTTAGAGGGAATATATTCACTCGTTTGGAACCCCTGGTTATAACAGTGTACAGGACTATAATCATCGTCAAACATTGTAGAAGCATCTGAATAGAAAGGCTAATTTGCATTACTAACAAAATGTGTCGCGTGGGTTGACTTTGAAATTATGGACCGGTGAACATGGCCTTTTAGAAATTTTTAAGAGGAGCCATGTCTTCTATCGAGAACTTATAATATATCTCATCTTTTGCTGTGTCTCTGACTTTTTTAGTATTATTTATTGATTAAAGTATGCACTCGTATTGGCTCATCATTCTTCAATAACCGAATTTTTGTTTTCAGCAACTAATGCTCGTAACTGCAAGCTTCTCCACCCAGGGGTGCCCAAAATTTAAATTTTCAGGACAGCAGAAATCTCAATTTGCCGAGTGGAGCACTAAAGTTTGCCAAATGATGGTAATGCAATGTGAAAAACGTACCAAGACTTTGTTTATCATAAATCCAAACAATAAATAGAATACAATAATATTCAAAAACGCACACAATATGGGGGAAGAGAATCTACTATCAGTAAGGGTGCCATTTTTCTCTCCGAAAGTTCCTTCGTCGAATGGAACTCCAAATTTTGCCGGATTGTCAGACAAAATTTGCCGAATGATGATAATTTTGCCAAATCGTCAGACAAAATTTGCCGAATGATGATAATTTTGCCAAATCGTCAGACAAAATTTGTTGAATGATGACAATTTTGCCGAATCGTGAGACAAAATTTGCCGAATAAAGACTATTTTGGGCGGCCACAATGATCTCCATGTGGACGCCCTAGCCCTCACCTCTACATATAATGTGTTCTCCTTTAATCAGCCTTATTTTTTGGAACGTGAATGTTTCTCCTGCGCTCCATTAGGCATTTGGAAAGAAGCAAATTTTTATGGCAGATTTTTAATACCCCTAAAATTTGACTTAGTTTTTCAACTATCTCATAATTTGCGTCAGTTTTTGTTTTGCAGTTAAATTAAGAGAAAAAGAAAAACCCTCGTAGTCAGAAAATTGTCTTTGATGTTTCTTCAAAACTACCAAGATTTCGGCACCGTTTTTTTTTAAAATAAACTATCAAGTTTAAAGTAAACTCAAAATTAAACATTACAAATTTTATGTGTTCAAAAATTATAATTTTATATTTGTTATAAATTAGGAAATAAAAAAAAAATACTTGAACTACTAAAAATACCTGAAACTATTCTTATTATAGTATTTTGATGAAAAATTAATATGGAGGAACGTTTGAATGGATATTCGAAGTTTCGTCTTAAAATGAAGATTTGTTTTTTTTTATGCTTCACAACAGTACAAAAAACCCAAAATGAAATGAACACAATAGACAAACAACCAAACTAAACATTAAAAAAAAAAAAGAACATAATCAAAGCAGGGGGGGGGGGGCGCAGGGACTGGGTCCCCGCAAGAGAGCACCAACCTTGGCCTCAAAAAGGCGGGAAAAAAAAACTGCTTCCCCCTCCCCCCCCCCCCAAAAAAAACAACGATGGTACACATGTTTACTAGTTTAAGGAAAAGAAAAAAAAAAGCGAAGTGAAGTTGCACAAGTTTGTGAGCGAATAAAAATAAATAATGAATTTGCACCAAAAAAATAAACAAGTAAAATGAATTTTCAAAAATCCATAAATAAATAAAAAAGGTGTTCAGGCTTGAGGGCAGGCCAGTCCGCCTCTGAATCAAAGTGAAACTACAACAGAATGAATTCAAAGTTTTTAGTTTTCAGTTATTCATTTGTCGATGAAATTTTCTTGCATTGCTTCTCCTAGCAGGCAAACAAATATCTTATGACCGCCTCGGTAGCAGATTTCATTTTCAGTTATCTGCAACGGAGATTCGAAAGCCTAAAAGTATTCTGCAAGGTAGATCAGTGTTAAATTATTAATAGCACTTACTATTAAAAAAAAAAAAAAAAAAAAAAAACCTGAGGCACAAGTAGCTACGGAGCAAATGCTTTTGAACTCTCAGACCACTGAGTTCCTCCTGCATATATTTAGGCGCCTTTTTTTTTTATTTTTTATTTTTCGTACTTGTTTTTTCATTTCACTTTGAACTGTATTTTTCTGCTTTAAACTTGAGAAATTCCTGCAGAAAGCGAAAAATAAAAATCTTTCCATTTAGAAATAGTCTGCAGACCTGCTCAGAAATCTGCGACTAATGTTACAGCGTCGCGCTGTTTCTGCTAACGGGATGACAGCCCTGTGAAATGACATGAAATTGACTTCTCACAGGAAATTCTATGAGTCAAGGTATGTTTTCTTGCTCACTGACTGCACCTCCTAACTGATAACTATAATCTGACATCTGACGTGATACACGGATATTATTAGAGACAGTACGCAACGCGTCTACTATCAGCGCCATCGGATTTTTACAGCTCTTCTTACTTAGCGACCATTCGGACCTTGCAGATAAAATAATAGCCCTCGTACATTTTTGCCTATTTCTTCGTACTGGAGAATTAATGGAAATGCAAAGAATATTTTCCCAAAGCATTTTTTGTGCATGATTGGGTATTGTTTATTTTATTTTTTGTTTATTTTACTTCTTATTCGTATACTTTCGAAGTCAAGGAAAAGAAGAACCATGTTGAAGGAAAGAAAATACTCTGACCTCCTGCACTGCACGTAATCTAATCACCTGCACATTACGATTTGCTAAATTTTAAACAGCAAGCCGGGCGTCATTTTTATGGTTCTGGTCCGAAATATAAAGAGGGGAGCTAAAATCTTCGCTTTTAAAAGCAAAAAACTCGAGAAAGTGCTCTTAAAGCATCGCACATGCAAGGCTAAGCCAGCATTTTTCATTGCTGTATTATTTCTGCTGTAGGACATAACCATAAAAGCTTTTGGTATCTCAGAGACCATTCCCTAGATCGTACGAAACAGATAAAACTCCCCACAATAGAGTAAGACTTCCGGTAGGATTGCTCCCCTGGTGTTTGAAAAGAAAAATGGAAGGAAACTTCTTCTAATGCAATTTTTATAACCCGCATTAATAATATGATTTCGTCCCATCTTTCTTCTCTTCTTTCTATCGATCAGGCAAGAGAAGTTGACCATAGATCTCTTGAACCTTGTCTGAAAATGTAATATTAAGTATCAGCCGTGAATACTAAGGAAAGGTCGTTCACAAGTGAAGGGGTCGTAAGCAACGAGTTGAGACAAGAACAATTGTTTTTAAGATACTTTAGACTAGCCAAGTTTACGAGTCTAAAATCACAACTAGTGTATTTAAAACTAAGAAGGTTTGATGAAAATTTAAAGATTTTGGATTAAAACTTGTCCATATAACATATTTTGAATCTAAAGTACGCTGAACTCGGATTAAAACAAAGTGGCAAATCAAGAACATGCCCAGAATTTTTTCGGTGAGTGTCTGGCATCGCAAGTATGTTGGAGAAAGTACATAAAGAGGTTGATATAACCCCCTTAAGTTACCGGTTTGTATAATTTAAGGGGCGGGGGCTCCAAACACGGAATTTCACTGCATACTATTTAAACGTCTGAGTCTAAATAAATATCCAACATGACTAATAGCCCGGTCAAAATAGACATTTGAGTTCGGAAAAATTCCCATAAAGCTGAAAATTGGTACAGACCTTAAGAACATCATTATAAGTGAAATGTCAAAAGTCCTCATCGATCCGAGTGGAGCTAAAAATTTTATGCAAGGTCAAAGGTCAAAATTGAATTTTTTTTTTAATTGAAAACATTCGTACAGTGCTGAAAATTGGTACAGACTTTAAATGCATCATTGTGAATGATATATGAAAAATTCCCATCGATTCCACTTGAACTAAAAATTTTATGGAAGGTCAAAGGTCAAAATAAACAAAAAAAACTTAAAAAATCGGAAAAATTCACATAGAGCTGAAAATTGGCAGAGACACAAAATACACAATTATAAATGAAATATAAAAAATCCCCATCGATCCCACTTAATATAAACATTTTATGCACGGTCAAAGGTCAAAAGATGTTTTTTTTTATTTTGAAATTATTTCAAAAACATAACTGTTATTATAAAAAGCGCATATTAATTTGTAAATTATACAATATGTTGTAAAGACGTTTTTATATGAAGTTCAACTTTCTCTGGTTCAAACTAGGTGAAAATGGTGAAACAAGTACAACATTATCCCTTATTTAACGGATATAAGATGCCTCTCAGTACCAATTATCCCTAATCAGATTCTTCAGGTGCAGCAGCAACAATTTCTCTAGCCTTTGCATACAAAGGTTGATCAAAAGTAACAAGTAATGCTTTGTATTCTCCAAAGCACAAAGTAAAGTAGTGTATATACTATTGTAGTTATTTGCAGGTTGGTGAATAAATGGTAAGAACAAAATTCTAGACATTGAAAAATCCATATTATTCTTTATTAAACCTTCAATATAACCGCTCCAACCTGATAGCGATAAATTATTCCATTTCCCATACAACCATAACAAATCTATTTTCCGGAGTAAGAAAGAAGTTGTATCACTTTCATAAGCAAAATTCTGAACAGTTATTTTACTATATCCTACTACACCATTATTGTGGCACTCTTGTGTTGGCACATGAGCTTTTTCTGCAAAATCTTTCGCTGAAATAATTTGTTTCATTCGCGATAAAGGATCTTCTGCTAAAACTGAACTTCTAGGAGTAATAATTTGGATTATGCCCATTATGTGCAGAGTGTTATGGCCACCTAAAGTGTGTACGTTAATACCAGCATTGTCTGCTGCGTATTGAATAAATGTCCCGGTTTCTGGTGGTAAAATATGTGGCTGATAGTTAAAAACTGTAGCCGCCTCATACGCCATAGTATCATTATACGAAGCACTTAAACCAAAAGATGAGAAAATTTGTATCAAACGTTTAGATCCAAATCCTCGATGAAAAAAAACTGAGAGACCCAATTGTAATCTCGAGATGAAAGATCTAGGACGAACAGCAGCCATAATACAGTGGCTGACACTAGTACAAATTAATTTCAAATGTTCCAATTTAGATCGTTTTCTTTTTAAGATAATTTGCTCCAAAAAATAAGTCAATGACTCCGGAATGTCACTATTAATATTTTCAAACATTTGACATGGCGGGGGATAATTGTTAGTATCGCACACGACAGATTGAATATCTTCTTGAATAAATTCTGCCGCAGTCTTTAGTACCCAAAATCTTTCCTCTTTTGCTGTTTTTTTTTTAATTTTCGTACCAAGCTTTGTTCAGTATAGTATCGTGCTGAGTGTAAACAAATCATTGCTAAACTTCCACATTTCTCGGTTATAATCATTCTATTGCCCTACCTTAACTTTAATCTGTTTTTGATTGTTTTATCATCTGGGATTTCAGTTTTACAAATATTTTTTAGTTCTTACAGTGAAAACTGACAATCATCATTATTTTCAATATAATCAAATATTTCTGTCATCGCTATAGTAACAGCGGGATTTTTAGGACGACCTGCTTAAAGATCTACAGAACGCTTTAGAAATGAAGTGTAGCAATTAGAATGGTACTCCGCTTCAGCAGCAACTAAATCGTATTCATATTGTATGCGTGCAATAACAATTTTTGCTACGTCATCTGAATGATTATGTGCAATCTTTAGAATATTATCTTTAAAGGAAAGAGTAGCAACTTGACAAATTTTACGCCGTATATTCTGCTGTTTTTTCTTTTCAGTCTCTTCATTTGCTTCATCACCACAAAATAAGCAACAGTTTTTAAAACAAAATGTTGTCTCACCTGATAGGACTCTAGTACGAGGTGGACTACTCAGAGATGTACTGGCCTCTGTCTCTTGTTGTCTTTTAGCTGCCGCAATGCCCATTTTCGGTTGTACATTTTGCGACACTACATGAACTGATCCACCGACTGTTTGTCTTTCAAGTATTCAACAAACCCATCGTTCCTTGCACTACTTGAATCAATTAAAGATTTTAGTCCGCGTTCAACAGTAACAATTTCACAGTCAGTCAAAGATTTATTGCAAAGGAAGCAATCTTGCGGCATCTTTGAAGAATTATTTGTTAATGGTACGTATTCATATCAAAAATAGTATCAATAAACCCGACTTTTCACAACTAAGAATCACTCCCTGTTAATAGGAGCACTTGTGCGACTGACTTTGCTCATACAAAGGAATCCAAGCGCATCCACTCTCCCCTGAATGTAATTTGATCTTTTAAATTTGAAGGGGGGGGGGTGTAAATCGTAAGAGGGGATAGGCATAGGGGTCAAGTGTAGTTTCTCGAGATCACTCGAAAGGAAGAAAAGGAGCTTCAGTACTATTTCCAAGTTTCAAAAACTGCGATACCTTATGAATGTTATCATTTATTGGGGGGGGGGGGGGGCACAAATATTGGACTTTTTTAACACCTAGGGCAGATCCAGCTTCTGGTTTTGGAAATACTCGTTATCAGAAAGGGATCAAAGTAATTTTAGGGCACAAATAGGGGGTTTAAAGTCAACGAAATATGTCATCAAAATGCAGCTTTAATTTTGTCGCTTACGGGGGGGGGGGGACTGGGGGGTAAGACCCCCAAGGCACAGCCTCTAAATCTCCACTTGTATGTACATAAGTGCATAGTTTTCAAACTTTGTATCCTCTATTTTAAGACACTTACCGTTTAAGAGATATTTGTGAAAAATTGATTTTCTGAACTTCGACCTTGAATAAAACGTTTAGCTCCGCTGGGATTCGTTGGGAACGTTTGAAATTTCGTTTATAATGATGTCTGTAATTATTTCAATGGTAATTTCATAGTCAAAGTGCAATATTTGGACAAAAATTGGGATTTTAGGGTGAATTTTTAGAAATTAGAGTCCCGGAACTGCAGTTTTCGACTTTATTTTATCGCTTTAAGGAGAGGGGGGTATGACCCCTTGACCCATCCACTGAATCCCCTCCCGTTTGTGCATAATTATCTATTAATTATTTATTAATTATCTATTAATTCTCAATCTTTGTATCCCCTACTTTTACTATAACACTTACCGTTTAAGAGATAGTTGCGAAAAATCGGTTTTTGCCCTTTGACCTGGAATAAAATTTTTAGCTCCACCGGGATCGATGGGGACTTCTGACACTTCACTTTAGTGTTGTCCTTAACTATATTTGTGTTAATTTCATAGTCAAAGTACTAAATAGGGGTACAAATAATGGGCCTAAGGGAATTTTTTTTAAATATGTCTCCAATGCCATTTTAACCTATATTTAGTAGCTTTAGGGTGGAAGGTATGACCCCCATGACCCATCCTCGGAATCCCCACTTGTTTGTACACAATTGCATACCTTTCAAACTTTCTAACCTCCATTTTTTCGCTAACAATTATCGTTTAAGAGACATATATGAACTGTATGTTAAGAGACAATATGTAACTGAAGTACAAGAAGTCCAAAACAATTCAACTTGGTAAATTTCAACTTACAAACTACAATACAACTTACAAACTGCTATATTAACTGAATAAATATTCAGCTAATATAGCAGTTTGAAACGATGATATGTAGTGCCGGAGAAAACTGTTACATTTTAAATTCTTTAAATACTCATAATACATTGAACACTTATCTTCTTTCTTAGCAAACATGAAGATCTCTCATTCCCACATTATTACGCATTCTCAAACAAGATATTTCTGTTCCTTCTTCTTCTATATGAAGTACTTGTGAAACATTGCTCTTTGTTAATTTCTTCCCTTCCATCCAACTAGCAATACTCGTTCATACGTTAATGAATCCTTTGGCACATTCTTATGATTTGTTGTTTTTGATTCAGCTGTATCTTCATTTTTAACATTATTTATCTACTTTAAAAGTCAGTCTGTTGACTTTGAAGTGAAATCTCCTTCAATTTGTCGAGGTACTTACTATATTCAATAACATAACTTGTTACAGGATTCAAATAGAGCATATTTTATGTGTCAAGATGAGAATGGATATTTTTGGATAATTTTTTCTCCATGTTTTTGAAATTTGATCTATAAATTTACTGATCTTTTCGCAGTATGATTAACGGTTAAATCAATGCTCTCAACAGTCCTTTCTTGAAACTTGTGGCAACAAATCTGAAAGCGAGTTTCAATATTGTATTGTTCCAACATAAATTTCACGTTTTTAAGTAAATGTTTTTGCTTGAATTGGCTTGTCATACCAAAAACATAGCAGAACAAAATGATTTTCACGTGTTTAGGAGTTTTTAAGTGTAATTTTCCTGATTTTCATCACATACAGTGGAAGAAGTAAAATCACGAAACAGTTTTATAAAAATTTAATAAAAGTTAAATTTTAAATTAAAACACAAGTAATTTATGTACAAATATTACTTATATATGTTTTAAATGTAGCTACTAACTTTAAACAATAGTTTGTTTAAAATTAGCATTCTAAAATTTTACCCTGTACCAGCTTATAGTTAAATGTCCTTCCGTTACCATATTTTTTGCCGTTCCGTTACCATTAAAAACTATATAAATTAAAAATATGATAAAATTCTAACTCTGCCTCCTTGACAAGGGAGATAATTCTGCTTTGCGTAAAATAAACATTAGTTTCTATACCCAATAGGTTCTTGGGGAACTAACTAACTGAGATGTAGTATTTTGGTAACGGAAGGACATCAAATTGTCACCATAATATACCTATTTTATGGTTGAAAAAAAAAAGAAATTTTAAATTACTGACCAAAAAGTTTAACTAGACATTCAAAAGATAAAAGTTAACCTAAATATTATATGCTGATAACAAGTTTATTAAAATTCCAGTATGTAACAAAAAACATATTTTATGCTATGTAAAAGTATACGGAGAAAACTTGTTTTTTCCTTTGATTTTTTGGAAGTAGTCAAACTATTTGGGAAAAACAGTTAAGATTCACGAAGTTCATTTATTTCTGAAGAGAATGGTATATTGCAAGTGACAGAATATTAAATTTTAAAATTCAAGTGTCATGTCTCCTTTTTCCTGGAATTCACTTTCAGTTATCTCTTTATACTAAAAAAAAGTAAGGTCAAAGAAAATTTTGAAAGGAAGTCTGTGGCGGATCTGCGTTCAGGAGACCCCATAGAAGCTACAGCCTTGAAATTTTGTACAAAATTACTTCGAGCCCTAGTATTTTGTACCTGGGATTTTGTTTTTTTTGAAATTCGAATTATTTTTTTGTAATTTTTTAAGCTCAAATTTCGCGTAAATTGCCTATTATTGACTATTAAAAGGGTGAAAAATTAGTTGCGCATATTAATCTTACATACCGTTGGAAAGGGTAGAATTTTACGCATTCTATGCGATTTGTTTCAATGCTCTAACTTTAATACGGCGGGAGTTATTTGCGTTTTTAGCTTGAACTGTTTTAGGCTTAGCTAAAATGTTGGCACTACTTTCTTCATAAAATCTATAAGTAAAAAGTGAAGGAATTGTCCCACAGTTTTCTTTTTGACACCACTGGAAAGTGCTGCTTTTTTTAGTTCAGATCTAACTTGACCTATGGTAGAAAAACTTATCTTTTATCTTCAAAGAAAAAAAGTTACATGCAGTTTTAATCAAGTTCGAAAAGTCTCGTTTCCATTCAAATTATTGATGTTTCATTTGGCGGTGCCATAGTTACGTCTTTTTGATTGGTTTGTTTCTTCTTTCTTATTCACAATTTTTAAGGGTTTTGATTTTAACGGAAAATCTTAGGCTGAACTCAATTCAAGCCCCAAGCTAAAAGCAAAATACATTACTAGAGACCACGAATATGAAAGCGACTTTTCAAGCGTTCAAAACTGCAGTTTTGCAATGCTCAGGAGTCCCTTAGCTCTTACGGCTCTGCAAGTTGGTACAAATTATTTTGAAACCCGGGGAATGGATGCTTTTTGTTCCAAAAGGGAGCTCATAAGGCGTTTTTAAACTTTAACTTTCTAATTGACGATTTAAATCTTTGCAATTCAAATAAGATATCGAAGCAATCTTCGGGGGTTGGTGAGCGTTAACGAGCAGGGGGCAGAGCCACCTAGTTATTATTAATAATAATATTTATATTATTACTAATAATAATTATAATACTTAAAGTAATACTATTTACATTATTACGAATAATAGTCACAATATTTATAATAATATTTAGAATGATAATAATAATACTAAGTAATAATAATATTTATAATAATGATAATAATAATAATCGTTATAATAATAATATTTACAATAATAATAGCAACAACAACATTTATAATAATTACAATAACAACAATAATATTTATAATAATTATAATAACAATAATAATATTTATAATAACTGTAATAAGAATAATAATATTTATAATAAATATAATTATAATACTAATAATAATAATGAAAAATAACAGCAATAATAATATTTATAATAATTATAATAACAATAATAATATTTATGAACAAAATAACAACAACAATATTTATAGTAATTATAATAACAATTATAATATTTATAATTATAATATCAATTATTATATTTATAGTTATTATAATAACAACTATAATATTTATAAATATTATAATAACAATTATAATATTTGTAATAATAGTATTTATAATAACAATAATAATAATATTTATCATGATTATAATAATACTAACTTCTCGCTTAGTGCGAATTATGAATAAAAAATTAATTAATTAAAAGCAAATCAATAAAATGAAATCTAATAATAATTATTTGTTTTCCGAAACTCACCGATAAAATTTACGCTATTTGAACTGATATCTGAGAAAGGGGCTTCCAACAATCAATAACACATGTTTTAAAACTTTTTATTTTATTTCAATAATTCTCAGAACATAAAAACAAAATAATTTAGAATATCTAAACCTTTATTAATGCCATTAAATGTGTATATGTATATATTCCCGTGTGTAGATAACCTTACTTCCCGTATCAATATCTTTAATATCTTTTTTAAACCTACTACTAGATTTTTAATTTCGGCAAATAAATTTTCGACAAATCAACTACCGACTCCTCAAAATAAAAGAAAAATAAACATATTTTGACTTCAAAGGATATAAAAATATCAGTTTTTCTGTATTAATTTTTTTTATAGCGAAAAACGTTAAGATGTATCCTGTTCTAGGGGGAAATAAGTTTCTCTTTTAATTTTAATTTCCTGTCGGGACTTTGGAAAGTATCAAGTCCCAATCCTCATATCGCTCCATCTTTATTTTAGAGTCCTCTCAGATTGTCATTCCTCATTTCCCCTTAATGCTTAGACTTCCGACGCTGTCACGAACTCCCTAAATAGCTCTTGGAGATTTCCTACAGGGTGAAAAAAGAAAGAAAAAAATAAGATGTTATACGAAAAATATTTTAAAATTGGTTTCACATTTTTCTCTTCCCCGTCAAGACAAAATATTTTATCTTAGGTTCAGATGTTTCGTATTGAATAAACTTTTCCTGTCACTTATTTCAAAGAGTTATTTTCGGAGAAACAGCAGCGAAAGTATCTGCAAATATTCATGAAATACTTTTTTCTTGATAAATTGATTAGATAAAAGTTATTTAATGTTTTATGTGGCTTTTAGCACTCTTATCCAATAGAACCTGAACTTGATTGTTGGGTTAATGTATTGTTGTAAAAAAGCAAAATTCAGTTTAAATTGTTGAGAGTCTGCAACAATGAATTGTTTACGAAGAATTTAGTTCAAGTTAGAATTAGAGTATACATTGTTGTAAGTTATGCGTTGTGCAGGTTTCTTTCAGTTCGTCTATGTGGGAGCAGTATAAAATTTTCACACTTATTAAAGTGTGAAAGTTTTACGTATGTTATTAAAATGAATAACTAAATCTGTATTCAAATTAATGAAATGCATAATAATTATTTTATGCAACATGCAACATAATATTTTTTTTCATAATCATTATAAAAAGTATGTACAGTGGCTCCCAAAAGTGTTCGTACACCTTGAAATTTTGTAGTAAAACCAAAATAACGCAAAACTGAATTCGAATATGAATTCCAATTTTTTTTCACACCAACCATTCCTATGCCATTCTGAATAAAACCCAGTAGTTTTTTTTCAAAATATTGCCAAATTTTATGTTTGAAATTTGTCAAAAAACGACGAGACAGAGAAAAAATATGCCACAAAAGTCATCGTACACTGAAATATTTTCGAATAAATTCATGATTAAAATTATCATATGTGGTTTTTTTTATTATTTTTGCATTGTAATGATACTGTAAAATCATTTGCCTTTAATTTTTTGTTTATTTATTCCCTAATATTCTGCTTATTATTTTAAAATGGCAGGCATGCGTAGAAAACAACAAACACAATTCGAAATTTGATTTTTTTCCCTCACAGTAGCTATAAATAGGTTTGAAATGTCTCCAAATTAGTTAATTTATACCATTCTATAGTGAAGTGCTTGATAAAATGCTTTAAAGACAAGAATCGGATCGAAAACAAGGTAAGAAAAGGTCAACTGACAAAGTTAACAAAGCGTAATCGGAGGTTTACAGTTAAAAAAATTATGAAAAATACACATTTGAGGGCTGAAAAAGTTTCTGCAGAATTGAATGAAGCATTTTACGTTTAATTTTCACCTAAAATTGTTCACCAAGTTCTCTGATTAGCTGGATTAAAGTGGACCTCTTCCCGCAGAAATTTTCTTGTTCGTGCGAAAAACAGTAAACTTACGCTTTCCGTCGTAAAATCAATGATAAATAAGCTCAAAACGTTTTGGAACAACGTCTTACTTATAGATGAAAATAAATTCAACATTTTGGGTTAAAGTTTTGTATAATTGTAAATGGAAGAAAAAATGAGGAATTTGATCTGAAGAACTTAGTTGGATCAGTTAATCAGAACGGTGAAGGTGTTTTAGTGTGAGGGTGCATTACAACATCAGGACTTGGAAATTTGGAACTTTTTGATGAAATAATTAATCATGCTGTTTATTTAAATATTTTGAAAAGCAATTTCAAACTATTAGCCCAAAATTTGGTAATCGGAAACAACTTTGTTTTTTATCGAGATAACGATAAGAAGCACACGTTTGCGTTTAATGCCTCAAAAATTGTCCTTAAATTTAGAAATATCTCCTCAATCGCCAGATTTAAACTTAGTGGAACATATTTGGAGATATCTGGTAGCTACATTACGAAAATACACCATTGAAACGAAAAGCGAACTAGAAACAGTAAGACTCGAAGTGCTGCTGAACACTTACTCAGAAATTGCATAAAAAAAGAAAGAAAAAACAATGAAATCTATTCCCAGACGTTTAAAAGCTGTTGTTGATACTGCATGATATTCTACTAAATAATAACTTTGTAAAAAGTTAGATTATTTACTAATTTTTTGACATTTTTTCAAAGTATACGAAGACTTTTGTGAGATAAAATTTCCGGCAATATTTGGTTTTTGATTTTTTTAAAATTATGTTTTAATGTTCTATTAAAAATTTTCATGTAGTTTTGTTAAAAATAGATCATAGATCTTGTAATAAAATACTTATTCCGAAATATTAACTCTAACCAATAGATAATGGCCTATTTCATTGAATGTTGTAGGTGTACGAACACGTTTGGGAGCCACTGTATGTAATTTATTTTATAGTAATATGTATTGCATAATAATTTTATTTACATAGGATTAATTATATTCATTGTACTACTTTTAAGTTAATTTAATGTATATTAATTTTGTGAGTTTGGAAAATGTTTATGATATGTTTTTCGGTGCAGTTCCAGGAAGACAGAAACTTGCAATTCGCTTAATAGAGGTGGGTCTTTTCATAGTGACTAGCAAAACATTCGCAGCTGATTTTCAAGCTCTTTTTACTTACACCGGGAGTAAAAATAAATGTGTTTTGGATTAATATTCAGATTTAAAATGTACAAGGTGACTATTTTTCATTTCTACCAAGAATTTGAAGTAAAATAAGCGCTGGCAGGTGTTTTTTTCACCAAAAAAGGCATCATGACTAACGTAACTTTGGAAGTACGTAACTGGAAGTATCTTTATAAAGACCTTTAAAAAAGTATTTTTCTATGTAAACAGAAGGTCTATACAATGCAAGTTTACTGGTATTTTTAACCCTTTATATTTAAAATCAGTATGAAATGCCTACGTATTCAAAATTGTTCATGAAAATGTACATTAAATTAAATAAGTTTTAAATATTGGCAGTCATTTTTAAAATGTTACATTAGTCACACGCAAACTGTTACGTTAGTCACATTAATTATTTTATATCTACTGATACTGAAATAAATATTTTGCACTTTTTAAGTAGAAATGACACAGATGTAAGAAAATAAAAAGTGCTGTTTGGTTCAATCATCAGGTTTAGTTTTTAAGCAGAAAATAGCACATTTTCGTGACTAACGGTAACGTAAATATTTTCAGTGAAATAACCAAACTAATTAAAATACTTATCTTATAATGTATACAAAAAGAGCAGTCAATTTTATTGGACTAACACCTAATCATTTAGAATAAACATAGTTCTTTTAAAAATTTGCAAAAATTTTTACATTACACAAGAAAGCGTAGACGCATGTTTTTTTGCACATGCTAACTACCAAACGGTATGACCTTGAGGGTCGCAGATCTGGATGAAATTCACTAGTTAGGTCAGTTCGTATTAGATATGAACCCAGGTAAAGCGGTTTGACTGCATAGGCCCCAGTTCGGCTGCAACGGTTGTCCGAAGTTGCTGTTTGAGTGTAGAAAAGCAATGGTTTTTCCTTTTGAAATTAAATTTCTTTACCCTTTTCTTGCATTTGCATTGCCGTATGTGTCAATTAAATGCATTCACAATCTCCCCCCCCCCTCGTTGTACTGACAAGAGATGTCGAATATGTTCGGAGGGTCGATATTGCCCAAAAGTTTCAAATTCCAATAAAGACGCTATTGCAATTCTGCTCCTGCAAATCAGTGTAGTTCAGACGGCAAAAACTTGAGGGTCATGAATTAGGAAAAACTTCTGAATTTAGGTCAATTCGTACTAGATATGAGCCCAGGTAAAATAGTTTGAGTACATAGGCTTTAGTTCGTCTGCAAGGAGGGTATAACTTTGCTGTTTTGACCCCGGAACTGCAATAGCATTTTCTTAGGAATTTCAAATTTTGGCACAATATTTGCTTTCTTGACATCTGTCGCGTCTCTCGTTTGTGAAACGTAGGGGCGGTGCAATTTATTTTATGCTGTGAATGCATTCAGTTGGGTGATACTGCCATGCAATAATAAGAAAAGAGCAAAAAAAAGTTAATTTCAAAGGAAAACCGTCGCATTCTGGAGCCAAACTAGAAGCTTTGGCCTCCCATTACGGCCGAACTAGGACCTATGCAGTCAAACCGCTTTACCTGGGCTCATATCTAGTTGGAATTAACCTAAGTCTAGAGTTTCGTCCAGATCCGTGACCCTCAAGGTCGTGCCGTTTGGTAGTAAGCCTTTTCTACAACCTAGCACGTTTAGAGCCAGAAGAAAAACATTGAATGAAATTTTTGCAAACTTTTACTGGATTTATGTACTAGAAAGTATGCTGAATGGAATAATAGGTCACAATTAAGACTTTGTGGGAAAAAAATTTCTGAGGTTGAGGTTGACATTTCTATGAAATGAGCCAGGTATAGATTGTTTATATAGATAGTTATAGATTGAAGAACATAGGAAAATTTTGATAAGCACGCTGAAAGAAAAATTATATTTTATAGATTCAAATAGATAGATGCACAGATATATTATATTGATTGGAATGATCAATACCGCAGCCAAATTTATTTAAGCAGCCGCCGAAGATGTTGTTCTTGCCACAAATGGATGAATATCATAAAGAGAGAATTTCGTAAAAAGGTGACCGGTGGCTTGTTGTAAACAAAAATTAACGAAAAAAGAGTATTATTGCTGTTGGTTACAATTTTTGTTTGAAAATACATAGTTTTATGTTTTGTTAAAGTTCGTGACGGAAGAAATTCTTGTGTTAAATATCTGTATTTAGCATTAAGATGCGTTTAAGTTTGAAAACTTTAAATGTATATTTCAGTCGGTGGATTCTAGAAAAGTAACTAACGATTATAAAACCTTATCTTTTTATACACAGATCATTCAAAAAAAGTTCCAGTTTAGTAGTTTAATCTGAACTTTTGAATGATGTATAACTTCAGTGGGAAACACGGGGGGGGGGATTCCGGAACATTCCCCCTCTAAAGGCATAAACTTTCGTTTTTTGATCACAGAAAAAGATAAAATATAACTATATTCCCTCTGAAATGTTTTTCTATTTACACCGCTAAAAAACTTGAATTCTTTGCACCGGATTTCCTCTTTAAGATTGAAATTTACATAAAATGATTATAATAAGCTATTCTAATTTTGAACGAAACTTGCTAGTTTGATAGAATATGTCATCAAATCTCGATTGAATAAATCAAGGAATTTTCAACTGCACAGAGTTCAAGTTTAAACATACAAATTTCTAGAATAAATATGCCGGAAATATTTGCTGGGCCGTGGTAGCCTGATCGGTAAGGCATTGGACTCGGGGCCGGAGGGACTCGGGTTCGATCCTCGCTGGTCGAAGACCCACCGTCGTCATTAAAGGGGACTGGGCGACGTTAAATATGCTCGTGGTCTCAATGTCCTCCAAGTGAAACGATACCTCTGGGGGTGCTAGTACCAGGTAGCTATTAGCTCTTAGACTAGTTCTAAATTCTCATTAACTGTTCGATCCGGTGATGGTGCTGCCATCTATCGGTATATAAAATAATGGAGGCAAGGCACTTAGTATGCAGTCCTTGACATAAATACAGTTGAAGTCAGTTGTGACTCTAGAATAGAATAGAATAGAAATATTTGCTTTCTGGTTTCTCGAAGAATAGTTTTTTTTCCCACAACATAAATTTTATTTCTATTATATTATTTTAATCTTATGACTTCGGTTTATAAATCGGTATTTTCATCGGGGAAAGCATTTTACTATAATCCATAACTTCGAATTATACACAAATGTTCATATGAATTTAATTGATTTTTAATTTGTTTGAGTTTTTAGTTAGAGCAAGAATCATTTCAGCATGAAAAGTAGGTTGGGCAGTTGCGCACACAATGCCCGACATCATGAAGTTACTAGCATGAACCCGGTTTCGACATCCAGAGACTACAGTTTCACCCTTGTTTTAAACTCATCTGTCTGAAATAGTCATTACCGAGCAAGAGGTAGGTATGTTCTCGTCGTCGTCGTAGCTCAGATTACCTTCAAACTGGTAGCTAAAATTAATTTAGCACACCAGCGAGAGTCAGCAAGCAATGGTGGTGTTCAAAAGAAGGTAAAAACTATTACGTAATGAGCCATTCCATGGAAAATTTGACATTTTGTTTTTTATCTGACAACTAACATATATATTAGCTAATATATATATATTACTGAAATTAGCCGTTTAAATTGGTAACGAAAAAAGTTTTGTGGCTTAATAAATCGGAAGTATGTGTGAGATTTCTTTAGCAAAAAAATTTTGTTCATTATCTCAACAATTATTATTTTTCATTGAAATATATGTTATTTGTCACGAGTGGGATAAAAAAGTGACTTTTCCGTGGCAAGGCCCTCACGGGCTGTAAGTTTCCGTTTTTTTTAAGTCTATGATAGGGGGCTTGCTTTTGAGGGGTGATCCGCAACAATTAAGGGGTTGTGCCATTGCTCTGTCCAGAGTATCGTTTCCCAACCGGTGGTTCGCGAACCCCTGGGGGTTCGCGAGAGGAGGAGGTTCGCGAAAATAATATTGTAATGGCGGAAGTTTCACATGTTTGTTTGAGTTGAAGTCTTAAGTTCAAGCGTTTTTTGTTCATTATTTATTCTTTTGTCTCAATATTTTTTCTACATTCGATACTTTTTGGATACAAATGTTAGAACACTTGCTAACATTCTATTTTGTAAATTTAAAGAATTAAATTTGTCATTACAAGCCACGGATTTTAACCGTTTTCGTTGAGCATGAAAGAGTTGAGCCCGCGCCACAAAAGTTCAACTTTTGAGCGCAATGTATTTAGATGAAAACTTGTTAATGCTTCAGTTTTCTCCGTTTGATTGGAAAATTCGATTGAACTTGATGGAAACGTTATATGTAGCATATGCGAGCGTTTGAAGCATCTTTACTTTGTTTTCTGTGTTTGGTTTCTTTACCATTTGAGTGTGAGGAATAGCTATCGCGCTTCTCTTGAGCTTCGACGAAAATGCGAGTGACGCAATAAGTGCAATGGTGCTACTGTTTGTTGCTTTAGTGAGGTAGGTCGTAAAAAATTTTATGTAACTAAAAAACAAAAATTTGCGCAGGAAAACTCTCCTGTAATAAGTGAGCATAAAAATATTTTTGTAGGTAAAATGTGCCGTTTATATAATAGTTAAAATCAATTGCAGAAGTTTCTATCATTTTTCAAAAATAAAATGAAATAAAAATAACAACGCGTTTTATTCCGCATTTTAACATAAGGAAAAAAAATCCTTCAGCATTTAAAAGGTTAATGCACATAGTGTATCCTTTAAAAAAAGATCACTTAGTTAATCTGAGACATTTTCTCTGAAAGACATTTAAAAGAGATCATTTTGCCTTTGACATGTTTAGTGTTACGAATAAATGTACTGTTGTGACAGAAAAAGACATTTTAAATTTTATCAACCCTTTTTCAAGTTTCCATGGGAAAACTGAATTTCAATATATCGAGATAAATGCAGAAGAAAATTAAATGCTGAACATAATGTAAAACTGAAACTGTCAGACAAGACATTTGGGCCAAACTTTGAAATTCTTTGTTCTACTACCATTTCATTAAGATTTTTTTCGAAGTGAACTGAAACTCAAAGAATTATCGTTGGGTTACCTCCGTTATATTAGTTTTGTAGTATTTTTTAATTAGCTTGTAGCAATGCTTGTTCTTCTACATCTTGCAAGTATTATTTTTGTTTCTTATAAAAAAATATCCTAAATTTTACTGTGTGTGGCGGGGGGAGGGTAGATAGAAGGTGCTTGTCACTTAGTACTTAGGCACAAGGGGTTAGCTAAACTCGTGAAGATTTCGGAAGGGGTTAGCAAGGCTAAAAATGTTGAGAACGGCTGATCTAGAGGAAGGGTAGCCGGTAGCACTCTTGAAGAAACTGGACGTATTTGTAGTAATGTATTACAAAAGTAAAACATTGAGAAGTATTTTCTTATACTTTTGCTTGATGAATTAAAAAAAAAGAACTATTCAGACTCCGACAGTTTGTTAATGACGTCACTCATGGGGGGAAAAAAACTAAGCAAAGGAGATATATTGTACAATTGGAATTTTTTAGCACCATGTTGTTCAGGGGAGGATACAAGGGGATGGTGATGGGGATCATGGCCACCCCTAAACCATCAATACTAGTATTTCTCCACATTGTCTTCAAACACTTCATGAATAAAATGTAAACGATTTCAGTATTCTTTTCAATTCATTATTTCTGAAAGTAAATATTTGAAATACTTGAAATACCCCGCCAACTCAGCCATTCCAGCCGAGGACTGCAGTTTCGTGCTTATTAGTACTCATCAGCCCGGCATAGGAAGTGACTGAACTGGAGGTGGAAAAACTCTTAAGAAAACAAAGAGTGCCAAACAAACTGGTAGCTAATAAGGAATTATCACTGACCAGACGAGTGACCGAAGCAATGATTCGGTTCAACTCGAAGATTGAAGGCAAGGCATGGTATTTTCAGTAAGAAGAGTATTTCAAATAAAAAGAAGTAGTATTTCAAATTTCTTACTGAAAATTTGAAATACTATTTCTTTTCATTACTTATGAAATCAATTTGTAACGCCTATACCCTCTTAGGTGTCTTTTTCCTGACTGACTTGGTGCTTCTATTGACACACAAGGAGTTAAAAAAAATTCAGTACCCAAAACCGTAGGGGACATTTATGGGGGGGGGGGGGTGACATTCTTCCGCATGCCGTCTTAAAATGGTAATCTGTATACACCCTAACGTTGTTTTTAATATTTTTTTTCAGCATTGCAGTTTTTGAAAATATTCCCTCGCAGATACTTACTCGGATAAATCCGCATTTTGCACGATGAGTGTATAAGTAGGAAATTAGCGAATAGCAGTTAACATTAGTATATCTCTCACTGCTAATGTGTTTTTTTCTCTCCTTCTACAAGCAATCAATAAGTGAATCCATTTGCTGAAGTCACGATGCTGAGTGGCTTTCTCGCTTCATTCGCGTGAAATTTCCCCACTCGCTGCATACCTTCGCTCATCCAGTTCCCCCACAATGAGCCCATCAGCCGCCACGTGAGTAGCACGCTTCCAATCGAGGCAACGGGCCGATCCATCTTATCCTGGGAAGGGTCCCAACCCTATAAATCGGCCGCCAGGTTATCATTTACGGCAGGTGTTAAACTTCCACCAAGTGGTCTGTGAGGGCCCCACGTCACACAAGAGGCCCTCCAGAAACGAGGCAGCTTGGACAAGTTGCGATTCCAGATAGACAGCAGGTGGAAGACGTGGAAGCTCTTCTCTCCTAAATCATCCCGAGAGAAGAGACTATATGTGCAGTGAAACACCGATTTTATGTTTCTCAGACTACTCGGTTAAAAAGAGTAAAATACGAGGAAATACATAGAAATCAAAAATCAAATAGAACAAAACTAAATGTTGTCAAGATGACTCTTTCAAACGGCAAAACTTCTATATTTTACGAAAGGAATGTTATTATACAAAACATTTAAAATCATTTTATAACACATCTATTTGTGAATCCGGGCATTCAGGATAAAAATAGACCGTAATATAACTGGATGGAGCAGTAGTATTTCTGGTTTACAGTTTTACTTTCAGCAACTTGGATTATTTTTAAAACAGAAAATGAAACATATTGCTTGTTTTAGAACGTATTTTTATTTTCCAATTCTCAGGGACAACGTAAAATGCAAGAAATTCATAAATAACAAGCTTACAATAGGGGTTAAATTAACATTGTTTGTGTACGGAAAAACTGGTACCTGATGAGAAACACGGGAAAAAACGTAGATTCGGGGTATTCACCGTATATAGTATTTTGGCAAAGGGGGGTATGTAAGCGCACACGCATATCCTAGCTTGTTTTTAATCGACTTCACAAACTTTCATAGTTTTTGCCTGGTGCGCAATGTTTTGTCAGAAAAAAAAAGAATCAAATTTGCGTTTTATTCCGTAATTTTCATTTAAAAACTATTTTATCTCAACCCAAAACCGTAATTTCGAATTCTTCTGGGGGCCCGGAGGGGGGGGGGGGGTGCGAGCAAAGGTCGTTAGGGGAGGTATAAAACAGACTTCTAAGTCGAAGCCTAGTTAACGAACAATAAGATAATGTCAGCGTTAATAACTATGAAAAAGTTTTGATGGTCTCATATCAGATAGAAGCAACATGTGGAATAAAACTTATCAGTGTACTTATTTCTAAAACAGAGAATAGTTAGTTACTCCTCGAGAAAGCCTTTGAACACACACGCGCGCACCATACATTTATATTTATGTATACTCGCTTCCAGTCCCGTCCTTTCAAAACTTTTAAGGGGGCGTGTCAAAGGGTGCATAGGCTCATATATTCAATGCATATTATGTCGAAATAAAACAGAAGTCACGACAACACAAGCGAAAACCCAAACGAAATATTTCTAATGTTTTCTTGTTCAATATTCTACATATTAACATTTCGACGATTAAAAGTTCTTTAACTTGAATACCAAAATAATTCTTGCTGAAAAAGTCTCAATTTAGCTTTTGGTTAAAGAATATTGTATATGAGATGGTATCTCGTATAGATTGCGAAGCACGAAAACTATTCCAATTTATACTTTTAATCTCTTCTGAAGTTTTTAAATATATGTTACTGAACGAAAATGAATGAAAATCACCTTTGAAAATAACAAGTATATAATATGATCAGTTTGAACGCCTATGAAAAAGTCTTTACCACGCCTAAAGGTTAAACTTGAGATGCGTGCCTCAGTTTGTTACAAAATAATGTAAAGGAAGTTTTCCATATCAAATTTTTGATATAGAAATCCGACACAAAGTGCACAATGAGGCACAATATTTCGGGGGCCTCTCTTTCGATGGCATTTCGTATTCCAGAACAGAATAAAATCGTCCGCCCGATAGAAAGCTGCAATGCCAGGTGATGGCCCGGAGTTGCGAAAGTTATTTCCTTGTAAAACAAAAAAGCTTGCACATGCCACCAAGAACTCTCGCAATGCCGTTCTAAATCATGATCCCATTTTTTATAACAAGTTGTAGTGATTCTTTCTACTTTCCGTAATAAAGGTTAAAGTTTGGACAGGGGCGCGACCCAGATTTCATCATTTAGGTAAGTAGATCCCATTGTATCCAAAATTAGTCGCATCGAATGAAGAGATCGAAATTATTTGTCGTGAAGTGTAAAATGTACTTAGTTTAATTCAGTAATTCCCTTGTATTCTCTGGCACAATTTGATGGTAATGTATTAAATTGCAAAAATCAGAGGTAACAAATGTAATAACCAATAATCGTTTAAAGTATTTTTAAACAGTTTACTGGAGCACTTGTGGCAATGGGATTCTATTGTACCAACAATAAACCTATATATAGAGTTAAGAATATTATGAAATAGTCGGGTGCTATGAAATACCGAGATTTTGGATCTTTTTGTAGCCCATATCACTAGAGAATATTATGAGCTACTAAAAAATAACTGACATGATACACTACTATGTCCATAGCTGTGAACATATAAGATAAAATTATGGATACTTTGCATGAATGAGTTTAGTGATAAAAGTTTAAGCCTAAAAAGGGTTTTTCAAGTTTAAGTAGGAATTTCCTTAATTATGTTGATACAGAAACCGAAATTTGGTTTTTGGAAATTCGGAAAAAACCGAACTCTTTATATTTCAGTGAGAGTTGACCGCTTGCATTTCTAGAAAACGAAGTATATTTTGTGATTTTGAAGAGTTTCTTCAACAAGGTTCGTACGCTCCGGGAAAACCGGGAATTGTCAGGGAAAATGACATAGCTAAAAATGTCAGGGAAAAGTCGGGAAATTTTCCAATTTTGCCACCTCCCCCCCCCCCCAATTTTTTTTCCAATTTTTCCCCAGGAAATTTTGCAAGATGAGATCTAATCTTCGTTTTTATCGATGTTTCCTGAAAAAATTGTAAAAATTTTGAGGCAAAATGACACTGGTAATAAAAAGTGGCGACCTCCCCCCCTCCCCGAAAAAAAACCTTTAGCAGTCGCCATTTTTGCCCCTCGAAAATTCCCAAGAAAAAAAATTCCTGGTGTGAACAGGAATTATGCACGAACTCAACAGAGGAGAAGACAATTTCTGCTTCCAAAGCACAAGCTTGAGGATGAGAGTCGGAAGTCATCGAAAGGTCTGCAGCTGCGTGTGAAATGTAGCCGCCACTTTTGGTCATTCAATAGATGGGAGTAGATACGATGCTTAAATGCCAAAGTTTCCAAAAACAAAGAAGATTTAGATGTTTTCTTTAACTGCAAACTAATGAAAATGGCGCAAAATGTGCTGCAGATTTGTTTTTCATTATTATAATTTTTTTAAGCAATCACATTGCTAATTGCTCTCATTTGACTGTTTTGAATTCCTATCATTATTCCCCCCCCCCCCCCCGCCGCCTCCCTCTGCAGCACCAACGTTGACTGACCTCATGATGCTGCTCCTCTAGTGAAAGCCGTCTCCAGAGTCCGTCCATATCCTACACACACGCATACATACACGCATGCCTACCCACATACGCACACACATGCATACATACACACACTTACATACTCACACATATGCGCACACACACGCATACATACACACACTTACACACTCACACATATGCACACACACGCGCACACACACACACCCACACACACGTACATACACACGCGCATACACACACACATTCATGCCTGCACACAGACACAAACACACATGCCTACACACACACACGTGATTGCGAAAAACATAATTTGAATACAAGATGTCAAAATTCAAATTAGTTTTTTTTTTTTAAATTTTCAACATGTAATTTTCTTGAGAAATGAAATTTTTTTGTTCTTAAAACTTAATTCTATTCCCATTGCCTTGGACGCAAATGTGCGGAAAACTGTTCATTTGAATTGTAGTTTCATTAAGATTTATTATTTTTAAATTGTTTTCATGCTACAAATTCAAAAAATTATTTCTTAATTTTTGGCGTACCCGCCATATTTGGTCATTTCCAAGATGGAAATGCACAAGACTTTTTAAGTGCCTAAGTTTCTGAAAACAACAGTGAATGTTTATTGAGAAGCAAACTATTGAAAACAACGCAAAAAAAAGTGCGGAAAATTCATACTTATTTTCTGGAAAAATGCAAAATTTTATCGTTAGTACATTATTTAATTATAACTGTGTGTAAGACGCCTATGTGCAAAAAACTATTTTGTCTTAATTGTAATTTTTAAAGGATTATTAATTATTTATAACTACTTTTATGCTAAAATTCAAAAATCTACTTATTATCTTAAATTTTTCACATAGTCACCATATTGGTCGTTTGCAAGATGGAAGAAGATGTAAATTTCCAAAATCAGAATTGGATGTTTATCTTAATGTAAACTATTAAAAGTGGCATAAAATGTGCAATAAATTATGAATTTTTGAAAAAAAGTTTTCTAGGAAACAAATTTTTTAATTTTAATGTAAGCATTTTTCAATGTGCAAAAGTAAAAAAAACCTGATGATTATTGGCATCAGGCTACAAATTACTTTGTACTTTGCTCAATATGTTTTGTTTTATATACTAATAAGAAAATAAAAATTAAGTATTGCAAGCCAAATGCGGATGCATCGAAGAAACGCTAATGTAAGTTGAAAGTACTTTGCAAGTACTAAACGTACAAGTAGTAAACGAATGAAAACAATTTTGAGCAAAACATAAAAGAAAAACTTAAATTTTGAGAGAAAAAAGAGAAAAATACCAAGATTTTTTTTTTAAATCTAAGCGCAAAAGTTTCTGTTCTTACCTATTGCTACATAAAATTTTTAAAAATTATTTTGAAAACATTGTTATTAAACTTAGTTTTGACTGAAGGGAGTAACCTAGAATTTTTTTAAAAAATCACCTGGAAAACCTGGAAAAGTCGGGGAATTTTTTCTAACTACAAGTGTATGAACCCTGTTCAAGCAAGTTTTCAAGCATTTTAATCCTGCTAGTACACACTTAGATATTAACCACAATACAAAGGAATTTAAGTTTGTTATCGGGATCGTTTTTTAGCTGGCGATTAAATACGCTGGTTGTTTGCACGCAGTTAAAGAAATTTTATAAGCGTAAAAGTTTTCGGTTTTCAGATCAAATCATTTGTTAATCATTTTTTAATTAACGTACAAAGTACTAATGTCGTACCCTTACCGTCTTTTAAATTTGTAATGAGCAGCATAGAATTGTAGCATGCATCTCATTTAATGAAGAATACAAGCGTAGAAAGTTGAAAGAATGTTTTGAATCTCAATTTTTTTAAAAATCTATATCTAAGAAAATGTTAATTCTATATGCAGTGAACTAGTCGCATGCAAAATTCTGAAATAATTGCCTTCATAATTTTTTTTCTCTTTTGTATTTTTTTCTTATCGGATATCTGCAACCATTTTTTTCCTCAGAATTCTTTTACGATTTCCGAATACAATTATCTAAGAAAGAACAAAGATTTAAAAACGTCAAGAAGAAAAATTCGTCGTCTGGCACGGTTATCGAAAGCACTATTCTAGAACTTTTAATTAAAAATACTGTCAAATGCTGTTGCTAAGGGATTAAAAAATAATTAGACTCTGTCACAATAGTGGGAGATGTAGATACTATTTTTTATATTTTTGTCTAGAATTTGCATTTACTGAAAATGTTGACAAATGGGAAAAGATTTTTTTCTTTTTTAACTCTTCTTAATGAGTTTTCCCTGTTCATGGTCTCTGACGTGTATTCAAATATTTTTCTTTCTATTTAAGACAGAAAAAGTTAAATGGGATAAGATTCTGAAATCCTTTTTTTTTTTTTTGAATGAATGATTACTTTACAAATACGTTTAGCTATATTCCGCGTAGGAAAATTTCAGTTAGGCTTTTCCAAGGAAAGTAGTCTAATTATCTGATGTTTGATTAATCAAAAACATACGAAGCATTAACTATTCATTTTAAGGTACTTTCAGTTTTCAATTTTTGGGAGAAATCTCTTTTATTTACAGAGCTTTCAAAATTGTTTCTGAACAAAAATATCGAAAAATGCTAATTACTCCTCGGAAACTCTTTGCTAAAACCTGACGTCTTTAGCGGACTAGTCAAAAAATAAATTACTGACAATTCCATCTTTTCGATGGGTTAGCCTTTTTCTATGATTAATACATTATATAAAGTTCTGATTCATTTTCCTTGATTAGAAATCTTTCTTCTAAACCTTCTACAACTGCTTATATGTATAAAAATGTTCATTAGTTTCTCCAAAAGAATTCTAAGTTGGTTTTATTGGAAATTGAAATAGGAAGAGTCAATCATTATTATTATTCATCACTTTACTAATTGAGCCCTCTGCTGATTTGAAAAACCAAGATGGGATGGGACACTGAATGATTGCGTTAAATATTCACCACCAACAGTATACAACTCTAAAATACCACTAAAATAAGCCCCTAGCATCAGTAAGTTGCAGCCATCTTAGAAAATGAAGGAGAAGGTTATGGGAGTAACGAGCTCATTGCTTAAAATTTGATAGTCAAGAAGAATGCAAAAAAAAAAAAAAAAAAAAAGTAAAGGAAAAAAAAAGTTTTGAGGTATTTTCTTAAGTTATCGTCTGCTGAGAGGGAATGATTTTAAAGGGTAGGGTAGACATGGGCACGTTTACGCGGATTTTTTTCAATGAATTTTCTAATTTTTATGTTTCAGCTTAGGAAATTTTAGACGTTGCGGTTTTATAAAGCAGTTAATGGAGTCAGAATTGGTATATTCAGTTATTTCTCAGCTTGTGTTTTTAACGGTTAAAAAAATTATTTTTGAGTTCAAGTCGGTTGCGTAAACTTGCTCCGGACACGGGGCACGTTTACGCATATTTATTTTGACAGCTAACGTGGTTCTGTTAGTGTTTTGGACATTATATCTTACCATCGCTAAAATTAAGCAAATTTATTACAGATTAAATTGTGAATAAAGTTGAAGCTGAAGGGGCATGAAGACAGCACTATATGATTGTAAGCTATGAGATATGAATGTGTAACTTAATAAAAAATTAAGTGGTAATTTTCAAAACTAACTAGCCAGAAAATACTAAAAATGTTTGAGACAGTTTGGAGCGAAAAAAGTGTCTGGAGCACGTTTGAGTAAGACGCAGTAAAAACGATCGCATGGGAGCTCCGACGTTCAACGCGTAAATTTACCAGGTCGCCAAGTTTAGATTTATTTTTCACGAGCAAAAATACTTAATAACATTTCAGTTCATAAAAATACAATTCTCAAAAAAGGATAAAGTTCTGCTAATTTTTATATATTTGTTCTTTCGTGGCTAAGTATTATTTATTTACAATAAAATCCAAGACGTTCAACACAAAATTTACTCAACTTGGTAGAAAACAGATTATTCTTTCTGCATGCTGGGCCGGAGCTCGACTAATGCTCAAAAACTTTTGAGAATATTTGCTAGGGAGTAGTATCTATCTGTTATGACTATCGACTCTCTAGTTATAATTCGTTTTGAAAAAAGAACACAATCCAACAAACACACGTTTTACCCATCAAAAAAAAAAAAAAAAAAAAAAAAAAAGCGTAAAGCCTTTTTTCATGCTTTCTTTTAACTTTTACGGGAAAGAATGCCAAAAAAAAGAAGAGTTGGAAAAGATTCGCACTAATAAACTAGGATGCATAGTTCAAGAACACTTCAGATCTCCGTAATTGTTTCAGCGACGCGTGATAAAATTAAATAATTAAGATGGGAATGCTCTTGCCTCCCAGAGCGATGGCATGCTCCTTCATATTCTACACAACATCTCCCAAGCTCGAGATCCCTCCAATAAGATATAGGGACCTATAAAGCACACACCTTTTAAAAATACCTGCACCTTGTCTGCAACTTGATTCACCTTCACGAACACCACCTCTGTTTAAGAGTACTTGCGATTTTAGACACTTCTACTTTCAGTCATTTTATTTTCATGAACGTTTCAAGAAATAATAGGTATGAAATTTAAAGTATGTTTGCTAGGGATGATACATTAATGAATTAGTTCGACAGCCACTGTGTTTACCGATTAACAACAAAAAGTTTTCTGTGCCGTTAAAATGAAGTGAAATAATACTAATGAGCGCAAAGAGAAATCTTTCTTCAGTCTTTTATCGATGCAGACCTACAGCAGCAAAAGCATAATTGTCAACTTGGAGTCACGCACTACATAGCAGCAACCCAAGAAAAATTAGATCTATTTCTAGTTCGCAGCAGTTTATTAAAACTCTTCATGGAAAAGCAACACAAATGAGAAAAACAGCAAAAGAAAATTTAGCGGAAGACAGCCGTAAGTACATCAAGGCAAAACAGCTTTTCTGCCTTCATAATCTACAAGAGCGACAGCAAGAGAGAGAAAAAAAATAACGATGTTCTCCGAGAACTAATTCTAAAATAAAAAGGGAAAACGGGTTACAACAGATCCTTTGCATCCCCATAAAGTACCCCCCTCTCCTAATATATTTAACACTATATTGGCATTACGTCATTTGAAGCATGCGTTGTGAAATAAGCGAGATAACTTTGCCAGATAATGATGCAAAAGCGGAAAATGTGTATACCTGACCTGCCTCAATCCCTAGCAGAAAAGACATAAAAAAACCCCCCTCATATTCGTTTTGCTTCAGCAAGGGATACTTATAAAAAATAAACATTACTTCTTCCCGCTTGTGTTCCTTACTTCCTTCACCTTCGTATAGCCTCTTCAATTTTGCTCATTGCAAAAGCGGACTAAGGGTTCAAATGGCGCCTTTATGGCACCTTCCTTTTTGGCTCAGTTATATTTTTTTGGCTTTCAATGCTGTTAATATTTACCGCGCTTCTTTTGAAGTTCTTTTATTTTGTTCTTACATTCCTATTACAGTTACGTAAGGGTGGCAACGAGGGTACTTCGGACTAACCTTACACACCCGAACACATGATTGATTGCCGATATTTTGCAACTGGTGCATTTGAGGAAAATTAATTGTGAAAATCGTGTCGGTAATTTGCCGGGAAGAAAGATATTTGAGGTTTATTTTCACGGAAGTTGCGGATACAATTAAAGGCATTTGATCACTAATGAATAAATTTAGCAAGAGGGTGTGAAAACGTAATCGGTCAAAAATGAAGATTTGTGTTACATATGTAACTTTCTTGCTTTTTTTTTTTCGTATTTGCAAAATTTGTTTCAAACACGAAAAAGCATTTTTAGCAAAAGCATTCAGGGAAATATGCATAAAATTTCAATGTTTTAGGAATTGAAATGAGCAAGTCTATGCAAAAATTCTGCTTTCTCATTTTTAAAAAAAATAGTAAGGGTAAAATGAAATAGTAGGGTAAATCGGTATGGTTAAACATTTTCATGGTTTACAGCGCCATCTATCTAGCAATATTTAAGCTATGTTCTTAAACAAGTAGTTAATTCTAGTCAAAAAATAAATGGGTCTAAAGGTCAAGTATATAATAATACAAGTCATTTTCAGAATTTGATATCCGTATCGCAAAAAATGTGGTTCTTCAAGAAAACTGTTTGTTGTTATAAAATGATAAAGTTACTGTAAATTAACATTTAAATTGAGATCTACTGATGTCCAGTTCAGAAATTACAATTTATTTTTGCCATGATTTGATTTTATATGTTTAATATAATATGTCAAGTGCACACGGTGCAAAAAGAAATGGTCCATTTCATTAACATATTCATTTGTTTATTAAAGCAAGATCGTTTTCATTTATCAATTAATTTCGTTACATTCCTTTGTTTAGTTATTCCTTCATTCACTTATCTTCTTATTCAGTCACTGTTTTATTCACTCATTTATTTTTTCTTACATATTAATTGATTTATTTACTTATCTATTGATTCGTTATTTATTAATTTATTCATTCATCCCGCTTGTTATTCACTCATTTGATGGAAAATATTTTTTATAACAAAATTTAAAAATAATTTCAATAAAAAAACTATTTTATCTTACACTTCACCCCATACATGGGGCAAAGTGAAAATTTTCCACAGTTGTTTTCGAAGGCACAAATTTACTGCCAAAAATAAAAAATAATATTTCAATGCATTTTTTATTACATAATGCATTATTCTTTCCTTACATGTACTGTAATTTTCAAAGTATCTTTCTAATTTGTTCATCTTTAAAAAGGTAACTCATCTTAACCATTTCACTTTGTCCCAGAGTCTCCTACTATTCACATTTTTGCCGATACTACTTATTGCATAGTCTTTACTAATAATAAAGCTGAAAGTCTCTCTGTCCGGATCATTGTCTGTCAGGATCTGTGTGACGCGCATAGCGCCTAGATCGTTCTGCCGATTTTCATGAAATTTGGCACAAAGTTGGTTTGTAGCATGGGGGTGTGCACCTCGAAGCAATTTTTCAAAAATTCGGTGTGGTTCTTTTTCTATTCCAATTTTAAGAACAAAATTATCATAAGATGGACGAGTAAACCACGAAATTATCATAACGTGGAACCGTAACATGGGAACAAGCCAATTGTCAACATACGAAATTATCATAATGTGGAACCGTAACATGAGTACAAGCCAATTGGCGAGAAAATTCACCATACATTATTTGTATATATACAGGCGAACCAAAAGACCTTTTAATTTTTTCTATTACGGGCAAAGCCGTGCGGGTACCACTAGTTTTGAATAAAAATTAATTAATTTTAGACTACCTCGTTTTTTTGATATTATGGCAAATACGCAATGCACTGCTAATAAAAAGAATTTTATCATTTTATAAAACAAAACTAATTTTTTACTTACAGCAAAATATTGTAATATGAATCTAGATTTTGTAAAATTGATTGCATTAGCATATGCTGATCTTCAGAGGTAACTTTTCCCTGACTGGCAAAAGCTAGACGTGCTTACTAGATTATTAAAATATTCCCGGATAGGTGGCGCAAAAAACAGAGTAGATTTTTCTCTATTTCATTTTTCCTCACATTCCCATACATGAAAATAAAGTTTTGTGGTCTCAAACTTTTCTGAAGAGCAAATTTGTTTGAGTATATGTGATGATTATTTTAAAATAAATAAGCGAGTTAGTAAATTTAAAAGAAATAGATAGAACGATTTGCAGAATAGCTTGGCATTTTTTTTAGTAATGACATTGCTTTGAGAGCTGCTATTTGCAGTCGTAGTTTTTCCCAAACCCACAGCTTATTCCTAAACAAAAAGATCCTTCCTAGGGGGCATTGGTATTGTTCAACCATGGATTGTATGGAATTGGCAAGCGTACAGTTAAGACCAGTCTGTCTGAATGGGGGGGGGGGAGTAAAAATTTGATGCACGTGTTCCGCTCATTTGAATAAGACTCTGCTTAATTTAGAGGCTTATCTACAAAAGCTGACATCCCTAAAAACTAATAAATGCGTCCATTTCCGCCTATAAACCGGATATTAGCATTTCCATACAATCCGTGGTTAGACAGTACGGGACAAATAATGCAAACTATTTTATGCATCAATTATAATACGTGATCATGCATGATTCAAATCCTTAATGGTTGTGCGGTCTCTAAATTAAAAAAAAAGTCAATTCCTACTTAGGTCAAGAAATTTTTTATTTTAGATTTTATTAAATAATTACAATTAATATAAATATGTATGTAGGGGAAAGGGGGCACATGTGAACTATTTTTTTTTATTTCTTAAAATCTCAAAAAATATTATCAATTTCTAAGAGCAAAAGTGTCCCATGATTGAATAGTCTTTTCTTTGTGCCGTGGAATTTTTTCAGATTTTTTTAAAAAATATTTTTTTACTTAATGGATTAAAAAAAAAATGTCTCCAATTGTTCACATGTGCCCCTATAGCGAGGCACATGTGAACTAGATTGGGGCACATATGAACGCGATTAAAAAATGCAGGATAAGCATCGCATTTCATCGGGAAAACTCTTTAATATAAAACGCATACGTGTACACCAGTTATATTGAAGGATTTGTTACCTATACAGAGTCAGTTTACATTATTACAGTAATTGCCAATGAGAAAATAGTTTTCCCCGAATTATATCTGCTCACTGTCAAATTTTAAAGTTTCGTAGCATATTCTAATCGCTGGATCGATGAGAAAAAAAACTTATAATTAAACAATACATAGAATATTTTAGTATGAAAAGTTTCTCTTGTTATATAGTGCGTTAAAGCTTCATAAAGAATGTGATGACGAGTTTTAAAATTATTTCTAACTTCAGTTTTAGTTAAAGAAAATATTTTGTCTTTCTTTTTCTCTTGTAAATGATATACATATAACACTAAATTGTTGGCAAACTATTTAGTACATAAAAAATAAAAAATAATAAAATAATTAATTAATAATAAAATAAATAATAATAATGTAATAGTAATTAATAATACATTTATAAACTGGTTGTAGCAAAATAATAGTTATAAATGTTTACCTTTTTCAACACTTATAATAACCCTACACTAATTTTTATATTACGGAGAGGACATGGGAATTGTTCACATGTGCCCCTACATGGTGTGTTCACAAGCGCCCCGTCATCTACATTCGAACTAATTTTTTAAAATAAAGAATCCCCAAATTAATTAAAAATTTAAACATTGTCATACATTTACTTGAAACAGTTTGAGTTTGTGTTTTTGTTTTACTTGTAGTTTGAAACATATTTTCACGTGAAGAAGACAGCGACAAAATTACATACAACATCTGCTAAAACAAAGAAGTTGTCACTACAGAAACATAAACTGGCTCATTACTCTACAAGTTTGGCAAAGAAGTAGGACTGGTACTGAAATTAAAGTAAGACAAAACAACGTTAGAAGAAGCACAAATTTGCAAATTACAGCATTACTGCCATTACTTGATAAAATTTCAAGATATTTTGCTTGACTTTATTCTAGTAAAACATTATGTTCACATGTACCTCGTGTTCACATGTGCCCCCTTCTCCCCTACAGGTGACAAAATCACAATGTTAAGTGTCAAAATAGAAATTAAACTTACGTAATGAATTAACATTAGAAAAAAACTGTATTAACATCAATTTGTCATAGACTACAAGTTTTAAAAAATGTATTTCAACTTGAGTGGATGAATAAATAGTATTTTATTATTAATTGAAAATTTGAGAAGATCTATAAATATATATAGGCAGTGTGTAAACTAATAGTAGGAATTGGGAAAAAAGTTTGTATGTTAACTTACACATCTAGGTTATTCTCTTTCAGAAAATGTGACATTTCGGCGTCCTGAAGCTGTGTTTCGTGTTTGAGGGAAATAGGTAAAAACGGGAATGCCTTGTTCAATATAGGAAGTATGCTTATTTTGTGAATACAGTCGAGTCCCGTCTTACGCGTGGGATGAGTTCCAAGACCCCTCGTATAAGTCGAAATTTCGCGTTGTGAAAAAAGGTGTGTATATCACTTTTTGATAAACATAAACAATTATTTTAGACAAATGTAAATACCCTTCAGACTGTTTTGTACCGTTCATTAAGTATATGTCAACGTTTTCTACATAAATAACTAAATTGATACTGCATTAAAAAAATCTTACGTTATTCAATATAAAATACTGTTGTGATGGACAAAATCAATGATCAATGGGAGAGTGAAACAAAGTGGAACACTGTATCTACAGTACGCAATAATAACAATAACACCGAAATACAACACTATTACACTACTATACAGTAGGGCTCGACCGATGGCATTTTTTGGCCGATGGGCCGATGCCGATTGTTGGCCGATTGTTCAAAGATGGCCGATGGCCGATTGTTTTCTTCCAAATGGCCGATGGCCGATGCCGTTGGCCGATGGCAAAAAAAAAAAAAAAAAAAAAAAAATCAAACAGAAATAAATTGATAAGATTGTCAGGGATTTAAAGGATCATTGACTCATTTCATTTTACTTCCTTTCTACGAATAAGGAATTGTAATCACAAAAAAAAAATATCAGATTTCGACCTAAATTTCTATTTTACGTTCACCTAATTTATACTTCACAAGTTTTTTCGGATTATCTGTACATTCATATGAATCTAAGAACATATAGATGACCGAAATATCCATTTTGAACGATTCCTCAGTTAATGTGGTCGTTTCCAAAATATTAAAAGTATTTTTTTCTGAAAGAGCGTGCTTAAAAACAAAGGATCTGACCATTTTTTAAATAATTTGTTTAAGTTTAATATTTTTTAAAAATTACTTAAATCGGTGTACTTTCATTGTTTACGTTTCTGTCTAATGACATCACAAATGATGAAATGCCAATCAGTGTTGCCATTCACAGCGCAAAATAGTTAATTCGCATCTTTACTCACGTGTATTGGCAACGATATGATTGATAGCAAGCGTAGAGCGCAATTTTAATTTGCTTCTTAATTATCATAACGTGGAAATGCAGTAGAAAGATGCGCCAAAGAGCATCATTTGTGACGTTATCAAGATCACGCCTTGTTTGAAAAATCGGACATTTTGAAAAATGATTTTAAAAAATAACTGTTAGGAAAATGAAAGTCTTTTCTGGGTCCATGTTTTTTTTTTTTTTTTTTGCTTATTCTATCAATTTCAGTGACAAAAAGTACTACTTTTGACTGAAGGAAACAACCCCATTATCGCAAAATCTCTTGTGATGTCTTCATGTGCGTAAACTTGCGTCACTCCAAAACGTTATGAAATAGTAAATTGAAAACTCATACGTATGTAGTATGATCTAAAAGTTCGAGGAGGACAAGTTGTATAAAACTTTACCCTGAATAGTTCATATTACCGAAGCACATCTATCGACAAAATAGTCACCTTGAACGATTATGCACTCTGTCAATGTTCGTATAGCTTTTAGAAGCACTCCTAGAAGACATTTTTCGCAACCTCCTGTAAGGCCTCTTGCACTGAAGCTTTAACTTCATCGTGGGGAAAAACGTGACTTTCATGTTGAGGATGCACGGTTCGATTGGTCAATACTCTGATATGACAAACAAATAACATAACGTTTCTTCGGACTTAGCTCCGTGTGACTTTTACTTGTTCCTAGGAAAAAAAAATATTTGCATGGACGCCGCTTTCTTCCTTCAGGAGAAGATAAAGCTGCATCATAGAAGGTAGCGAAAAATGGCTTCCAGGAGTGTTTTCAAAAGTTATATGAAAACTAGCACAAGTACATAGTCCTTCAAGGTGATCTTTCGAAGGTGGATGTGCTTCGGTAATGTGAACTAGTCTGGGTAAGGTTTTATACAGCTTGCCCCCGAACTTTTGGATCGTACTACGTACAATCTGTATAGGGTGTAGTTATGCTTCTCCTTTTTGACTGCTGTATGATGAAAGAGAAAGAACAGCCCCCCCCCCCAAAAAAAAGGAAGAAAGAAAAAAAAAGGAAGAAAAACAAAGAGACTGTTTAATAACCTATTGATTTTTGTTTTGTTTTTTTAATTGAACATATAACTAAGATTTCAGTAATATTGTAATAATGTAAGGATTTAGGTACACTAAACATAGTTAAAAAACATTAAATTGTGTTGTTTAATCATTCAAAAAAAAAAAAGAATAAAACTATGAAACGTCAACAAATTACGCAATTAAAGTGGAAAGATTGCACGTAGACATTTTTTAGTCATCAAATTAAACAAAAAAGGTAACACATAAATTACAACATTAAATCAAAATAGGAATATTTTTATACTTATTTAACATTTATGAACAGAAAAGTTTGCATTTTTCATAAAAGGAGGCCATAACAGTGACACAACTTTTGCTGAAATAAGAAATATCCATGAAAAGAGCGAGGTTCTTAAAACGCAGCTACAATAAACAAACTCAATATTTACACCAAGTTAATAACTGAACACATACACTATTTGATCTGATGTTTGCACACATAATATTGTACAATTTGATTGTTTAACCTTTTATGAAGCTTTACAAAAAAGTTCAAATTAAATTTTTCAATTTAACAACAATTTTCTGAAATTAAAAAAATTGCATAATAGAAAATCCTTGAAATTTTTCCATAAAACAGGAAATTACCTTTTTAATTGATTCAATATAAATACATAGAAATAGTTAATTACAACAGAAAAGAAATCGATCGCTATTAATGATGCAAAAAAGATGGCACATTACGAAACATAGGTGAAACAAATATGAGAAATACGCAAAATGACATTTCTTGACAAAATAAATAATCGTTAAATATTTAAGAAGTGCTTGAAACAACTAGGGAGGGTTAGGGGGTCACCCTCTGATTTTGGAGTAACTCACACTTCGGCCTCAACCTCGGCCTCATTTTTTTAGTACAGAACCGCTACCACCAACGCCTCGGAAGAGTTTCTAAATCTACTTCAGCACTTCCGAAGAAAAAATTCAAAAATCTCCTTGATTTCCGAATTATGTCACCATTCAAAACGTCTTTAATCAATTTCTTACATTAATGCTTTAAATTCTTTCTAAGCAATAGATAAAGTTTGAAAAAAAAAATCTCTAGTTTTATGAATGGTGTTAGTTTTAAACAACTCAGAAATTCAACTAGAGTTTAATTTCAGAAATTGGGGGAGTAGGAGGAGCTGCACGCAAGTGTTCTCAGAAATTCAAAAAATAGTCGTAAAAAATAGAGTTCAAAATAATCATAAACATTGAGCAGAAAAACCCTTTCAAAACTTGCACTCGAGTTTGTTTTGACGTGCAGTGGCAGATTTAAAATATAGCAATTGCAGCAATTGCGCGAGAGGCCCCATAACCATACGGGCACCGTAGGAGTTACAAAAATGCTTATGATAAATGTTTTACAACTTCTGTGATAGAGAAATAGGGCACTAAAATGTATTTCGACGGGCCTCAAACTTGTAACTCTGCCAAAGCGATACAGAAAAGACTGCATTACTGTGATTCATATTACAAATATCGAAAAATTAAAAATTACCGTCGGTTCTACGAGAATCTAATAAAATGACACAGAAATCGGTTTCGCCATCTCAAATTTGTTTCCATGGTCTCAAATTTGGCGATATACGTACGCACACCCCACATGCGAAAATTTATCCTTCTACAGATTACCATTTTTGAGTTATGACTTATGAGAAATACATATTACGTACATCCTGCTGCAGGAAAAAACGCATTAATTAACTTGTTTGGTACCTGAATGCAGTATTAAAAACTCTTTCAGGGGTGACAAAAGTAGAAATTCATACCGAAATTTAAGTAAACAATTTTATATGAAAACAATAACCCCCTTTACTTTTTATTGAAAAGTAAAAGAGCAAAGGTCCTTTTTTTTTATTTTTTCGAAAACATCGGCCAATTCCATCGGCTTTTCAATGTTTTTTAAGGCCGATGGGTCGATGTTTTCTGCAAATTAGCATCGGCCGCCGATGCCGATGGCTAAATTGTTGAATCATCGGCGCCGATGCATCGGTCGAGTCCTACTATACAGTAGATAAAGTAATTAATTGTTTTTACTAAAAAACTGAAGATGATGATGGTTGATGCTATGAAGCTTACTGATTGATATCAATGTCCTCCTGCAGATCGAGGATCTTCACTTTTTACTTCCTTTTACAAAAAAGGAAGTATTGTATTCGCGAAAGAATTCTCACTCAAAAATCGACCTTAATTTCCATTTTACTCACCCTCGAATAAATGTTGAGTTTTTTTTTTCGACTCGACCACACGTGGATAAGTGCCTAAGAACGTATAGACACGCGAAATATCCATTTTGACGATTCCTGATTTAATTACAATAAGTTTTCCCGTGACGTCTGTATGTGCGTATGTATGTCGCATAACTCAAGAACAGTATGTCCTGGAAAGTTGAAATTTGGTACGTAGAATCCTAGTGGGGTCCAATTGTGCACCTCCCTTTTTGGTTGCATTAGGGTATTTCTAAAGTGGTCTTTTACCTCCTTTTTGGGGGGAAATCACTGTTAATTTCGATGTAAACCCAAGTGGTGTTATAATTTGGCGGACACTTTGCGATATATCGCCAGTATTTTGGCCGCCAAGCTTTGTCATCAACTTGGCGACAAATTTGGCGTTTTTTTTTTTAATTTCAATTTGGCTATTGTTAGGGATATTTAGAGAATAAACTGTTGAATCACATTACAAATGCCAATAATGGGGAAATTACATTAAATTGGAGTAAAAGGAAGTCATGTGATGCACTATCAGCTCGTTTTTTTTTTAATTAAGAAACTTTCTCTTCCCTAACTTAAACAGCACGCTTAAATACAAATATTTTGAATTAACTTTCCCATTTCGAGTGGAAAATACAAAGTGATTACAGTAAAACCTGTAAAGTTGACCACCCTTGTAAGTTGACCACCTCTCTATGTTGACCACTTTTGTCGGGAACGGAATTTTTCCTATCTCATATAGCGAAGGAAAACCTCTATAACTTGACCACCTCTTTATCTTGACCACCTGTCTATCTTGACCACTAATGTACGCCAAATTTGGTTTGGAGTATTGTAAAAAACCCTTTGTAAGTTGACCACTTGGTTAATTTTTTTAAACTTTCTTTAGCAAATTATTTTATTTTATTATTTATTTATTTATTATTATCATTATTATTTTTGATAGCTTTCTAAGAATGTTTTTAATGCTTTGATGACAGACTAGCATTTTACTAACTAAACAGCAGCTTAAAGCTTATGCTGCTCTTTATTCTCAAAACTTGTTTTTCATTTGTTGTTCTACTTGAGATAGCTTTTGTACTCTGTTCAATGAAAATAGGTGTCAGTAGTAAAGTTCAAAATCTTTTCTTTCAGTTGCAATATGCTGTGGCAACACAGGAATTGTGCAAAAAGAGCTGGCCTGGATCTATATATTTTGAATCCCCCTGCAACAAAATATGTAGGCCTCTCCCTCTTGGCCAGCAGTGTCTATTTGTAAAGTGCATAAGTCTTAGTGCTAGTTTTTTTCTATTTTTTCTTCAATTTCTAGGCCCGTTAGCCCCTTTAAGCCTCGCACTGCGGGTACACAGGTCTGGGCCCGCTAATGAGTAAAGTTACATGTTTCTGGTTCAAGGGATTAAGAGATAGGACATTTTAATTTCTCCTTTATGAACTGGGAGAGTCGAGCTTGTTACTCTTTGTGCTATACATAAAAAGGCTTCAAAAAGAAAATTAGTTGAACTTGAGATTAATAAAAAGTATGAAATATTAAAATTAATTGAAAATGGAGAAAACCAGAGAAAATTAGCTGGTATATATGGAATTTCTAAACCTACAGTGTCTAATATAGTTAAAAACAAGAAAAAAATAACAAAATTATTTGAATAGTATTTTTAATTATTGTTTCACTTTCAGTAATGTTAAACACTGAAAGTGAGTTGAACAGAAAGAGTAAGGGTGAATTCCTCAAAAAATGAATACATGGTGCAAGAAATGACAAAAAAAAAAAAAACGCCCTTTATAAGTTGACCACCTGTCTAAGTTGACCGCGAAAGTGCTGCACCGCAAGTGGTCAACTTACACAGGTTTCACTGTATTTGCATGCACTTGCAAAGCGGTGATTCGACTTGTACGGTGTGGGAACTTCAGTGATGCTGAAGAACTGAAGTCCATTTACGAAACCAATTTTTTGTAAACAGTATCGAAGACGATGCTCACACTCAGTGATTCCTTCACGAAAATTTCCGTGTTGCGGGCGAGGTATTCGCGTTAGCTCTAAAATCCGTTGCTCATAAAAAAAAACTCGCGTTATAGCCGTTTCGCGTAAATAGAATCGCGTTGTAGCGCGACTCGGCTGTACTCTTTTAACATAACAGCTAAAATAAATCAAAACATCTACAAAATAAATAAAAAAAAAAACCTATTTTGATTTTTTCAATGGAACATTGCTAGCATTTTCCATCATCAGATGATCGAGAATTGTGTGTCAATTCTTTTTTAAATTCGTTATGAGGGTGTGCAAAAGATACAAGCAGTCAAAAATTTATAGATATAAATGCCATATTTTGTTCAGTGTCAGCTCGAACTAATCAGACTTGATTGATTACAGTTCAGTAATCATTATAAATAATAGTAAAACATTTTAAATTTGTTGTTACACTGACAAATGGTATACCTATTGAACTCAATAATTAAGCTAAATAAAGAAAACCTATGTGTCTAAAGACAAGGTCTGACATATGTTCTGTGAAATAAACGAGTAATTAAAATTGATTTCCTAACTGTTCGTTATATACTTTTCAGTTTGGAGTGATATTTCGTATTTTTTTTAAGTAATTAATTTTCAATATGCCAAGAATGGCACAATGATGGCAGATAATATTGTAATTTATTTCCCATTAAATAGGCTACCATATGCTTAATTATTTACCTTCGCAATTAGAATCGATGACATTTTTTTTGGAATTTTGCTTGCAGCATGTTTTCTGCAATCGCTAATTTCTCCTTATCATATGGCACGAAAATCAATATGGCATAATCTTTTTAGCAGGTAATCTTAATCTATTACACCGTTTTGTAATTGAATCCCAGCTTTGTTCAGGAGCAAATACATATCAGCTGCTGGGAAGGTAAGCAAGGGGGAAGAATACTTCATAAATATTAATGAGAAACGGGATATCTCAGTCGATTTTTTAGCACCTGCTCCTCAGTCGAAATTCAATAAGTATGCTAAATCGAGGCCTGCTTTTCGGCTTCTGTTATTCTAATGAGGATTTGGATGAAATGGGGAGTAATTCTGTGTTCGAAAAGACAGTTAGCTGTTCTCTATTGATTCAACACTTTTTCATCCCAAGGAATGAGATAATTCTTCTGTGAGTAAGAACTCCCCGAGGAAAGAATATTTTTACGCTGTTCAACTTTACGTAAATGGTAATTTTTCTTCTGGGGCATGCATTGACAAGTAGCATCATCTCGAATTTCAGTTACAACGAAATTAATGAAACTTTTTGGTTAACACACGACGTATCTATCAAAATCTTTTTCAGTGAAAGTTTCTCTGATGTAAAAATAAGGTGTGCATAGTACCTTGTAGTTGCTGTCCGTAATAAACTACTGGGTAGAACCTTTTAGCCGTGAACCAAAAAACAGGAAAACCAGAAAACTTTTCCCGATTTTCCCGCCAATTTTTGAAAACATAAGCATTTTTTCTGAAACACCAAAAAGAATATGAACGATTTTTTAATAAACACTATATAACTCACGGAAAAAACTCGGGAAAATGTTTGCAAACACTGACTCCAAATGGTTATCCTTTATGCGGGGCAAAATTTCCCAAATATTTTCTTGAATTAAAAAGTACATTCGTAAGTCCGAAATTTTCGTGTTTTATTCTAACTGAAAGCTAAGGAAAAGAATATTGTCGCATTCTAATGCAGTATTTTATTGAATGGCCTCTAATTAAAGGCGTTTAGCGTAAGTGACGTCGCAAAAGTGTGGGAAACGCCGAAAACCAGATTCGCGAATTTTCTGGATAGTTAATTGATCGTGAAATCTAGAAATCGCAAGAGTAATAAGACTGCAAGAACTCATAAATCAAATTTCTGTTGATATTAACGAAATGCAAAAGCATTAATTATCAATAACTACCGTAATCGCAAGCACAAAACCTTTACAAAAATTAAAAAAAAAAAAAAAAAAAAACCGCGATCATGAAAGCGATTTTTTTATACGCTATAGTAGAAAAATCGCACATTTAGGTTCAAAAGTGTGTTGGACTTGACACTTGAATCTTTAAGGTCTGAAAGGTCGGGCGCCAGGTTCCTTCTATTTGTGGCCATACTTTGATAGGCAACGGGGCAGAAACCTATTCTTCTAATCATAATTATGATTGAAAATTGTGTTTTGTCTAAAAGTAAAAAAAAAAACAAACAAACCAAAAAAAAAAAAAAAACAGATGGGGGTAGAAATTTGCAGCGGGATCTATTACTAGAACATCACCGCTGACAAAATGACCCAGCATTAAGATACGTAATGTAACGAAACCTAGAATGACCCAAGACAATTTCATTATATTTAGAGACGTAATTTAACTCATCATTCTTGTATTACAATTAATAAACAGATGAATCGTACTGCAATACCGCACGACTCAAAATGAGTATCAGGTCCAAAAATTTCGTCTTCTAAAGTTCAAAAACCGTCGTCTGTGCTGATGGCATTGACTTCCCCACCTTTTCTAAAATTAATTACTTCTATAATGACATTACGGTGGGGTAGATGGGACTTTTAAGTCTTTTATTCTTAATGACTTCCGTAGTGAAACTGCGAATCTGAGCAGAAATTTCTTCGCAGGTTAAGGCATTATAATTAAGGCTCGGATGGACTCCTTCCCAACTACTGATAAGGCTTTAATGGAGTTTCAACTCTTCCTTATCAGTAAGGTAAGTTTATGCCGACGTTTTATTAAAATATGGCGTTAAAAAAAAGAAAGGAAATAAAAAAAGAATAAAATAAAATGAACAACATTTTTTTGTTCTTGTAAAATAATAATCAGTCCTTTGTAATTTTTTCCCCTAAGACAATGGTTACTCGTTCAAAAGAATAATTTATTGTGAGACAAAATCTCTAACGTTATATTTTATGCATAGTAGTGTAAACCTTATTAGTGTTGACGTTTTAAAGCTGCTTGCTAAGTTTTTAATTTTAAGTTTTATGCCTCTGCTACAAAACTTGACGGCTGTCTCAAATTAGCTAATATTATAATCATTAAACGCGACAAAACGGTTTGAAGTGAAGCAGTTTTTAAATCGATATTATGTTTATAAAACTAGAGTTCACATCAGTCAAAATTCTTAAGTTTGCTAGCTCGATGAAAAAGCAGCTCACAAATCAGGGCTTCATTTCTACCAAAAGAAATTCAGAATTCCGAAAGTCCACACAACTTATTTTCACTCGTAAATGGCCTGAATTTCGTTTAAAATGTTAAAACTTTGCATATAATTGAAAAAATGTGCAGGAGTTCTGCTCCCGTGATTTCCACTGTAAACTAAGTTCTGCCACGAAGCTACATGTTTTTGTTTGTACTCACTGATATACAGGGTGTTCCGTTTTAACCTGCAAGACCTTTATTTTCGCAACCGTTAGTCCTAGATGTATACTTCCAATTGCAAAAATATTCAAAATTAGATGCAGAGTTAAGATATTGAAAGTTTGAAGTGAAAATAATGAAGATAAGTCAAAAAATACAAAATTTAACTCTTTATACGGGCCCCAAGTCCCCTAACTTATATTTAGGGAAATAATCTCCATTGAAAATTATTGCTGACACAAAAAACTTGACATTTGTGCGACCAAAACTCAATGAGATATTCCAGTTCAAAGTTTTGAGGGACCATACAGAAGATGAGATTGGAAGTTATCGCCTTTCAGAAGAATGACAGATCGTTGAAGTTAGAAAAACCAAGGTATTTATATTTTTCATTGCTATTCAAAAATAAATGCAAATGTTATGCTGTGGTACGCAAAAACACACTACAAACCTCGAACAATTTCAAAAACCACACTCTTTGCACACATATAATTTTTAGCACTTCTTAACAGCTATATTTTCTCCCAAAAGGTGCTATTGACGGTGAGTGAAAGTGGCGTAAGTCACAAAACGCAGCGTTTCATATCTCGGTGCATATTGGTCGTACTAATTTCAAACTTTTTGTGGTGGAATTATTTTTCAATGGAGATTATTTCCCTAAAAATAAGTTAGAGGACCTGGGGCCCGTACAAAAAGGTAAATTGTGTATTTTTTGATTTATTTTTATTTTTAATTCAAATTTTCAATATCTTAACTCTGCATCTCATTTTGAACATTTTTTAAATTGAAAGTGTACATCTTGGACTAACGGTTGCGAAAATAGAGGTTTTTTGCAGGTTAAGACGGAACACTCTGTATAGTCAGAAATGTAAATGTCTGAAATGTGGCATTTGAAAACGCCATTGAGTGAGAAACGCCTTGAGGGATTTAGTTTCCAATCCGAGTATTTTAAATTAGGAACTAACTTGTTTTCGTATAGAAAAGGAGAAGGTCACGAGACAAAGCTACTCGAAAGAAATTAACCTGCATCAACCTCATGAAGAAATATGATCATTTCTATTTACCCCCTAGTCTCTGGGGTAAAAGAAAACAGGATATTAGTCACTAACAAACGGCCTTACAGACACATTTTTCATGCCCAGTCACTCTCGCAGAGTCTTAGACACAATGCACAAAATTTTAAGTGCCTCACTTCATCCGTAAGAAAGGAATGATCTAAAGTTGAAACATTGAAATTCCGTTTCTCTTCTCTCACCTAAGCCTCACGAGAACAATGAAGTTGTTTTTCACAAAAGGAAGGAAGGAGATTTGGGTAGAGCAGTAAAGTAACAAAGTTTTGCTAATCCAACGAAGCTGCGTATCAGATGACGATTACGAAACCCCATTTTTCAGTTCTCGCGTAAGTTTTGTAAAACTGAAAACAAACCGAGGAAGATTGGAGAGGAATTTGGATCCAAGTGATCAGAGACAGCGAAACATCCCTCCCGGCATCTCTCTTTTCTTAGAAGATGAAACTGGATTCTGTCATCTCCCGCATCACCATCACGTTCCTCCGAACCGCATCCGAGTCATTCACCGAAACATTCTTAACGAGAGGATAGGAAAACCAAGAAAACCTCCCGCGGAAAACAAAACAATCCCAAAAAACAACGCTTGCACGTGCTCGCGCGATCTAACCTCCGCGGTTCAAAACGAACCGAGACATCTATAAATAACTCAATTTCTGCTTCTTTAAGCGTCTTTGCCTCTGTACTAACTAGGGGAGGGTGTACGCCCTCCGTAATGGCTACATTGCTAACCTTCCGTCTTGTTCAACCTCTTTTTTCTTCATCGTCTTTCTCTTTGACGGGGAGGGCTTTTTTTTTTCTTTTCCTTCGTCTATAAACGCCTTCATTGGCTTGCTCGTGATTTTTTTTTCGAAAAGAATAACGCAGAAAAAATTGGGTCCCTAACGGAGGGCTGATTTATTTATTTCTTCTGTTCTTCATTATTATGGTTTTCTATTTTTTCCCTCTTTTTCTATTTCTGTTTATGCGTGTGTGCAGTGTTTCTATGTCAGGGACAGATAAATATAATAATGAACCCCCCAGGACCGGCATTTTCCCCGCCATTCCTCACTTCTCTTCATTAGTATTTTTTTTTATGGTTGTGTATATTGTGAAAGTAAATTCATGGCAGAAGAAATTATCTGCCAAAATGAGGCATCCGTAAAGGATGTAATTGAGATTCTTTGACGAAATGAAGTTACAATTTTGATTCAAATTAAGCAATCTCCGTGTTTGAATTCATTTGATTTATCCATATCAATGAAAAACAAACATTACTATAACTGGGTAAATATATGGACAGATGGAGACATCGAAAGCAAAAATGGTGAATAGAATAGATAGAAGTCACAAACAATACTGAAACAGTGAACTAACAACCGAGGTTAAATAGAGGATGATGATATATGATATATGAAATGTATTTGTTCACTGCCATAACTTATGAGGGTCAGTCAACAAATAATGCGACAGAGGCTATAAAACAGATTTTTTTCGACATTCTTAAAAAATTCTGACTGAAAACTTATCCCACTGGGAAATTAGTCGCATAATTCCGTGCTCATAGAAGTCCTTTAGCTGCTGCTGGCACCAATTACGCAGGCATTCCTTTACTTCATCGTCCAAATTAAATCGTAGTCCCCGAAGTGCCTTCTTGAGTTCCCCGAAGATGTGGGATCACATGGGGATAGATCTGGATTATAAGGGGGGTAGTTCAAGATTTCCCACTTAAATTTCCGCAAAATTTCTTTTTTTGCATTTGCTGTCTGTGGTCGCGGTAAACTTTCACGTGCTACCATCCTGTTGCACGACAACACTTGACCACAGACAGACAATGCAAAAGAACTCTTACGGAAATTTCAGTGAGAAATCTTGAACCACCCCCTTTATAGTCCAGATCTGTCCACATGTGATCTCACGTTTTTGGAAAAATTCAAGAAGGCACTTCGGGGACAACGATTTCATTTGAACGATGAAGTAAAGGATTGCATGCGTGATTGGTGCCAGCAGCAGCCAAAGGATTTTTATGAGCACGGAATTATGCGACCAATCCTAGTGGACAAGTTACAATCCTAGTAGAAGTGTTTAAACAATTTCAGTCAGAATCTTTGAAGAATGTCGAATAAAATCTGTTTTATAGCCTCTGTCTCGTTATTTTTCGACTGAACTTATTAAAAACAAAGAATTAAAAGCAATTTATACGAGGGTCGATCCAGAAATAAGGTTTCCATCAATTTTACTAACAGACAAAATTTTTGATTTTCATACAAATTTACATCATTGGAGAGATCGAACTTTCCTCTATTGTTCTACATAATCGCCATTTTTTTCTACACATTTTTGTAGACGGTGCTCCAATTTCTGTATCCCAATATCATAGAACTCCTCCGTCAAATAGTTGAGGAAACGTTTAACCTCTTCTTTGACTTCTTCGTCGCTACGGAAGCATTGGCCACTCAAGTGTTTCTTTAACTTGGGGGACAAGTGATAATCACTTGGCGCGAAGTCCGGACTGTAAAGTGGGTGGGGCATGGCAGTCCACCCTAAGTCTGTTAAAAGTTCCTGGGTTCCGTGCGTTCTCGTGAAGCAGTGTTACACCGTCTGTCAGTCGTCCTCGCTGGTGGTTATGGATAGCTCGCCTGAATTTTCTTAGTGTTGCACAATAACTGTCTGAGTTGATTGTCGGGGAAGTTAAAGGAACACTTGAGTGGCCAACGCTTCCGTAGTAACGATTAAGTCAAAGAAGAGGTTAAACGTTTTCTAAACGGTTCGGTGGCAGAGTTCTATGATATTGTGATACAGAAATTTGAGCACTGTCTACAAAAATATGTAGAAGAAGATGGTGATTATGTAGAAAAATAGAGGAAAGCTTCGTATTTCCAACGATGTAAATTTCTATGAGAATATTTTTTTTTTTTTTGTATATTTTTAAAACTGATAGGAACTTTATTTCTGGATTGACCCTCCTATTACCTAAAGTTATAAACAAATGATCTATTGAATGAGATACATGTGCTAAGAGAAAGCACCTTCAGGCTAGAGTAAGGCGGTGATTTGTCTTTTTGTGAATTCGACAAAATACAGGAAACGACGAGAATCTATACGTTTCCGTTATTCCTTAACGATCTTTCATTATTCGATGAAGCTGGAACATCTTTTTCAGTTCCGTTCCAGATGTATTTAGAAGCGATGAGAATCCACTACATTTCCATTACTCCTTAATAATCTTTTTCAACTCGATGAAGTTCGAATGTTCTCTTTCTCTCAGTTGCAATTCAGAAGTGTTTGATTGGATTGCGATCAGTGGAACATGCTCATGATAGCCAGAAAAACATGTCTGTGTCAATGGAATGTTTATCAAGGGATACATTTTAGGGATGATGGAACGATTCATTGTTTCGCCAGAAAATCATATCTATAGACGGGGAATGATCATCAAGAACATTCTGGTGATGTTTATTTGTGAGAGCCGATGTCACACGTCCTAGAAGCTCCGTTCCAGCCCGTTCAGATAGTTACCCCGACAAAAATGACCCCACCTCGAGCTTGATGAGTCTCTTGTTTACAGGAGGAATTCATTGCTTGACAACGCATTAAATGAATACTCTCATTGGCAAATACTAAACAAATCTCTTCTCAGCTCGTTTGTCGACCTTTTAAAAAGTCTGTATGCGATGGATTATGGATGCTGTACCCTCGTGGTGTGGCTTGGGTTACGTTGAATCCGGCCTGATCCTGATTCACACCCAACTGATTATATTAATTTTTTATGAATTATGTGAGGGCATGGGGGAAGGGGAGTTAAAATAGGTTGGCATTGCTGCTTGGACATATCAATCGCCAGCTTATGCTGGCGTACAGAAACGTTCAAGATGCTACTCCAAGCAAATCATTTCTACTCTAACGGTCTACATAACCCGTTAGTACAGCGACGGTTTTTCTAACTATCTAAGACAGAGAACTACAACTAACATAAGCACGGGAACATAGCTCAATCCATCGTTAAAATTAAGTAAATATTTCTCTCTGCTGGGCTTTTGTTGATAATGTATTTTCCACTTATCTTTTAATAGCTTAAGTGTGTGCAGTTGAATAAGTTTTTATAATCGTGCAGGATCTGGATTTTAAGGCTTCAGGAGAAGTCATTTTTGAGGTTAAATGTAATTCTTTTTGTGATGAGAGTAAAATTTCAACATAAAACGGAAGTAATGAAACAAAATGCAAAGTGGATAGCATAAATCGACGACCAATTTGTGATCTGTCGCTAAGTTGATGACGGATTTGGTGTTTATATGAGATGCCAAATACAGTGATAGTTTGTTAAAATCGGTGATATCTGCCGAGGCTACCATAGCCCAAAGTTGAACATGGTCAATACTTTCATCATCAATTACTGCACAACTGTCTTTGCTGCATAGGTTCCAATAAACTAGAGGGTGTACGTATTTAAAATACAAGTTCATGACTATAAGGCACTTTTGCTTTGTATTTCTGCGTCTTTTTACAGTGTCATTCAAAAACTGTTGTTGAATTTTAGATTTCAGCCGAAAACTAAAACATTAAAATCCTGAAAATTTGAAAGTGCTATTTGTTAATTTATTTCAGTTTGGAGGGGGGGGGGGGGCAGTGAAGTATAATAAATCATTAATTTAAGAAATGGAGCTTCTATTGCATATACACGAGTACACGCACTAATTTCGTTTTAAGTATTAAATATACATACGTATAATGTTGTAAAATTCCGGGCTGTTGTGCCATGGTCCGAGTGTTGTTACTCCCCCCCCCCCCCACTCAGACCACAACACAACAGCCCGGAATCTTACACCATTATTAAGAACGGCCGTGAAAGCTTTCATTCTTACATACAGACGCAAGTTTATTTGCAATGCGAACTGGGAAGTCATGTGATGCCTACATCAGATTTTTTTAAGTAGATGACTAACTACTCTAGCAAAAAGGAAAAATAGATAGATCACCTAAAAATAGCTTATATGTTAGGAGGAGGATTTACAAAATTTATTCTTGGATGATATTGAATACCTTAGGAATCAAATATTTTAAAAACTGAAACGCTGAAAAATATCAAAAGATGATATTTAAAAGGTTATATAATATATTTAGCTTAAAGGCGGAATTTCGTTAAAGCAGAAAAATTCGAGGGAGAAAATGGAAAGGAGAATTTAATTTAGTTTTTTCTTCTCTAAAATTTGGAGGTGAAATTTTAAAGACAACACACACACACACAATAATAATAAGAAGGAAAAGCATAATGACAAAAAAGTTTAGAATGATACGAGACTTAAATAGCGTAAATAAGTAAACAATAAAAAACTTAATATTTCAACTAAGGTTACTTAGGTCATATGACTTTCTGTCGTGCGAACACGAAAACATAAACATCCAACGATATAGGTGACGTAATTACCACTCCATTTATATACTATCCATGGCGAAACCAAGTGGAAAGTACGGCTCTCTTGCGAGTCTGAAAATGAAATCTGCGTTGCCAATTTAATCCCAAGCTATTCCAGTCTGCACTTTATTATCGTGAAATATGCTCGCAGCACAATGTGTTGAGCAGAGTTGAGTAAACTCGGGAAGCACATCCAAGAGTTCTCTATTTCATTTTTTTCTTAGTTCAGTTCAGTTTTGGCATTGTTTATAAAAATGCTTTCATTTCCGGGGAAGATGAAATGGAAAGAGAATGTCTTTTGAACTTAAGGAACATTGTTTCCAGTGTCAGATTATTTTAAGATGTGCTACAAGCATGTTTTTTTTTCTCTTCTATCTTTGAGAATGTTACAAAACAGAACGTATCCATGATTCGTCAGAGTCTAGGAATAAGAAATTTACCTTTTCACTTGTTGTCCAACGATGCTGCAAATTTGAACTACGTTTAATTAATTTTTTAAAGGAACAAAATAGTTTTACAAAAACAAAATATAAACTAAATTTTTGAATATACGTTTTTCGAACGTAACGATCATAAAAATCTTCAGGGTTTTGACGAAAATATGTTTCACAGCCGATCCGTTTTAGTAGCACAATAATTCTGTTCTTCAGGAACAGACTAACCAACTCCCGGCGATTTTCAGTATATTAGTGCACTGTATGTAGAATCTTATCCCGCATTCAGCCATAACAACGTAATTATGTAAAAATGTCTTTTATCATTATTTACCTGCGTTATAAGTGAGCGAGTTCGAACCTTTGTATGCACCGATCAAACGTTTTAACGCTTTCCAACAAAGTAGTGTCAATGTGATGTACGTTAGTCTGGCTTTGAGCAAGAGAATTCTACTTCAGAAAAGCTTTTTTTTTCCTTTGAAAGTTTCAATTCCAAAGTTGGAAATACGTCCAAGAAATAATACTGATTGAGATGTCTTATCATTTATTTCACGAAAATAAATTACTTTTTTAATCCAATAGGGTTCTAAAAAGAGGAAAAATGATGAAGCTTATTAACATCTATGAACCAGTCTTACAGTGCTAAAATCCAACGTATTATTTGAAGCAAATGCCTAAAATTTCCTCCAATTACTAATTTAATATTAGCAAAACTTTTCCTCTCCTAATTCTGATGCACGTGTCAAACGTTTCTTAATTCTGCGAACAGCAGCGTAGGAAAAATATGGGAAAGAGTTCTAGAGGCACCGAGTTTTTTTCTCCTTTAATACAATGGTGAAATGAAAAGCATCTGCTCATTAAAAGCAATAGTTCTTAATGAAGCCCTCGTTATCTTTTGAGGAATAATATTTACGACTTGCTTGCTTTTATTAACGAGCTCGAAGTTAATTAAAACAAAAATATTGGTTTTTTGAGATTCCGTCTTCTTTTCGAGCCGATTCGTAAAAGAAGAAAAATTGGAGAAAAGAGTTTCATTATCTTTAGGAATTTATGTTTCATACTTTGGGGCAATTAATTAGCTTTTTTGGATTAAAAAAATCGAAAATATATCAGATGGAAAAAAAAGTGTTAATTTCCTTTTTCTAGTGAACGTTGCGGACAATTTCTTTGATATTTACACAATATAGTCATACTGTCATTTCGAAAATACTAACCTTCGTAAGTTTTACTTTTTTAGGTTTTCTGATCCTCCTTGAAAATTACAGTCTTACTAGTACAATATTAGTTTTTTTCTTCTTTCTAATGGGGCTGCAGTGCCTTTCGCAGACCTAGTGCAATTTCTTGGCATAGCAACCACTCTTTCACGTGGGACCACTATCGGTGGGATGCTATTGTCCCGAGGATTCTCAGTTTCCCCACTAGATGGAGGCACCTGGGCTCTATCTGATGCGAAACAGCTCTAGGAATTTAATTTTGCCACGAGATACTCCATGTCAAATGAGTACTCGAGGGATCTTTTACATGCCGCATAATCATACGTCGCTGTCGATTTTCTGCATCTTGAAAATCAACAGATACCGAACCTGTGTCTTTGGGCGAAAGAGACCAGTGTCTAACCACTACACCACTCTGTCGGCAGTACAATAATAGTAAGTTCTTTTTTATTTTCTTTTGAAAGTAGCTCTCTGTCACCAATAAAATATTCAAAATTTCCCACGCATTTAACTGGTGAATACTAGTTTACCTGATAATTATTCAATTTAAATTCTCCATTTCTACTTCAAACGAAACGCCTCTCCCGATATTTAACTATAGTGATCAATTCAGATTTTATGCACCCCTTCTAAAGGTGGTTTACTGCAGTGGTTTCTAAATATTTATACCTGCACTTCCACTTTTAGCCTACTTTTCAGTAAAAGTTTAAATAGGAAGGAAAAAGCATGAAAGAAGGTTAAGAAGGTTTCATGCATCGTAAAAATCCCCTCCCTCCAAAAAAAACAGTAGAAAATAAATAAAATGTATATTTCCCTAACATAAAGGCATTTTAGTAGTTATGTTCCCTTCCGAAGGATTACTCGCACTTCTAAAATAAGTTTCCGTTACTTTGTCTTAAGTTTAATTTTCTATTCCACCTTAAAAATCGCTCTTACTGTTCTGATATAATATAGTAAATGAATCAGCTTTCCTTCTCGTCTAAAAGAAGCTGACTGACTACAAGTTAATTTAGTCTTTATTGAATTATAAAGTCGCTATCTTACTGTACTGATATAATATAGTAAATAAATTAGCTTTCCTTCTCATGTCAAAGTCGCTGACTGTCTGTCTACAGGTTAATTTAGTTTTTATTAAATTTGAAAATTCTATTTCACTTGATACACATTCAGTTTAATTTCTTCACTTCTAAAAACCGAACACTTGTTCTTATGTTTAGTCAATTCTTTTTCATGCTCACTACCGAAAAATATCCTTATATTCGGCGTACTTATTTTTATATAATTCCATCTTTAAACAGTCCAGTTTTGAATAATATTTTCCCAAGGTAATGCTTTCGAATATAATTTTCTTGATAGTAGTCAATTTCGCTTTTAAAATTCCTTCTTCGAAGTATGATTCATGATATTTAGTAATCTTTCTGAACCTTTTCTCCTGATATTCAATAATTGCTGATTTTGCGTATTAATCTTTCCAAAATCTCTACCGCCATCCAAAAAAAAAAAAAAAAAAAGAAAGTTTTTTCTTTTTATTTATTTAAAATGTTATTTTCTTTGGCTCAAAGAAAATATTCATCCTTAGAGAACTTGCAGTTTTCCTTCTAGTTTCTTCGAAAAAGGGATCATATTTCTTATATCAATTTTTTACGGTCTCTATCTCTCTCTCTTAAACAGCAAAAATATTTCATCAGTTTAGTTTTTCCGATCAATTTCGAGAGTGCAAATTACCATTTTTAATGCGTTAAACTTGCAATGATTCTACTCATTTTTTTCTTTGAAAGCTTTAGTCGATTCAAGTTTTTTAATTTTTACTGAGCCTTCGATCTGTTACTTTACATAATACACTCCCTTTTTTTGTAAAGGTTCACTAGCATTTTTGCAAGTTTCTCAGTCCTAAAATTTAACGATATCCGTATTTTTGAAAATTACGCAATTTTAACTATTTAAATTTCAAAAATCTCTCTAAACATGCAATTTTTCCTGTTGAGGAGTTTTGGTTGTATCTGCTGACAAACGACAAATACAGTTTAAAATAGCGGAAAGTACTAATTCTTACTTTTCGATGTGATACTTTTACTTTTTATAAAACCACTACTCTGCACAACTTTCCCCTATTTCCGGCAATAACGCTTAAACCCTTAGCCTGTTTCTGCTAAAACAAGAAGCTACAATTGGCGCTTTATTTTTAAAACAAATCTTCTCTTGAAACTCCATATCAATTAATACTGATTTAAATAAGCACTTACTGTGCAATTTACAGTAAAAGCTTCAACAAAAATAAAATTCATCAAACAAAAATGATTCCTTAATTACAAGCATTTTTATACGCAGATCTCAACAGAGGCTTTCCGATTGCAGTCGCGGAGAATGAAAAATGACCAAACTTGATTTAAAAACAGTGGTTAAGGAATAAAAAGGGAGATTTATCTGTGTTGAAGCAGTGTTTAATTCTCATTGCTGATAAGCTGATTTCCAAGCATGATTTGTTCTCTGATGGCATCATTTATTTTATAAATTAACTCGTCTATCTTTTAATGCGCAGTCATTGTCGTTAAGTAGCGAAGAAAAAAGATGATTTAAGTGATGATGCAGTTTCATGAAAGATAGTTACATTGCAAAGAATAATTATTTTCTCAGTCGGATGTTTTATTGAAAAGAATTTAATTAATGCAGAAAAATTAATTTGAAATTGCAAAACAAGAGTGTTTTCATTCTTTTGCTTCAATGCATTTGTCATTTTTAACCGCAACAACAATCAGCAATAATAGTAACAACAACAACAGTAACAATAATGACAATAATAATAATAAAAGAAATGAAAGCTAGAAATAATAATAATAAATGATGATAAAAATTAGATATAATGATAATAATAATCATAGTAGTTATAATAATATTAATAATAGTAACAACAATAATATAAAAAATAATAAATAATAAAATAATAATAATAATGATATTAATATAAATAATAATAAAAAGTAATAATAATAATAACAGTAATAATAACAATAATAACAATAATAACAATAGCATAACATAATAATGATAATAATAAAAATAATAAAAATAAAATAATAATAAAATAATAATTAATAAAAATAAGGTAATAATAATAATAAAAATAAAATAATAATAATTATTATTACAAATGTTAATAATAATAATAATGAATAATATTTATTATTATTTATTATAATTATTTTTATAATAAAGTTGAGTTCGTTCGTAACGAATGCGAAGGAACCGCTATATTTGTTTGTTATAACCGAGTGCTTGTAACGAACGCGTTCTTGAAAAAATCATAAAAGTTGCTTTTTAAGAAAAATATCTGTACAGTACCAAAGAAGTTAATTTGCTTTGAACTCTCTTATTGTCTGTCTCTTGTGTCTTATGGACCACAAATCATTGCCATTTGCACTCCTAACTTCGAGTATTTTTGCGTTTAAAGTTTTTCTGCACATAAAAAATCATTGAGTCTATTGAAGGTCGTCCAGTTTTCCATTAGTCATTATCATCGTCACTTTTAATATTTTTTTCAGCTGTATTGGATCGAATTTGAACTATAATATTCTAGGAAGTAAGTATCTCGGAAGTGATAAAATTGGCTTCCAAAAGTATATATATTTAGTTATCAAATACTTCTCTTCTCCACAAATAAAATAAATAAATAAATGAATTAAAAAATAAATAATAAGTAAAAAGCGTTGTATCTTCTTTTCAAGATTTATGATTTATCAGGTGCAGACTTCAGAATCTAAAAGGAATTTTTACAAGAACAAATATACCAGGATGGAAGTCAGTAGAATTTTTATGAATCGCAAAAATATTGCAAGCTCTAAGCTGGGTTTGCTCGTTAAAAGCGAAAAATGCTCCCATAGACTTTTATTTTACCAACCAAATACTTCTGATTTCCACGTAAAATCCGAGTTCTCGTTAAATTAGGACTCGATATAAGCCAGTTCCACTCTAATGATAATGTTTAATTGATCTTCAAACAGGCATCAAAACCACCAACAGAGGGGACTGTCCACAAATAAAAGAAGGAACATTTTAAATGAATTTCTAAATTTTTATTTTTTTGTTTTTACATAGCCTATACACTTTGTAGCTAAAGAAATTCAACTTCGTGAGGCACAAATTGTGATGAAAATTGAAAAACTGTAAACTTTACCGTAAATCCCTCGGACATAATTTTCTAAATATTTTCATGTAGCACAATGGTCAGACCAGCTTTTAATTTTAGACTTAAACGAAGTGGATGTTCGCTTGGAATATTCAGAAACTTTAAATATTTCAGACGGGAAGTTTTTTTCCCCTTTTTTCTTAATATATATCCATTATCCAGTGTTTCATTACAACAGGCATTTTTTCCCCATTCGGAAGTTATTTTGTTGTTTGTAAAAATTAAAGTTGTTGTATTTTCACTAATGTATTTTTTTTTACAACAGTAAAATCATTTTGAAAACGTCAATGATTTAAAGGGTTTTATTTTTTGAAGATTTTTAGCATTCAAAAGATTTCCTCAAATGTTTCAAAAACTATTTTCAACTACATTAATTTTCATTATTTATTATGAATATTTTCCTGTTTTTAAAACTGGTTCATCAAGTTAACGCTTCAAATAAATCTAACACCAATATATATTTGCTTGTTTACTTTTGTTTTTTTTAAGGATTAAAAACAATCATTTTACATCACCTAAACAAATTCAACTAAAGTGATATTTATCCAAATTTATGCTTTTTAAATATGTGCAAGAAACTGAGTAAAAATATTCATTATTAAACAAAAAGTGATAAAGTTTTACCTTATGCATTTGTTTGTGTTAGAAAGAAGTTCAACTCTTTCTTTATGTCATTAAAAGTAAGAATACATTTACTTGAGACTTTTTTTAAAAGTTTGAGTCATTAAATTTTTGAAGGAAGCTATCAATACTGTTTTTCAATTCCGAAAGTTTGTAAAACAAAATACGCTCAAAATTTAAAATCGCCTTGTTTCGTTGTTATCTTGGGACTTTTATCAGGAAATTTTACTAAAATATTTAGAACAATGATTGAACTTGAATTTTAATTAAAAAAGTTCAAAGTTTCGTTTTAGTAACTTACTTTTCATTGACTACAACTAGTTTTTCATCATTTTAATTTTTTTATGTTTAGGTTACTGTTTTGTGATGTGATTTTTCCCCCTGATAAAGATTTGGCTTAATTTGTGTCAATCAAAAGGTGAGCATGAGCTTATTTCAGATCATTTTTGATTTTGCCTTCGTTTTATATAATTTTCACGAAATTCTGTGTTGATGCTTTACGCTCCAAAGCAGGGATTCTCAATCTTTTAAACTTTGCGTATCATTATAGAAATCCAATTCATAGCGTTTCATTTCATTCCTATGGCATTGGAAAGATAATTTCACTGGATGGAGAATTTTTTGTATGAAACAAGTGAGTAAAATCATTAAATGATGTATCAAAGAACCTAAAATTGCTTTTAAAAGAATTTTTGATTTTTGCTAAAAGTTTAGTTTTTTTGCTTTTTGTAACAGCTGCGGAGATATTTAACTTCAAAGTTCGTGAGTTTTTGAGAGACCGACTAGTCCCCCTCCGCCCCCCACCCTCGTTTTGTTTTTTGGGACTCTGTGAAAGATCTACAAATAACTTTTCCTTTTAGCTCGGACTCTGGTTAAAAATTCACGAACTTTGAAATGAAATATCTCCAAATTTTCTTAAGCCAAAATCATAATTATGAATAAACATTGTGCTTTGTTTAAAAAACAGACGGTGGTAAAGTGTGCAGTGGTATCTTAAAAGTAACCCTACCCAAGTGTGAATCACCGATTGATATAAAACTTTGCACATCGATAGAACAATTAAAAATATTGAACCCGTGTTTTTTTTTCCATAAAAAAAATATTGTGAAGCCAAAAAACAGAGCGTTCTATTGGTAAATAACGTGACTTTATGACGATATATATAAGTTTTAGGGTCCTTCACCGGGACGGGGTAATATTGCGAAGGATAGTTTAGCCCTAATAAAAGAATTTTTACAAAAATCCTAAATCACATCAACTTTAATCTGTTTAAGTTTTTTTTAAAAATCATTTGAATTTTTGAAGGTAAAATTTAAAATGAAATAATATATTGTACTCTCCAATTACCAATTAAACAATATTTATGGATAAATTTCACCCCGTTAAAGGTGTTTGTTGCCAATAAAAAAAGTTTAATATTTTTGAGTTTTATCGACGTGGAAAGTATTATTTTAATCGTGCGACTCACATTTGGGTAGTGTTCCATGTTAGACTATAAATAGAGACAAGTTTAATTAATGGCAAGGAAAAATAATAAAATGATACAATGATAAATTTGATTTAATATTCAACTAAATGAACATTCTTGAAGTACCAGCTGCTACTATGGGCCCATTTTTGCTTCTATTACTCACTTTATTTTTGCATTCTCTTGAAAGGAAAATTTTGTCTTGATTGTAATTAACGCACTTTTCAGGGTGCGATTAAATGTAAGTACAAAATAACTTTTATGTGACAGGATACTTGAAATGGTACTGCATATGTTATCTAAATTAGGAACACGATAACAATACAGCTGAGCTTGCAAACAATGCATATATATCATTTCAGTTCTCCCAGCCCACCACAAGTTTATTTTTCTAGATTTTGTTGATTTCGTGGATCCGACGAAAATGGTGCCATTCTGCCATTTAATTAACGTTCGTTATCTTTAAACAAATTAAGCACTTCTAAGACGAATTTACCCTGAGCAATTAACACCTCGGAAAGTTATTAGATTAATGATTCTATCCTCCTTTTAATTATAAAATTGCATTCGCAGAAAAGAAGATTCAAACACATACTCAAATGGCTCGTAATTAGCGAAGAACTCTCGTTCCGACTTTAGAAGAGGACTTAAGAAGGGAAACAGTTTTAACGAAGCAGAAAAGACTGAGAGTTTAATTAAACAATGTAAATGCATTGAATTCGAGGCATCAACGTTTAATTCTGTTCTTTAAAAGTTTCCTTCAAGTTGTAATAATTTTCTTTGGGAATACGGCATCTATAGAAAGCCTTTTTTTCCTTCTAAATACAAACTTTTAATTTGAGAGTAGTCGATTTTAAAACAAGTTCGCTGACATTTTATTCCTTTCAAGCACTAAAAACTTCAACCAAATTTGGTTTTAATATAAATAACTTTTAAGCTAATTTATGTTCTTAGATTAATTTAACACCTTTTTCATGTCGCTTGTTTGAGAATAAAATTTTGAACTTACTTTGTAAATGTAGCATAAGAGTAGAAAAGTTATTTTAAATATTTCACTTTGCCACACCAGTCATCACTTTTTAAATAACAAAATTTTTTTCACCATAGGTAAAGCAATGTTTAGGTAAAACAATGAGTTCTAAAGTAAACATTTATCTTCAGTATAATTAATTATCAACGTGTAAATAAAATGTGGTGAAAATATCAGAGCAATATGTAAGGTAGTTTTTTTACGAAAAAAGATCATGAGTTTTAAAAATTGACGTTTTGGGAAAATCGTGTTTGAAAGTAAAATTGTATACGTACATTAATACCATATATATTTTTTTTCTTCTTAAAATTGATTACTTTTAATTCACATAGAAACGTGAATTCGGTGTCGTTTGAATGCTCTTTATTCGAATATAGGTCATTCTCCAGAAAACGTAACTTTTAAACGAAAATATTTTTCAATTTCGAAACCTTTTGTTTTCTTTTTTTTTCGTTCTTACATGAAAGTGTTACCTACTAGAAGTAACCATTAACAATGGCCCAGCTAAGTTCCAGTTATTTTACTCATAAATTTAAAAACAAAAGTTAAAAAAAAAAAAAAGCCTTGTTCATAGAAAAAAAAAACTTTTAATATTTAAAAATTGAGGCCAATTTAATATCAAAGTAGTAATTTTGTTAATTGTGCTAACAATTAGCTATTTAGATGATTAGTGGGAATATAATATTAAGCTCTCTTATAATTAAAGTACGGCTTAACTAGTAGTTTCAAATGTATGTTGTTAAAATTTAGTATTTAGTAAATTCGAGGATATACTGGCAATTTATAATTTTGGTGGGATGCCTATTATTGATGTATTTCTCCTGCATCATTTATTTACACCTCAGAAATAATGACATTGATGAGGTCTGTCACGGAGATGAGATTAACGGATGTGTGGATCTTTCCGTTAATATAGGCTTAATCGATACATTTTTCATGGAATTGTTTTTTTCTTCGTTGCTACAATCTGCACATGTTAAGCATATGAAAACATGTTCACTTCTTTTTTTTTACATTAATTTACATCCCTGAAATTCAAGTTCATGGAGGTGAGAAGTCAGAAAAGCCACACTAAGTTTTCAAAGCAAAATCTATTTTCTTGTTTTCCGACAAAAACCTCACAAGTTCAACTATGGCTGAAAATAAACAAGGGGGCTCCCTTGTATCATGAAAAATAAAATTTGATGTCATTACTGCCACCTAAAACGAACTAAAACACAATATTAAAATATTAAATATGCTTAAACAATTAATATTTGAGACACTTGTGAAAGGAATAATCAATAAATAAGTATATACTTCTAATTAAACACGTTATTAACTAAAATAAAAATTATTGTTAAAAAATTGTTGGCAAGTTCAAATAGATATATTTTTGATGAAATTAAAAATCATTGTTAAATGAATTGTTCCTTAAAGATTTCACTGTAAAAGGCGTGTGACAGAAAAGTTACACTTTTCGAAAATTGACCCATATATTGAATATAAAAATTGAAAAATTGATTTTTTTAAAAGGTTTTCGGGTACCAACTCCCCTGTATAATGCTAATGGTCTCATAAGGTATTTTTTTCGCCCTACATCACTTTTTAAGGATAACATAAATAACTCAGTGTATGTAAAAACCTATATAAAAGCTGACCGGAAATACTGACACACCTGTCATATTGACCTGAAATATTGACATTTTAATAGACATAATAGACACAGGTCTATTATGTCTATTAAAATGCGGTTATAAATGGAACTATTACCACGAGTATGCATACGAAATAGACGTACTGACCAATACAGAAATCATCTCATCTTGAAAGATACATTTGAATCTGTAAGTTTTATTTTGTTTTAGCTGTTTTATTGTTTTTTACTTTATGTATGCAATGATATTTTACAGAAGCGTTAACCCAAATTTAATGCTGTTTTGATTATTTAGTTCTAATTTTGTGTTACTCTATTTATCTATTTTTGTAAAAAAAAAAGCGAAAGCAAAAGATGTTAATACCAAGTAAATAACTGGAAAATAGTGGTCTATTTTGAAAAGAGAATTTTAATTTCCCTTGTCATTAGTAATTTTGAAAAACCTATAATGAAAAACCTATACTGCCATGCTAAGCTCAAAAATGGAATCTGCAGCTGAGCTCAAAACAAGAAATTGCTTTTAAAAGTTTTACAACTCCAAATACTCGATTCAGATTCCTTTTTTTCCAGATTAAAAAGAAAATATTTTCCATTCACTAAAGACCATTAGACATTACAAGGTGAGCTTGATCGAATCTGCCATACGAACGGGGGTGATAGAAGAGACCAAGAGGAGCATAGAACCACCCATTATCGTGTCCAATTCTTAACCGTAACTGAATTCTAGTAGATATAAGGAAAATAAGTAAAAAAAAAAACAACAACAAAATTCTGAAGAAACGAGTGATTTCTGAGATTCTTGTAAAACCCACACACAAAATAAGTACATATTTAGAAAGAGCAGACTAAAATCTATAAAATGACATTTTTTCTATCAAGATAGTCGCATTTTACAGCGAGCTACAAGCTTAGAAACATTGGCACATTCAGAATTGAAATGGTACCAAAGTTTTCAATCGACATTTTCAAAAACAACCGTATGAGCTACAGTCGGGAAAATCTACCAAAAACTGACCCATTTTACGGGCTTTCAGATATACAACGACAAATCATATCGGGCTTCAAGTTCAGCAGAAATTCAAGCTTTTGTTTGAAACAGAAAAAATCTGCATTCGTTGAAAAAGGAAAACCAGCGAAGAGTCGTACTTTTCTGTTTTAAATTTTCTTCTTCCCGTAAGCATCTCAGCTAAAAATAATCTTCAGAAAATCTGCAGAATTAAATTTTTTTTGAAGTATTTTTCAAGATTTCTGCAGATTTTTAGAAGACAAGCAAAATCTGCATTTTTTCTCCAAAATAATCTGCAGAAAATCCGCACAAAAAAGTTTTCTTTTTAGTTTTCTCTTAATATTCTGCAGATTTTTTGAAGGTAAAAAAAATCTGCAAATTTTCTTCCATTAGATCTACAGAAAATCTATACAAAAAATTCTCTTACAGTTTTCTCTAAATAGTTCGCACGTTTGTAGATATTTTATGGTCATCAAAAAGAAATCTGTATTTCAATTTAAATTATTTTTCAAAGTTTTATTACAGCATAAAAGTTTTTCACACTTTAAATTTTTTTAATATTTTTTTCAGTTTTTAGAAAATTAAACACATTTCTTTGTTTTTCTAATTAAAATCAGTAATAAATAACTTAAACTTTTCCCCCAAGAACTTTGATTTATATTTTGATAACTTAAATTGAAATTTAAAAGCATTTTAACACGTTTGAAACATTTACCAAATAAAAAATGTCTGTTTATTGTATTATACAAATAATACTACATGAAAATCAATTTTAATATAAGTGCATGATTCAAATCAAATAAAAGTGAAATTACAATACATCATTTTATTTATTTATTTTTTTGAAAACAAAACGATATTGAATAACGCAAGTTATTACATGGTTTGAAAGGGCTTTCAAAAATGTCAATTTCAAGAAGGATACGGATTAGAACAGAGTCAAATTTGTCTCGCTTGGAGAAAAATCAGGAAATTGAAAATAAATAAGAACAAATATGACTTGAAATAATGTTCTCGAACGGCGCGCCGTTCGAGTACAAACGCACCGAACGCCAAGCCTCTTACCGTCCACGGAGGCCTCGGTGCGTCCCGCAATATTCGGGTGCCACAAGGCTACGAGAGTAGATGACCCCTCGACCAGGTGACTCGTATTGTTTTTTTTTGTTCCGTCACGGAAACAAATAATTAGGGAAATTTCAAGTTTCATCATTGGAAACCCATGAAAAAAATCTTGGATTCATGCCTCGGTTCACAAAAAGGTAAGACACTTTAAAATTCAACAATTATTATTTGATTAAATTAACTTTTATTTAATAAGTGTATTAGTATATTAGGGTTAGTTTGAAACGTTATGCCTAATCGGAGGTTTTTAATTTTTGAAATTTTTATTTTTTCACCGATTGACTTAAAATTTCGAGCGAACATTTACGTTGTCAATATCTATTAATAAAAAAAATTGTGTTACGATGTCTCAGTAATAACCAGCCTAATTAACTTAATTACTTTCCACCACGTGGTAGATTTGGAGGAATTTTTCGAAATTTTTAATTTCTACAAATAGTTCTATTTATTATTTCGTCTTGAAACTTAATACTAATTTTACAATCATAGCGATGTATTTTTATGACAAATTTGGTTTAATATTTTGAATTTGCATAAGCTTCAAATTAATAAAATTTAAATTTTCTTTTTGGAGGAGTAGTTCAAGTTTTAATTATATGTTTATTAAACAAATATGAAACACCATTCTGTAGTGAATTTACTCATTTTTATTAAAGAAATGTCGAAACTTAAAATTAAAAATGTTTTCGGATTTTTATTGCATTAATTTCATTTGTTATTAATTGTTATCTACTATTTTTAATTTGCTGGGTACATTTTTTGCAGTTTATCTACAGATTTTCTGCAGAATATTTAAGTATATTTGAAACATGCTTTCTTCACAAAATCTGCAGAAAATTTGAGCATATTTGGAACACGCTTTCTGCAAAAAATCTACAGATAAAATCTGCAGATTTTCTTTAGAAAGCATGTTCCAAATATGCTTAAATTTTCTGCAGATTTTTTAAAAAGATTTTCTGCAGATTTTTTTTTAGCTGGGATGTTGCTTTCTTTGTTTAAGAAAATGATATCTTTATATCAGAATAATAGTTTTAACATTTTAATTAGTGAAAAAACACATGAGATAACAATAAATAGAAATAAAAGCAGCATTATTTTCTCGTAACTTTCACAAAGGAAAAATCAATAATAAAAAAGTTTCACTAACATCACACAATGCAAAAGATGCAAAAATTTGCAAAAGATGCTGAAATTGGTCACCGCCACATCTGGTACATGCCCTTGCCATTTTGCAAACAGAAAAAGCTGTTGCTCTAAGTGAAGTTTCATTTCGTAGTTTTATTACTACTCCATCAAGTCAGCTGCGCAATTCCTACAAACTGGCTACTTCTGTTTTGTAAACTTCTTGTTTTAAAAATTCCTAAAGAAGTCCACTGGCGTCACTTCTGGCGATCTAGGTGGCTGAGGAATAGGACCCACATGACCAATCCATTGGGGATACTGTTCAGTCAGAAAATTCTCAACAGCATTTGAAAATGAGCAGGGTTACAAATCGCGTGGGAAAAAAAAATTCCGCTCTCTCCGAACCAGGAATGGGGCCAGGATCACGGTTCTGCCAAAGTTGAGGAGTATGTGCTGGACCGAGTAGTGGAAAACCCAAATATGAGGCCATTCACGGTTGCTGGAGAAGGTGGATTTTCACAAAGTAAAGTGATGAAAACATTGCACGAAAACAAGTATCACCCTTAACATATCACACTAGTACAAGAATTGAGCAATTCAGATAGAAAAGTGGGTAACATTTTGCCAATGGCTACTAGACCGAGATATTGAAGAAAACCATTTTCTAAGAAAGATACTGTGGCCAGATGAGTCGTTGTTCACTAGAGGGGGCATCATAAATTTGCAAAACTGGCGTCAATATGCTGAACAAAATCCTTTTTTAACTCGAAGCTCATCGTTCCAAACTCGATTCAGGAAAAATGTTTTGTTTGGCGTAATCGGAAATCATTTGATTGGTCCGTATGTGTTTCTAAGTAGCTTAACAGGAAACACAGATTTAGAGTTCATTGAACATCATTTTCCTGGCTTACTTATTGCTATTCCTGCTCCAGAGAGAGAGAGCGGAAATCCTTTTCCAACACGACGGAGCCCCTAAACATTATTCAAATGCCATTCGTGGATTTTCCGACTGAAGAGTAGTATCCCCAATGGGTTGGTCGTACGGGCTTCATTCCTTGGCCACCTAGACCACCAGACTTGACTCCAGTGAACTTCTTTGTTTGGGGATTCTTAAAACAAGAAGTTTACAAAGCAGAAATAGCCAGTGTGCAGGAATTGAGCAACCGACTTGACGGAACAGTAGTGAAACTAAGAAATGAAATTTCACTTAGAGGAACGGTTGTTTCCGTTCGCAAAAGGCAAGGGCATGTATCAGGTGTGGCAGCGACCAATTTCAGCATCTATTGTAAATTTTTAAGATTGATTAAATGTACTCATTGTGTGATGTTAGTGTAACTCTTTTACTATTAATTTTTCCTTAGTGAAAAGCACGAGAAAGTAATGTTTCTTTTATTTCTACTTATTGTTATCTCTTTTGTTTTTTCACTCAATAAAATGTTAAAACTATTATTTTGATATAAAAATATAATTATCTTACACAAAGAAAGCAATATGCTTACGTGAAACAGAAAGCTAAAAACAAAAAAGTGCGACTCTTCGCTGGTTTTCCTTTTCCACGGATGCAGATTTTTTACACTGTTTCAAACAAAAGCCTGAATTTCTGCTTAACGTGAAGCCCTACATGATTTGTTGTTGCATCATCTGGAAGTTAGTGAAATGACACAGTATTTGGTAGATTTGACCGACATTAGGTCACACGGTTGTTTTTGAAAATGTCGATTGAAAACTTTGGCACCATTTCAAATCTGAGTGTGTACAATGTTTCAAAGCTTGTTGCTCGTTGTAAAATATGATTATCTTGATGGGAGAATTTTATAGGATTTAGTTTGCTCTTTTCAAATATATACTTGTTTTTTGTGTAGGTCCCACAGGAACTTCAGAAATCGGTCATTTTCTCAGAATTTTGATTTTTTACTCATTTTTCTTATATCTACCATAACTCGGTTACGGTTAAGGATTGGACACGATAATGGGTGGTTCTATGCTCCGCTTGGGCTCTTCTATCACCTCTTTTTGTATGGCGGATTCGATCAAACTCACCCTGTGTGGGTAAGCTTGCCAGACGTTCCGATTCGGTCGGGACAGTTTTCAGATAAAATCCCAGTGTCCCGACCGATTTACTTCCCGTCCCCGGAAAAAGATAAATTTGATTACAAATGACCAAAAATTTTAAAAAATAATTAAGTCAAGGATTATTTGGACAATTTCTTTGTCATTTGTAACGTTGATTTGTAAAGTTAAAATCGGATCGGCTTGTGAGCGTTTTCGCAACAAGATAAAAACCAAGAAGGACTTTCTAAAAAAAGTCGTAACCAATGTAAACCGGTAATAACCGATCAAATTTTTATTCCTCATTCAAAATGTTTATTCTAACTGAAGTAACTTATAAATATGAACATGTAGGTTGTAAAATGTTTAAATTTATCTTCTTGCGTCATTTATTATTATCAATGGTTTAGGTTTATAATTAGTAACCATTTATTCATAGCATGAGAATGAACTATCCTGTAAAACGCTAAAAACCAGCCGGGGTGTGTACCGTTTGGAATACACACGACGTTGGGGGCGGGGGGGGGGATTTTTTCAAAGTTCCGGGTAAACACTTCAGAAAAGCACGGCAGTATATCATTTTACAATGTTACATTCATGCAAATAATAGTGTGTACTAAAAGAAACGAGTATCGGATAGAAAACGGAGATAAAAAATTTCCTCAGGATAAAAGAAGTTGATTAGTTTCTAAATGAAGATTATCTAAAGAATCTCGGACGATCTATTCTGAGAAGACAGAAAAAAAGAGGTGAAAACGGAGAAGCCGCTTTTTTTCCTTGTTTACGCAACTCTTTTATTTTATTTATTTTTTCTTAAGCAGCAGCAAATTAAACCTTCTACGGTAATGGAAGATTTTATCATTAATCCTTTTAATTTGAGAGCGATAAGTTTTTCAGTCCCATTTCCAGTCTAAAGTGGGAAGTTTTCAGAATACTTTCATGTTAAACACTTTACTGCGAACCAGTGATTTTTTTAAATAAAATATTTTCTTACAACATAAAACACGTGAAATACATTACAAGCATTTCATAGTAAAAACCAGCAAATGCTTTTTGTTGCGCTTTAATACGTTGAAGTAGGAAAAATATTTGTAGCCTTTATGACAATCTAAGCGTACTAGGAGAAATACTAGGTTCGTTCGCAATGATACTTAAAACACAAGTCTTAAAACGCTTTGACTTTAGATTTGTTTAATGTAACGTAATTAGAATAAAAGTAGATCTACCGTTCTTGTTGTCTAGTTACTCAATGGAAGGTGGCACTTAAACTATATATACGGAACAAATAATTTTAATAACGCCATCTGTTGAGGATATATATGACTTGAAAGGTATATCGCCTGCTACACAGCCAAAATATCAATGTAGCATATGAACTATACTTGTGAAAATAAAGGGGAAAAAAATCTTTTTTGTTTTACAATTCCGTTTCTCTAGAGTCAGGCTATCGAAAAGGAATTTCTTATAGCTCCACAACACGTGTTTCTAATCTGTTCTACAATTGATTAAACGTTTGAAAAAAATAAAAAAATAGTAAAGCTATGCATCTATTGATTCGCCTTCCGCTCCCACCCCCTTCTCTCCTTTTTTTGCTACTAGCCGTACCCGCACGGCTTTGCCTGTAGTAGAAAATTAAAAGGTCGTTTGGTTTGCCTGTATATTTACAAATAATGGATGATGAATTTCTCGCCATTTTCTATGTTCATTTGCTCGCGTATGCTACCGTTCCAGGTTATGATAACTTGGAAATTTAGTCGTCCACGTTATGATAATTTCCTCGGTAAAAGGTTCTTAAAATTGGAATAGAAAAAGAACAAAATCGAATTTTTGAAAAATAACTTCCAGGTGCTCATCCCTATGCTTCGAACTGATTCTGTGCCAAATTTCCTGAAAATCGGCCGAACGGTCTAGGCGCTATGCTTGTAACAGACATGAACAGAGATCCAAGAGACACAGACTTTCAGCTTTATTATTGGTAAAGAAGATTTACATACATACATACATACGTACAGGTTACGGAGGAACAATGCTTAAAAGATAACTGTAAAGAAATAAAAAAACATCTTCACTTTTAACCAACCAGTTTGAGAGCATGACTCTCTTCATGTTCTGTAAATAAAAGTAAACTTGTACTGTATTTGTTATTATTATTATTATCATGATTATCATTGTTATGATTATTATTTGCACGTGATTGGGGAGAGGGGGGTTCTGCCACAAAATATCTCTTTAAGGGGTTCCGGGACACAAATCGTCAAATTTTGCAATTTTTTTTAATTTAAAAAACTTTTTCCGTTTTTTCTGCTTAAAATGATTTGAAGCTTGTTTATATCTTCATCAGAAGGAAAGATATAATTTATTTTGTTGCAAGCATTTAATTAATATTATACTTAGTTTTAAAACTCTAAACGCGTTTTTCTCCATGATGCAATTTTTCCCGATTTTTTGCATTCGAACTCTTATAAGTCAAGAACTAACAAAGATAAAGTAATGAAATTTGGAGCATATCTTTTTCAAACAGTTTACTTTATTTTTTATTCGTCAAATTTGAAAAAAAAAAAAAAAACCGTTTACTGCAAAAAATGTGCTTTTTTTAAAAAAAAAAGTATCAGAAATTTTTCGAAATTTTTCTTAAAATATTTCCTATTTTTTATTGGTTTAATATTTTTTTTAATTTCTGAATAAAAATAAAAGCCTAGATATTTGTGCATAATTTTTTGAAAAAAAAATTCAAAATTGACTAAGAATATTTTAAGTTTTAGCGATTTAAAGTAACTCCGTTTTCTTTAAGGAAATTAAAATTTTTTTAGTATTTATGCATGATTTTGCTTAATCAACTCGTTCAACTGTTTAATAATTAATAACTGTTAAATATAAACTGTTTAATAATTTTGCTTTTTTCAAAATGTGCCCCGAGCCCCCTTAATACAACTAAAGTGTAGAGATTTATTCAAAGAGGGGGAGACAGAAATGCCCCGAACCTATTTTTTTTCCTTTTACCAAAGGTATTCTAAAGGTGCCTGAATAGAATTCAAATTTCGTAATAGTTCCGGGGGAATTCTTCGAAATCCCCCCCCCCCTCCCCTAACGTCATCGAAGAGTGTCTAAAACGGCATTTTTTTTTGGAACTTCTGTTTCCAAAAATTACAGGAGGCAATGCCTTGACACCCCCCCCCCCCAACCATGGGATGATTAAATACTCTTTACGACTTAAATTTTACGAAATGTCCGGGGGAAAGCTTCCAAACCTCATCTCCTGATATTATCACCGAAGATCGTCTAAAATTGCCATTTTGAAATTTCAGTTTTCGAAAAGTTTTCGGGTGTTAGTTTTTGAACCTCATTCCTTCCTCTAACTTCATCAAAGTTGGCATACACTTCCATTTTTAGAACTTTAATTCTGAAATATTGCCGGTGCAGAATCTCACAAGGGAAGGGCGTTCGTCCCCATCACCTCTCCCTTGTATCCGCGCGTGCTCGTGACAGTGACTATGAAACACCCCCACATTTGATTTAATATAAATATATATGAGTTTCACATGAGAAAGAGAGATAAGCTGCTCCCTTTTCCAATATTGGTCACTTCCTGTAAGCTTCTCTTTCGACATCAAATGAAAGCGAAACCAGTGCTCCAAAAAACCGCGGTAAGAGAATGTGTAGAATATCTTTTAGGCGCCAATATATTTTTTTTTTTCAAAAGTAGAGAGCCTTGAGGTGGGCATGTAGGTCATGGCCTTGTTTCAACGGCTATTGGAATTTGAACATACTCATTTGTTCCTGGAAAGAGAAATTTATCAAAGAAGGGGAAGAAATTATGTTGAAGTGAACATTTAGCTGAGCCGATAAAATAGTTGGTTTCGGTGCTTTGAAGGTGTAATTAGGGGTTATTTATTTCAATGTGAAAACCTCAAAATTTTACGAATTCGCTTCACATGTGTCGGAACAATTGAAGTCCTAGACCAATTTACAAAAAAAATCTCGAAGTTCGTAATTTCGGGGCTGGGTTTTGTTGGAAATTCTGCGAAAATTAATTTTTGTATCATCAAGGCAATGTTTATATTGTGAAGTTAAAATATGATAAAGAACAAAATACTTTCATTATGAAGTAAGCAAATGCAAATAGATATTGACAAAAAAAAAAAAAAAAAAAAAGCTATAAAATAAGTTTTTCATTTGGTTCATTTCAATTTGGGCCATTCTTAAGAAAAACAGGCATTCTGTCCCTCACGTGATAGCTTTATATTGAATTTCAAACGAATTGTGATAGGACCCATTATATTGAATTTCAAACGAAATGTGATAGGACCCTACTCGTGGGGTTTCTTGTTTCCACAAATGGTTTCGATCGCAATCATAATTGTGCAAAACATTATCTGAATTCAAGGAGTCATTCAAATGAATGCCAATGGCTGGATGATGTTTTGTCTAAAGAGGAGTGTGTAAAGTCGAGAGAGTAGGGTATAAATGAAATCGATTCCGGGGGGTGTGGACGCCACCGACCAGGAGGAGGGACATGTTCACATAAACAGAGGAACATAACTGCAGTCAAGTGAGAGCAATGAGCAATGCGTGACTGCTCAAAAAAAAAAAAAAAAAACTCAAAAACTCTTTAGGTATTTCGCATCGCAAGCATCGCAGAAAAATTATTTCATAAAAATAGTAATTTTTGGAAAGGAATTTACTGTTGATACTAAAATAGCATTTTAGTATTAATAGTATTTTATCAGCTTATGCAGGGTGTAAGTCTAATTCTATCATCTACTTGGATTTTAACAAGTTATTCGTTATATTCTATCAAATTAAACAAAAAGATCTGCCTAGATCTAAACGAGCCTACTTTCCCGTATACCAATATCTACTTTCTAGTATCTAATCAACATTCTAAAAATTAGCTAAAATCGTAAATTGTTTCAAACATAAGTTTTAATATTTTAAGCTGTTTTCTAAGAATAAAATATGCCTCAATCATCTAAAAAAATTAGATGCGTAAATATATATATATATATTATATATATATATATATATATATATATATATATATATATATATATATATTTAAAGTAAATAAATAAACGAAAAAATAAAATAGCAGTAGCTTTCAAACAAAGCAGCTAATACACTTTTTTCCGTTAAAAAAATCTTTAACCGTTTTCAAAAAGAAAAAAAAGAATTTAAAATAATAAGTTGATTAAAATAAATAGAGGAAACCTGCGTAAAGTGGATACCCCAGGAAAAGCGAATGTTGCCTATAGCTCCCAAGTTTTTCGTTGGCTGGCAGCCGCGTTGTCATAGAAAAGGTCGCCTTTTGACGCTCCGTGTGCGGCAAACACACGGCAACAGTGAGCGGACACAGTGTTTTTGAGAAAAGAATATTATTTTACACAGGGAAATGTTTCGTTTATAACTGATACTATTTGTGACATGTTCTTTGTTAAGAGTAGGATTTGATGCATGATTATGTAGCTTTCAACTGGCCGTAGACGGCGAGATTAGATGCTCTGTTTTGTTAGGTAATTTGGGATTCACTTTGCCCGGTCATGTCAAGTTATACAGTTTTATGGAATTACTAGCGGACCAGCGATAGCTTTTTTAAAACAATTCACGGACCAGTAATGTTTTCTATTAATTGTTATTATTACTATTTCCTATTTTCCCCCCTTTTCTCCCCCCTTCCCTTTGTTTCCACTCTTTTTTTTTTTTTTTTTTTTTTTTTTGCGAAATGAAACCTTTTATTTACTAACTATTTAAATATGATTTTTTTACGCACCGGGGATTTTCAGCCCTTTTTTCAAATTTAATTTAATAATATTTTTTAAACTTCCGTTAAGTAATTATGAATATTTTTTTGCTAGCGGCAGAGTATTTTTTTCCTTATTTACAAAACAATAATGACAACAAATGAATTAAAAGTATATAAATTAATAAGCACATAAATAAAACTTCACTTGATGGTGGATTCCAGCGGGAACGAAAGGACAGTTTGTATAAAAAAAAACTATGCATTTCTGTCTGTGAGCATATCAAAATACATTTAAAAAAAAAAAAAAAACTGATGCATAAAGTCACACACCATAGTAAGTAGCTAAAAAAGCCAAATCTAAGAATTTTTTGTTAGTAACCTTTTTTAAATTCAAATTTGAAAAATCGGTTGGCTATCATGTTCTCCTCAAAAAAATAGCTAAATTATAAAAGGGAAAATTCTATAAAAATTAGAGCATATACAGGATTGCTCAATCAGTACAATTTCATCTCTAGTAAAAAATAATTATTTTAAGCACATTAATTATGTATTTGTTAAGGGTAACAGAAGGACAGTAACGGAAGGACAAGAAGTCCAAAACAATGAAACTTGGTAAATTTAAACTTACAAACATGTATTTCAGCTAATATAGCAGTCTGAAACAATGTTATCTAATCCCTGAGCCATCTGTTAAAATTATGAATTCTTTAAATGCTCAATAATTTTATCAGAGTCCATAAAACATTTATTTTCTTTCTCAAGGAACACAAAGATCATTCCCACATAATTATGCATTCTCATACAAGAGATTTCTAGTCCTTCATATTCTATGTGAAGTACCTGTCCTGCTCCATGTTAATTTCTTTCCCTTCCATTCAACTAACAAAACTTGTCCAAATGTTAGCATATTCTCATTATTTGGTGTTTTTGATTCAGCTGCATCTTCATCTTTAACATTATTTATAACTGTCATTCTGTTGACTTTGAAGTAAAGTCTCCTTTGATTTGATGAAGTGATCACTATATTCAATAACATAACCGTTACAGGGCTCAAATAATGCATATTTTGTACTAGTGGTACCCGCACGGTTTTGCCCGTAGTAGAAAATTAAAAGGTCTTTTGGTTCGCCTGTGTATTTGCAAAAAATGTATTGTGAATTTCTCGCGAATTGGCTTGCCCAAGTTATGGTTCCACGTTATGATAACTTGGTATTTTACTCGTCCATCTTATGATAATTTTGCTCGGGAAAATTTTCTTAAAATTGGAATAGAAAAAAAAATTAAATTTTCGAAAAATCACTTCGAGATGCACACCCTCATGCTACAATACTAACTTAGTGCCAAATTTCATGAAAATCGGCCCGAATGGTCTAGACCAGTGATTCCCAACCTGGGGGCGATCACCCCCAAAGGGGCGATCGAAGTCTTCTAGGGGGCGATAAATTTCTGGGGGGCGATAGGGGGGCGACCGGTATTCAGATACCTGGTAGTGGGAAATTCTTGACCTTTTAAAAACTATATTTATTAAAACAAATCGGTACACAATTCTGAAATATCTTTCAGAATACCTATGTTGTGTAATACCGAACCAAGCATATGGCACTTCAAATCAAAGAAAGTCGTGGATTTTTGCATCTACTTATCAGTTGTCATTCAGAATCTTGCAATCAGCGCATAAACCTCTTTACGTAATTTCTATTGTTGGATTTAATTTAGTGAATTTCTGTTTAACTGTGCATGTTTCGTAGTGTGAAAATTTTCGATATGAATTCGAAAAAGAAGTGCTGGCAGTATTCAGCAGAGTATTCAAAATTTGGTTTTTTCACGTCACAGCAAAATGTGCAGTTTCCGCACTGTCTTTTGTGCGATAAAACATTTTCTAGCAATGAAGCGATGAAGCCCTCGCGAATGAAAGAGCATTTGGCAAGAGTACATGGTGACAAAGTAAATAAACCTCTTAGTTATTTTCAAGACCTCAAAAGAAAAGCGGATAAACGGCCAAAGGTGGGTGAATTACTAAGAAGACAAGCAGCAAATCTTGACAAAGGACTTCTTGCTTCTTACGAAGTGTCTCTTTTGATGGCAAAATGTGGTAAGCCTCATACGATGGCGAATCTCTTATTCTACCGGCTGCCAAAAAAATAGTTGAAATTTTGCTTGGTGAGGGCTCCAGTAAAAAGATAAGTCAATCTCTCCTCCTGAGTAACAACACAGTTTCCAGGAGAATAGATGAAATGGCTGCTGACGTTGAGTGCAAACTCATAAATGTTTTCAAACAAAGTAAATTTGCACCACAGATTGATGAATCAACTGTGACAGATAACAGAGCTATTTTATTAGCTTACGTGAGGTTTATTAATGAGCTGAGAGAGATAACTGAGGAAATGTTCGCCAGAACTTTGATTACTGATACAAAGGGATCGTCGATTTTTAAAGTGGTGAAGGATTATTTTGAAGAAAAAGAAATTCCATTGACAAATGCACAGATGGTGCCCCTGCCATGGTGGGTCGTCATATTATGTTTCTTACACACCTTAAAAAAGAAGTGTCAGAAGTGATTACCATCCATTGTGTAATTCATCGTCAACACTTGGCTGCAAAAAAATTGAGTGGTGTTTTACATGAAACCTTACAATTAGTCATTACTGGTACTAACAAGATCAAAGCTAATTCTCTCAATGATAGCCTGTTTCGAGAGTTTTGCCATGAAAATGATGAAAAATTCGAACGCTTGCTTTTACATACGTCTGTGAGATGGCTTTCCAAAGGAAATGGTTTGCGCCGTTTCTTTGAATTATTCGACTCTGTAGCTGAGTTTGTCGACTTGCATGATCCTGCTTTAAGTGAGAATTTGAAACAGCGCAAATTGAAACTTGCGTATCTCACAGATATTTTTGAAAAAATGAACGACGTCAACATTAAGCTTCAAGGAAACAAGATGAACCTCATCAAGGCCAAAAGCATAATTTCAGCATTCATTGCCAAATTCGAAATTCACAAGGCAAATATTGGTCGTAAAGAATTTATCCTGTTTCCGACTCTAAAAAAAAGTTTAATCGTGGATGTTGAACTTCCTGACGAAAAATTTTTAATTTTTTTTTGATCACCTTCATTAGTTAAAAAAGAACATGGAATCAAGGTTTGCAGATTTGATCAACTTACAAATTCCTGACTGGATTTTAGACCCATTTAGTTTTGAAGATGTGGATGAACTGGAAAACTCTCTGCAGACAGAGTTTATGGATTTGAAATTTGATTGTGAATTAAAAATTACTTTCAAGCAATACGGTTACGAACTTGCCTTGGTGAAGCTTATGGGTACTTACCACAACTTTGGAAAAAGTTGAACAGCTCCTGACCTCATTCCCCTCAACATATTTAGTTGAAAGAGGATTTAGCTCTGTAGTGCAGCTTCCCACGAAGCAAAGAAATAGATTGGATATCTGCCTCAAAGGGGACCTCAGATTAATTCTCACTAATATAAAGCCAGACATCAAAGCTTTAACGGAGTTCCATCAAGCACAAGGCAGTTATTAAAAAGGTAAAAAAGAACAAATCTTAAGTTAAAATTTTCAATTTTTTCTGCATTTGAATTTAAAAAAAAGCATGTTACTGAAAAATGTAGTATTCTTATTTTTGCTAAGTATGTAAATGACGTTGGTTAATTAAAGCCCTTCAAATTACGTTTTTTTCTTTTTTTTTGGGGGGGGGGGAGGGGAAGGGGTTAAGAATAAAAAATTCAGTTTTAAAGCTAATTATTGCTTTATCATGCATTTTTTGAAGCTTTAAACTAAAATTAGGCGTTCAGTAACATTTATCTTCACTAAAGTCAGCGCCATCTAATTTGTGTTTTTAAAGGAAGAACGGGGGGGGGGGGGATAGGTGTAATTTAACTTCCGAAAGGGGCGATGGGCCAAAAAAGGTTGGGAACCACTGGTCTAGACGCTATGCGCGTCACAGAGATCCAGAGAGACTTTGAACTTTATTATTAGTAAAGACATACTTTATCGCGTTTTTTCCCATTGCAGATGGTGTATCAATTTAAAAAAATGTCAACATCAGGATCCTGGAGTAAAAAAAAAAGAACATGCAGGCCGCTAAAAATTCGTGTTAGACGGAATTGATTAAAGGGAGGGCGAAAAAATACGGGCTAACTTATGCTACACTATATCGATATATCGACATCAAAAAGTGAAACATATGAATAAGGTGTCCTCGCCAAGATCTTTCGAACAAAAAAAAAAAAAATGTTCGAATTGAACTAGTCACTCAAAAGTTATTGGGGGGGGGGCAGGGGGACAGACAGACCGACAGATATTTTTCCTCTTCTCAATACCCTACTTTTCAATTTTTAATTTTTCGATATTTATTTGATTATTTTATTTATTTTTGACTTTTTATTTGTTTTTCGCGATATTGTTAAGATGTATTAAGCCTTCTTTCATGCTTTTTTCTTCTTTCTCTGACGTTTACTGGGAAAGTAGGCTAAAAATGGGTTAAAGATCATTATCACTAAGCTTAAAATAAAAAAAAAAAAAAACATTTTGTAAGAATTTCAAATCTTGACATCAAATACAAACTGCCAGAATACTGGAACATACGAAATGTGGGACGATTCAAACAGTTCTATTTGCTACCTTTTGTCTTCACCGAACATTTGAGATCACCATAAAAGATGGAGTAGTGTTTTCCTTTCACTTCAATTTTAAATTATGGTTTGAATATATCTCTCGCCTTCTTTAACCGGTTAGAGAACTGAAGACCTTTGAAGTTGTATTAGGAATATGCAGTTGCTTGCTGTTTATTTCAAAGAATCTTGTTTTAATCGGATAGTTGGCATCTAACTGGGACGAAGGCTTGCAGTTGAAGTGGCCAAGATGTAGAATTCCCCTCTTCTCCAGCTTTTGAAGATCAAAGCATTTTAGATCTTCATGGCAACAGCGCCACCATTCGATAAACCAAGTTCATGTAGGAAAATCGTCAAGTACGTTTTATACGTATGTACACTTTCAAAGTGTAGAAACCTGGGAATCACATAATTATCCATCTAGTCGACAAATAAACCCTACAAACTTAGTATGCAGGTAATTTCGTCTTGAAAAATTGTTTTGACATGAACATTTTGGTTCCTCAAGAACAAAATTTGAATTCTATTTCAGCATTCACCTTTACTGATATAAATTTACTATTCATTTAGAAAGTGCTTCCTTTGGATTCCAAGACTTTAAATTTCTAGCGAGAGGGGCTTTTTTTTTCGATGGATATCAAAACTCAACATGTTTGATTATACAATATGAAATACCAGAAAAGATCAAAACAAGCAGAAGTTGACATGTTACCAAAATAACTCGGTTTTTAAATAATTTGCAACCTACATTAACACGACATCGAACTGAGCAAAATAAAGGAATCATCAGTGACAAGAAATAGCAGAAAGTAAACAACATTGTAATGTTGAGAAGAAAAAATATTTCAAAACATTGTATTTCCTACGTCATTAAGACAACAGTTTATTCAGTATTTCTCTTAAATAGCTTCATCATCTTAGTGTTGAAACGTACCTCAGTTCAAATGGACCTTTTATTACCCAATATCTATCGGATTTTATGGAGTATTGTAAAGCTTATCAATTTAGGCGTTCACAAAAACGATGTTACATTTGGAGGAGGAGTATGGTTGGTGAAATTGTAACAGCTTATGAAAAGGGCGGGGGAGGTAGCAAGAAGTGTGACATCAACGGCGTGGCATGTGACAAGAGAAGTGGTGGAGGTCATGTGAATGGTGAAGCTTGGTGACAAAGGGGGGATAGGGATGTCAAACATGTTGAAGACAAGTGTGATATCATTTGTGAACCGCTCCTTAGCAAAAGTGGAAAGACAACTTTGAGTTATTACAGGCTGTAAGCAAAACTACAAATTACTACTTATATTTGGTACATCTCATCAAAAACGTTACCACGGAAACTTTCTAAAAGAAGGTTTAATATGAAAGTCTCGAAAAATTAACTTAGCAATAGGAGCGACGCTTTTACCAGTAGTATACGTAGGGGGTCTGGCGCACCTGTCGAACTTAAGAAATTGCTCCCCCCCACACACAGCGTCGTCCCGAAAGGAAGTCACAGAAGGTCACTGTGACCGCCCAAAAAGTTTGTTTGGGGGGAACATTTGACTAATTGATTCGACAAATTAGGAGACAATATTGTAACCTTAAAATTCCTAAATTCTATTTTTAAATTGTTTTCAATGATGCCCAATTTACCTTCGCAGTAGATGTTATGTATATGTGTGCATACTCGAATTTTATCATTCGGTAAAATTGGGATTTCATTCGGCATATCCAGAATTTTCCCCTTTCCAAAAGTTTCAATTCTCTCCTCCCCCCCCCCACCATTTCAAATAAATTCAATAAAACCAATAATATTTGTAATTCGTTAATGAATATAAATAATATACGTTCTTGTACCAAATGAGAATAAAAAAAATTCAGTTCCGTTTATAGCAATGTATTTATTTATTTTTTTTTAAACAACTTCAACTTTTAATAGAATTTGTTTCAAACTATAAGGAAAATGTACAATAATCATAATTTACACTTACTAAAAGAAAGAAGCCTTAATTTTTTTAAAAAAATAATAATCAAAGCATATTTTATAATTAGGAAAGCAAAGAAAATACACAAAACATTGCTAATCTGAAATTGACTAAAAAACACAACCGTTTACATACAGGCAAAATAAAAAAACTTTATATTCGCTAATTAAGGCCTCCCAATATTTTGTTCAAATAAGACTTTTTATTATTTATTGTAATGAGAATAAATACTTAGTCTAAGAAACAATATGCGCTTCAAACGATACCCGACACAATATCGCCCCCCCCCCCCAAAATGCAGAAAGCGCTCTCCAACACCGCTTCCTGATGTGCAAATTGTGTGTTATTAGTCTTTGGCTAACTCAATGGATCGGAATAGAATTTCACACCGCGGGTAACCCCCCCCCCTTTTTTCCCCCTCTTTTTCTTGCGAGACTTTTTTTTTTTATTTTTATTTATAAAAGCATTTTGCTACTCATATGATAAATTTAAAAAAAAAACATTATATATATATATATATATATATATATATATATATATATATATATATATATATATATATATATATATATATTTTTTTTTTTTAAATCAGTCGAAATGCCGCCTCCCTAGTTGCTGCGCCCCTGGCGAGAGCCACTCCTGCCAACCCATTGTTATGCTACTGGCTTTTACTACTTTTAAATTTAAGTAATATCTTTGAAACTGTAGCACAGAACAGCTGCTAACCACTGTTTATGATCCACAAACTTACGAGAAAGTGGAAAGCGCTGATTAAACCAACGTAACTAAGCTTGTGTTTAGTGAATATCCTCCGATAAACTTCCTTAGACCCGATTGTTACAGCAAATTATATATGAGTACGGCAATGTTTCACAGTTCATAACTTGTTTAACACCAGCATATTTACTTTTTCGTTAAGTATCGTGCATTTCCTTCCTAAAGAGAATTTTTTCCCTCCCTGCGGAAGCATGTAAATAATCTAAGCAGCACATAAGCTACAGCAAGAATACAAAGAGATATGATTAGAACTTCGATGAAGTTAAATTTTAATCTAATATTGCTCCTAACGTATCACTGGAATATTACTTGAAACTATTTTTGTATAGTATTTAAGTCAGTAAAAGTAGGTACAACACATATATATTTTTATATACGGTGCAATCTTGTCACAATGGATATCAATACAACGAAGTTTCTGTTTCAACGAATTGAACTTTTTGTTCCAATTTAACTGCTGTTACTTTGCTTGGGATCCATTACAACGAACACAATGTGCGGTTCATAGAAGTTCGTTGTAACGTCATTTCACTAATATATATATATATATATATATGGATGGTATGTGTGTTGTAGAGAAAGAGAGTGCGGTCCGTACTAGGCAGCCTTTTACGTGACACCTGACATGGAATTATGTGTCAAAGAAAAATACGCACACTTATGTTCACTGTGAAGAATTAATCATTTTTTACCAATAAATTTTCAATTATATTTTCTTTATTAAACGTAATACATGTAATACGTTTTTAATGCTACGTTCATCATACTTTTAATAAAACAATTTCTTTCTTACATTTTTACTTTCTTCTATATCTAATATATAGAAGAAAGTATTGGATTCGTGCAAATTTTCGAATTTTGACGGATTCGAACGTTTTGAGGTGTACTGAGTCCATTTCGACTATTTTTGGAAAATGTCTGTCTGTCTGTGTGTATGTGTGTGTGTGTATATGTGTCACGTCTGTGTGTGACCAGTTTTTTGTGGCCGCTCTACAGCAAAAACTACCGCATGAAATCGAACGAAATTTGGTACACATATGTGCTGCTATATGAACTTGTGCCCATTGGTTTTTGGCGCGAATTCCTCCAAGGGGAGTGGAGCAATGGGACGTTTTTTGAGTTGCGCGTGCTTGCTATTCCTCAGGAAGTAACTGGCGGAATCAAACAAAATTTGGTCCATGCGTTGCCATTAACAGGAACAGGTGCTGATTCAATTTTGGTGTCAATAACTCAAACGGGGGTTTAGTTATAGAAAGTTTTTTGTCGTCAATTGTGACTGCTGTATCTCAAGAAATAACGAACGGAATCAAAAATTTTTTGACAAGTAGCCCTTAGTGGGTATAAGAGCTGATTTTATTTTGGTGTCAACAGCTAAAAAGGGGGTAGCGCAATCGCCCGTTCTTTTTTTCCATTGTGAGTGCCTATCTCAAGAAGTAATGCTACGTTCTGGTTGAAATTTGGAATGTATGTGAATCCATATGTAAACAGGCTTTGGTTCAATTTTGACGCCGATCGCTTCAAGAGGTGTTGATTTTTTTTTTTTTTGCGAATAAAAATATTTTTATTAATGCAACAATAAGAAAGATAAATCGTAATAGATTGTCGTCTGCGTATTTCTCGTGATTTTAATTGTATGGAAATGATAGGAAATATTGGTATACGCCCAAAATGTCGCGGCCAAAATGTCGCGGGACAAAATGTCGCGGCCAAAATGTCGCCGGGCCAAAATGTCGCCGGGCCAAAATGTCGCCGGGCCAAAATGTCGCCGGCCCAAAATGTCGCCAGTACAAAATGTCGCCGGTCCACAATGTCGCCGGCCCGAAATGTCGCCAGTCCAAAATGTCGCCGGTCCAAAATGTCGCCGGTCCAAAATGTCGCCGGTCCAAAATGTCGCCAGTACAAAATGTCGCCGGTCCACAATGTCGCCGGTCCACAATGTCGCCGGCCCAAAATGTCGCCGGTCCAAAATGTCGCCAGTCCAAAATGTCGCCGGTCCAAAATGTCGCCGGTCCAAAATGTCGCCAGTCCAAAATGTCGCCGGCTTAAAATTCGCTAGTTCAATTTGTACGAAAAATTTAAATGTGCGTCGATGCTTTCCAGCATAAAAGTTGCGAAAGAATATTAATTGCCTTTCAAAGTAAGTTCCTTCAAAAATTCCAAACGTTTTCTCCTGTCTTAATTCGTAAACATCAAATTAATTCCAGAAAATTAATAGTTTTCAGAAAAACATACGTTTTTCTGTATACTATTACAAACGTAAACATGTGAAAGGCTGCTGCAACGGAATTCTCTTTCTCGTTTAATCTGATTAATAATAATACTCAAGATGTAACATAAAGGATCAAGATGTAACGCAAGGATTCAGACAAAAAATTGGTATGGAAGTAAAACTAAACTGTTCTAAACGCGAATGAAAGAATAGTGAGGCGCAATTTGAATATGGCAAGAGAATAGGCGGTTTGTATTTTTTGGCGTAAAGAAGTAAAAACAAATAACTCCTTCACTCTAACATATTATTACGGTAGCGACAGGTCAGTCATTTAGGGGACCCCCTCGACTTTGGATGGCCCTCGACTTTGAATTTTTTTTATATACAAGTGGGAGTGGTTTTTATACCAATCCTATGAAATTTGCATTGGTTATACATACGCCAGTTATCCTCCCTCTCCCCTTTCACTGGAAAAATTCGAAATCACGGGCCAGGGTGGAAATAAAGTGGAAAAGTATCTTAATGAAATTTATCTTTCTCATAGATTTATCATTATTACCCTAAGAACTGTAAAAAAAAAAAAAAAAAAAAAAAAAAAAAAACTACGTTTTCAGTGAGATATACGTTGGTTAAAGTAAGATCAAAACTGCCGTGGGAACTCCCTTCTCTTATGAGTAAAATTCTGAAATTACGTCGAAATGTTCACCGTCAAATCTTTTGAAATCAATGAAACCCGTAACTGCTAAAACAGGTGTCTTTCACTCAGATTTTTGAAAAACGACTCTACGTGATGACAAATATTTTCAATTCTCAACATTCATGAAATTTATATATTCGATAGAACATCAAGGGACAATTTAAGAACAGCTATTTTATTGAAGGTTTTCAAGAGGATACTTTCATGCATGCGAAGTAACGCTTGTCAGCTAATCACATTTTCCAATTTTAAATAGAAAAGAAAAAATTTCATAATGTAGGGTGAAATAACTGATATCAATGAGATTATTCAGATCAGTTTTGACCTAGACTTATTTTTAAAATGAGTTTCAAAAAGTAATAGTTCCAGCTCAACATAGCTTGGTAATTCAGAAAGAAAAGAATATTGATAATAATAATAATAAACAAATAAGTTTTTCTCTCTCAGAAAAAATTGCTGTTTTAATTAGTGAATTTTTACTACGCAAATTATATAAGAATGCAAACTCAGTTTTTATTTAACACTCACGCTAGTTAAAGTGCTACAAAAATGAGAGGAATACACGGCTAATTTAGATTTTATTGATATCATGCTCAACCTCTCATATATAAATTCAGTATATTTTTCATTGTTTATTTAATTACACTGACTCACGTAAACGATTACGAAACTCAACTTAGAACGAAAATAAGGCTTGTTTTCGTTTAATTTCACTTGTATACTACATTATTGTATGAATCCTCGCATTACTTCTTGAGATATAGCAGTCACATAAAACGATAAAAATTATTCTGTGATCCATCCTTTTGGGATGACTGAAGCCAAAAATAAATGAGCAACTCGCCCTTTAAGATATACCTGTAGACCAAATTTTGTCTTAACCCTTGTACAGTAGACCCTCGTTTTACGCGGGGGTTATGTTCCACGGAAATGCTGCGTAAATCGAAACCGCGTAAATTGAGACCTAATATTAGTGTCAAAATAGGAATTAGGTTCCGTAGATTAAAAAAAATACTTCATTCTAGTGATGACTAATTGTATAATAAGTTTAATGTGTACTTATATCAATTTTTATGCACAATATGCATAAAGAAAACAAACTAATTTCGTGTTCTGTTTATGAGGAAGAGCTGACTATGATAGTTTTTTGGTAGTCATTTAGAATTTTTCCTCCAATTCTTTGCTTAACATTAACTCATCCATGATCACTTGCTTCATTTCCATGATAGAATCTTCTTTCACTAACAAATCAGAAAGATCATTCCTATTGTCTACGGATGGTTCGAAAATTTTCAATGTGAGCGTCTTTGGTTGTGTGTCACCGGAGTCGGTATCCGCGTTGGTTTTGACCTCCTTTGTCACTCCTAAAAGCTCTTCTTCCAGTGAGTTCTGAACTGTGTGAGTTTAATCACTTTACTTCTGATGGAAAAAGCTCTGGAACCAATCGCATAAAATGTCTCCAAGGACCCAAGTTCGATTATTAGCACGCCAAAATGCAGTTAGTTACGTGTAATCTGCAATCTTTAGGAGCTTGGGTTTTGAAAGAGAGGAAAATGTTACCTGTTTGCATTGCCGCATCTGCGTAAAACCGAAACTCATCTGCGTAAATAAAATAAAGGTGTCAAATCTTCAACCGCGTATAATCGAAACCGCGTAAAATAAACCCGCTGAAAACGAGGGTCTACTGCATTACTTTTTGAGATATATCAATCACAGATAATAAAAAAGAAAGGAAAAAAACATTCGATTGCTCCACCCTCTGGTGTTATTGAGCCCAAAATCTGTCCCCCTGCTGCTTCCTAAAATTTTATTTGATTCCCTTCATCATTTTTTGAGCAATGACAGTCACGCATATCGATGAAAACGTTCAGTTACTCCACTATCTTGAGCGAATTGACGCAAAAAACCACGCAGCCCTAAATCATATATGGGTACTTGCGGGTATCGTTCGAATTCTTACTACAGGTTTTGACGTAGAATGTCCCCAAAAAATCGGTCACATACAAACGCACACTATTCTTGAAGAAAAGTTTAAAATAATTTAGCGAACGTCAGAACTGAACGCCGTCAGAACGTTTTACAGTTGGTAGATAGCGAGTCACAAGAAATAAGATAACGTAACGCTTGTATTCTATTTGTTTGCTGAAAAACAGCCGAGAGTTGCGAATCTAAACGGAATAATCTTTTTAGAATTTATCATGAAACTCAGTTAGTCCAGTCCCATTTTTAACGGAGACATTCATTAAAGGCAGTAAACATTTATTCTGCAAATTTGGTGTTAAACATCATTTTTGTACATTTAAATTTTTCTTACCAACTGAATAAACGAAATTTGGATCTACAACATTTTGGACAGGCGACATTTTGGCCCGGCGACATTTTGGCCCGACGACATTTTGGACAGGCGACGTTTTAGCCCGGCGACATTTTGGACCGGCGACATTTTGGATCGGCAATATTTTGGCCCGGCGACATTTTGGACCGGCGACATTTTGGACAGGCGACATTTTGTCCCGGCGACATTTTGGATCGGCGACATTTTGGACTGGCGACATTTTGGATCGGCGATATTTTGGCCCGGCGACATTTTGGACCGGCGACATTTTGGACCGGCGACATTTCGGCCCGGCGACATTTTGGCCCTGCGACATTTTGGGCCGGCGACATTTTGGACCGGCGACATTTTGGCCCGGCGACATTTTGGAACGGCGACATTTTGGCCGCGACATTTTGTCCCGCGACATTTCGGTGGCGACATTTTGACCCCAAACCGGAAATATTATCTCAATGACTTACAATTTTTAACTGTTGCCATCTTATGTTTGTTAATAAATAAAATATTTGTAATTAATTCAAGTAAGGCTTTTAAAGTAACTTTCAATTTTCGCTCTTTGTTTTGTTTTTACAATAATTCAGACATTGGGATGGTCGTCAAGTTTTTGCATGTGTAATTTTGTTTTTGTTAGGAATATTGCTTCCTCGTCAAGCATGGGGAGGGATCAGAAAAAGGAAAAATATAGAAGAAAGTTTCGTGATGGTCACAACATACTAGTTTAAAATTGTATTAATTACCTGTTGAAGTACGTTTCCTTGATGGAGATAGTTTCTGAAGCTAATGTTTCACCACCGCTTGATTTAATTTTGTTACTTTCTGAAGCATGTTCGACTTATTTATCAGAGCTACCCTTAAGAGCAAGCGCACTCTCATAAATATTGCGAAGAACTCCTCTCAAAGCAAGAGCCCCCCACAAAAGGGAAAAATACCCCTCAAAGCAACCCCCCCCCTAAAATGTGCAACCTCAGCACATCTCTAACATCAAGAAACGTTGTCATCTGTCATCATTTACCGAAGAACAAAATCTTGAAATTTTTTTACTTTCTCCATCACAACATCAAAAACTGTTTTCTCTCCAGGGTAAAAGAAAATTATCTGTAATTGCAGCTATTCGCTTTTGAAATTAAATCTGAAATCCACTGAGTACTCATTGGCAATTTGAACGAATTCCCACCGTGAAATGTGCCAAGAACAGATTCCACAACAAAGCTTCTTAAATAATAAATTGCAGACCGATCTTTAAACCGTTAAAAGGCGAAACTTTATCTAAAATACAATCACGATTCTTGTCATTAATTTTCACAGAGCTTCGAAAACAGTTAAATTCTCTGGAGGCACATTTCAAGTCTTGTCGTGAACAATTTTCGAACGCCCTGGGTGAATTCTTTGTTCCAATGCTCTCTTTACCAAGTGTAGAATCACTGTGTTTCATTAAGGCTTGTCTTAAAGAAAAGAACAAGCTGTCACGAGGATAAAGAGGACGAAAAGTGAGAGAAAAAAATCGGAGAAGATAAGGAGAAAAGTAAAAGAGCAAAGGAGTAGCTACTTACTTTGTTGGGAATTTTTCCAAACTTTTTTTTCTGTTTAATCTTCTGTGCTATGTAGGACACAAAATAATAGTAAATCTCGGATAAAGTAATTTTTTACGATAAATAAGTAAATTAATTGAATACAAATGTTGAGCCATATTTGACTTTTGATGCATTAATATGAGGGAATAAGTCTGAAACAAATGTAATGAAAATAATTATTGAGCGGGTGCGTTGGATCTAACATTTTAAATGGAGAAAATAAAAATGGAATTGTAAAAGTTTTAGTTTGAAATTAATTGAAGTATAAACGTTTTAGACAAGGGACGTATCCCCCCAAAAAATAGTTAAAAAAAGTATAGTGCAGCTGTTAGGGTCACATAAGGAGACATTTTCGGAGTTTTTTAAAAATTACTTTTTGGATTGAAATAAAATCTGTAAATATTATTTCTTGTTGATATGTAAATTACATTAAAGTAATTTAAAAAGACTACTTAAAAACGTAGAACTTTGGCAAAATTTTCAGAAGAAATAAACGTGTCGAGTATTTTGGTGTTAAATCAATTACTACAGAATATTTCAACCAAATTTAATAATAGGAGAGACAGAGTACAGTTGATACAGGGTTAAGTTCATACAAGGGCTGTAATTTTCGAGTGCATTTGTACACAGAGCTGAGAATTTTATGAAGAAGCAATATCTATATTTATTTAATATTCGTACGCGGGAGAGCTTGTCTTTTTTTGTTTTGAGAGTCATTCATAAAAAAAATGGCTTTTTGTGCACAAAAGTAAATTTTTATGATTTGATTTCACCTGTTGCGTAGGGTGTTTAAGTATGTCATATTAACTAATATACTACTGTGATTCTTGAAAAAGAGGCATGTTTTCTCCTAATAGAAGTTGCTAAAATTCAAAGCCCACCATTTTTGAGTAAATGTAATGGTGTTGTTCGGTTAAGGTTCATACATCGCTCCTGGGTTAAGTTGATACAGTGTAACAATTTAATTCATTAATTTTAAGTGTTTTTTCTTTTTCCAAAAAATGCTTAAAAGTGAGAAGAAACTCAAATGACGGAAATTCCACCTGAAATATTTGAAAGAACATGTTTCGTCGAAGATGACCTTACTTATGTTTGTATTAACTATAAAGAAAGTTTACGTTTATCAACTAACTCAAACTAAAATTTCAAAGGTTTTGAGAAAGTCTTCTTTAAAAACAACTCTTAAAAACATCGTTTCGTTGGTTATTGCGTCAGCATAACAGTTTAGTCATTGGTGTATCAACTTGACCCACATTGGGAATAGTTAATACAATTCGGAAATTTTTTTAAAGTTTTTTTATGATATATATATATATATATATATATATATATATATATATATATATATATATATATATATATATATATATATATATATATATATATGTTAACGATAGAAATGGGTAAAGTCGTTGTATTTAATTATTCTTTCATCAGAGGATCGTTAATGTTTTTGATCCGTACATTGAATTTGTTCATTTCAAAAAGTTACAGGTAATACTCTTCAAGACTTCTTACTTACAATGAAAATGTTTCATTGATTTCGTTATAAACTAAGGAAAATATACCTATAAAAATTTGATCAAAAATATTTTACGTTAGCTCATTTCCTACGCTATTTCTCGGTAAGACATGTGTCAAGACATGTTATTCCAAAAGTCGCAGGTATAATTTCTTCATGGAAAAACATTAAATCGTTAAACTTTATTTAATAAAAATGTAAACAAGATTAACACAACGTCGAAAAATTGATCTTCAAAAAATAAATGAATGAAAATTCGCCAAATACCTTTATGTAAAACATTTTGAAAGGAAAATAAAGGAAAAAAAAGATTTTGAATGGGTAAATGCGAGTAATCTCAAAAGATATAAAACAAATATTAAGGAATTAAATGAGACAGAGAAAAACTATATAAAATAAATGATATTTTTCAAAAGAACGGTAGTTCATTTTTCAAGAGATCCTCTTTCACCGTTCATTTTAATGAGTCGGTCTGTTAGACCCGTTCGGTCATGAACGACGCACCCCTAGTTAACAAAGGTGTTGAAATCTTTACTTAATAAAAAAAAAAGAATATTATTACAAGAAATATTATTTTGGTTCAAAACATTAATGTAAAATGAGTATCAGCATGTAAAATGTGTATCAACTGTACTGCCTACTTTTAATTCATTTTTGTCAATTAAAAAGGATTGTAAAATTAAAACAACAATTCTTAATGTTTGTACAAATATAGTCTGGTGAGACTTCATATGAGTAGTTTACATTTTACAAATAATACATTCTTCTTCCTGATGATCTTCAGGGCCCTGTTATTGAATTTTATAATTAATTTCTTAATTTTTTTTCTTGCCATAAGATTTTTGGTGACTGTCTCTATCTTGTTATAAATTTTCTCAAGTTGTCTTGATTGATTTTCAAATTTTATTACTTGCATAACTACTTTATTAACAGCGTTTCTTTCTTTTTTTTTTTGTCCCTTGTCTTCCTTATCAATCAACATGCTTGCAACTGGTGTTAAAACCCTAATGGGCTCTTTATGGGTTTGTGTTTTGTTTCGGAATTTTAGATATATATATTTCACACTCTAGCTGTGAGTGACTTTTTAATTTTTGTTTAATTCTCCAAGTTACCCAAAACAATGTAGTAAGCAATTTGCAACTATTTACTACTTATATACAAATTTCCGAAAAACTTTTAATTTCTAAATGCCTAATTTAAGCCACACTCTGTTTTGAAAATCTGAGATTTAAAAATTTAATTCAAAATATACTATGAATATTCAATTATTTAATGGCTTTAAGTTATTATTTATTTGCATATTCTATTGATTACACGAACTGAAAATAGAATTTTTGAATGTTGGAAACACCCCCATTCTGAAGAGCCAAAATTGTATGTAAAAAATAGTTGATGAAAATATTGTCGTTTTATAAGTCACTACCATTACAATTAATCAGCAGCCGATTTATCGGCTGTGGTCGATCATTTTTTACCAATTAATCAATAATTGGACAATTTCTGTTGCTAATCGGTGCATCCCTAATCATCACGATGCTCCCTCCGCGATTGCTCCCAGTTTTGATATTTTAATTTCCCCCTGAGAAATTCCCCATTATTTTTATACTAATTTTAAAGTTGAAAGAGTGTCCAAAGGGGAAACTTTTTTTTTAAAGAGATTTATTCATTAATTTTTGAAAAAGCATTACAAAACTATCTGTATACTTAAAAAAAAAAAAAAAAAAAAAAGCTGAAAATCTTGAAAATCTTCGTTGTATAAAAAACGACGCGCCGAAATTCTCCTTTGTTCTCTTTATTGGAAATCTTTGGTTGCTTCCAAGAAGTAAATTCTAGGTCAGCTTTAGCATTTATAAACTTCTCGCAACTTGAGAGATAGGAAATCACTGCTCTGATCTCTTTCACAAAACTATAATCAATACTTTCATTAACTCTTGTCTCTTTAAAGCGGAACACAGACAAAAAACAGAAGAGGACGTGAAAGTAACAACAAAGAAGGTCAAGGAAAACAGATGGCGGGAAAGTGTTTTTCTTTTTTCCTTCCTCGGGCTTTGCCCATTTTATTTTATACTTTTTCTTTGTTCTGCCACAAAAAAATCAAAGTCATCGAAAACGTTTTCAAAACCAAGATTGCGTCAAATTTTACTATGATATTAAAGTTTAACTGCACACTATTATTGAAAATTCAGGAACAAATGTCCCTCCAGTCCAGTTTTGCTACTCATTTAAGTGATTATGGGTAGCCTAGAGGGTTTTTAATTGGGATTTTGCTTTTCTTTTCGGAGAGTAAGCATAAAGTTAGTTACCTGTAACGCCCCTAACATCTCATGTTGTGAGGAAATATTTTTGTAGAACATTTGTTAAGTTCCGTCCCCTATTTTTCCGTTTTAGTTAATGCTTAAAATTTTTCAAATAAATTTCGACATTTTAATCAAAGATAAAATATTTTAACTTGTTTCCTTAAAATTAGAAAAAGTGCATTTGACCCATTTTTCAAACAAACGTTTCAATTGCAGCACAACTGTGTCAATTGGTTCATTGACAACCACCGCCTTTTGCCTCCGGATATGGGACGATTCGGATTACAGACACTCGGATAGTGAGATTTTCCCTAACTTTCTGCCATTATTTGCCTGACCATTGTTGCTTTCGCTTGTCTTCTTTGCTAATTATAAAGCTGACAGTCTCTCTGTCAGGATGTCTAGATCTCTGTCAGGATCTCAGTGACGCGCATAGCGCTTAGACCGTTCGGCCGATTTTCATGAAATTAGGCACAAAATTAATTTGTAGCATGGGGGTGTGCACCTTGAAGTGATTTTTGGAAAATTTGATTTTGTTCTATTTCTGTTCCAATGTTAAGATCATTTTCACGGGCAAAATTATCATAAGATGGACGAGTAAACTACCAAGTTACCATAACGTGGAACCGTAACATGGGCAAACCAATTGGCAAGAAATTCACCATACATATTTTATAAATATACAGGCGAACCAAAAGACCTTTTAATTTTCTACTGCGGGCAAAGCCGTGCGGATCAAAATAAAGAGAAACTTGTGCTTCGTGATAATGAAGCGACTTTTTCTCTTATATTAATTATCTCAGAAAGTTCTAACGTTCAGTTTTGAATATACATCTCGATTTTTTTTTGAATGATGAGGAATGTGGGTAAAATGAAATATTGAAATATTTATTCTGTGTTTCGCGCTACCTATCGGGTAATATTTAAACTATTTAGTAACACATGCAGTCTAGTAAGAAATAAATATCGTCAGAAAAGCACAAATTCTCAGATTACTACAGACACGTGTTTCAGCGTTACAGGGACGCCTTTTTCAATGAAAAACGTAATAAGCTTATGGATGAAAAGGCATCCGTCAAAAGCCAAGAGCAGATAAGCATACAGCTTAAAAGATAAATATAGCGGATTAGCCAAACACCAATGAGAAAATTATAAACCAGTAATGAACCAATAGGAATGCAAACAGAGTCCAAGAGCTCTCTCTGAGGTACAGTAAGGTCGAAAGAAAGAATTCAATTGGACTTGCATTCCTATTGGTACCTTTGTGGTTTATAATTTTCTCATTGGTGTTTGGCTAATCCGCTATTTTTATCATTTCAGCTGTATGCCTATCCGCTCTTGGCTTTTGTCGGATGTCTTTTCATCCATAAGCTCATTACTTTTTACATTGAAAAAGGTGTTCCCTGTAACGTCGAAACACGTGTTTTCAGTAATCTGCGAATTTGTGCTTTTCTAACGTTATTTCTTACTCTACTGTTCAACACAAAGGTTTTTATTTATCTTACATGTAGTCTAATTCGATGAGATAAAAGTTCTTTCTAATGATCAAAGCATTTGGTAATACAAGTAATTTTCAAAAATTGATACTCATACTAAAATCTTTCGTCCCTAATACAATAAAAGAATTTCCTCTATATGAATGGCAGAATGTTTAAGCATAAATTGTTAAGACAAAGTCTTTGTTGAAATGTGTTTGTATTTTCATTATTTGGATTTGTACATTTAAAATCCTACTGTTATTCTTATTTTTAAAGACTTGTTTTTTTTTTATAATTTTAGGATTTTAATTAAAAAAAAAAATAGTTTTCCTAAACGTATTTAACTAGGAGAAATAGTGTTTGCAATAAAGAGTATAAGATTTTCTTGAAGCCTCTTTCTCCTATTTATGCAAGCGTTCTCTTTGATCCATTAGGTAAACTGTTACTTGATTTGTAATTTTTTTAAAACTTTAAAAAATATATTTTAAAATTTTAGCTTTAAAATTTTAACTAAAAGCATCTGGTTTACCCTCCCCCCCCCAAAAAAAATCGGGTTTCAGTCAAAAAAAAAAAAAAAAAAACCTCGGAGTTTTTTTTTCTACCGTTTCTTTTACTAAACCTCAGTTGCAAACATTTTGATGCTAGTTTAGATAAATACCGTAAGTATTTTTTTTTTTTTTTTTGAGACTTTCGTTAGTTAGAATATTTTAAGAATCGAGCACAGATTGGGGGGGGGGGGGTAATGAGGAAACGAGAAACAAAACTCTGGGGCAAATATTCGCATAAAATTCAGTATTTTATTAGTAGTTCCTGAATTTCGTGATATTTGTTAAAACGTTTCATTTATGGTTTCTCTATTATCATTATTGTCATTTTTTTCAGATATTTTATACTTGTTTCGACACTCAGATTTATTATTGAAATCAAGATAATGATAAGAAATTCTCTACATGGTTTGAGCCTCACTTTTCTTCGTTTGTGGTGTCATTTTCTCGGAATGTTTGAAAACTACATGACTATTTAAATAATCCTTTCTGATCCAGATAACTTATTTTGAAATTTTGAGTGCATTATGAAAAATGTTTTTTTTTTGTCATCTTTAGGATTATTATTGAAATTAAAAGACACAAAAAAAAGTTTTTCTTGTCCATGTGCATCCGTTTCAGGTTTTGGTTTTTGCAAAACGCGAAAAAGTGTAGCATTTAATTACAGCATGGTACTGTTCTTACAGGGAAAAAATGTTTTGAGTTTGATAAATTTATAGAGAGTTCTTTTTTACATTTTTATTACAGAGTTAACAACGAAAAACAGAGAGATAACAGATAGAATTATAGCATCAAAATGCGCATCTTTCTTAGAGATTGTGCAAAAAGTTTTTGCCAGAAAAAGAAAAGAATAAGAATGGGGAAAAAAACAATTCAAGTGTTTTCATTTTGATGGTTAGCTTTAACTCACTCTAAAAGAAAGATTTATCGAACTAATTTTTCAAAATTATGTTGTCTCTAGAAAAATTTTTGAGGTACACATTTTGCCAACTGATAAATTTACTAGTATCAATCTCAATGAGAAAGGCAAATACTACTAGTTGATCTTTGAAATAAAGATAAATTACAAACAAAATAAAATGACCGAAAAACGGAAAAGTCGCTTTTTTTTTTGTTATACAAAGAAAACAGAGCTTTCTTCGTCGTACTTTCTCTTTCTTTGTCTCCCAGTTGCCATGGTCACTACCGGAATCCTTGCAGTTGGAGACAGATGGGAAGTTTCAAAATATTGAGGTCATCGCGTACCACTGTGATCTGCTGAACTTTGCGAAAGATGCTTACTCAAGTGAAAAAAAGGGTGGTTCCATAGAAAACGAGTAAAAAAATCGCCATTTTATCTTCCTTCTTTTCTTGTTCTAACCTCTGTATCTCTTGCTACAGATCTCGATGAAGTGTGACGAAATGGCGCTGACAGAGATTCAATCCTTTTTTCCCCCTTTCCCCAATCAATTGTAGAGATGAAAATTATTTGGAAGTGAGTTAATTCTTCGCTTGTTCAGGATGGTATGGTATTGAGAACAAAGAAAGACCTTGGTCTGTTTTTTCAGCAGTAATTTTAAAGTTAATTTCACATCACGTTGAGTAGATATCAAATAGATGGATAATTGATACCGCAGGTGGTAAATTTGCCGTTACTAAGAAATAAATTGATCTTCATCGCAACGTGGACACTTCTGACCCTTCTTTCTGATGTTATCTTTTTAAAAAATAAATGTGAAATAAAGTGTGGGTATGAAGAGGCGTTCAAACGCCAAAAGGCACAAGATAAATTTTCGGAATTCCGCCCCTCCCCTCCAAATTTTCGAGATCAATTCTTTCCATGTCAAGGATCAAGGGTGGTATCAAGTAGAATTGCTTCAGGAAACTACATGTTTTAAGAATTTTGTTTGTGGGGATAAAAAAATATTTTACTTTCCTTCTTAAGTTGGAGTTATACATTTGAGGTCAAACGATAAATTTCAAAACGCAAAAAATAAAAGAAAGAAAAAGTAACATTGCTACACACATTTAATTAATTTTAAGTGAAGAACTATTTTATGTTCACGATCATTAACTTATAATGTCGTTCAATAAATTCTAGCGTCTCTCTTAAATTTGTCAGTGTAAACTTAAAATTTTTATGTAGCATTAAAGGGTTCCCTTTAAAAAAATATATATAAAAAAAAGAAGAAAGAAAAATGCCTGTTGAATTTGATGCAAGACCCAATTTAAAAATACTGTTGTTTAAGATAAAATTTCACATTTAACCACTTTCATTACTTTAACGTGTTTCACTTTTAATTTGTTATTTTAAAATGGGAATGAAAAACCAACTCTCGAATCTAAAGTACAAAAATAGCTTCCTTCTGTTGAAAAATGTAAACTTGAGAACAACAAGTTTCACTTTTACTGTGTTTGCTATAAAGAAATAATAACGACATTTTAATCCTCTATTGCAAAACGTTTAATTTCTCAGCAATAGATTATAAATTTTCTTTAAAAATAATTGTTGAAGTTTTTTCCAAAACATACGCACGTGTTATCGGAATGGAAAAGTTTGTTTAAGGAGGTCATTTCAAATGAGGAAAACAAAATGAAAATCAAATCATTATTTTCATTTTTACTACTGATTAAAAAACTATTATTCAGATATACTGCAGTTTTAATACATAATACATACACTACAAAGCATAAAATTATTCATTACTTCAGAAGCTAAATATGTTTCTAAATATAGTTGCTCATTCCTCATGATAAGAATATTGTGTTGCAGGATATTTTAAATTTATTTCTGAAAATCAGATATAGTATTTTCTTCTCCTCTACTTCTTGCGAACTGGTCCAAATGCATTGCTTCTATGTTCTATCGTACGTTATCTTTCAGAAAAAAGCACGTAAAAAATGTATATATTGAAAAACTTTAGCTAATATAGAAATCTTTTTAATTTAAAATTCAAGAAATCTTATCATAATTGCCTTTTTGGCTTTTTTTATTTTTTATTTTTAAACCTGGGTTTTGGTTGAAATAATACTTAATTTCTTGCTAATAATGCTGAAACCGTTCTTTAAACTTGAAACTTGAAAAGCTTTGACAACTTCTCTTTTTCCAGTTACATTCTAGTCAGAATCCTGCAGCTTGTAATCATCATCCATCGAATTAAAGTTAGCTGCCATCGCTACAGCATAAGGGACTACAAAAGACGTAGTATTTGAGTCTCTATACCGAGCTGCTGTCTGAGATCCATTCCGAATGCTTGGTGTGACTACTAATGGAGAGTCAGCCTCAGATCAATATGTACTGACTTCTCCAAATTTGACACTTTACTGTACGAACTCAAGATTGTTTCGAGCCCATTGTTCTCCCAGATGCTAATTTACTTAGTACCAATGTGCAGGGTGGACGAACGAGTGAGTAAACAGTTAAGCACAATTATATTTACAATAATTGGCAACATCATTCAAAACCGCAGCATTTCGCACATGGCACATGCCAGTAAAGACATTTTAATTGATGAGTGTAATTTTGTTTTGAAAAAGCACCCCCAAATTGCGCTAGAGTTTCTTTTTTTAGAGTATGGGAAGGGGGGAGTGAGGATAAATTAATCTTGTGAATGAACGCGTCATCAATGGACAAACGCCTCAATTTCTAATCGTTTTGTTTTTGGAATTGTTAGAAAGAAGTTGCAACTAAAGGGAAAAAAAATGGAATCCTGTTAAAAAATCGAAAAAGAAAAAAAGCTGTTCATTCACTGGTTTCTCTATCGAGTGGAGACAACCCTCCCCGCCCCCCTTTTTTTTTAAATCTCATTGACGCACCTCATCTTAATATTCCTCGAGGGGCAGAACGCATATAAAACTTTAATATATATTTGACTTTTTTTTCTGGAGAACATGGGAAAAGTACGGGAAAAGAAGAAAAATTACAAATCAAGAATTTCTATCAGCATAACTGAAAGCTTACTTTATCAATACGAAGTTTCCATCTTTCTTTTAGAAACCAATTTCTGACCATTTGGAATTACATTTGCAGCACTCATTCTTAATGCCGAATGAATATGATAAATAGTTTTGGAAGTTCCCAGAACATAATTTACGATTCGTAATATCGAACGGGTCACGTGCATCAGCTTCACGGGTGACATGTGGGGCGCGGGCCGTAAGCTGAGCACTGCTGGCTAACCTATTATAAAATTGAGATGGACCGCAGGGAGGAAAGTAGGGGAATATGGGGCAAAGTGAAATGGTGAAATATTTACTCCGCTTTTAGCGCCACCTATCTGGTAATATTTTGAATATGTAGTAACACGTGTAGTCTATTCCAGTCAAGATAAAGTTACCTCTGAAAATCAAAGAATATGATACTAAAACCAATTTTCAAAAATTGATACTCATATTGTAATATTTTGTAAGTCAAAAATTATTTTTGTTAATATTAAATGATAAAGTTCTTGTTATTAATGTTTTAAATATTTATTGAGATCTACTAATATTCGGTGAAGTATTTATTTGTTTAATATTAAGCTTACTTGTGTTTAAGAAATTTGTGCAGTTATTCGAGTGCATGCGGGGCAAAGTGGATGGGGTAAGTTTATTCCATTTACTTTTTCAATATTTTATCAAATCTTTCACGTGATTATTTTTTATTTATTGTATTTACATTCTTTCATTTAATAATTCCCTTATATTCATTCATTCCCTAATTTTCTAATTCGTTCACTATTTTATTCACTCATTTATTTTTTCTGGTACATTAATTAATTAATTAATTTTTTTATATTAAATAGTTTATTTTTTCGTTTTATATTTATTTATTCACTCATTCTTTTATTTATTCATCCATTTGATCAAAAATATCTTCAATAATAAAATAAAGAATATTTCATTCGAAAATAATTCCATTTTTCACTTTGCCCCATGGAAAAAAAAGTAAAAAATATCCTTCTTTTTTTGGAGGTACAAAGTTACTGCCAAGAATAAAAAATGTTTCAGTGCAAATTTTATTATAAAAAATATTTTTCCTTCTTTATAAACCGTAAATTTTTGAACAAAATTCCAATTTGTTCATGCTGAAAAAAGTAAGCGATCTTAACTATTTCACTTTGCCCCACATTCCCCTACTTGTTACTCCCACAGCGGTTCTTAAACTTACGTTGTCTACGGATCCCCTCTAGAAACGACATTTTTGTTGTGGAACCTTACCAAAACCAGGCATTTTATTTCGTTCTTAAGACTTAATTTCCTACTTAATAATAATAATAATAATAAAACCAACAGTAAAGAAAATGGAAAAGGACACAAATCATCATACATTAAACTCGCATTTCTATCAAAATGGAAATCTATACTTGCAACTACCGGTAAATTAAATTTTAGGCCCCAAATTAAGGTTCGTATCCTACTTATTTTTACTGAACTGTAATTCTTGCAAAGGATTTTTTGCACAATGGTTCAGACCGCGAGAATATCTATATCGAGAAGTATAAGTGAATATTTACCCTTGCTGACTTACATGATGAGTGGATTTGTATAATTCAATTGTTGCAGTTGTTCCCCGAAACAAGACTTAAGAAAATAATTCTGAAAACTGCTTTTTAGAGACATTAAATGTTTCAAAAAGAAAAAGCGGCCGATAATTTTAATGTTTTTTTAAAAATTTTAATATATATGTAGATACCAGTGGTTTGTCTTTTGCATCAGATTTGTATTTGAAACAAGATCACATATTACTCTTTCAAACAATTAATAGACTTACTAACTGTGCTCCCTGCTTTTTGCAAATGACATCGGAGTTTGGGAGGCTTTATTCTTTCATTTTATTTTTTTATTTAGTTACTTTATTATTATTCTACTTATTTTATGTTTTTACAGCCAAATTTCTATGTAAGCACAGCTGAACGTAGGGCTGGTCACGAGTAGTAATTCTATTTCAGCTACGTGATTCCTCGACGTAGAATTGTCACAACAATACCAAAAGTTTCAGTTTATTTTTTTCCCCTTTGTTGAAAAAAAAAATCGATAATTGCTTTCTAGTAATTGTTTAGTTATGTTAATAAAAAGTTAAGTAATAATAAATGCGAATAATCTCGACCATGTAAGATTATTAATAATAATGTGTAATTTGAATTGGAGCAAAAACTTGGATAATGTAAGTCAAAATTGTTCGTGGACCCCTGGTAAGGGCTACGTGGAATACAGGGGAGGGTCCATAGTTTGAGCACCTGTGAACTACCAGATTCTTGTCCTTCTCCATCTTACGTACTGTTTCGACCAATTTCTGAATGAAAAATCTAGGGAAAAAAATAAAATGTTTTTGCTGTAACCAAATAATTTAACAAATAAATAATATAAATGCAGCATAAATTTTATTTTAAAAGCATGAAGCAGTGTCCAGGTTTACTTAACGTGCAGAGCTAACGACTAATCCTATGCGCTGTCACTTTTACCCCTGTAAGATTTTCGCACCTCCACTTACGGAGCGATATGGTGCGAGCTCTATTCAGATTACAACACGCATGTTTCGAATCCACTATTTTTCGATGCAAATTCATTGTATTTTGGTCGAGGCTTAGTAGTTGGAGTTTCAAATATTTCACAACAAAGTAAGCTCCATGTCAAGCCAAATAATTAGATGATCTGTCGATCAACCAAAGACATTATTTTTCATTGTTAAGTTAAAAACTGTGGTAAAACTTTTTGCAAAAGCGTTTGTTTGAGAAAGTATACAGTCACCCACTTTCCTGTTAGCTTTGAGTTTAAATATCACCAGTACATTTTAGCACCATTACTGCGTATATTTTGTTTGTTTTTTAATTTTTGAACTGTTTTAGCAACACATATGGTTTTATTAATAGTGAAAGGTAATCAATTTTGCTTTTCTTTTCCTGAAAAAAAAAAGTGCAACTATTAATACTTTTAGCCGTAATTTAAGTTGCGTTAAAGTCTGAATTGATTGTTATTTAATCGATCACATGAAGTTCTCAATTCGCTACCTGAGAACACTTTTAACTCGGAGGAAGTCTTGTAGCAAACTGAGGAAATCTTTGTTAGAATCTTGATATGAATGCTTTCGGCATATACCTTTTAATAGTAGCGAAACATCTAATGACAAAGATCGTACTATTTCTATAAATACTTTAAAAAAGTTTTTGCTGCAGGAAGTATAAAAAGGGCGAAAATGTTTCCCTCTAAATGGGTAGGGCAGATAAGAAAGATGCACAAAATACAAACTCCTACCTTTGCTCTTGGTAGGATCAGGGGAGAAAAAAGAAAGAAAGAAGCCCACAACGCGTCAAATAATAAGAAAAATAACTTTACTTTTTAACTGAAGATTTGGGTTTTATCGTTTCTGTTAAGCACGCAGTTTTTCCCTCGTCGCCTAAATTCTTGAGACATTTCTACTAGTAGTGCATGCGATACACGTGTCACCTGACCTCAATATCTTAAGATTTGCCATCGATGCCACTTTTCGGGACTCTAAATTAAGTGTAAACAAACGAAAAGTGAAAGCTGGGTGGAAAGGAGAAAGAGAAGTCGCTGCATTTCTTGCCGACATCTTATCTTTTGATCGTTTTTTATTATTTGTCGACCTATTTTCAATCTCTTCACTCTTCCTGTCGTGAAACCCACCATCAAGAGTGTCGTTAGCAGAAGAAGACGACTTGTTCTTTGGAAAACAGTGTAAAAAATAGTTGACAAACGAGATTTAAAACAACGAGCGGTCTGAAAAGGAACTTGATTTCCTTTGTTGAGCTTTGCTTTGCTGTTCCTTTGACGTATGGTGTCAGGGGCGCTCCGATCTCAAATTTTTGGTAGGGTGGCAATTCTCAATTTGCTGCATGGAGCTTCAAATTTTACCGAATAAAAATCCAAATTTTGCCGAATCATGATAATTTTGTCGAATGGAAATCCAAATTTTGCCGAATGATGATAATTTTGCCGAATAGAACACCCAAGTTTTTCCGAATTGTCAGGCAAAGTTTACCGAATAAGGATATTTTTGGGAGGTTACAGTGACCTCCCATTGGGGCCCCCCTGATTCAATATCAAAAAGAAAACGGCCTTTTGTTGTTTCTTAATTTTAGCTCTACAAGGTAATAACTTTCAAAAGGCGATAGTTTTGAAGGAGATGAATTTAATCCGATTTTTTCGAACCGGGGGAAATACTCGAAATTGCTGCCCTTACTCATCATCCTTCAAGTTTTTACATCTAGTTCCAACGAAGAAATCACTGAAATGGGGTGAATTTGCCGCCCCCCATAAATTGCCCTTGCTCCCTTCGAGATCCGGCACTAATTAAAGTTACCGGTCATTTAATTTTTTGAAGGAACAAAGTCGATGTTCTGACAGTTCTCATTTCAAAACTATCTCCTTGTCTTTCAGTACTAGACCACATTAGGGTTTCTAGGGTTGTTCCTGGACAACAATTATATTGAGAAATTCTTTAAAATTGTTTTTTTTTCTTTTACATTACAAACATTTTTTAACAAAAAAAAATTCTAGAGATAACTATCCAATGTTTTTTTTTCTTGCTAAAACTTTGATTTGTTTTGAAAAAAAACAAAAATTTGTCACTAATTAATTAGATTAAATTATTATTATGCTTTAAAATTCTCTAACTTGCATCAGCTGCTTCAGCGTCCATTACAATCAATATGGAATTACATCATATTACATCATTCCTTGGGCGATTCTTGAGCATTAGTTAATAATAACTACTTACCTGTGGATTTGTCACAAACAATTTTATAAACAGAAAGGTACTTCCTTTAGCTTTTCTGATGCCAAAATTGGTAACTCTAGCTTAGATAGACTTCATGATTGTTGAGCAAGTTCGGTTTCAATTCAGGAACTGCCCCTGTCAACTCTGGTAATTAGAAATAGAATTCTGGTATAGAATTGGAAAATTGAAGTTTTTGAATCAACAATCCCCCCCCCCTTTTTTTAAAGTCTCCAGCAATTTTTAAATCACGGATATTGTACTCCTTTAGATAAGCAGTAAATCATATGACTAGTGACTATTCTAACATGACAGTGGTACGTGCAATGATACTATAACACGTAAAATTTTACAGCACCAAACCATAATTTTTTGTTTTCAGATTGTATTCAATGTGGAACAAGGCCTTTTTTTCACTTCTCTTGCATATTGAAAATTTCTCTTACATATTCTCATTACTAAATGAAAGATATAATTTCTGTAAACTACGTGCTATATAGCGTGTGTTGAACTTTAGTTGTATTAAACACTTTTTAGGGTGAAACATTGCAGCACCATCGACATAATGGGTTGATTTTGGCACACTTAAGGGTACAATTGGGTTCCGTATGGCACCATATGGCACCTCTATGGGTGCCATTAGGTTCTCTCTGGCACCTTTAAATATGCCATAGGGAATCAAAGGGCACTCTTATGGGGGCAGTTTGAATCGCCTTTAAAAGATGCCACATTCAACCCTCAGTTTTAATGCATACATTTTTTTCATACATAGAAGTTGGACCTCGTGAGTCTAGTCAGTTTGTCAATGTGGATTATGATTTGAGACACTTTTCATGTTTAGCTGAGCGAAGTTTTAGCATACAAGCCGTGTATCTGAGAGATACGAGAGGCTTCTGAAGTAAATTCTTGTTACATCCGATTTTCTATGTCTTGGTATTAGAAATTTTAATTGCAGTGGAGCACCGTTTAAACGCTTTCTATTAGCCGTTCCTAAAAAACGTATAGTATTAAAGTCAAAAATAATAAAGTAAACAGAAAATCGAATACAACTAAAACTTACTAAATAGCCGCGTGTATCTCTCAGATACAAACGGCAGATGTGCAGACTTCTACTGATGCTGGAAAAATTCAAAGTACGACTACAAGGGAGGAGGAAGAATAGCTAAAGTCAGACATTCTTAACACTATTGAGTAAAGCTATAAAACGAAACTACGTCTCATTGTATCTCTCAGATACGCGCGCCCGCTTTAAGATTTAATAGAGTCGTTTTACTTTTACGTCTGTCACATCAAATAGTGAGCAAAATGTTATCAGCTTGTTTCAATATGCTTCCTTGCTGGAGTGTAAAGCAGTTCAATTTGGAGCAAAAATGACATTTTGCGGCTGCTTTGGAGAAGATATCGTTTCAAGATTTAAAAGAAAAAGGTTAGCACTTATTCACTAAATTGGGATTTATGAATTTATCTTACAAGAATCATTTAGATCTATGTCTATGTATGTATTTATGCATGCATATATGTATATGAGTGTGTAAGCAGGATGGACTACATAAAAACACTGTTTAAACAGGGAGCAAATAAAACCGTTGTTCCAATAAAGGGACATAGTGATGCAAGATTTAAAAAAAAAAAAAAAAAAAAAAAAAAAAACAATCGTTTCCATCAAGTTCTGAAAACAACTCTCAAGTTCTTGTTTTTTTCATATTGTACATTATCCCATGCCGTGCTTAAATATATATATTTTTTTCCTGTTTAACCGCACAAGTTTTACTTGGCCCACCTTGTGTACACACATAACTTGCTTTTATCGTCTGCAGAGAGAGAGAGAGAGAGAGCGTTTCCCCCCCCCCTAAAAGATCATCTTTTCAGATTATAAAAATAATGAAAATTCATTTTCATTCTACACAACTTTTATTACGAAAAGAATACAAAAGCATGAGCCGGATCTGTATCTGTTAAATACAAAACATCGGTTTAATTGGAGTGATTTTTTTTCGGAGCCGCCATTGGCCGAGACGATTATCATCCATCCAGTTCGAACAAAAGAGCAGATTACATCCCTCATCGCCTGGAGCAGAAAGAAAGCGCATTCTCTCCTCCTCCCTCTGTGTGAGAACAAGAAAATACTTCCTTAAGACTGACATGAAAAAGGGGCCAAGCGCAATAAAATCGTCTGCAGAAAACACAACCTGTCCGAGGGCCCCTCTCGACCTTTGGCCTCTTTTCAAGTGGAACGCTTCGGATCAAATAAATAAAAGTATCTTTCCTTCCGTTGTTGCAAAAGTTTAGAATCACGACAAATGCCAACTTAATGTGGAACCAGAACTAAAGATATACTTCCGGTTTTTGGCCCCTGAAAGACGAGACAATCAGAAAAATATACTATTACTAAAAAATTGTACAGTACAGTTCTGAGAATCTGTAGAGAGAAAGAAGAAACTTTTTTTTTTAAATTAGATATCTCCTGTATAAATATTATCAATTGTTAGGTACTTATCAGAATAATAAGCCTTACTAAAATTACGTTTAATCGAAATTCACTCAATCTGAAGACAGTTATAAATGTTTCACATTCATGTGTTGTTCATATAAATAAAAGAATGAATGAATAAATTACTAGATAAATAAACAAAGAACGAATGAATAATAAATTAATTAATATATGAAAAAAGAAAATGATAGTGAATGAATAAAAAAATAAGTGAATGAATGAATAAATACGGGAATCTTTACTAATAATAAAGCTGAATGTCTCTGTCTGTCCGGATCTCTGTCTGTCAGGATCTCTGTGACGCGCACAGCGCCTACACCGTTCGGCCGATTTTCATGAAATTTGGCACAAAGTTAGTTTGTAGCATGGGGGTGTGCACCTCGAAGCGATTTTTCGAAAATTCGATGTGGTTCTTTTTTTATTCCAATTTTAAGAACAGAATAATCATAAAAAGGACGAGTAAATTACGAAATTATCATGACGTGGAACTGTAACATGGGCACAAGCCAATTGGCGAGAAAATTCACCATGCATTATTTGTTAATATACAGGTGAACCAAAAGACCTTTTAATTTTCTATTACGGGCAAAGCCGTGCGGGTACCACTAGTTTTTTAATAAAGGAATGCAAATTAATTCATTAATAAATGTTTATGTAAGTGATTGGACAAAGTATTGAATAATTAAAGAAGTGCCGAACTTCACTTTGCCCCTTTCACTTAACCCGCATGTTCTTGACTAATTGAACGAAGCATTTGAAATACAAATTAGCTAAAAATTAAATAAATAAATACTGCACCGAATTTTCGCATGTCTCATTTCATATTGCCCACTTCATATAACTTCATAACGCTAATAACAAGAACTTAGTCATTTTACATAAACAAAAATAATTTTTGACTTACAAAAAAATATTACAATATGAATATCAATTTTTAGAAATTGCTTGTATTATCATATGCTTTAATATCCAGAAGTAGCGTTATTTGTACTGGAATAGACTTTACATGCGGCTACAACGTAAAAATATTACCAGATAGGTGGCGCTAAAAGCAGAGCAAATATTTCATCCTTTCACTTTGCCACACATTCCCTCACTTTATGTCCCGCGATTTTAATTCAATCTTTCTCAAAATTTTAAAAGAAGAAAATATGAAAAAAAATTACAATGCTGCCACCTATTTGTCGAATCAACTAATCAAAATGTTCCAAAATATATATACATATATATTTCTTTGGATGTCTCAATGACCTCCGGTGACTTCCCATGTGGGCAAACCTGGAGAGGTGGGGGGGGGGGGCGCAATTTCTTTAGTTCGCAATGGGCGCTAGACCCCATAGTTACGCTACTGTTTCAGAGTCGGCCTTATTAGAGACTTTTCACACGGAACTATGTTTTTTTATTTTTTATGCTTCATTTAATAGATTTACAAAATCTGGAGCCAATTTAATCATAAATGAGTTAGGTATTAGGCCCTGATGTTGAGATTAGCTTTATTTGATGCACTTATTTTTTTTATTAAAAATTTTTTTCAAATGCCTTAAATGATTTCAGTTTTATATGCATAAACTGTCAATTACTGTTTTCATTCCTCTTTTAAAACACTTAAAATTCGATCTACAGTTTTGTACTTGACCCAAATTAAAGCAAATATTGTTCCGTTAAGAAAGATAAATTTACTTTTCTGTAAAACAGCTCTTAAATTATTCGTAAACATAATTCTACGTTCCTTATTGCACTTTATCTACCGAAGCGAGACAAAATCGTTGGCATTTTTGCTCAAACAGTAGTTTCGGCTACAGTTACAGGGAAAACAGGAAAAAAAAAAAAAAAACGATAGAAAAGGAATTCTCGTGTTTCCTTTTGAGGCTGCGTAACTGAATTTAAATTGTTTGGAAATGAAGGAAAAAATCATTTCCTCAGAATTCCTACAAATAAATTTATTCAACTGGTTAAGCGAATGGAAATCGTTTGGTCTTTTGTGTTTGTTTTCTTTTGTTCTGTCTGAGTAGCATGTTTTACTATAGTTCCTTTCTTCTCAATGTGTGATGTATACAATAAGTGCTTTTTGTTGTGGCTTCAAATTTATCTTTACGTTCTTAAAATTATAATTTCGAAAATCATTTACTGGTGTCAGAATCTAAATTGTAAATTTCTCTTGGAGCCCAAAAAAATTCTTTGTTCTTTATCTGGAAATCATTTTTATGAATTTGTTGATTTTTCGGTTACTTCACTTCACTGAGATTTTCTTTTCTTTGTTTTCTTACTAAAATTCTTCTTCTCTTTAGCGTTTTGTTTTTTAGGTCCACACCACTGGTTGATTTTTAGATCCGCACTTGGTTAAAAACTGGTTTTTGATCTACACTACTTGCGCGCGTAAACGAGTGACCATGCCAGTTTAGTTCAAACCATTCCCCTCCCCCATGCATTTTTTTGTGTAACTTAATTTAATATGTTTGTTAATCTACGATTTGCTTGAGTATGTATGTAATCCTTTTGTTATAATAAGCAATCACATTTTAGCTCTTTCACATTTTTGCGTACACTGTTATCGGTTTTAGCTACAGTTTAAATGATTGCGACTGCTATTGTTTTTTTAAGCTATTGCATCCACTACTATAGTTTTTGCCTATTTTTTGGACTATCCGCAAAATTTGCTTATCCGCGGATACTGTTCCGTTCTATTCCACGGATAATCAGGAGTTTTCCGTGTGGATTCAATAAAACTGCGATAATTTTATCCATGGTCATATCATCGATATGTTCACATGCTAGGTGTTTCAGGGCTTGTTGCCATGATGCGATTGCTCTGCGTTACATCTGTCAATGGTTTGAACTAACCCGCGTTAGAGATGTAGTAAGCGATCTACAAAAGAATGGTTGCGACAAAAGAATAACCGAATTTTAAAAATTCATACCATCGTAACAATTACATATATTGAAACAATTGATACATGAAATTCTAGAAAAAATGATTCCTCCCCCCCCCCTCCAACTAAGTTCAACTGTCCAAATGACCAATTCGCGCCTCCAATAAACTATAGGGGGCGCTGCAGCTACTGTACAATGGCGGATGAAAAAGGTAAAACAAACAAATGCCGTATCTTATAACTTGCTTTGACGCTTAGTGAATGACAGATTTTTTTTCATTGTGTATGTTGGAAGCTTTCTTTTCTATTCTTCTGAAATTACATTACACCATAAACTGTCTGAAGCATGTAATTTACCCAAAAGAAAACACATGGAATGGAATGTTTTACCTTTTTCTTTAGTATTATTAACACCGCAAGGTAGCGTATTCGAGCTCTGGAGTTGCGAATGTGTGCGCACACGGAGCAAATATTCAATCGCAAGTGTTTTAGAACACGACAAACAACTTGGTCTTTTTTTTTTTTTGTGTTAACCCTGAGTGTCCTGTTATAGCCTTTTAAATGAAAAATGGTTACATTGTCCCGTACGTGACACCTCATATATTCATTAAAAAATAACAATTTAATGCCTTAATGAACAAAATTTCGTTGCTTAAGAAATCACAAAGGTATTTGATTTGATTTCTCAAGCAAAACATTTCGTCATGACCTTTTAAAACTATCACTTTTCAATGAATATGAAATGTTACTTGTGGTACAAAATGCCTACTTTTTCGTGGAATCAATTATTATTCTTCAGCAAATGAGATGTATTTCCTATACATTGGAACCTTTGCTTTCAAAACCTAGAAGTTATTTCGTCATTGCTCTTTCAATAGAGCAAAAATATTAACTAATTCATAAAGTAAATGCCAAAAGGTTGACTATGGATGTCCCGTACGTGCAAATAAATTAAATTTTACGTAACAAAACTTATATCAAAATTATCTCTATGAAAGGTAAAGATTAAAAGATGTGCTTTTTTCCCGGTTTAATAAAATATTAAAATATATAACAAAATGCTAATGAAACTATTGAGTGTGATTGTTCCGCACACGTGACGGTGGAATGCATCTTACATCTTTCTTGCGACACAAACCGAACCAACCTGAGATTGCTGGAAACAATAGAAAACTCAAATAATATTTTAAAGTAGAGCTGCGGCACAACTTAATTTTATGCAGGGCAATGGAGTCGGAGTCGAAGAGTTCTTATCGGACTGATTTTGGGGTAAAGGAGTTGAAGTCGGAGTCGGGAGTCAAAGGTTTAAAATTTCAAGAGTCAGAGTCGGAGTCGGTCATTTTCCCCCTTGAGTCCACAACTCTGCCTGTACTTGCAGAGTCAGAGTCGGAGTCCGAGTGATTTTGAGGCAAAGGAGCTGGAGTCCGAGTCGAGGCTCCGAAATTCCCAGAGTCGGAGTCAGTCATTTTCCCTCTGAATCCGCAGTCCTAATTTTATGTAGGAAATTTAAAAGCGTTCATATAATCCCCAGAGTAACATAATAAACGTAAACAGGAAAAGGATTGACTGGGAATGTTTCGGGTAAAAACCGGTGAGTGCCATCCATCTATATTGATGATACACCAGCTTCTTATATACACAAAGATAACATTGTAAATATTTCCCTAGATGAAATACAGCAACCTGATAGATTCCCATAATATCAGGAGCAGCCATGACTTATGATGCCATGAATCCCCGAATATTGGCCTCAAGTTGATCTCTTAAGCAAACAGGTGTTCCTTTTTTAGAGGGGCATTGTAGGGGCACCTTCTATTATATCCTTAGTCAAAACGTTCCACCCTATTCCTTGCGTTATTATTTTTATGGGAACCTAAGAGTGAACTTTGAAGGCGCCCCACTGAATCACACGATTAATATAATCGAGGATCAGAGAAAGTACAAGTTGATATAAGAAGAAGGTGGCTGAAGCCAGGTGTTATTTTTAAAGTTTAAAACTTGACAATGAAATGAAAATATTCTTCCGCAATAAAATGAATTTGTGGAGTATGCTTTTAAAATGTTGAATGCTCTAAGTCAGAGATATCCAACCGACGACCCGCTTGCCACATCCAGCCCACAAAACAAATATTGTCCGACTAGCAAAAAGTTTACAAACTGAAAACATTTTTTTTTCTAATTTGAAAATATGTTTTCTATAACACATTTTTAGAGAAATTTAAAGAAGTGTATGTGGGCACTATTGCTAACTGGCCCGTCTGAACTAAAATTTGTTGTATTGTTTACTCACCTAGCCTAAAAATTTTATAATGTGACCCTTGAAGAAAAAAGGTTAGAGTCCCCTGCTGTAAGTTAATTGATTTAATTAAAACTTGGTAAGATTTTGGCTTGCGAATGTTGATTGGATACATCAAAATGTGACATAGTTTTGAATTTTATTTTCTGATCCCAAAGTGCGGGTAAGGGACAGGTTTCTTTCTGTAAGAGGCAGATTTAATTTTATGCTGCGAATCGTTTACGCATGTACCATTTTGCAATTAATGAAGCCCGGAATCTTCCTTAACTTTTCGATCCTAAACTATTTATTCAAACCCATAATTTATCAAGGTTTTATTTTATTACTCTGTAATTCGAGAAAAATGGGCTGTAGAGACCAATTATTTCGTTTGGAAGCAGTGTAAACAAATGTCTTCTTCTTTTAACACCAAGGAATTTTTTGCTTTACCTTCAGACAACCGTTTAAGTGTTTACGTTAGACATGTTGTCGACTTTCGATTCTCATTTGTTTTATCCTTAGGCAATTATTCTGAATCAATTTTAGACACTCACTTCCTTATCTTTAATTTTTTTTCTTTATTTTTACCCCCAGACATATACCTAATCTTTTCGCAAACTTTTGCAAATTCTCTTTAAGAATATACTTTAATCACCCTTCGGCACATTTGAACAATATTTTTTACAAGCATTGCTTTAACTTTGTTTGCAAGCAAATTTGAATAATTTCGCATTTAGGTGTTAACTTAACTTGCGAAAACACACGCCTTTTTCTGAACCAAGTGAATTTCTTATAAAGTGAACGAAAAACTCATAAGGCGAATTTTGCTGGATTGCTTTTGCCCTCAAGTCAATTTAAATGATTTTACTACAAGTAAATTACAATAATTTAACTATTAAGAATTTCATTAACTTAGTAATAATGCAATTTCATCAACTTACTTTTTTTTCGAATTTACTTTAATTTATGAAGCACTTCCTTTACTTACGTTTTTAGCTGTTGGAATAGTTTTAGCTTTAGACATATACACTACAATAAACTCTTAAATCCCAAATTTGAAGTACATTTTAATGAGTTTAATTGTTAGGTAAACTTTAATAACCTTCTCCTAATAAAAGCTCAGGAAATTATCCTTCGGATGAGAATAATTTCAAACCCCCAATTTAAGAAAAAGTTCATGAATTTTTCTTTGAGGCATGCAGTTTATGTTTGTTATAGATAGCTTTAAATTAATAGGTTTTTGTTATTACGTTTTACTTCACTTCTAACCACCAATTTTTATTCTTAGGGGAAAATTGCAACCAAAGAAAGTAAGCACTTGTTATTCAAGCATAATGGAATCAAAAATACTACTTCCGAATTTAGGAATTAATTTTCGTTAACAGCAACGTTGTCATCTAGTTTTCAATAATTTACATTGCAGGGGAATGTGGGGCAATAATGAAAAATAAAATATTTTTGTAATCAAATACAGTTGAGTCTCGACTTACGCGAGGGAGGCGTTCCAAGACCCCTAGCGTAAGTCGATATTTCGCGTTGTGGAAAAAAGCGTGCATACGTAGGCTTGCCAGACGTCCCGGATTTCCGGCAAAATCCCGGTGTTCCGGCCAGTTTACTTGCACGTCCCGGAAAAACATAAATTTGATTAAGTGACCCAAAAAGGTCTAAAAATTATTAACCGTGAAGGATTATTTTGGATAATTACTTTGCCATTTAAAACATGGACTTGTAAAATTAATATCGAATCAGCTTGTGAGGATTTTAACAATAACATTAAAACCAAAAAAGAGTTTCTAAGAAAAAATTCTTGTGAATGAAAAATACATGTGAATATTGTTCAAGTTTTTGTTCCTGATTCAAAGTATTTCTTCCTAATGAAGTAACTAACAAATATTAACAGGTAAGAAGTAAAATATTTAAATTTATCTGCTTGTATCATTTATTATTACCCCTGGTTTAGGCTCATAATTATTATTTATTCATAGCATTGAGAATGAACTACCCTCTAAAACACGCTAAAAACCAGCCAGGGGTGTGTTCCCTTCAAGGATGTTTTTGTTAGCATATTTCAAAAGTTTTTTTTTGGGGGGGGGGAGGGTTAGAACTTTCTTTTTGTTTCTGAAAATTTTACACTGTCTTCGGACATTTCCTTGAGTACACTATCACCCCTGGTTCCCTTTTGAATACTCGTGACGGGGGAGGGGGGGGGGGAATCCCAGTGTCCCGGTTGAACATTTCAGAAATCTGGCAAGCCTATGCATACGAATTTTTTGTTAACATACCTAGCTATTTCGGGCCTTTTGTAGACTCATTTCTTTGAAAATTTAAGCTTTTAAAACAAAAGAATTCTTGAGAAGAATTTTGAGATAATATTTTGACTTATTAATAATTTAGTCGTCAAGTAAGTTGTCTGACTGCTATTCATCGTTGAAAAATAATGTCATTTTCTGTGAACGTTCTATCAAAATAATGCACATCACGGCTCATTTTTAAATTATGGCATTTTTCATTTATAACCGTGATGTATTTTTATCGGAGCATATGTTAATTCCACTTGAATTCTAGCTGAAATGCTGCTCTCATATCACACAAGAACGCCATATTTCTCCAACTTTGACTCGGCAGTAACTCCATTACCAAGCTATTCCAAAATGCATAAAATTACTTTTGAAGTCAAGCCTTTCCACACTTTCTTGTTATTAATCGTTGTACGAAGGGGCTGTGAATATTCAAGCAAAGGAACTCCTTTCACATTCCCTTCGCCCTAATGAAGGCAAAGTTTCGATTTTGTGAGTTCTGAGAGCAATTTTAATGGCAAGGCCTCTTAGTAATCAGTTTCAGGATCTGTTAGACTTTGTTGCCAGATTCGCCAGTATTGATATTGCATTAAAATTCTTGATGCCGGTAATGGATAAAGCGCTGGAGATATCGATTTGCGGGGGAGTTCTTTTTACATTTTTTTAAATGACTTCATTTACATTTTCTTCGAAAGCACGTTTCGTCGTTCTTTATATTTATTCTTTGCTTTTGTGGCAGTACCATTAATTATTATAAGGGTATAAAAAACTCAAAACGCTTTTTCATCTCGAAGGAAGGGAAGTCTTTTTGATTTTTCGAAACTTAGTTTTCTAAAGCGTAATTAGTGAGAATTAACTTTTTTAGTGTTTCATCAATTTCGGTTTTCAAAAAATTGTACATGGTTTAGTAACTCAATCATATAGTACACCTTTCTGATTTTTTTGTAATTGAAGATTATTTTGATTGATTAACTATTTAATGTATCACTGTATAAAAGTTATCAGTTCTGTAGAGCTACGTTAAATGAACATTTTGTTACAAGTTAAATCGAAAGGAAGGAATTCTTAAGATTTTTCAAACTAATTGAACTATAAAAAAAATATCGTCTCTTAATTCTCCTCAGTATTTTTCATTAAAAAATCAATGCTTTCTTCAAATATTTTTAGCCAACAAGAAATTGAATTAATTTGTCTAGCTAAGGAGAAGTGCAAATTATTCATAATGCTTTTTAAAATATCATTAGTTGCTTTAATTAAAAATTTGAAGAACTTTTAACGCATATAAAAACTTATTAAATCTAAAAATGATGTTGAAATGTAAAACATCTGGATATAAACTCTTTAAATGTTTAACTGCACACAGTTGCTTGTTGACAAACCAAGGCCCGACGAGAGGCCATGTCAGCCTAGTCGGAAACTAGGGGCCCTGTTAGGAACCAGAGTAGCATTAATTTAATAAATTTTATTGAAATAGACGTCCCTCTTTCAGTTTCAACTTTGCAATAAGGCAATATTTTGACTTCAATAAACAACATAGCTGAAGTGTCTTTTAGGAAATAATTACATTAATCCCGTAAAAAATGAGAGTGATCCTTTTGCTTGTTCTGGGATCAAATAACGTGGAGTTTATCCCTGATTAGCAGTGAAACATCATATTTCTTATTACATGGTAAATACCTTTTGTTCAGTGCTCGTGGTTTGGTAACGCGTAATGTCAAGTATCATGTTCATCAAGGATTAAGCAGCATGATTAGTCTTGGTTGGTTGCTCAGTGACAACCTAATGAGTCTTCAGTTTTTCTGATTTCTTTAAACTATAATTAGAGATAAATTGCTCCTGAAATTACATAGAAACTATGATTATTGCTTCATGATCTTGGATAATTAGTAATGAAACTCAACAAAAAGCGTCAATGAAGATTACGTTTAATAGTGGTTCAGAGAACCGATTAATTGAATATTTCACGTACGACAAGTGTATTGAATGTTTTTACTGAATCTTATTTCGTTGCAGCACAGTAAAAACTAGAAGAGTGAATGATTTGGGTGAATCTCTTTTTTAACAAGATTTAGACAGTAATTTCGCTAAGGATTTTACTCAAAACTATGAAATGAGAGACAGTTACCTCGCGGAAAACTATAATTAAAACCTATATAGAAACAGAAACATATCTATTCGATGGACTTTGATTTCTCCAATCGCTTATTCCAAGACGGCCATCTTTGCCGAAACCCAATGATGACCGACAGAGAAGACATTGTACTTTATTGGTTATATAATCTATGCTTTTAGAACCTTATTCTCACATTCCAGTAGCAGCGTGAAATGTAGAAGATGATGTTCCCACGAGATAAGATGCAACCCCCTCCCTTTCAAATCGCATTACACTCAAAATCATTCCCCAATCGGTCACAGACGGAACTCGAAAGAGCAATTAAAATATTTTCACTTCAATTTATGGTCTATCGTTACGGCTACAGTTAAATGAACGCCGTGTGTTCCCCGCGTGGTATTTATTGGTTGGTGTGACTGCATCTGAAACGCAAATCTAACTAATTGCGTTTACAATTACCGGCGACATCATTGCTTCCCAAGAGACAGTCTTCCCATAAGGTTTGATTACTCGGCGAGTGAAACTGTTCGGTAAAAGCGTTCCATAGTTCGAAAGGGTCAAATTAGGTAGTCATTCCATTTTTCCCTGTATTAAGGAATGTTATAGATAAACTTACTTTAATTGTAGTTGTTTACTTTAATTGTGATGCATGTGTCAAAACAGGTCACTAATGCATTTACCAGAAGTAGCAATAAACATTTCTTAATGAATAACATTGGAAATAGTGGCTAGAGTAATAAAAAAATTGAAGACTCTTATCGTAACGAACAATCAAAATGATTCTAAAGCAAATTGCTGTATCCCTATACATTAAGATATAGTCTACAAAGGGGATGAATCGCTTGTATCGCTAAGTGGCAGTTCGTAACTCTAGAAGACACGAAGGTCAACCGCATGCAATGAGGCATGTAACAAGCTAGAGTACAACCAGAGTTATCGTTTTCGTCTGTTACAACTGTCTAATACCCTTAGAAAAACTCCACTCTCAGTTAAGATTAAAGTGTTGATTATATGTTATTATATAATTAAATCATATAAGTCATTCTCCAGAAAACGTAACTTTTGAACGCAAATATTTTTCCATTTAGAAACCTTTTTTTTTTCATTCTGACACGAAAGTGTTACCTACTAGAAGTAACCATAAACAATGGCCCAGCTAAATTCAATTATATTACTCATAAATAAAATAAAAAAATAAATAAAATAAAAAAATGCCTTGTTCACGGAAATAAAAAAAAAAGAAAAAAAAAACACTTCTAATATTTAAAAATCGAGGTCAATTTAATATCAAAGTAGTAATTTTGTTAATTTTGCAAACAATGAGCTATTTTAATGATTAGTGGGAGCATAATATTAAGCTCTCTTAATTGAAGTACGGCTTAATTAGTAGTTTCAAATGTATGTTAAAAATAGTATTTAGAAAATTTGAGGATATACTGGCAGTTTATAAATTTGGTAGAATGCCTATTATTGATGTATTTCTCCTCCCTCAGTTAATTTCACCTCAGAAGTAATGACATTTATAAAGTTTGTCACTGAGGGTGAGATTCACGGAGGTATGGATCTTTCCATTAATATAGGCCTAATATATACATTTTTCATGGAATTTTTCCCCTTCGTTGCTACAATCTGCACATGTTAAGCATATGAAAACATGTTCACTTCTTTTTTTACATTAGTTTACATCCCTGAAATTCAACTTCATGGAAGTGAGAAGTCAGAATAACCACACTAAGTTTTTAAAGCAAAATCTATCTTCTTGTTTTCCGACAAAAATCTCGCAACTTCAACTATGGCTGAAAATAAACAAGGGTACCTTTGTATCATGGAAAATAAAATTTGATGTCATTACTGCCATCTGTTAAGGAAGAATGGCATTTTGTGTTTAAGTAACGTAGGTGAGAATTTATTGTGTGACATGACTCCTTGTCCTTCTAAAACGAACTAAAACACAATATTAAAAAATGAAACAAACTTAAACAATTAGTATTTGAAACACTTGTGAAAGGAATAACTTATAAATAAGTATATACTTTTGATTAAACAAGTTATTATGCAACATAAATAGCCACACAAGGTATGTGACATGCCACGGAGGTGAGAATTCACATGTTGTAAACCAAAACTATAGTAAAATAAAAATTATTATTAAAAAATTATTGACAGGTTAAATATATATATTTTTGATGAAATTAAAAATCATTGTTAAATGAATTGTTCCTTAAAGTTTTTATTGTAAAAAGCGTGTGACAGAAAAGTTACACTTTTTGAAAAATGACCCATATAATCTTCTTTGTTGTGATCATCATATAATAATCTTTATTTAAATCATATACAATCTTTTACTTAAGAAATTGCATCCCGCTCTCCTGTGTTTAACATATCAAGCAACCTCATGCAACGCAAGATTTTATTACAATTACGTTACAAAAAATTAGAGTTGAAATTTAATTGTACTTTTCTATTGTGATCTGTGGACAAAATGCTATTTAATTTGTCTTGGAAGAAAAATAATATTTTAGTTTCAGTTTCTAGGAGCAATTGTGCGTTTCTGTGATAAGTTGATATTACTTCTGTATCTGAGACATTGCGAGAGTTGACGATGAACAGAATTCAGTAAAATGTCATCATCATCAATTTTAGCAGAACTAAGTATTTTGTTGTAATATGTATTATTGCTTGAGTGAGGCTGTCCAGGACTAAGCACAATGTTATTTTCTGCAATTCTGGCGGTAGTGACGTTGAACAAACTTAAGGGCAATTACATAATCAACAATCTTGGTACTTTATAGTCTTCTTAATTTGTTGTTATCTACAATACTGCTCTAGTGAAGATATCCAGAATTAAATACAATGCTATTATATGCTTTTCTGCCATTGTGACGAAGAACCGATTGCAATCTCAGCGTTATTTCCTCATTACACAGGGGAGCTATTTAAAAAAAAAACACCCACACATATACAAATTACCACATATCATGCAGACTCATCAAAATTGGAAAAAGATCAGTATTTTTACGAATACAACTCTTTTACATCAATCAAATCAACATAATAATACAAAAATTTTGCATTTTTGTGTCTCTTTGCGCATAAAATTGAGAAACGCAACAAACCAATTATATCACGCAAACTGCTTGACAAGCTCTCATGGTATCTACGCTCGACAATTGACAGTATCAGCCACAATGATTTACTGTACATGATCACCTTTGAGGTGCATAAGAAGATAAGTCAGTATTTTTCAGTGAAGTTGGAGGTGCTTCCAGCCTCCAAGAAGTTGGTCTTGGATCTTCATTAGAATGGAGTGTTACATGATTCCAAAACACGTGTACGCAATTTTTGTTCCAAACTCTCACTTTATCTTGTTGGTTAACTTCAACGATCGTAATCAACTTTTCCTTAATTCCATATTATTCTCTCCAGGCATTACAACGCAAATCTTTTAATCTTCAGTGTACCCCGTTTTGTCCGAAGACTTAAAGATTACAGCTATTCCTCCATTTTGCATCGAGAGGAAAATAGCATCAATATAAAACTATTGAACAAATAAAAACGTTCCGGAATCAATAAGGAACCGGACATAATGAGGTAAAATCGATAATCATCTGCTACACTTCCGACCGCTTTTTTCCGTCGATGCTAAAACGAGCAACAGGACCGGAAAAACAATGAGATATTTAAAGGCCCGAATCTAACGGTGTACTCCGTCAACCTTGTAAATCCGAATGAAGTGCCATTATCCGCTTCCTGGCTTTAGCTTGGAAACATTTCGTGACGCATCTGGAAGTTTCGGGTGTAACGGATGACATCACATACACAGAGAGGGAAATTATCATACGTAATGTACCTTATTGGGGGAAGGAAGCGGTTGTAATGGATTTGAAGGTTTTTTTTTCTTGATTAAGAATCATGCTTGATGTTGTATCCACCTAATCTCGGGAACATTAACCGAGATAAAGAACGTCTGTTTGATTCTTCTCTGAAATAATTCCGTATTCTTAGCGGCAGAATCGGGAGTTTTAATTGGTGAAAGAACTTGGATGAACCAAAAGATTTTTTAATGTATGAGTTTGAACAAAAAGTGTGTACATTTAACATTTTGTAAGAGCCGGCTGTTTTCGGCGCCTGAGTGAAAATACTTTCTTTGAGCCTTTCTGTTTTTACTAATAATAAAGCTGAAAGTCTGTATGTCTGGATCTCTGGATGTCTGTTACGCGCATAGCGTCTAGACCGTTCGGCCGATTTTTATGAATTTGGCACAGAATTAATTCGTAGCATAGTGGAGAGTGGAGAGCACCTCGAAGTGATTTTTCAAAAAATATGATTTTGTTATTTTTCTATTCCAATTTTAAGAACATTTTATCGAGCAAATTATCATAACATGGACGAGTAATTTACCATAACGTGAACGAGCAAATTATTGTAACATGGACGAGCAAATTAACATAGCAAATTGGCGAGAAATTCATCATCCATTATTTGTAAATATACAGGTGAACCAAATAATCTTTTAGTTTTCTACTACGGGCAAAGCGTTGCGGGTACCACTAGTTACAAAATATTCTGCAAATGACATTCACTTTCGAGAAGGCTGAGACCTTGGTTTCGATAAATCTCTTACATTTTCTGCTCGGAGTTGCTTGTTATGCTAAAGTTTAGTTTCCCCCTATTCAATGCAAAACTGAGAGATCAGATTGATCTTGCAAAAAAAAAAAAAAAAAAAAGAAACCTCACAGAACATCTGTAATCTAGTATTTTCTCCTAGGAAAATTAATACTGCCGTTCAAAATAAGATCAGTATCAGCATTTTTTTTTAATTTATCATATTTTTTGAGCAATCACGATTGCTAATTGTTTTTATTTGACCGTCCTTGGCGTCTGGTTCCTTTTTCAACCCCACCTGCAGGCGTGGCTCCTCCGATCCTCAGCACTGTCCCCCGGAATCCGTTTCTTCTGGTCGGTGGCGTCCATGTCCTACACACACGCACGCTTATACACATACACTGACACACACGACAACATGCATTCACGCAGGTCTACGCACACACAACTATACACACGTAATCGCCCGAAGAGGACGGGCAGGCTTGGGGAGACAGGAGCCGTTTCTAAAAACAATTTAACTTCAATGAGTAGAGTCCTGTCGCAGCTCGTGATTGCGAAAAACATAATTTGAATTCAAAATTTCAGAATTCAAATTCATATTGTTCTTTTTTTTTAAATTTTTTTGTCATCTATTGCACTTAGAGTTCTTTGTACAAGCTTGTTTATTTGGTTTCCGCTTAAAACAAAGCATGAAAAAACCGTCGAACTCCAACTCCGTGTTTCTTCTTCTTCTTCTTCTTCAAAAAAAAAAAAAAAAAAAAAAAATACATTTCTGCTGATACTGCCTTTTACCTTCCCGAGGCAGAATGACTGGGGGCTATCCCCACCAACAACGATGGCATAAACTTCCTATAATAGGGCCTATACTATGGAGCAGCCCCCTAAAATGACGCACCCCCCAAATATCTATTAAAAGACCCCCTCCGAAAATTCAATGCGCACTGCACCATGACTCCCCCCCCCCCCCCCCACCTTGAGCATCCTTGATGATAACGTAAGACAAACTACAATGCCAACATATTGCAACAAGTTTTTGCCGTCATCGTTAGGCAAACACTATTTAACATGAACAGCCCTTCAATCAAGTTTTTCACCTCAATTCATTTCATATTTCCAGTACTAAGCGGGGAAATATTTACACCACAGGAATAGCTGAATTAGGGAAAATTTCGGACAGTTTTTTTTTTTTTTATTTTAAATAATCAAGATTTCATGTTGCTTTCACTTCGCAAGATGCTTGTCGTTTAATCTACTGTCTCTTGTGATTGGTAGATACGAGTCACGTTAGCTTTTTAAATTTCATCGAATGACTTATTTTAGATTTCATCGAGACAAAAGCAATCTTTACTTTTATACAAAACTCAATCAGCCCAATCAAATCAATTCAACCCTATTTTCTTACATAAAATTTAAAATTATCTTAGGAACTTCAAGATTTTTTTTTTTAAACTAACCTTCTTCAAAACTTTGGCATGTGTGTGAATCTGTATAATATAAAAATAAGTGAGATCGAGGATTGTTTAATTGTTAAAAGAAGAAGATGACGAAGTGAAGATTTTTAAAGAGTCCTCTGCCGTAAACTATTGTTATACAACTTTTAATTAACTTCAAGGATATCATAGTATACTTAGTTAAAAAGTACTTTTCTCCGCACACACCCCACCTCTTAGCCGTAGGCCTTAGGTTCCACCGCCCGGGGGGTCCGCGTAGCGGGCCCCCCGCACGGCTGGGTGCGGCGGTCGATAGTCGTATCATGCTACGGACGCGCTTGGTGCTTATTGCGCCGGGGAAGGTCCCCGTGCTGGGCGTCAGCCCAGCTGGGAGTTTACCCCTTAATGTGTGGGTCTTGCTCACCGTGAGATACGGTATATCTCCCCGTACCTCGTTAGTGTGCCATGACCCCCTAGTTAAAAAGTACTAGTGCAATAGCGTTAAATCCCTTCTTCCTTCAGATAAATTATTTTTTTTTCGATTCAAATGTTTTCTCTCTATTTTTATATTGTGTAATTACACCCAGTAATCCATTGCATCTCTTAAATTTTTAGTCGCTTTTACTTCGTAATTTTGCCTTAGATGAGCATTTTTTTACATCGAAAGTTTTCACAAAAAAAGAAAAGAAAAGAAAAAAGGTTTGTGATGACAAAGTACACCCAGAGTAACATTCAAGAAAAAAAAAGAAAGTCAACGGCACCTAAAGCATAAATATTGAACGAACTCGAAAACAGAATTACGTCCGCGCTTTTGCACTTTTCCCTCACATTCGATTGCGTTTCTTTTTCCTTTGTTATTTTTGCTTTTTCTACGTTTTTTTTTTCTTTTTTAAGAGCGTTGAAACTTCCGTTCAAAAAGCACTCCCGAAAAAATGTTCTCACAGTTGACGCTATGCACCTGTCACCCTCACGTTTAAGCTTAAAAAGAGGGAATACAGAAAATGTCGCGGAGAAAATGGAACGAAAATACGATATTTTTCCCCCTTTTCGTTCGCACCTTGCGTGCAAGATATATGTTCGTGAGGGATTACTGTTCTTTTCTTCCTTTTCTTTCCCTCTGCTGACTCTTGAATAAAAAATAAATTGGAAGAAAGTCTCATTAAAATCTCTTTTTAAACTCGAAGATTAAAATCGAGATTATCATTTAAAAAGATAAAAGACAAAGTAATGATAAAACAACTTCTCATTGAAAATTCAAGTAAAAAGTTTCAATTTCTTTTCTTTTTGACTTCACATCTTTATATAATTATCGGTTTTAGGTTCAGCACTATTCAATTCTAAAGGTATAGATAGGAGATATATATTCAATTGACATTTTATTTTTTCATTAATAATTCATTAAAATTTTATAGATCGCTTAATTTTTTTTTTTTGTAGATACTTCGAAGCGTTTTTATATTTTCTTACGTGACTTTTGAACAGCTGAAGGTAGTTGAACAGTCTGCGGAAATATATTATGTTAGTTAAAAAAGAACTTTCGGTGCAAGGAATGGTATGAAAATATAATATAAATTTCGTAATACGTATTTTGCTTGACATTTTTTCACGCGCAAGATAATTGCGATTTATTACATCGAAATTCTGTACCAATATTATTTGTACCAAATATTACATTATTGTTTTAATCTTATTTGACTAACCTTTTCAGTATTGAAATTTGACTTTTACAACGTACCAACTACTTAATTCATCAAATGAACTAATTTAAATAACTGGGGTAAAAATTGTTTATATTTGCGTATTTCAGTGGTATTCAAAATAACAGATTTCGAAACAAATAAATCTTGCATAATAACGCACTTTAAGCAACTTATGTATTTGTCAGTGTGAGATCTTAAATTTTTTCGACCCAGGATAAAAATAGAAATTGCTGCCTTTACCCATCTTCTTTTAGGTTTTTATGTCTAATTTTAACGAAAAAAAAAAGAGCTGAGATTGAATTTTATTCCCTCAGAAGTTGCGATAGGGGCAAGGGCTCTGTGACTAGTATTCATCCCCGTGACACGTCAAACTTTGTTGGTTTAAGAAAGACACACCGAGAGAATCTAGTACTAAACCTTCATCAATTCAGACAGAACAAAAGATTCTAGGTGCAATTTACATATCACGTAAGTTGCTGATATGGATTCAGCAATGTGATTTTTTGTTTCAAAAGCTTTTTGGTTAACTACACAAAAAGACAGTATAGAATCATCTTACTTTAAATATCACATAGAGTGACAAGAAATAACTTGGACACACAAAATACATTACAACTCTAATGCCAATGAAAATGTTATGAACAAACTTCAAAATAAATAAGAATGCATTATTTTGTCTAATATATTTGCAAATTTTTAAAGTGACTAGCTTTAGCCTTAATACAGAGCTTTGAATGTGTCAGAAAATTTTCGGGGCTGCAACTCTCTTACTAATATTTTATTCCATTCCTTGCATTAGAATTTCTTTAGGATGCCAAATTTAATGAGGTTTAGAACACACTTTTTTGTCTCCAAGATGGACCAAACAGGGGATCCATCGGGTTCAAGCCGGAAAATACGATGGCCATTCTTGAGCTCCAATGAAGTCCGGAAAATGTGTCTTGCACCAATCTTGATTGCTCAAGCTCTGTGTGCAGGTACGGGATCCTGTTGGAAGGTCCATCTTTTGTTCTCAAAAAACTTTGGCGACTAAGGTAAAACAGCATCTTCCAAAATGAGTTTTCGATTTGTTTCTTGATAAAACTTGATCCCTTGATAAAAAAGAAAACAAGTGGTGTGCACACTAGAACACATCTCATCTCAAACCATTACAGATTGGGGTTATTGACGCCTTTCAACAATGCAAAAAGGTCGTGGAAACAAGAGTGTTCGCTAAACCTCATAAAACTTTGGTATTCCTAAACAAATCATTAAGCAAGGAATGGGATAAAATATCTGTAAGTGAGTTGCGGCTCATAGTCGAAAATGTTGTGACACATTTAAAGCTTTGTATCAGGGCTGAAGGTAGCCACTTTAAAAATGTGTAAATATATCAGATTTATATAAAGTATTCATATTTATTTTTAAGTTTGATCGTAATATTTTCATTAGCATTAAATTTATAACGTATTTTGTGTGTAATTTCTTGTCACACTGTATTTGTAGTCACAGGTAATGCTTGTAGGTAAGTGCTTAAATGTCTAAAACCTTTCTCTTTGATTTCAGTCAAAAGTAAATAAACTTTTATTTATTTTTTTTCAGAATCAATTTGTAGCAATTTAACTAATTAACTACATGTCATTTGTGTAGTTATTCTTAAACTTATTTCACAGACACTTCTATTTGTTTAACGTTTATCGAAGAAATACTTCCAGAGAGTGGCAATTCTTCCTTCTTATAGCCAATAAGATTTTCTTTTTTAGCTTATTAGTTTTGCCCTCGAAATAGTTCTTATGGCCTGAGAACATGCGGTAAATTAAACGTAATTTCAAAACTTCACATTTTGAAAAAAATGAGGGTAAGAACTTTTATTCTGAATGTACATAGCAGCAGTCGCAGCTGCAAGTACAGTGTTAGAAAATTCGATGCTAGGAACACAAATGAAATTCCATGAAAATCGTAATTCTTCTGAATACCCTCATGTCTCTCTAATATTACCGATTTAGATTCTGTTTCTTTCTTCTTCGGCAACATCTTTAAAGACACACCTTCAAAAAAAAGTAAAAAAAAAAAAAAAAACCCCGCAGTTGTAAGGATTTACCGGTCTTCCTGTTGCCACCAACAAAAAGAAAAAGAAGCATGTGTGAAAACACATTTCGCCTCTCGTGTTAGTTCACTTTTCGTGAAACTGAACTTTCTTTGTCTGAGGCAAAATTTCGACTGTGAGTCCGTTACGTCCTGTGACGTGGGGTTAAGTATTTCCTGAACCTCAAGGACAATGAAATCAGTTAGCTGTGGCTAATGGGGTTTCAGTGGTTGGTTTTCTTGTCTTCGCGGGGGCTCTGCAAAGAGGATGTTGCAGCTACGGCCTCTAGGGTACCTCAATTTTTTATAGACATTTTCATCGAAATGACACCTCCGCTGAAATTAACCTTGTAGCCGATGAAGGAGTTCAAGGCAGTTCACCGCGGATTGCTCGCGATAGCTGATGGATTAGATGTCAGATGAAAGCTCTTGATAGCTCGTTTAATTCGTAGGATTTGCTTTCTTGTGTTGGTTTCAGATTTAATTAAGCGTTTTCCTTTGCGATTAATTACAGATTGCAATGTTTTTAAAGCAATTAAGGAACTTAATTGAGAAATTGCAAAATTGATTGATTCTATTTTTTGAAATTGATGAAATTTGTCCTAAAATTATGTATTGAGTTTACTAATTAAATGAAAAATTTTGATAAATGTATTTTTGAATACTTACGGCAAAAGGCAATGAGAATAAACTATAAGTTCTGTAGGTAAAAAAAAACTTTCTTTATTTTTTTCTACTCTTGGTTGCACTGTTTTAGTCAGAATCTTAATTAAATCCCTCAGGAAAATAAGGGCCTAATTAAAATGGTTAATATTTAGTAGATGACTTAAAAAAAAAAAAAAGAACCTGCAGGTATATAATAAATTTTCAAGAAAATAAAATTTTGCAAAACAAATTTGCAAAATATAATTAGTTGCAAACAAACAAAAGTTATTGTTCCCATACTAAGCTTTAAAGCGTGTTATTGCCATGAATGTCATTAGTTCATATCAGAAGTGTGGCTAAGTACATTATTGCTCTGAAGATTTCAATGGTGTTTATGAGATTTACCTCACAAATAATTTAAAAAATCAATTCTTATTTTAAATCAATTTTTAACTTCAGATATTCAGTACATTTTGGCTTTTAAAGTAGTTTTATGGAAAGTCAATTTTCCGTGAGTAATTTTACTGGCTTCTGCTGATAGAACATCTACTTCTTGCTATATTTTGCTGAAAGGAAGGAACTTGGTTTTCTTACTTGCAATTGCAGTATTAATCTGTTTCTATTCAGATAGACTAAGAGTACTTATCACTAATGTAAAAGAAAATCATTGGATGCTACAGATTAGTGTTGGATATAGAATATTCTTATAGGTGTTACTACTGTGACGAATTATGATGAAACATGAAGTATGGGGAATTATACTTGAAAGGGCACTCTTTTAAGTCAATGTTCACGTCTAGATGATCAGTGATATTCAAAACATGTTATAACTAAATGAAAATCTCAATAATTAGTAAGATTATGGTAGAACTCTTTTCTGACCGATTACCAATATGGTTAAATAACTTTAGCTACTTGACGGATCTGCAGTAGACTGTTTTCAGACAAAGGAAAGTACTAAAACTGATTATGAGTCTGCACAAACTCTGGTACGGGAAATATCTTTGCGGTCTAGTCATGGAACCGGTTCATTGACGGCAACCTTCCCCTATAGGAAAGGGTTACAAAATCGTGTGATCAGATATCGTGTGATTCTGATGATCGAAGGGTCATTAATCGAGTGAATCTTTCGCGTGATTTCATAATTCAATGGCTAACAATCGAGAAAAAATTTCGAGTGATTTCAGAGTCAAATGAGTCTTGCAAATAATTTTCAGAATGAACATGATCTTGACGAATGAATTGATCTCGACTATGCTCAAAACTACAACAGATACACTGGAGATTATTTTTGGAATAACATTCACAATGTATAATAACTTGATAAAAAATTCCAATTCCATATTTCAACTTAGATACGATTCTCTTTTGTGATTTACATGACAACGCAGAAAAGTAATTGTGAGCATTATGACTTTACACGCGAGGTATGCGGCAGCCAACAAGTGTCGACTTCAGTGTTATTTACAAGTTCTACGTCTTATTTTTGGATCATTCTTTGATGTTCGGGATTTTTACGAATCAACATACGGTAAAAAATTTGCTTTTTGTCGGAAATCATCAAAATCATTATCATTGCCTCTTTCGATCCACTGTACGATAAAGACCTCTTCTGGACGACTCCACTCTTTTCTGTTTTCCATATTTTTTCTCCATTCTTCTCTTACAAATTTGACAATGTCATCTCTTCAACGACATTGTGGGCTTTTTCTTAGTCTTTCCGAATCCTTAGGTATCCAAAACATGAGCGGTTGCAAATTGATCTACGTTGCTGACTGGGAACATACACTAGTTACATTATTTATAACTTGGAGGAAACAACCAGAACATAGACATAATATCTAATTCGCACCTTTAAGTGGTACAGCTGTTAGTTGTGTTTTTCGTTACGAAACAACAACGGATGAACTCTCAACTAAAGTTATTTACAAGTTCTTCACTGATTTTGCGATCTTAAGGTAATTTTTTAGGACACCTTAGCTTGATTCCCGCTGATTGTCACTGAAAGTGCTCACAACGAGATAAAATTTAGTTCATTACAATTGAGCGACAAATCAATTTTAAAAACACTGCGTATTGGATATTTTATTGTTCGTTTCATTTTTGCTTTTTTTTAAATCACTACAAACGAATGTCAGTGTTTTTGGAAATATAACGTTGCTAAAACTTGAATCTCTTTAAAACACTGAACCGTGTTTCAAATTGGGAAAGAAAATTCTTTTCAGTTTTTCATTTCTTTAGCATCTCGAAGGCATCAAAAATGTTTTCGTTGTCCGACGAATGAGAACTGAGCATTGAGATGAAATAACAACACAGACAGCATTACCAATTAAAATAATTATTGCTTCTCTTCAAAAAGAAAAATGACAAAGATTCTATGAAATGGCGGCACTCTTACGTCGATCACATCGCAAAAAGCTAAAACTACTATTTTGGCTCAAACCCCGTTCTGGAGACAGAAAATACGTCCAGGCAACCATATCACCATTTGTATGATAGAGCCGTCGCGTCGTTTAATCCGTTGACCATTTGTATGTCCATCAGCCATGATTCCGGCGGTAGATTTTATCTACGACGAAGCTGCGCAATCACGACCACTTCAATCCGTATGATACTGTTTGATAGTCCAGCAATTAGTTACCAACTTATACAGTTCCTTGAAGTCGGATATTTTTGCGGAAAAGAGGAAAAAGAAAGTTTTAATGTTTCACTAGTTGTAAGATGTAAAAAATAATTTCTTTAAATGATTTTAAAACTAATTCAACCAATTCATATTTATATATAATTACAGCCTAATGTATGTACCAATATATATATACACTCTAGGGTGCCGTAGGAAGATGCAAGGGGTGCCGCCAAGTGTCCGTGGTATCCATATACGTATATGTTAGATGGGTGCTCCAAATAAGGCCATGTAGACTAATGTAGACATTGCCCAATTTTTTGATGTAGCACAATGAAAATTCGTCATATCGTGTCTTCATTGTCATCACAAAGCCTGACTGATGGTTAAGCCTTTTCAACTAGTGGTTTATTTATTACCAGGCAACAATGTATATGATACATGTCAAAACTATCTTATCTTAATTGACGGTAGGTTTTGTTTCTACGTTATTTACTGTAATTTACAAACATAAAAAAAAGTTGTTTATTGTTCTTGAAGCCTATTTTTTGTAGTTGACGAATTCAAAGTGAAAAATGTCTTCGTGTACTGTCATTTTTTCCTATAATTTGATAACCTAGAAAAGTAGATTGTGATCCAATAAGGCCATCTGATGAATGTGCAAAAGCTGGTGTCAGTTCAGTCATAAATGAGAGTGATATTAGTTATGAACATTAATATTGCCTTATTTAGCTCATTTACCTTACATAATAGAGATGGATGAGGGTGCCGCGATATAATTCGTCAAAGGGTGCAGTGAGTCGAAAAAGTTTGAGAACCCCTGTATTATATAAAATAAGAACAACGCTATGATATAAACAGGAGCGGGAAAATTTTCGAAATCTTACCAGCCGAAAATTTTTAATTTGCTAACAATACACGATACATAACCGATGGTTTTAGCAGAAGAAAAAAACATGATTTGAAGGTGACTTGAATGTTATTGACACATTCCTTTCATAGTAATTTAATATGAATTCATTTTAATTTTCATGAGCATTATTATAGAACTGGGATTTTGGTTACCAAAAGATTTCTATACTTGTGTTCATAGCTAAAAAAAAGTAATAATAAAACGCTGCTTATAATTCAACAAAAATTTAAATCTGATCAGTATTTCTTTTCTAAATTTACATATAATTGTTTTGAAACGTATATATACAGAAAAATGAGATACATTTCTTTAAAGATTAAAATATTCTAGTTAAAGATAGAAATATTTTCAAAAAATCTTATGAATATATACCAGTACCAAATAAAATAACTAAAGTAAAATAAATAAAACTAAACTGTAATAAACTGAATTACAAACTAAACTAAAATAAACTCAACTAAATTAAATTAAACTAAAATAAAATAAACAAAACAAAACTAAACTAAAAGCAAGTAAAATAAAATAAACCAAAATGAAATAAACTAAAATGAAACAAACTAAAATAAAATAAACTAAAATAAAATAAATCAAAGCAAAAAATGAAACTAAACTAAACTAAAACAAAATAAGTAAAATAAATTACTAAAAATGCTATAAAATAAGAAATGCCCTGCACTGAAAACCTTCTAAGTCAAATGAATTGAATTTTTGAGATTGAGAATTAAAATTATGAATGCCCGTTATTGTCATTATTAGTATTACTACTGTATTTCAACTGTTGTAATTATTATTATCATCATTATTATTACTACTGTATTTCAACTATTGTTATTATTATTATCATTATTATTATTACTGCTGCATTTCAACTATCGTTGTTATTATTATCCGTTATGGAATCCGTGTCTGATAACACAGGTCGACATGTTCTTCAGTGTTTTGAATTTGATAAGGGTCCTTAGCTAATACGAGTATGCTGATTCTGAATATGAATTTGGTTTGAGCCAATCACGTCAAGATTTTTCCAAAATTGAAAAAAACCTTATGAGATATTTTGTGCTGAAACAAAAAAGTACCTCATTGATATTTCCTAAATTGCATTGAAATTACTTCTTTTAAATCTCCTACCGCTAAGAAAATCAAATGTCGGGCACCAACAATATCAAATATCCCCCGCCACGAAAGATGAAAGAAAATGAACACCCAACTAAGGACAGTTTACATGGCAGAGCAAGTTGAGGTTTTCACCCCTCTGTATCTCAGCCCCATTAAGTCCCCCGGTGTTTATTTTTGGTATACTCAATCTCTAGAGACCCCTGACGAAGCCTTGATACATCGATTAAAAATAATATAATGTTAAGTTTATTTCAGTGGCAACACTTTTTTCATTTTCGTATCTGTCAAAGTCAACTTGACGGCATCGGCAGTTGTTTACGAAATAGCGAAAGAGTCAGTTGTTTGTAGCATCAAGTTAGGTTTTGTTTCCTGAGTATTTAGTGCGTCATAATGTCATAAAGAAAGTGTAAAAACAGTCCTGGTACATTTTGAAACGTGTGTGGTGATTTAGCGATAACAAAGCATAGACGAAACATAACAGTATTTAGCAAGAAAGCTTATCAGGCTTACCTGTTTGTAAAGCTTGGTGATCAGGACAAACCGTTGGGCTCCACACAAAATGTGCTAAGCTACTGAGAAAATGGAGAAAAGTTACACGTAGCTCTTGACTCTTTGGTATTTCTATGGTATATAGGGAACCAAAAGACCATGGAGACGACTCTTACTTTTGCTCCTGCCATGTCAAGGGTTTCCATTTGAAAAATAAACATACAATTCAGTATCCTGATTTACCGTCTGCTACATGACCTGTACCTCATGGACCAGGAGTTCCCATTCCTCCACCTTTTCCAACCATCCACATCAGATGAAAGTTCAAACGCCAAAACAGATGAAGAAAAAGCGAAAAAAAAAACAATTTTATTAAAAAAAAAAAAAACCCCAAAAAAAAGAAAAAAAGGGGAAAAAAAGAAAAGAAAAGAAAAAAAAAACCCAATTGTCTAACGTAGATAAAATTGCAATTTTTTTAATGAACAATTCAAATTTGTAGGAATTTTCTATTAAATATAGTTTCAATAAATATTGTCTCTCAGTATTTTTGGCAGCAGTTTCTATGAAAAACTTCAAACACACTTTTCTTGAAAATCTGACGTACTGGAAAAAAACTAAGCTTAGATCTGTGATCAGCAATCCCCATATACTGTAGGGCAACTATTAAACTTGAAACACTTTTTCATTAAGAATAAAATGTAGGCCTGTGCAATTCTTAGAATGTCAGCAGAATCCGGTATACTAACACTTCGTGCTGATTAATATTCTAAATTTCACAAAAAAGAGAAAAAAAATACCTTTTGCTTTTGCTGCAAAAAAACCCGAAAAGCACATTTCGTAGCGTTGCAAAATCAAAAATTTAACTGCCATGAAATGGCACCAAGCGGTTCATTTTAAATTATCTGCCACTGCATCGGAATACGGGAGCGCTCTGATAACAGAAGTCCGGATAAGTGGATTTCCATTGTGGGCTTTTTTTTTTATAATCAAAAAGCGATACATCAGCATTTATAAAAGAGAGGGGAAAAAAATCCTTCAGAAATAATACCAAGTCACTTTTCGTTTTTCTAGCTTATTAAGATGCCGTTGACTTTCCTCCTTTACATCACGAAGTATTTATTCTATTGCTGCTGACGCGACCTTTAACTGGGAGAAGTCAGAGCCTCCGAAAAAGCGAGAACAACTGAATCGAATAAAGAGACGCCAGCAAGATGCTCCGATAACCACACCTCGTCTGTCAACCGATAGAAATCTCAGATTCGTTGTCGCTACGAAGGTTAACTCCCTAAATACATTCCTATGATTAAGTACGAAAATATCATTGTTGTTGATTTGTAGATATTATATATTCATATGAATGATTCATCTTGTTTGAGAAAAATATTAAAAAATAAAAATGCGATTGTTCATTATTATTTTTGCTTTAAATATGAATATTACTGTTGCTGAAAGTTATTATTCTAGTGTGTGAATAAATTTGTCAAAATTACAATTTCAGTTTCTACCACATATACGAGTACTGCTACTGCTTATAGTTTATGTTACCTCTAACTTCTTGGTTTCATTATTGATTTTAACACCAGAATTTCCCAAACTTTTCACCTAGAATTGTACTTAGACCATCAACCACCTAGCCGATTCCCATTAAATTCTTAAGGAAATTCTTTTTTTCTTTCTTAATGAATAGCTGAATAAATCGTTACGGTTAGCTTCCAATCAGTTGTTAAGCAATGTAGACTACAACTTAAATTATAAGAAGAAGAAGGGTGATCATCCAAACTAAATCGAGAAGCAACATTGATTTTTTAGGAAGTTCAAGGGAGAATAAAAGCTTTTAAATTATTCATGATTTGGAATGACGCTTGTTTTGTACTATATAAAAAAAAGCAAAATTCCGTCATAATATATTTTTTTAAGGAAAATTTCTTCCCATGTACCACTAATTAAACTTTTCTCAATATATCAAAATAATATGTTCGTTGACAAGCTGTGTGAGGGAAAGGAAAAGTCATTACTAAGGTAGCAGGAATGATAGTTAAAAAATAAAATGAAATTTAATTAGATAGGTGATCTTGATGTTGAACTGTCGGCAAAAGATAAATTTATTTAAAGTTACTTTAAAATACACTCAAACCTGTTTTTGTGCGATTCTTTTCTTTGTGCGATTTAGCAGTAATTTGTGTTGCGAAAACTATTTTTCCAGCTACGCGTGAAGTTTTGAATATTTTTTTATGCGATTGTTTTTCATGCTGTAAATGTCCACCACACAAAAACGGGTTTGAGTGTATTAAAAATTACCTCTTCCATAGGAATTCCATTTCCATTTATACTTCTAGATTTTCATAAGAAACTATCCAAAAGTCACCAAACTTTGCTGGAAATATTTTATGTTTCAATATGATAACCAAGAAAGAAGGTAATACAATCTAAATGTTTCGTGCAATATATTTGATAGCTACTATTATTGGTTCTGTCGATTTTAATTTCCATTAAAAAACATGTAACCTGACATGTATCTGCGCAATTGCAGCTGTTAATGTCTAAGAAACATGTCCGTCAACATTCATATATCTAAAGGAAATCTATAAAAGAAAGTAGCATTTTTTTTCCTTTTGCACAATCACTCATGTGATTTTTCATTTCTTACAATCAACTGAATGCACTTTTTCTGAAGAATTTTTGTCTCTATGTGCATGCGCATTTATTATGTTTCATTGAACTTTAAACAAAATACAAAAACTTATTTTTTTTTGTTACTCAGCTGAAATATGATAGGATATCAGGTAATACCTCTTCAACAATAACTAGCTGCAATTTACCTAGCAAAATCTCTCATATTTTCTGAACTGACCAAATTTTGTTCGCGCTTGACAAAAGTTGAAAAATGGACGCTATGAAAGTTTCAACTGCTTCTGATAGGTAACAAGTGAAGTTTTTGATCTAATAAATGGTGATTTTGAGTTCTGTATGCCATAAACTTGTGATAGTCGAGACGTATCGCTAAATTAAACTCTCCCCACGCTTCTTGACTTAATTTCCTCTAATGCATCACCGTTAATGAAGCTCAAAAATGCAATTAGTGGCTCCTTCCATTAACTTACATCCTAATACACGACATTTTGCTGTATCCATCAGGCTCAGCCTATAACAATTCATCATTTAAGTTCCCAGACTTTTGAAGCTTTCCGACCGAAAATTTATGCACCTGCTCTTAATGTTGCACCGAAAAATACCTAAATATGGAAAACTTTTTCCCCGTTTTCGAAATTCCCCCTACGCCGCTCAGTTTTATGACTTCCAGATGAGGCACGAGCCTCGAAAATATTTCTATAATGACCTTGATTGAGGTCTACAAAGGTCATTTGAACATACATTATCCCCCCCCCCCCCCCCCCCAGTGAAGCAAACGATAATAATCGAATTTCGGTATTAGCATTTTAGAGATCGTGAAAAAGCGAAGCGATTCAGGACCGTGCATTTATGTTAAAACATTTGGACGATTTTCCTTTTGGTGAGATGCTCTTTAGCCCTAGGGAGCTTTCAGATGCAAGACGAGATAATTATAGGTGGAACTATGATGCGTGGAATTTCATTTAGATATCTTTTAGAAGAAATAAATGATCTAAAAGAAAATTTTTTTGAGAGTATTTATATAAAACCTTGAGTGGTAATAATATTAGAAGCGCAAATAGACACAATTGAGATAAATGATTATGGATTTGAATCATTAAGGTTGCCCATTTTAAGATTTAATTTTGCAATGGTGTGCACTGCTAGAAAAACTATCCGATGTTACTCTTAATTAGACTCGCCAGATTTCTGAAATGTTCAACCGGGACACTGGAACCCCCCCCTCCCCAGTGTTTCGAGAGTTCAAAACGATACGCAGTCGGTGTCGCCATCGAAAAGTGGCCAAAATGTCGCCGGTCCAAAATGTCGCCGGTTCAAAATGTTGCCGGCCCAAAATGTCGCCGGTCCAAAATGTCGCCGGCCCAAAATGTCGCTGGTTCAAAATGTCTTCAGTCCAGGAGCTCGCCGGTTCAAAATTCGCTCATTCAATAGGTACAAAAAATGTAAATGTACAAAAATGCTGTTTAGCGTCAAATTTGCGAATGAATGTTACTGCCTTTAGTGTATGTCTCCATTTAAAAAAAAGGATTTCACTAAATGAATGTCTCGATAAATTAAAAAAAAATTCTCCCGTTTTGATTTGTAATTCTCGGCTGTTTTTCAGGAGATAAATAGCATACAAACAAACGCACGTTTCGTTTTTTACGTGTAATCTTATTTTTGTGACTCGCTATCTATCAATTTTAAAACGTTCTGACAGCGTTCAGCTCTGACGTGTGCTGAATTCTTTTGGACCTTTCTTCAAGGATAATGAGTGTGTGCGTGACCGATTTTTTTGCGGTCACTTTACCTTAAAAACCTGTTGCAAGAATTCAAACGAAATTTGGTACAGCAGTTGGCGTGACTGTCACTTCTCAAGAAATGAAGAACGGAATCAAATAAAATATTAGGAAGCAGCAGGGGGGCAGATACCGCTGCCAATAACATCAGGGGGAGGAGCAATCGATTTTTTTTCCTCCTTTATTTTTCATTATTTGTGAATGATATATCTCAAGAAGTAATACAAGGATTCAGACAGAATTTGGTCTGCAGGCATATCGTAAAAGGGCGAGTTGCTTATTCATTTTTGGCTTTAATCACCTCCAAAGGATGGCTCTCCGAATACCTTTTCTCGTTTTATATGGCTGCTATATCTGAAGAAGCAATGAAAGAATTCATATAATAACTTCGTATAGTTATTATTGGAAACATGACCAAAACTAAGACACAACTGCAGACAAGTACCATGTGTCTAATTTGCCTGCAGTTCTTGCAAAGCTACGGAAAACAGCCTTATTCTCTCTCATTGGGAGCTTTGTCAATCTAGAAGGGCCGTAATCGAACTGAAGTCGATACCATTTAATAAATACGCTCAGTTAATCTTTATACTAGTAGCTATAAGTATTTTTCACAACAGTGAGTAGTCTGCACTTGTGCTACTTGTAGCAATTCAGGAAACTTTTTGACAAAGATACTTTAATTTCTCAGGAAGTGGCTAAAAACCTATAAAATCCCGAAATGATCCACGTAAATAACCAGTAACGTTTCAAGATATTTTCACAGTGAACTCCGCTAGCACTGGCAGAGTTGCGAACTTTCAAGGAAAATGACAGACTCCAATGACAGACTCCGACTCTTTTACTCCAAACTCAGCCCGAATCCGACTTCGAGTCCGCAGCCTTTTTATATAAAGTTGTTCTACTAGGTGTTTGTTGTCAAGATTCCGAATTTTCGGAAAAACCAATTATCAGTGCTAAAACTTTGTTTGAGCTTGCAAACTGAAATGATCCTAATCTCACCCTCAGGTTCCTATGTTTTCATTTCACGAACATTAATATTGTTTTTCTTTATCGCGTTTGTTGTAATTGACAAAAATAACGAGTACTCAACATTCGGTGCTCTTACCCTCCAACTAAAAATTCCTTTATAAGGCTCGCTTATATGCTGAAACCAATTGTAAGCATTTGTTTACAGATACGAGTAGAAAATGGCAAGAGATACAAATTTTAATTCGTTGTGTTTTTTCGATCACCTGCCAACAATGCTACGCTACGCACACGCTACCAAACGTGAAAAATTACGAGAAATGCATTTAAAAGGGGCTTAAAGAAGGTTATAATTCTTGCTCTATACTGTTTGGTAGTTCAAAAAGAAAAGTATATTGATAATGACAATAATAAATACACGAATAAATTGTTTTTGAAAGGAATCTATCTTTTGACTAGTAAATTTTTACTAGTTTATCTATATTTTGACTAGTAAATTAGAATGCTAATTCACACACACAGTTTTTATTTAATATCCCCGATAATTAAAGGTCTACAGAAAAGAGAGGAATATTTGGCTAAATTAGATTTTTTTTTCGCTATCTTGCTTAACTACCCTTATTCTCTCTTGGCTGATCTAGAGGCGATCTAAGGGAAATATTTTAATTTAATGTATATTTCATGTTAACTTAATTACGCTAATTATGACTCGTGCAAATGGTAAAAAAAATCATTTAAAAATATAAATGGTTTCTGTTTCCGTTTAGTTTCACTTCCGTACCAATTTTTTTGTCTGAATCCTTGCATTACGTCTTGAGATATAGCCGTCAAACGAGAGAGAGTATTCCGTTGCACCATCCTTTGTGGTGGTAAAAGCAAAAAATCAGCCCCTAGCCCTTCAAGATATACCTGAGGACCAAATTTCGTTTGAATTCAAGCATTACTTCATAATATATATCAGTCACAAATAATGAAAAAAAAAAAAAAAAAAAAGAAAGAAAGAAACCTTCGACGACTCCGCCTCTCTGATGACATTGGTGTCGAAATTGAACCAGCATATGTTTCCTTTGAGTGCTACCCATGGACTACTTTTACGTTTGATTCCATTCATTATTTCTTGAAATATGTCTGTCACTCATACCAAGAAAATGTTCAATTGCTCCACCCTTTAGATGAAATAGGCGATAAAAACCAATCAGCCCTAAATCACATTTGGGTAACAAATTTCGTTCAAATTCATGCGAGATGTTTTGAGGTAGAGTAGAAACAATAAAAATCGGTCACGCATACCCCCGCACACCAGGATTGGTAATTTTTTGACAGTCGGAGGTTTTATCCGGTTTTAACCCGGTTTTTACCGTCACGTGAAAAACCCCTTTTTCACATGGTGTTTGACTAAATTGTCGAAAACCTAAATTTCTGTCCAAAACGTGCCTTTGTTTGATTTTGATTATAAAAATACATTACAAAATTCATCCAAGTTTTATAGTTTTTGATTTCAGACTAGAACACATTTCTGGAGTTTTTGAATTCTAAATTGATGTGCCGTAAACAATCCCAAGCAGCATTTTAATTCAACAGGCTGCTCGTCTGTAGAATAAAAAACAGAAATAAATGAAAGATTTATTATAATTATAGAATAAAAAATAATTATAAATATCTAAAATTAAACTTAATCACTATCAATTCCTTTAATTTTCCAACGCTGGAAGAAGATTGGCTCATTTATCTAGTATACCTTCAAACTAACAGACTTAATAAAATAGATATATTTATTTAACTGTCACTTATTTTATTTAGTCTCATTCTAAATATTTTTTCCATTGAAGCATGAGGTAGAAAAATACAAGTTTTGTAGCCTTTTGCATACCAAGTTTATTTCTAAGTTTAGAATGAATCAATCCAAAACTAGAGAAGATCCTCTCAATAAATGCTGAATAACATGGGCTTGAATGTAAACGCACCATGTGTTGTACAAATTTAACAGAAATATTCGTTTTTTTTAGACCTTTCCAACTTTATTGTTGCAGACACATTCTGAACCGAGATCTAATTTCCTGGATATGATGCAGATTCCGCTTAAAAAGCTATCATTATTTGTGTTAAGAGTAGTTTTTATTACATAAATATCTATATGGTTTTGCTGGAGACAAACTCTCTAAAGACCAGAACCTTTTGATGGAAGACATTCATTTTCTTCAACAAAAGAGATATTTTTTCACTTCTAAATTTACAAAGAAAAAAAATCATTGAAGATATTTAGCTGAATTATAATTAATCAGTGCCTGCTAATCAATTTAGTTTTTCTTTTTACTCAAAAGAAAAAGGGTATTACATGAGTAGTTACATAGAAAGATTTTTTGATATATAAAATTGATTGTAACTAATTGATATTTCGACGTCGTTTCAGTTTTCGACGGTTTTTGACATCTCATGTCAAAAACTGGTTTTTGACGTCAAAAACGCAACACCGCCACACACATTTTTTCCTTTATTAAAATAAAACAGAAAAAAATATGTCAGCTCACGTCAGAATGTATATTTCGTCAAAGTAAAAAAAAAAAATAATCACAGATCAAAATTTTTTTCTGTACATATATAGATATAGAACAAAGTATAAATATAAAAGAAACTAAAAATACCTCTATTTTTTTTTTAAATACTTTCCATTATATCAGGAATTTTCATAAAAAGCAAATTTCAAAACAAGCAAAAAAAAAGAAAAAAGAAGAAGAAAAAGGCTTATATATTTAATTTTTCGTCTTCTTCCTTTTTGTTTTGATCAATCAAAATCGCTTATTGATATCAATTAGCCGTGTCTTTTGCTACAGATCTATTAGTTTCACAATTGGTAGGTAGTGAGCCACGTGAAATAAGCTAATGTAAATAAGGTACGTATGTTTTTCTGTATACTATTTATTTTTTGGAATATCGCTGACGTTTACGAACTAAGACAGAAGAAAATGCTTGGAATTTTTCAAAGAACTGATTTTGAAAGGTAATTAACATTATTTTGCAACTTTTATGCTAAAAAGCATCGCCGCACTGAAATGAGCGAATTTCGGACCGGCGACATTTTGGACCGGCGACATTTCGGGCCGGCGACATTTTGGGCGTATGCCCCATTTTCATGCAGCTCAAGAAGTCTATCACTCAAGTAAAAAATCAAAAGAGAGAGAGAGGGAAAAGAGAAAAAGAAAAACAACAAAAGTACACTGTGATTCGATCAGAGTTTATATTTATGAGACAGCCAAATCAACGGTTGTAAAAAATACCACTATTTTTACGCTACAGAAAACTTACATTTCCCGAACAGATTGCTTTGCATGAAAACCAGCTCTTAAGTTATTATTTGCCTAATTTAAGAAAAAAAAATGAGTAAATGTAAAATGAGTATCATTTTCTATGAGTTTTATGCTTTACAAACTGAAAAAAAAGAGAAGAAACTAAGGGAAAAGTCTACAACAGACGGAGAAAGTTAATGCGCAGAAATAATTTTTTTTCTCCTCTCATTTGCATTTTAGGATCTGTTTTAATTTGATCAAGCAGAACTGTTAAAAAACTATGATCCATCCTCTGTATTTGTTCAGAGTACTTTTTTCGATATTAGAGGAAGGAGAGTAATTATCTAATTAAATATTCCAAGCAAACTCTCAATAATTAGTTACTTTTTTTTTCAATCTCACTCCAAAAAAAAAAAAAAAAATGAAAATTGCTGCATAAAACGAAGTAAACATTTTTTTCCCTTGTAGGTTGTGCTCTTTTTTTTTTTTATTGATTTTGTTATTATTATCATAAAAAAGCTGATTGTGAAAGTAATTAAAAAAATTAATCACAAAAATAAGATAAAAGCTTAAGAAGAAATGTGATATGTCAATTGAGAATAGATAAAACGTAGAGAGAGAGATCAAAGCCTTCATTTCTATTGAAAGGAACGATTTTTAGGTCCCGTGATACATTTTAAACTAAAGTACTGGAAGATTCACGCAAAACGTGTGTTCTGTCGGCGTAGTTGAACCATGTGACCGGATCGGTGCTTTAGGTTTTCCTAACGAAATGATCAGAAAGTACCGTACCTAGCAACATTTGTTTCTCGGCTGAAATCCATCTGAGTTTTGGCACCAACGTCAAGAATATTTTAAGAATTATTAAACTAATCAAGGGGGTAAAAGGAAAAGATGATGGAATTTAAAGACGAAACAAATTTTATTTTCGTCCAGATAAATTATAACAGGGTAGTTCTTTACACAAAAGATCAGTGCAGTGGAAGATCTTTATCTTTGGTGGAAAGAACAAATTAGGCAATATATGAAGTTTTAAAAGTTTTCGTTCAAAAGATCGGACTGCTAATCGGTCGGAGTTGGCTTCGCTCACTGATCGGTTGGATTACAGTAACGTAGTTAGTGACTTTGGCTACAAACAATAGAGTTGCGAGATCATTTGTTTACATTTTAAAGCTACTGTTAATGTAATGTATTGTATTTTTTGTTTATTTGGCGAAATATTTAAATCTGCAAATAATTGCTTTTCTTCTTTAAAGAGTTTTTAGTCATTTTTGTTGAAGAATGTTTAGTTTACATCGGGAGGGGGAGGGGATAAGTGATTTTCGCTTATTCAGAGAACTGTTTTTACCTTTATCATTTTTTTAAACGGTATCCTTTCGATTGTTTTATTCTTTTTCATATGGGGGATGTTGCAGCAGGATTTCCCGTTTGTTCTAGATGGGTAGTTAGTTTTTTACACTTAATATCTGAGGACGCTTTTTATCCTTTGAGTATAGCTGAAGGAACAAGCCATCACGCACGGGAGAAAAAATAGTTAATAAAACATCTGTCAGTGGGCATTGGATAAGTCAAGTTGCAATAAATATATGCATTCTGACACCAAGCAGCTTAAATCATTTTTTTTTTGCTTATTTTTTTTTCAGCAAAACGGTTCAAACACTTGAAAGTTTATTGAATTTTTTTAACTTTTCAATTTACAAAGCTTGAACAGAACAACGTCTGTTGGGTCCTCTAGTTTCAAATAAAACTTTTGCTCCAAAATTTTCAAGACTCATCCATTTTCATCCATAGTTAACGAAATCCTAATACGCCATAAAAATAAAACTCATATGAAAAATTAACGAACTTAAGCTAGGCTAACAGTGTTTTGTTCACTAACTTCAAAAGTTCATTTATATAAGTAAACTTGTTGCAGAAATTTGGTGATAATAATTTTATTCCTAATTTAATTTCAAATAGAATTTTTCTTCCATTGCTCAAGATAATAATGTAAGAAATGAAAAACCAAACAAGAGCTCTAAAAAATGTACATAACAATGAATAAAGAAATCATTAAATTCAAAAGAAAAAAAGGGAAAAAATATATTACGAAAAAAAAAAAAGATTTAGCTGTGTCCAATTATTATTATTTTGTTTTTTGCGCACACCGGGGGGAGGGGGGGGGGAGGGTCCTAAAAATTCGTAATTTTTCCGAAGGGTATCCGTGGAGACCTGAAGGTTGAGAACCACTGCTTTAGAATAATACATTTTTATTAATATTTAAGCAGAAACATATCATTTAGAGATAAGATAAAAATGCTGATTTGAATATTTTTTAGGTTTATAAACTTGTGTGAGTCTATATATTAAAAGAAACCTTAAAACCATCGGAAACGGTTGAAACGCACAAAGAAAATCAACTTATAGAAGTTCATCATATCAGTTTAGCTAAGAAAATAAAAAAGTTAATGCGAATGAATTTGAATATTAGGGGAGGGTGGGCCACAATGAGACATGGGCCACAATGAGACAGTGTAAATTCAAAAATAAATACAATTCTGACAGCTTCCACCACCTAGGAGGAGCAAATATAACCAAAATGCTTCACATAATGCTTAGTTCCATGCTGTTCCATGCTTTTTTTTGTAGAAAAAAATAGTTACTCTTTGGACATACTGAAAGTTATTTGGACAACTTCTTGCATCTATCATAATCTTGAACAATTAGTGTTGTAGTTTATGTTGTTACTGATACTTTAATCTTGTATTATTCAGCTATTTTATTTTTAACTTGTGGTTTATTTTAATGATATGAAGTAAAAATCTTTACTTTATTGTTTGGGCTACAATGAGACAAATTTTTTGGGCCACTTTGAGACGTCTTATTGTGGCCTAAGCAGCAGTAAGCAAGTGTAAAATACTTATCTACTTCTTGTTTTAGTTTAAAAAAAAGAAATTTAACAATAAAATAACAAAATTTAAAAAACAAATACCTGAGCACATTTCATAACGCACTCAAAAGGACATAATAACCTTTCTGGGTCAGAAAGGACAATTTAAGCATTCCTGTAGTTTTCGAAAATTCCAAGAAATGACACCACAAACGAAGAAAAGTGCGGCTCAAATCATGAAGAGAATTTCTTATCAGTATCTAGCTTTCAATCATAACTTTGAGTGTTCAAACATGCGTATTTTTCTTATTGGGGAAAGTTTGGTTTGAAATGACTAGAACCGCACTTTTCTTCGTTTGTGGTGTCATTTTCTTGGAATTTTCGAAAACTACAGTAATGCTTAAATTGTCCTTCGTGACTCAGAAAGGTTATTTTGTTTTTTTGCAGTGCGTTATGAAAAGTGCTTGGTATTTTTTTTAAAAAAAATCTGTTATTATAGTCTTTTTAGTGTAAATGTATTTTAGAAATAGAATAATTTTACCGTGACGAAACTTCACCTTATTTTTTCGTATAAATGCTCGGTACTTAAAGGGGAAAAAACTATATACGTGTCTAAAACTTTAAGCAGTTGGCACTAAAATTTAATCCTTGTTCCTTTCTAGATTTATGCTTGCTAATTTCATCCCTGCTTCAGATTTGTCTTGATTCAAAATTGCATTATGACTGCTTTTGACATTACTGTTGCAAGGCAACAAAATTTGTAACAATGGGTTTTATATTTAAACATATAATGGGGAAATACATGAAGTTTGCTATTTTCCATTCTAACCGAAATAATAATTTTATTTCAGAATTTTAATTTTCAGCGTGAAGTTGTACCTTAAGATTAAGCAAATCGTTTAGTGAAACCCGGAAGCCCCTAAGTGATCTAGTTGCTGAAATATAAGCAAAACCAGGCCTCAGATTAATCCGTGACAAACAGACCAAGTATAATAAAAGTGCTTAATAATTAAAAAGACTTGATTTAAAAATATTTATATTTTAACTAATGATTACAAGTGAACTTTTTATTTTACGACACAGCTTAGTACAAAACAAAACTAGAAACTGGTTAGGTGTTAATAAGGTTGCCACACGTGGTACTTATTTCAAAGAACTTATTTAATTATTTTATACATACATTAATTATATTTATAAAGTTAATCATCAATTATTATTTGGCATTTATTATTTTATCTTTGCTTACTGAAATTAAAATTGTTTCGTATGTAAGAAAAAAACAGTTTTGAACATTTAAAATATGCTTTAAGTGATAATAATATGTTTCTTTGCAACCCTGGACCTGAGTCAGAGGATAGGCTATTATTACTCTGATTCTTGATGAAAAATGTGTTATGGGAAAAGTACGAGAGATTTAAGAGAATTACCATATGATATGGCAATATTTTTGGTAAAAAACAGTGATTATTCAGCTGCTCAATTGTGGCCCTACTTAATGTCTCGTAGTGACCCAGTTATGAGCCACTATTCGATGACACTTTTCATCGAATTTATAAAGCCTCATAACTTTTTTTTCTAACATTAAATGTTCTAAATTTGATGCAATATACTATAATTTGATACCTTTAATACAATCAAATATGTTTCTGCGCTTTAGAACTCACCAATGTTCGAAAAAGAAAAAATATGCGTTTTTTGTCTCATTGTGGCCCACCCTCCAGTATTACAGATTTTAAGCCATTGTAAAGTGAATCTTTATATGTTACTGTGAAATTCCAAAACGTGTTAATCCAAAGACAATTGGCGAAACAATATCAGGATTATGCAGTGCACTATGAATATAATTTTATCGATCTTGAATGAGCTGTGCTACATAACTTAAGTAGTTGGGGTAAATCTAACCTCGCAACTTTTTAATGCTGTGATTAGTTTTGGCGTAGCCTTCAGTGCGGTCAGTTTAGTTAGGTTTGCATAAGGCACCCTTAAATGCTTATCGCATTTATCTCAAAAGTGAACTACGCATATATAGTATGGTAACAATTCGGAAAACAGCGCTACCCAGCGGCCATCCAACGAAGGCGCTGATAAGACGACGGATCCAAATATACCTCCACATATGTATGTAGCCAGCATATGAGGATTTATGTTACCACTTTCTATATACTATAACCGCGTATGTTGAGTACAGCGAAACTACATTTTGTTATCTATCCCGAATTCTACGCGAAAACAGCAGCTTTCGGTCTACATATCTTATGAAATTGGAAAAAGAATCATCTGGATCATCATTGTCTTTATTACACAGCTGAGATTCATCCATGTGAGCTGGTTTCAATCACTGAGCTAGTGTCACTTTTTCGCCAGCTAACATAATCGCCATTACCCTTCATTGCTCTATTGTACCTGAATGGATTGTAATTGGTGTAAGAAAGCACTACAAAAATATTCAAAAGCATCAACGTACAGCTAAACGTATATATTTAATTACCGCAATTAAAGAATTTACATTTTAAAAGGAAAACCTACACTGGCCTGCAGGTAAGATGCTGAAGACTCTTATAACAAAACAGCTGAAAACTGATTGCGCTAGGAGAGAAAAACGCTAGGAGAGAAAAACACGATTCTTCCGACGTTGACTATGCACTAACTATAAATTTACGATGATGTTAGCTGTGTGGTGGCACCAATAGCGAATTTTTAATTTTATTCTATTTAGAGACATTTGGGTGAGTAGTATTGCCCGCTAAGCGACGCCTACTTTCCTCTGAATATGATTACGTGGTGATTGTCATATAAAGTGGTTTTAAACTATTGAATAGGTTATTCGACGAAGAAAGACTTTAAATTTTATGTCGCACGAAATGACTGAAAGTGTTTGATATGCTGTTTCTGCTTCCAAAAAAAAAAAAAAAAAATCTAGACAAGTTCAATTATTGCCAATTCAGAGGTTAAATCATCCTTTACGAGAGCTTTGAACTTCCAATTGTGTTTCGCGTTCCCTTGAAAACTGATCTGGCCGCGAAAACAAAAGCGTGGTCACGTGCCTCTTTGTTATTCAAATGACTTTGATGGAGCGGCACGTTTTTGCAGAAGTGCTGGGAATAGCGCTTGTTTGACTAGATGGATGAATGGGAAGTAGTTTAACGCCGCCGAAAAATTTAAGGCGCGGAAATGGAGAATTTAGTCAGCAATTGTCTCAAGTATTATACTAATGGCTGTTTGCAGTCGTTCGAAAGGTGTGGGAGTGGAAAAGTTTAGAAATTAGGAAAACATTAAAGAAAAATAATAATAATAATAAAAAAAAAAAAAACGCAACTCCAGGCATTTATTTGAGTCTTGACGTCCTGAATTCAAATTATGTTTTTCGCAACCACGAATTTCAATAGGATCCTACTCTTTGTGCTAGTTGTTTCTAAAAATGGAATGGAAAGGGGGAAGAAATTCGTACCCGTCACATAGTGACTTTTTTAGGTAATTTGAGGCATATCGATAAAAGAAGAAGTGGTAATAAGGATGTGTTTATGAAGATATGGTTACTATGGCCAATTAGCTCTCGTACACTTACAGATAAAGGACAAAATAATGGGAAAACCTGTGAAAATTTTAAAATGTTTTCTCAGTAAGGAATTGGGTCATTCTTTGCCTGAAAGGATTGATCAATAAAGGTCTTGAATCAAGTTCATTGAGATTCGCACCCATTTCTCGTGCTGGGCCGTCTCGAGCTCAGATACTGTGAGGGGAGGAGGAAACCGAGCATAAACTTTCTTCTCTGAAACACCCCAAAAAAAGCTCAGTGATGCTCAGATCAGGGGAAAATACAGACACCACGTTAGATGCTCCACTACATCGTCAAGTTCATATTATCATGTTTGAAGCCCGGAAAAAGAGTATGAAGCATAGGATGAAGACGATTTGCCAAAATGTTTCGATAAAGGTTATCTGTGATCATCTCTATTAGGACAACGAGAGACACCAATCCACTGGGAGATATTGCTCCTCACATCATCACAGAATCCCCTCCATGCTTTACCGGTTGAACCAGGCAGTCAATACGAAATACGTCTGTTGGTGTTCGCCGGACGAACACACGTCTGGTGGTCTGGAATATTGTAAATGATGATTCATCATACTACATGTCTTGTTCACATTGCGTTTGTGTCCAATTTAGGGGGTCTTGCTCATAGTACCGCTGCCGTACCTTAATAGCATTCCGTTCTGAAACTAAAGGTTTTTTAATAGCTCTACTCTGCCACAAATGTACGCAGCATTCAACTCTCGTTGAGTAATTTTCATAGATACGGTGTTCTGCAGGTGGGTACTCATCCCGTACGCTATCTGTGGCAGTGTAGTTTTGTGTTTTCGGGATACAATCCTCTCCAACACCTGTCTATCACGGTAATTCAACATTGTTTTCGCTCGCCAACTGTTGTGCTTCGCAGATGACACCTTACCCAGGTTTGTGTAGGTTGTCACAACTCTTGACACAATGGCTCTGGATAAACCTACAAGGGTGGTTGTTTTGGAAACGGACACTTCAGCGAGACAAGACTGACATCTTCTCTTTCACTGCCACCAGTTGGCAGACTGTTGTAACACTTGGCGGCCGTTTATTGGACAGTCGAAGTACGACTCATTTTAAAATGGGTTTTCCTATTATTTTGACTTATACCTGTATCACAAACATTATATTTACAGCGTATACTGTTATGGTGTCTTTATTTCTTGTCAATCGTAATGGGAGTTAGTAATTTTTAGTACCGATGGGAGTTAATAATTTGGAAATTTTGTAATCAGATAAAGTATTTCTATTTAAGTCTACTCCTTACAAATTTTGTTAAATTTGTTGGGTAGTTTAACTAATTTTGTTATTGTAGAACGGAATGAGCTCAGTTTTCCAGTTATAGCTGTTCATGCGAGAGAAGATGAAGTTAATGTTGAGAGCATGCAACGCACCAAAAAGTTTTGGAAGTGATCGAAAATTTAAGATTCTTTATTTTACGAATGAATTCAATGATATTCATAAAACTATTCACCCTCCAAAATTGCTGAAAAGATGACTGTTCTGCGTTGCTAATTTTTGAGACAATAACTAGGTAAGCACACACATTAAAAAAAATAATAATTTTTCTTAAAACAAATATGTGCTACTCAAACTTCTTGTAAAATATGTTATTCTTTTCAAATAAATATTTTTTCTTAGGAACACATGTCTTTCTTTGACTCGAGTTAGTTCTACAAGGATTTTAAAAATGATTTTTGGGAAAACTGCTTTGGGCCAAAGTAACCCAAACGTAAGGGTGACATTGTCCTTAAATAAAAAATAACTAAAAAGGGTAATAATACTTTCAAACAGAGGGATCAGTTCTCAAAAATTAAATTAAAATAATTCTAGATGTGTGAAAGAGGTTTCCACAGCTTGGAAATATGAATAGTTACAAAATTATTGAGAAAAGATGAGAAAAGTTCCAAAATGGGCCAAAGTAGCCCGCGTTTACGGTAACGCATGGTGCTACTGCTTTGCTTTTATGATTGATTGTTGCAACTGTTTATTCATTTCAGCCGCGTTTTATGACATCTCTGCAGTATGTAAAAAGTAAACTAATAATTAATGAAAACGAATGCTTTAAGTAAACTAATAACTAATCGTAAAATTGATTTTTAACATATTTACTTAATTTCAGAGTGCCGACGTTTCAGTTGCCGTTTTTGGAGTGACTGTTCATTTCAGAAGAAAACAGTGACTAGGTAAGAGATATTTAACAAATAAGTTAGAATTCAAAATTACAATTTCTTTATAAATAAAATTGCATATGGTTTTTTGTTGGAATCAGGTCAAGTGTCCTACGCACAGTTGTACCTTTTTTAAGAAAATATTTGGGTAATGAATGATCATTAATCCAAACATTTCATCAAGGCCTCTTACCTACGTAAACTACCAAAATAATTCTACCACTTCACAGGCTATCATGGAAAACAGATTCATCTTCATTAGCTGACATAAAGATTAGATGGTAAGGGTACTAATTGAATTCGAAAAACTGCCCCGCAGTCCTTTTTTCTTTGATGTCAGGATTCACACTACTATTTGGTACACATTCCTCGAATACTAATTCAAAAAAGGGAAAAAAAAATGCCTTCTCAACCTATCTGTACGAGCGATCATCTAAAAACGTGCATACATCAACTTTAAGCAAAGAGTTGGTCTGTTTTGTTTAATTAATTTTCACGAAGTGAAATAGAAAGTATTGTTAAATAAACCATCTTCTTTGCTCACAACATCTACTTAAACACCAATTTATCAGTCAGTGACAACTCGAGAAATCTTTACTCGGCACGAAATAAGCGGTTGGATGCAAAGTAGAGGCCTGCAATCAATCACTTGATGATAATCTATCTCAAGATACTGACACGAGAGTCGAAGATATTTTCTAAATTACAGCATTGCATTGCAAGGAGTTGTAATTTTCATATGTTTAAATTTACTTTTTATGTAATCATAACTGCAAAAAAAAAAGTCAAACACGTGCTATCATCTTGGCTTTCGTCTAAGCATATTTGAATTTTTTGTGTTTAATGTGTTAGTTTGAAGAACTTGTCTGTTGCACGCGATAAATGGATTTAACAAATAAAATGGGAATGAAATTATCTAGCGCAACACGGAATCAAGAAAGTTTAGCATTCTGAAACATCCAAATTACCTGATGCGTGATGGATGGGTTGATAGCAGATGAATGTATTCATTCCTTCCGGGAAACGAAAACGAACAAACAGGAATGTATTTTCTTTCTTTTTAGGCTTAATGTTAAAGTTATTTCTGTGCAGTATTAAAAATCAATTTATAATGGGGGTTGGTTATAATTAAAGTTCACCCAGTTCAAACCTTCGTAGAACTCGTTTTGATAGATTGAAACTAGAGATTCACGTTATATGGGCATACAGGGAAAATTATATTTGCAATTAAAAAAAAAACACAAATTCAATTTTTTTTTTTTTTACCAGGTAAGAAGCAGTACCAGCAGAGTGAAGAAACACAACAATCTAGGAACAAAAACTTCTTAAACACATAAGTCGTTCAATTTGTAATCTGATTTCCATTTGTTTCAATCACACCCCTCATAAACAGGCGATCACATGTTCAATGCGTGTTATGTTATGACATGTTCAACTGTGTCGCGAAAGGTTTCTCCATGAACTGCAGCAACTTGGTGCTGAAAATTACAAATAATGAAGAAGTCAAGAAACAATTACCTGACGGCAAAAAGTGAAATCAATGAATTCTTACTGCACATTACACCACCACATTACATGGTATAAATATATTAAATGTACGCTACATCACCAAAAATATTGGGACACTTTCAAAGATTCTTATTTTTACAGATTTCTCCAGAAACAAAAGACCAACTGTTCTGTAAATTTTGTTCCATAAAAGGCATGCTCCTGCTGCCATTTACCAGCAAAACACTTACGCATTTAGGGGATCAGAAACGAATTGAGTAAATAACAAAAGTTTTTTGATCATCCTTCATCATAAATAGCTGGGAATAAAGCTATAAATTTCAGAAATAAGTGAAATTTATTTATATATTTTCGGGATGCATCCCTTATATTCACGAAGATACAAGCATTTCTTTTAAAAATAGCAATGTCAGCTGAAAATTAAATGAAACATGAACGTTTAAAGGAATTAATTTTTCACTGCGCTTTCGAGAAAGCTAGCAATTTATAAACTTCCTTATGTATGTAAAGCTCAACTAGATTCCCCAACTCATAACGAAATTCCAGTTCAATGTCTCAAAAATTTATAACGGTATCAGCGATCTAATGGGAAAAATTTCAATAATTCTTGGACTGACGACGAGTCGTTCGCAAATAATCTGTTTTTATCATGAATTACATAGAACGAGTGCAGGCAAGTCCTGCAAATTTGCGAACGACCCTATACGATTCGTTTCCTATCCAAGAATTCCTGAAATTCGGTTCATTAGATCGCTGATATTTTTTCCGAGATTTTGAGATACTGAACTGGATGTTTATTATGAATTGAAGGATCTACGTGGGTTTTACATTTGAAATTCAAAAATTGCTATCTTTCGCGCATGCGCAGTAAAACATTAACTAAACACTCATATTTCACAAATTTTTAATATTTTAAAGTAAAGTTTTAATAGTATGTTTTTCTTGTATGCTATCAAATATTCTGAAAGTTTTATAAAGAGTGAAGGAAAACTCTGAATGTTAAGCCTTCAAATAAAATTTGTATTTTTGAAAGAAATGCTAATATCTTCGGGAATATAATTGACACTTTCATGAAAATGAAAAATAAAATCTAACATAGTAATTAGACTTATTTTTGAAATTTATAGCTTATTCTTAGCAAGTTACGATAAAGAGTGAACAAAAAACTTCTTTTGTTTTCTCAATTCGTTGCTGGTTTCCAAAATGCATGGGTGATTTATTTTTTATTGAAAAATGATAGACGTAGCAGAACAATTGGTCTCTTATTTCCCAAGAAATCCGTAAAAATGTGAATTTTGAAAGTGTTCCAATACTTATGTTGATATTGTTTACTTAGTACTACAGATTACTGATCTGTTCTGCTGTTCTGACAGACAGTCCTTGGGAAATAGGAGACTAATTTTAAATAGTAAAAAAATAATTCTTTTGAATGTAGTTCTTCGTTGTTGCTTTGTCATAATGTAAATAAAAGGTAAATTCTATATTTATAAAATTATGAATGAATAGTAATTGAAAAGATATCCATTCTGAATCTTTAGCAATTTTTCCTACAGACATCAAAAGTTTGAAGCTGTTCTTAGCCTAACTGATTTTTTAGAACAGATTTCATATCTCCTCTAAGTGAATATTCCAAGTAAAGCGCGTGGGAATAAGCTCAATGGGTAGGCACGAATATGATGGATGGACTGTGTTGCCAGGGATCTAAACGTATTAAAAATGGCTGAAAGTGAGAAACGATTACCAAAAGCAAAGAGCATTATCTTGTAAAAGTCAAACTGCATGCCAGATCTGTAAGATGAATTTGTAAAATAGGCCTAAACGTGCTATACTAGCAACTCCTCTCGAAATATAACCCTAACAGACATGAATGCGTTCTCGAATCTTTTGCACCGAGGTCCCGGCTTTAGACCCGCAAAGATTGATCGGCAGTCGGTGGATTTCCGAGTTGCTGAAAATCGTCAGCGCCCATGTTGTACGCTTATGCAGCATGTAAAAGATATCTTGGGTATCGTTTGACTTTGAATGCCCTTGGAAAAATGAAATCCCTAGTGCAATTTCGCATCGAAGAGAGCCCAGATGCGTCCATATGGTGGAAACTGGGAGTAAAAACTATTTGTACCCTCTATCTGTGAGTTAATGGTGGCACATGAAAGACTGGATGCCTTATCGGGGAATAGCACTAGATTTGCAAAAGGCTAAGGGGCCTAACACAGCCTCGTTAAAAAAGTTATGCCACATCCACATTAGTAGAGAAATAACAAAAAATAATAGTTAGATTAAGAACAGGACATCATTAAGCAATGAAAATAAATCCTGGTGGCGCCAGAACATTATAAATTGCAGTAACTGCTACCATCAACAGTCATAGGTTTCATATACATTTATGTGCTTTGCGTTTTTTATTGATCCGAACATTAAAATTTCTTACTCAGGATCACGTAGTTAGTTGGTTTTTTACTCTTTTTTCAACACGTTTCACTTGACCCTTTCGAGTACTACTTAGGGCCATTTCACAATATTTTGGACAAATGTAGAGTCCCCTTTTTTTTGCCATAACTATTTAGTTTACTGTTTGACTAGCACATCACTTTCATTTGAGTTTGTGTGTTAGTAGAATAAACTGAAACCAAAATAATGTGCTTATCAAACACTAAATTAAAAGGTTATGGCAAAAAAAAGCAATGGCGTCCACCCCCTTTCAGCAAACTCCTAAAAATCGCAAAGACCCCACCCCCAAAAATTAGTCCCCTAAAAGAGAAAAAATACCCCTCAAAACACCCCCCCCCCCTAAAAATGTCACTGCCGCAGTCTCCGCCATGGCCCTCCCTAGGTAGGCACCCCTGAAAAAAGTCATGTTATGGTACATGCTACATAATTGCTTTCTAAGAGAATACGACGGAGTTTTTAGAAGACATAAAAGAGCCATTCCACGGAATATCCTCCATTTTGTCCCGCAAGTGATGGCTGATATATTTCATTAAAGAGTAATAGTTTAAAAAGGTAATGGGCAAAATATGCTGCTTAAGAAATCATACAAACGCTCGTGATATCTTAAGCAACAAAATTTTGTTCAATACCTTTTTTAATTATTTTTTTTAATGAAGTATATAAGCTGCCATGTGTGGAAACAAAATGTCAGTTAAATGACCCAAAAGCTTTATTTTTGATATCGTAGAAACTAGGAATGTTATTGGTATGCTACAGCTGTAAGCATTCTCCTTTACTGAACAAACGAGGTGATGAAACGATGTTGTCCAGTACTGATCATTGTTCATCCTTTCGGTTCCAACAATGTTAGCTACACCCGAGAGCTGTATTCCTAACTAAGCAAACGACGAGATGAAATGTACGTTTCATGTAGCTGGTTCGAGTTTCCCTCATTCAATAATAAACTAGCAGATTAGGCTATAACGTGCGTCGATGAAAATCTTGTACAATAGAAATACACCAACAGTTAATTAACTCAGACGTTTACTGATGACAACCAAAGCAATGTAAAGACACTTCACCACAATTTACTAAATACCTTTTATTTTCGTTATAATTTATGTTGACATAAATTCAACTAATAATAGGTGAAGATACAGATTAATAATACATTTGTATTATTAGTCTATGGTCAAGATACATAATAGAAAACAAATGAATATACGAGGCAGTGAGAAGCAAAGGGATGTAAGTAAACATTTTCAAGTTTCGAGTAAAACGTGTTTAAAGATAAGGGCCCAAGTAGGCTTTCACTGAAAAGTTTTTCTAAATCATGCTGTATAGCAGCAACTACCAGATCTACTAGAACTATTTCTTATTCTAAGACAGAGGAGAGGTTCACCTACCATTTGTACTGGTTATCTCCAATTTTTCATTTTTCCACTTACATCCCTTTGCTTCTCACTGCCTCATATGTTCTTTATACTTATTCCATAGCTTGAGTTTTGCTATGCAGAAAAATTAAAGCGGAAAGTTTAAATTTCCACCATGCAATTTTCCTTCCAAGCGTAAGAAGAAATGTATCATCTTTGCATACGCAGGGAAAAATGATTTACTTTTCAAAAATGAAAATTCTTTCAAGAACTCCAGAACAAGTTGGGTGTCTGAAAACATAAATGTAACGATGTATCAAACTTTTGCATTTTTTTTTTTGAGCTATCGTATATTTTTGGATAGCTAATTTGTGACAGAAACTGAAGGTGAAAGTTTATCTGTGTTATAAATTAGTGTTGCAAATATGTCATAATTTCCTATGCCAAAGTTTTAAGTATGGGTGATTTAAAATCTCTGAAGATCTCGAAATAATTTTTAAAAAAATTCGTGTCATAAAATAAAGGTCAATCTTCTATGAGTTTAAAAAATAATTAAAGTTTGTCTGATTATTTTCGTTCAAGTTGCTCGGTGGAACCGAAGAGTAAAAAGCTGAAATCGAATTTCAAGACTCGAAACATCAGTCATGCCATTTTCTTTTTAAATAGGAGAGTTAAATAAAGTAAATGCAACATATTTTGAGTGGAGACTTGAAATAAATTTTAAATAAGTTAAACTTTTGAATAAGCTGAAATTTTGGCCGATTTTTACGTTATTAATCCCTTTTACCCAACGCATTCAAATAAATAAATGAATAAATAAATAAATAATAAAAATTATAATAATTTGGAAATAAATCGTAAAATTTTTCCTGCATACGTCCTTGTTTTGTTCGCATTACGCAAATTTGTGTAAGATTAACCTTTTTGTTTTCATTCTTCTTTTTATTTTTTAAATTCTTACATGATAAATTATTTGCATTGTATCTGAGCATGAATTCATTTTTCAAATACAATGTCGAAACAAATAACTCGGCTTGATCGAAATTGGGATAATTAATGTCTTTTGGAAGGAAAAGCGATTCTTTCGGCGGATTTAACCGTAAGATGTTTCACACTTCAAAGGACAAGGCTTAATTGGTGAAGTGAAAGACAGATTAAATATAACGCATCAATCAAAGATGACGTCGCTATTCCTTCGCTTACCACCTAGCAGCTTCCTGTAATTGCCGTATTTTTCAGCTGTTTAAGGGCGGAAACTTTGATCGCGACATTAATGCTATTGCTCCAAGATTTTGAAGAGCTTACATTAAGGCGACCAAATTTTTTACTGCTCCAGCGAAGACATGTCCACATGTTCAAAATGAAAAGTGGAGACAAGTCCAGAATTAAAATAAAAACTTTCACAAAAGAAAACTATATTCACGTTTGAAACTTTTAAAACTGTGCATTATGAATTCATTGTCAAATTTAACATTGTTAAGCTTATGTTTGTCAAAAAAATTGTAGACGTGATTTTACTGAAAAAGGAAACTGAAATTTCAGAAAAAAAAAATGCACGTATAGCCATCGGTTTTTTGTAATGCATACATCTGCTACAAATGCAATCATTTGTTATTTCTGTGCCCCCCCCCCCTCCCCGGTTTTCAGTTTTAATCTTAGCTATTGATATATGTAAGAGGGAAGAAATTTTATTTCTGCATTATGAAGTTTAATTATGTGCTATGATTTTGGCCAACACGGCAGATTCGAAAAGAGTATATATTCAAAAATATAGTTATTTGAGGTTAACTAATCGTAATGTGTGCGTATGACACAATTTAAGCATTCAGTTGATTATTTCATTATTTTATTTTTTATTTTGCTGATACATTTCATTTTTTTTGGAAGATCAATGAAATTTTAATTGCAGTAAATTAATCATTTCGCTATTTCATCTATGTAATGTTTTGTCAATTACAGTTTTAACTGATAGAAATGCGTCCCACATGTTTATATGTGACATATTGCGTTTGTTGATATGTAATCGAAGAACACGAATGAAACTTTTTAACCCTCTAAACTCGCTCCGTGAGCGAGTTTAGGATGGGTGTGAAGTTCTCTCCTTGGACACAAGACTCCTTGGCGTACTAACGACAAGAAAAAAAAAAAAAAACCTTTTTATTTTACTTTGCTTGTTGTTTCCTCAAGTACTATTATTTTGCGTAACACGTGGTGCTTAGAATAAATATTTAAAGAAATATTTTCAATTAAAAAACATTTAGTAATTTTACATCTCTTGTTGTTTCATCAGGTACTATTATTTTGCGTAACACGTGGTGCTTAGAACAAATAGTAAAAGAAATATTTTCCAATTAAAAAACATTTAGTAATTTTACTTCGCTTGTTGTTTCATTAAGTACTATTATATTAAGTAACACGTTTTGCTTAGAATAAATAGTAAAAGAAATATTTTCAACTAAAAAACATTCAGTAATTTTACTTCGCTTGGTGTTTTATCTACTATTATTTTGCGTAACACGTGGTGCTTAGAATAAATAGTAAAAGAAATATTTTCAATTAAAAAACATTTAGTAATTTTACTTCGCTTGTTGTTTTATCTAGTACTATTATTTTGCGTAACACGTGGTGCTTAGAATAAATAGTAAAATATTTTCAACGAAAAAGCATTCAGTAATATTTTTGAGAGAAATAGGTGATAAGAAAAAATTTCACCCGAACGATTTCTCAGGTAACTCACTCATTTCGATGCGAGCTCTGGAGAAAATTTGATGATAAAATGTTGTCCCTACATTTTGTGTTTGAATGTTAGGACATATGGCTGAAAGTGGAGAATGGGGATCATCACAAAATGTTGCCGCGTTTACTTACATGAGAATCGAGGAGAGGCTAAATCCCTGCCCCCTCCGCTCTAGGATTGCTTAAATTTTGAATCCTTAGGGGACATACAGCGTGCTGAATTCTGTTGGGTTAAGTTTTTTTTTTCTTTTGTTGCATCTTTGTTATGGTAAAATCATGTGCTATACGAGATTTCTTAAACCATTAAACACAGAACGCCACGTTGTAATTTCTCAATCAAATTATTTTACCGGATTCAATTAATGGTATTTTCTATTTTTTGATAGTGATACCTGTGTAAGATGATCACTTGCGGTGCACTACTTTAGTGGTTGACTTAAACAAGGCGTTTACTTATAGAGGTTGATTTATATGATATAGGACTAATTCTGTACCTGAAAAAAGTGGTCAGATTAGACAGGTGGTCAACTTTACAGGTTTTACTGTAGGGGAGACCAGGGTAGTTGTTACAATTTTTTTCAATATTTTTTTTAAGCTGAACTATTTCAATTATTTACACGCATGAAACTTTAAAATGCATCTAGATTGTTTAACATTCATAACATATTTTTTAAAAAATGATTAGAAGCCACTACTCCAAAATATTTCAAGTTGTTACAGTATATTGGGTTAGTTGTTACATGAGATATATTTTAGTAACAAAATGAATTTTACATATTTTGTGGTTTATTTTGCTAAATTAAAAAAATTCTTAACCGCGTTAAAAATCAAAACCTTTTTGGCTTTACAGATTTACTTCATTAATGACTTATTCTAATAAACTATCATCATCATTATCATGGTCGCGAATTAAATTTTTTACAAGGATATAATTTATCAAGCTTAGCACATCGGTCATGTGTCCACTTGTCACAATTACGACACTGAAGCCGTTTAGTTGGTTTTTTGGATTCTGAGTACGGTTTAGAGCACTCTATACAGAACCAGTCTTCATCATCTTCATCCGAAGGACGCACTGTTTTGACGCATCTTTTTGCATTTTATTTCTTCTCTGTTAGACAAAATTTCCTTTTCACAGATTTTTGTTTCCCAGCTTCGGTTTGCAAAACATTTTTTACTGGTGTATCTGTTAAAGTGGCGCTGACCTGTGGTTTCCGCTTGCGAATCGTCTTCACTTCTGCACTGCCTGCAGCGTTGGAGAAAGACCTACCCATTCGAATAATACATTATTTATTATTATTATCATTGTTGTAATTATTATTATTATTTATTTAACCATACATAATAACAATAAATTAAATCATAGAATGAAAGAGATCAGAATTAATATTAATTATTATTATTATTATCGTCCTTCAACTACATTATTTTATATGACTTAAATCACGCAATAAAACAGATCAGAAATACTACTGATCACCACTAGCATTTTTCATCTAACTGCAGAATCTCTCTAGTGTCATGAAACTCATTGGCTGCCTTTTGTAATGAACTAACTACAATTACTTCTTTAGCCACTTCCAGGTATGTTTCTTTAGGTGCTTTTCCCCTGTCCGTCCTGGTTTTATGCTCCCCCGCCATATCACATGAAAAAGAAAACATAATATTAAATTAAAACTTGCATGGGGCAAGTTGTTACTTGTAACAACTAACCCCAATAAAACTAACAATTTGCCCCATATGACGACATTTTAATTCTGGGCACATATTACTGGTATTATATCTTTATACAAAACGTTTAATTACGTTAGCACTTACCTGAAAATGTAGGCTTTCAAATGGTATAGGATGAAATTCGTTATCTGCAACGGCTTCGTCACAAATAGAAAAATAACAACGGAAAGAAAAATTACCTCCAGACTCAAAAAACCGTTTTCCTTGAGCACTTTCCCTGCTACTGATTGCAAGCACTCCAGTGATCGTCAGGGAATGCAAATGGGTGAGTGCTATCATCTACTGCAAGGAAATTCAATTTATCCTGGCGGTTAATTTTAAATTCGAATGTAACAACTTACCCCGTGTAACAACTAACCCCGGTCTCCCCTACTCGTTGTAAGCTTTAAAAAAACTGAAAGATTTTGATGCAAGTTTTTATGTAATGTTTTTCATTGCTCTAAAATATAATTTTTTAATTGTTATTCTAGGTGCGATTTTTATTGTTATCCTTTATACAATTTTCAGTGTTATTTCACGTATAATTTTCATTATTAACCCGTATGCAATTTTCATCGTTAGGTATCTCCTGTGGGAATGTTCCAAATACAATTTTTATTGTTATCCCCCGTTCCATTTTTATTTTTATTTTACATGCAATTTTCATTGTTGTCCCAACAATCGACGTATCAGTAAAAATTTTCGAATTTTCTAATTTAGTTAAAACTTCTCAACTCTGGACGTCATGCGGTTTTTAGGATTGACTACTGTTTTTAAAGTCATCTACTACAATACATCTACATTCTACTCTACTACACCTGGAGAAAATTAAGAGATATAGCACGTTTTTGTACTTTACAATCGAATCATTAAACGCGAAGAAAATTTAATTAAAATGATGTCGAAAATTCTATTTTAAACCACTCTAATACAGGAAGAATGCTTTTGAAAACTACTTAATAATTGCATTTCAGTTAATGACATTTATTTAAGGGGATGGAACAACCATGTAGCGCAAGAGCTTCTTTTGTACATGCAACAAGATTCAAAATTAAACAATATTTTCGTCATTTATTTTTAAGTACATCGCATTCATGATAGGATTTTCTTCTAAACTTTGATAAATTCTATTCCTAGAGAATACTCTAATCCCCTGTCAATTTATTTCCCTTAGTCAATCTCGAATGCTCAACGCAAAGTTCCTGAAAGCTTCTACCGCTAAATAGGATTATAGCGGACATTTAGTATCCATGGAAACAAATGGAAGGCTATGCCATCCCACAATTCATTTGCGCAAATCTAATAAAATTAAGAGTCACCTGGAACTACGGGTAGCGACACTTTTGCTTTTAAAAATATTTTTTTATTATTATTGTTTAAGTTTTTGCAATTCGTTTTTGGACTGCTGAGGATGGCTAATGGGATTTTGCTAAAACTATTTTTTTTGGTAGAATCCATTATACAAAAGCAGTTTTAAGAAAAAAGGTTCTTCACAAAAATTAAAGTGAGTATTTTTTGCAAAGAGAATAAGGCTATACAATATTTGCTTTTAAAATTCCTGGGGATTAGATTTTAGGAATAGAATTTACTAAATATTGCCAAGAATTCTTAAAATATATCAGTACGTTATCGACGAACAAAACTGAATTTCTTGCATAAAAGTAAAATCACGAGCTTTAGTGCAAAAAATGTTAGATTGAAAATAATGATGTCGATTGGATATTGATTAATTGTGCTTGTACTGGAATATTTGGCCCCGTTTTGTAACTTTTTATGAAATTTAAAGGAACATCTGTAGTAGAAAATGTTTTAAGGAAAGAAATTGCAATTGATTCAAGAACCGTGAAGTGAGCAACTATCAATTCTTAAACATTGCATCTCCAGATGAAACTCAATTATTTTTTGTTTCATTTTAGAACTATTTTTTTGATAACTATCGGGCTGCGCTCTCTGCTCGCTATTGCTCACCAACCCCCGTAGATTGCTTCGGAATCTTATATTATTCGTAAATATTTGAATCCTCAATTAAAAAGTAACATATTAAAAACGCATTTCCCTTTGGAACAAAAAGCATGCCTTCCCCGGGTTTCAAAATAACTGTACCAACTTGCAGAGCCGTAAGGGCTAAGGGGCTCCTAAGCATTGCAAAACTGCTGTTTTGTATATTCATGGTTCAGTAATATATAATGCTCTTTAGCTCGGGGCTTGAATTGAGTTGACCTTAAGATTTTCCTTTAAAATCGAAACCCTTAAATTTTGTGAATAAGAAAGAAGAAGCATAGAAATCTAAAAGATGTAACTATGGCAACGCCAAATAGAACATCAATAATTTGAATGGAGATGAGATTTTCCCATAGAGTAAAGAAATATACATAAAGAGGCCCCGTAAAAAGGACATGAAATTGAAGCCGGAATCATAGGATACAGCGGTGCAATGATGGGCGTGGCTATGATAACATGATCGCTTCGCGAGAATAGTTTTCACCAATCTCGCAAAGGGACCGAATAAAGTAGCTGACGGATTGGTTTGCATTTTAATTCATTAAAATGCAAACAAAAATTGCATTAATGCAAAGCAATTTCAAAAACGTCCTTCATAAACTTGCAAGTTTAAATAAACAACCAATTGAGATTCAGTAATGGAATGTTTTGAATCAAGATGTATCTCAAAATACTTAGCATGAAGCAAGCTAAGGATCTTGGGATACAGCGGTGCAACTTCCGGCTTCAATTTCTTAGTATAGCAGGGCCTCTCTGTGTAATTTTTTTACTCTATGGATTTTCCTAACTTGATTAAAATGGCTTGTAATTTTTCATCCTTGGAGATAGAAATTTAGTTTTTCGACCGTTGGTAGAGATAGATCTCGAGTAAAAAATGTGTCTTTTTCCAATGGTGCCAAAAATAAAACTGTGGGACAATTTCTTCACTTTTTACTGATAGCTTTAATGAAAAAAGTATTGTCTAAATTTCAGCTAAGCCTAAAAGAAATCGAGCTAAAAACGCAAATAACTCCCACCGTAATTAAGTTAGAGCATTGAAACAAAATGCGTAGAGCGCGAAAAGGTCCCCCCTTTCCAACGATGTATTATATTGACATGTGCAAGTATTTTTTCACCCCTTTAACAAGCAATATACGCGAAATTTGAGGTTTAAAAAAATAATTACAATAAACTAATTCGAAATAAAATAAAATAAAAAAACTGGTGCAAACCACCGGGGCTCGAAGTAATTTTGTACTAAATTTCAAGGCTGTAACTGCTATGGGGTCTCCTGGGCGCAGGCCCGCCACAAACTTCCTTTCACAATTTCTTTGAACTAACCTTTTTTTAATATAAAGAGAAAATGAGAATACTGAAATTCTACTGCTAGATCAAGCCATAGAATAGATTTTAAAACAGAGGCCGGAGAAAATTCTTTTTCATTCTAAACATTAATTACAAGAATACATACAAGGAAAATGAAGTACCTTCAATAAAGCTGTTCGCGAGCACCATTAGTATTCTAAAAAAAGTTTGATTTCTTTCAAAGCGGTTTTTTGAATACTTATGGTGCATCAGTGTTACTTGTATCTTTTCCTTTAAAAACGGATATATCAAGAACAGATGTTCAAAAAACATGTCCTTCATGCAACTCCACAAAAAGAAATCCAGTGGAGTTATGTCGGGAGATCGTGGAGTCAATGGTTTGCCGGACCATGGATTGATCGTGTGTCTATCACGATCAATCTGTCGTTCGGGAAGATTCGTAATCTATCTTAAGCAGTTGATGTTAGAAAACAATCTTAAGATTTCTACCTTCTTTTTCAGCAAACTGCATTCCATTTCACCTGTTAGTATTTTTGTTATTAATGTTTATAGTTACAAAGTTCTTACCTGGAGATTCTTTACATTGAAACTCGAAGTGACAATCCAAAGAAATCATTTCATCATAACAGGCGGTTTGCTTCAAGAATATTCAAATGAGAAGTGGTAATTCTAGGAATGGTGTGTGTGTGTGTGTGTGAGAGAGAGCGATCTATGTATCGATTCCTATTACTATTTGTGCGTATTGTAGAGTAGTTAGCATAGGTTTCAACGCCGTTTACAAAACCTATATTTATCTTTATGAGTAATTTCTGTAAAATAAAGCTGCGTATAAGTTTACTATAAGAAAGTAGTTCAGTAATTTCTCGTAAAATCACTTATTCAGCTATATATCACGCCTTTTCTCTTATCTTCCTAAAAGTTATACATACAAGATACCTAAGTCTAATTTTGAGACCATTGAAAGAGCAATCTTTTTTTTTTCCTTTTCAGGTGAAACGAAACATTGAGAATTTTCATTCATCTAAATTTGCTGCTGTTCCAATTGCGACTTAAATTTCTTATTACATTATAAAAAAAAAGAAACTAAAAATATTCTAAAACCATTTTATTTTACGTTGAAAAAAGCTATTGGGAAGCTAACTTTCTCATTTTTTCCTCCTTATCTATCTGTTTTATTTTTTTAAGTTGTCCAAATATTCAAACAAGCGAAATTTTTGGCAGCCGCACGCATAATTTACTTGCAAGTTACATGAATAGTTATTTTTAATGGCTTCGGTTACCTGGCGCTGCAATCGTCCACTGACACCACGACTACAGAAGTCTAACTTCTATATCATTACCTGTTAGCTGAGCATTTTTATCTTGCTAAAGATGACTATAGTCAAAATGAATGAGGCATGAAGCTATTAGGTCTCAAGAAATTTTGCTTTCTTTCAACTAATTACTTCAGTGATCGCTGTTCGGTCGTTATAATCCCTGTTTGTGAAACTAAATGTAAGGAAGAGAAAATCCTCGTACTTCACCCTATTTCTTCCGAACCGATTTATGTTTATATTAATTTGAGAAAGAAAATGGTGCTCACCTAATCAGCATAACCATTTAAAAATCCCCCTTTTTTAAGACAGATAACTGATAACGAAGTTCAATCAGCATTAGCCCTTTAACGACACTACCACTTTAACCGATAAGCGAACAAAACGAAATGGAAGAAACTGGTTACTTAATTTCTTTTCCGGTATTTTCTGTTTACTAAAATCTTTTTCAAATCCAGATGCAAATTTGAAAATAGTTTTTTTTTTTTTTTAAATTATGTTTTGCTCGCTTTAAGGAGTAAACTGCTAAGGTTGGAGGAAGAAAGAGCTGATAAAGCAATATTATTGTTCACTTTCAAGAGCAAAAAAACATACTTTTAAGTATTTTAATTTTATTGTTTTTGTAAAAATTTCCATCCTAAAATCTTTGTTTTAAGTATTTACTAGGTTACAAAACCAAGCTGAATTAATGTTAAATCTTTGATTCTACAGAAGTTTTACTTCTAATGACATTCAACTATGATAACGAAGCATGCCTAGTTATCACTATAAGACATAATAAAAAATGTCTTTAAAAATAATGATATTCCATGTCTTTGATTGTTCAAGATTGCCTTATAATGAACAAGAGGTTCAATTTATGTTTATAATAATATTAGGAGGAGAATACTGTTCGGCTAAGCAATTAAACTGTTTCAAAATTTTCTTTATTTCACTAACTGACAACAAAGTTCAGAAGGAAGAACATTTCACAACACAAAGTGCTATATTTAGGGGTTGGAAATAAGCGTACAAGTTATTATTTGCAAGGTTCACTCATTAGTCAAGCAGAAAAAGTTACTGATCTAGGCGTCTTAATAAGTCAGGATTCAAAGTTTAGTCAACAGTGCAGCATAGCTAGTAACAAAGCCAATAAGATGCTTGGGTTTATCAATGGATCTATTTCAATCAAATCTAAAGAAGTTCTTATGCCCTTATATAGAAGTTTGGTAAGACTTCATTTGGAGTATACTTTTCAGTTTTGGTCTCCTTATCTTAAGAAAGATAGTAATGCATTGGAAAGGGTTCAAAGGCGGGCTACAAGGCTAATAAATGAACTTTTCAATTAGACTATGATTCGAGGCTTAGAATGCTAAAAATGTGGTCGAGTAAAGAAGAGACCGAGGGGACATAATTCAGTTGTTTAAATTTATTAAAATGAAAGATGTTACGGGGCTTAAGTTTAGCACTGAAAACAGGACAAGGGGTCATTGTTTTAAGCTGTTTAAATCTTAGGCTAACATGGATATTAGGAAAAATTATTATTTTAGCAGGGTAGTGGAACCTTGGAACAGCTTACCGGAAGAGGTGGTAATGAACAAGGGAGTAGATAGTTTTAAGAGGGCCATTGATCTTCACTGGGGATTATAAATTGACTAGGACCTGCCTACCTGGGCCCAGAGCCTGTTGCTGGTCGTCAGTTTTGTATTTGTATTTGTATATTTACAGATGAGAATATGTACAAATGCTTTGCTATAATGTGTTGCGAAAGCGACCTCCCCTTGTGAATTGTAGGAGCGCCCTCTCGCGGACGAGCGAGAAGGCTCAGGTGTATGAAACTTGATTTCACAGAACACGGACATAAGTACGGAACTTGATTCCAAATGAATAGGGACTGGAAGTTAGGTATTCGATTCCACCAATCGTTTCATAATGCGTATGTTTGAAAGAGGAATATCGGAACATATTTTATAACTTTTTTATCCAACGTTACGTAATCGTAAGTAGTATTTACTTCAACTAAAAAATCTTAAGAACTCAATAAACAGAAATAGCTGCGTCGTCCGGCTTCGTACGGTCCACCTCGAAAATAAAAATTATGTCACGTGACGCGTGTTTAACAATCAGGCATGAACAAAAAAGATATATTAAAAGAAATTGGTAAAATTGTGAGGCAGATTGCGGAAATAACCAAAAAGGGAACATTTCAAATCCCCCGATTGCAGAAAAAGCCTTAAAACAAAAGCCAAATTTTGTTTTTTCATACTCGGAAAAAAAATGGCAACAGATCTTTCTTTTCAATGATTTTCTTCACTGCTATAAATTTTAATGAAAGTATTGTTGCGGAAAGTTGAGATGAAGCACTGAATAATAATTATACGGATTTTGTGTAGAAATCCAAGTTTCATGATTAATAGTTTTTAAGTGATATCTCCGCTAATTATTATCGGAGGATTATGTTAAATAGCCAAACATGAAGACTTGAAGATTACGAATCCATCGATACCTGGTTCGATGGTCAGTTCGCTGTCGTTCGGGAGAAGAAGCTTAGACATAGATACATAGGTACATACGCTCAGTTTTCAATTATATAAGATTACGAATGTTTGTTGAAAATTTGAAGTCAAGTCAAAAATTGGCAATTTAAAAAAAAATGGAAATTTCGTATCGATAAAATGAGCATGTATAATACCTATAACAACAATGGGGTGGTTTCCTTCAGTCAAAATTACTACTTTTATTCATTGAAATGGATAGAATGAGCAAAAAATAAAATAAATAAATAAATACATAAATAAATAACATGGACCCGGAAGATACTTTTATTTTCAAAACATTTTTTTTTTAAATAAATTTTTTAAAATGTCCGATTTTTCAAACAAGGCGTGGTCTTTATGACGTCACAAATGATGCACTTTGCCGCATCTTTCTACTACGTTTCCACGTTATGATAATCAAGCAGCGAATTAAAATTGCGCTCTACGCTTGCGATCAACCATATCGTTGCCAATACACGTGAGTAAAGATGCTTATTAAATATTTTGATCCGTGAATGGCAACACTGAATGGTATTTCATTATTTGTGATCTCATCGGCAGAAGCGTTAAACGATGAATGAGCACCGATTTAAGTAATTTTTTTAAAAATATTAAACTTGAAGAAATTATTTAAAAAATGGTCAGATTCTATGTTTTTAAGCATGCTCTATCAGAAAAAAATACTTTTAAAATTTTGGAAACGACCCCATTCTCGGTTTAATTATTAACTTTCCTTTTCCGCGTTTTTCCAAATTGTCTAAAAATACTTAAGTTTTAAATGTGTTCCGGTCCTTGAGATTCATCTTATTATGCGGCCCTCGAGTAAAAAAGGTTGAGTACCATTGCTTTAGACTCATGATTTCTCTGTTCATATTACTTTTTCTTTCATGTTGTCTTTTGAATTCGCAAAAAAAAAAAAAAAAAAAAAAAAGAAGTAAATATTAGTACTTAGTTTTATTTCTTATGCACAATTCCCTTGCAACGAAAACGAAAAATTTTGTGAATATTTTTGAATGCTTCTTTTCTACATAGCATTTACTAAACCCTCCCAAATCTGAATTACATGCTCACAAGTGCAATAAACTAGACTTTTGTTTAACATACCTCAAAAACCACCATTCTCGCCTCGTCAGTGCATAAAAAAATAAATAAACGTTAATCAGTCTTTCTGTTTTATTTCATTATTTTCCGCACCTCTGTTTACCCAAAACGTATTTTTCTGGCGTGGAAATTTTAAAGTCGGGATGATTGAGACATAATCCTCTTAATTCTTCCGAGGTTTCACTTTTCTCGCAGAGAGTAACTGATTACCTGGGTCCCTCGTGTAAGTACCACCCAATTATCCAAATAAGTGTTCCTAAAGCAAAGACTTCGTTATCTTAAGGGGTTCTCCTTGAGGGATTGCATCTGAGATTGATTGCATTCCCAAAGTCTGACGTCCGGGATTGATGGTCCAGCCTCTTGAGGAAAAAGTGTAGCTAAGGTAAGGGTAAGAAACTATTTTCTTTTTTGAGTTACGTTCCAGAGAAATAAAAATGATTTTCAAGTAGCTCCTAGCAAATGATATTGATTTTTTTCAATCGTTTTGCATCAGTTCTTCTCAAAAGTTTTAACGCTGTCGCTTCCTTTGCGAACTAAATTGCTATATACTGTTTCTTGTCCTGGGTTAACAAATTACAAAAGTTTTGATAAGCTATAACGACGGTAGGAAAAAAATTGCTTTATACTTTTTCCCCTTTTATGTTAACAAATAACAAGAGGTTTGAAAGAGTACGTAACGACGCGACGGGAGGAAAAGAGTTGCTCTATACTGTTTCTCCTCTTAGGTTAACAGATTACAAAAGGTTTGAAAGAGTATGTAACGACGGTAGGAAAAGAAATTATTTTATATTGTTTCACCTTTTGGGTTAACGTTAACAAACTACAAAAGGTTTTAAAGAGCATGCAACGGCGGAAGGGAAAAAAATGCTTTATACTGCTTTCCCTCATGAGTTAACAAATTACAGAAGGTTTGAAAGAGTATGTAATGATGGTAAGAAAAAAAAAGTTGCTTTAGACTTTTTCCTCTGTTGGGTTAGGTTAAAAAATTTCAAAAGTTTTGAAAGAGTAAGTAACGACGATATGAAAAAAAAAAAATTATACTGTTGGCACTCTTGGGGTAACAAATTACAAAAGGTTTGAGAGGGTATGTAACGATGGTAGGGAAAGAAATTACTTTTTACTGCTTCACCTCTTGGGTTAACGTTAACAAATTACAAAAGGTTTGAAAGAGCTTGTAACGACGGAAGGAAAAAAAAATGCTTTATACTGCTTCCCCTCATGGGTTAACAAATTACAGAAGATTTGAAATTTAACAATGGTGAGAAAAAAGAAGTTGCTTTAGACTTTTTCCTCTGTTGGGTTAGGTTAAAAAATTTCAAAAGTTTTGAAAGAGTAAGTAACGACGATATGAAAAAAAAAAATTTATACTGTTGGCACTCTTGGGGTAACAAATTACAAAAGGTTTGAGAGGGTATGTAACGATGGTAGGGAAAGAAATTACTTTTTACTGCTTCACCTCTTGGGTTAACGTTAAAAAATTACAAAAGGTTTGAAAGAGCTTGTAACGACGGAAGGAAAAAAAATGCTTTATACTGCTTCCCCTCATGGGTAAACAAATTACAGAAGATTTGAAATTTAACAATGGTGAGAAAAAAGAAGTTGCTTTAGACTTTTTCCTCTGTTGGGGTAACGTTATGAAATTTCAAAATTGTTGAAAGAGTATGTAACGACGGTAGGAAAAAAAAATTACTTTATGTTGTTTCCACTCTTGGGATAACAAATTACAAAAGGTTTGAGAGAGTATGTAACGATTTTAGGAAAAAAAAATACTTGGTACTGTTTCCCCTTTTGGGTTAGCAAAAAAAATTTTGAAAAAGTATTTAATGTGCAAAGATAGGAAAAAGAATAAATACAAAATTTAAAACACAATGCATTAAACAGACAACAGACTTTCAAAATAGTATACAGAGATAGTTGCTAAAGAACCATTAAATAAAAACATAGTGAATAGTAGAGAAAAGTTTATACGAATAGTAAGCTTCAAAATCACTGAAATAAATTCATGTTTAAAAATTAATAGATCTCTGTGTTTGTTTTCTGTACTTAAGAGTGATTAGCAAAGTTATCGTTGAGAAAGTGAGGATTGGAGAAAATCTAGCAATAGTCTTGTCTTAGTGCCGTACATTATTTCATTATTCACTAACCATGTTAAGAACTTGATGTTTTGCTTTAACAACAATTAGCTGAATGTTTTAAGAAAGTATAGTTTATTTTGTACTTCTTTACTTAGGTTAATATTGGCTTTTATTTTGTGCATTTTCTCCAAACAGATCAATTTTAAAGAGTTCTTATCGGTGTCGCAATGTTATCAGTAGCATTTCATTCTGGATGTTCACCAACCTCCACTGAGGGTTTAGCCTAATTTCATCATATCCAGATTTTGTTAACATGTACTATTGCCGGTACCTTACAATTCACCTTTCGTTGGAGCTGCGCGGGTTTCATTTAATAATGCTTCTTAAAAAGAGATGGATGCAGTTAACTGCACATTCTTTTAACAAGATTTGTACTTGTATCAAATAATACAGATTTTTCAAAAGCTAAAACCATGTCAGTCCCAGTTAATACGCTAAACTAGGATTTGTAGTTTTAACAAAACCGAAGCATTTGTGAGTGTTAAAATTCTGCATTTCACCGACTCCATTCGCAATACTTTCTCATTTTTTAAAAGTTATTTTAAAAGAATTGTTACTGGTCTCAACTGATGTAGATTTTTTTAGAAATAGGTAGATATAAAACTTAAATGTTCTGTAAATTTTTATATCCTGTCGCAATTTGAAGTCTCACTCACTCAAATTGATCCGTAGCTTAATAATTGAGAATTTTTGTTCATCAAAAAAAGTACTAGGTCGATGTCAATCTGCAATATACTTCAATGTCACTCTGGAAATAACTTTGAAGCTTCCGTCTTCAACTTTATAAAAATATCTAAGTTTCAGGAAAGAAAAAAAAATACTCAAGTACTCTTCTCAACGTATGTATCTGTATCAAAAATATTTTTTACCTTAAGATAATAATTTTTCTAGTATCTTTAAATCGATTTTATTTATTTATTTATTTATTTTTTTTTGCAAATAAAAATGAAAAAGAAAGTATCAGGAAAAAAAGTCTTTTTGCTCAAGATTATTACAGATAAAAGAAAAATTGCACGAAATGACTTTCCTCAGGTAGGCTAGAGCACAGAATAGTGACAAACCAGCCCTAATAAAGAAAAACTAATAAAAGAACAAAGCCAGGGTAGGGTGTCAAAAATTGTATTCCAGCTGTGCAACACATGCGCGCAAACGATAGAATAGGCGGAGATGCGTGACCACATGAACAAGGCAAACCCTGTCTACCGTTATCGTCTGCAAAAATACGCACATTGCGGTAGGAAGGAAGAGGAAAGGCCAAAAAAAGAAAAAGCATTAAAGGACAGATGCAACATCGCACATTGCAATTACATTCAAAGATCTGCACGTATCTGGAGGTACGTATTAAGTGAGAATGCGCACTGAAGAATCAAGAGTTACAGTAAGAGAACGTGGAAAAAATTATTGAAGCCGGAATGTATTTAAATATTTGGCGAATTTTGACGTACGTTTTACCCCTGTTAGGGAAAAAAAGTCGATTTTCATTTAAGGAAAAAGAAAAAGAGATTAAACTGAAGAAATAATTAAAAAAAAGATATAACATCTTTGAATGAAAAGTTATACTGAAACAATCCATAGGGTAGATCGACCAGTGAATCAGTGGCTTAGCCAGTAAAAATTTCGGAAGGGGATATGGTTAAATTTTGAGGCTTAAATAGGAATGTTTAATCCTTTTCTGTGGTCAAAAATTTAAAAATTCTCAGTTTTTTTTTTTGGGAGAAGTCCTTCCAAAATCCCCCCACCTAAATACGATACTGCAGTGAATGAACACGCTAAAAATTCTTGGCTACGTTTAAAAACTAGTATTTTGCATTTGACAGTAAAAACGTTTGACTAATGCATGTAAATATTTTTAAATCTTGATGCAAATGTGCAATTTTAGTATTTTAGCATTACATTAAACCTGGACAAAAGTATAAACTCAAAGGTAAAAAATTACGAATTACGGTTAATTTTTGTTCGAATAAGTTAATTTAACGCCATAGCATGAATAAATGTTGCCATTAGTGATTATTAAATGATTTATTTTTCAAAATAAATAACAAACATAAATACACTGCTGGACAAAATTTTAAGCTCAAAAACTTATAACGTTATTTTACTCATGACTTAACCCGTATTGGTGTTACTTATTTAAAGTATAAGTAACTAACCGACAAAAAATAGCTTTAAATTCAATATAACTCATAAATTTTATGAGAAAATTAAAACAATTAAAAAAAATAGCACTTTTAATATCTTACCATTACGTGAAACCTAAATACAAGCACAAAGTCAAAACGGTGAAATTCCTGGATTTCAATAAAACTTTGTTCGAATGAGTTCATTTAAACCTCTAAAACGAATCAATGTTGCCATTAGTGATTGAGAGCTACTTTATTTTTCAAAATTAGTGATAAACAATGAAACTATGAATTGATGAGGAAAGTTGTGATGTTTGAAATTCGAAATTTTCTGTTTCTTCCTCATAAATGCATTTTATGGTTTTTAGAATGAAACAAACAGTTAATCCCGTCGTTGGAATTGCTATTTTCTTGTTTAAAAGGATCGTGTGTCCACCTTGTCAAGTGGTCAGAGGAGTCTGACTGCGATGAGGAGGTCCCGGGTTGGGCATGGATTCTCTCTCCTGTCCTTGTCCTTTCTGTGTGTGAATGTGTTGTTATGCTGTGAATGGTTGCCTACCCTATAAAATGGTCCTTATGGCATGTGTGTACTGTGGAAGTCGGATTTCACACCAAGTTACGGTACAGTTGGAAAAGTGAAGCAGCGCAACTCAAATTGCCAGCCTAGTTGGCACACGATGACAAGAGCAAAGGATTATGTCCAGCGATGAAATTTGAATTCAGACAAAAAACAATAAAACAATTCATATATATATATATATATATATATATATATATATATATATATATATATATATATATATATATATATATATAATACAACTGTCATTTTCTCCTTTTTTTTTGGATTGTTTGAAGAAAACATTTTTATCTATTGATGTAATGTCAGACTGATTTGAGGCTTTCTAATGCATTTCTTCTATTTTGTTAAGCTGTTTGCAGGTACGGTTATTCTTATTTATGAAATTCAAAGAATTTTGATACGCCTCTAGTTTTGAATGGTCAAAAAATATGGCCTTTAGACTTCAGAGGTGTTTAAAATTGCAAGATCAAATTTCTGCTTGAGTTTAATGCTCCCCAGAAGTGGGGGAAATTTGTTGAATCAGCATCTTGCTTGCAATTAGCATCAGATCGTAGGAGTTAATACTCTAGACCAGCGGTTCCCAACCTTTTTTCCCTTGCGAACCCCTTGTAGAATGCGGAATAAGTTGACGAACCCCTTGTTCAGTAAGTAATAATAAGTAACGAGCACAATAAACAAAAAAGAAGAAAAATAAAGAAAGCTATGCATACAATACAGTTTGAGCAAAATATATAATAGAAGCTCAAACAATTCTACAAATTAAAACCATAACTAGAAATTGAACGCAAAGCAAATTTAACAAAGAACAAACCTAGTGGTTCTTCGTTGAACTTCAGTTCCTTTTGAAAAAACTCTCAATGGGATAGTTAGGGAACAAATGAGCTCAAAGTTTGACTCGTATATAAATGTCTGACAGTCTCACTTTAGGTTTAGCATTTAATTTGCTTCAGTATTAATCTCTGTGTATATTAAATCCTTTTTCACATAGAAACATTGTCTAAAAAGGGATGAAATTTTTGTTTAGTTTTTCTGATGTAACAATGCATTTATTTCCCTAGTTTACACATGTCAGTTAAAGAATTATTTTTAATAGCATCTTTTAGAAAACTGGCTTAAATTAACTATATGATCTTTTTTCTTTTAATAAAATTAGAAGTCTTTAAATTTAAAAATTTGTGAAAACAACTGCAAGTCTTGCTGTTTGGTAGGGATATACTGCGCACATTGAACATGTGGCTGCGATTGCTGATAATCATACTGTGATTTCAAGTTTGAGCGTTGAAAAAACTTTCTTGCCCTTATGCTAAAACTGCGCAGTAAAATGTGAAGTTATTTTTTATTTTATGTTTGAAAAATAATAGAAACTATTACAATTAACTCTAATTTTTACACAAAAGGCATTTTTTGCAAACTATTTTTTTTATGCCCACTTGTTACAAGAAACTATTTCTGAAAGCATTTTACGAATTGCTTTTTTCCATACTGCGCACATCAAGTTGCATGGTTTGTTTCCTTTAAATTTCTTTACTGCGTACCTCACTCTAGCAAGCTTCACCCAGGAAATTTTTTTAAGTAAAAATGTTTTTTCACATTTCCTGTAGTATTTTTGGGTTGCCTACAATTTATTCTCTTTTTCATCAATAAAAGTTCGAAGGAAATTGTAGCCTATACTTACAGTGAAAAACATTGCAACAAACAGCAGCGGGATTGCACTTCTACGCATTTTCAGCACAAGAAGCGATTTACCTTTCTGTCGCACTTAAATGGTAAAACAAACGTTAAAACATGCTTCATGTAATGTTTTCATCAAGTTTAATCTACTTTTCCGATTAAAAGCTTCTGAGAAAAATCAAAGCATTCACATGCTTTTATCTTCCCCGGAATACATTGTGTTCAAAAGTGGAACTTCTTCGGCATTGCTTCAATGGGGTCGTTTCCAAAATTTCAAAAGTATTTTTTTTCACAAGCAGAATAATACTAAGTTTGCAAATTAAAGAAAAAAAAAAAAAAAACTACGCTGAAAACTTTTTCTCTCTTCATTGTGAAAAAGAGACCCCAAAAGCATCATTGTAGGGAGGTTTAAAAAATGCAAAGGGGAAAACATATTTTTTAAAAGAAAGTTTTTGGAACAGCAATCTTTGCAATCAAGAAATCTGAAACTTCATTTGTAGTGCTCCAACCTCTCCTGAAATAATATTAAAAAATTGAATAAATTGCTGAAAAAGCGCTTCTTTAACTAATTGAATTGAAGGAAAAGAAACAGCTTTACAAATTCAATTGATAATACAAACGAAAAGATGTTTAATTTAATATCAAATTGAAATTAACTTTCTTTTCAAATTTTGAAACTGTTTTGTTTCAAATCAATTTAAAAAAAAAAAAAAAAACGTCCAGTTCATCCTTAGTATCAATTCAAGTATTTTTAACAATTTACTTCAACTACAAAAACAAAATTTAACGAACTTTCAAAAAACATTTGGCAACACTAGCTATCACCACGATTAAAAATATTGAAATACAAATTTTCATGATATTCAAACTGTAATAGCATTATTCATTGCATTTGTTCCTTTAGTTTTGTTTTTTAATTTTTCATTTGTTAGTCCTGTCACACGCATTAAACGACTTGTTGTGATCTCAAACTAGTCAAGGGGATCATAAATAACGAAAAGCAATGAAAATTAGTGGCAATACCAAAAAGGAAATTAATGTATTTTTATTTAAGTATAATGTTTTAGAATTTTCAGCTACATTTTCAACTTGGGGGACAAACATCTGCTAATTTCAATGTCACATCCACGTTTGTACTCCTGAATTTTGTTGCGTGATGGCAACTCTTTAGACATCCATGCCCCAGATTATGTTGACAGGTTTCATATAAAGTCATTATTCATTGATTGAAAATCTATGTAATGTCCTAGGATATAGTGTTCAGTACAGTTTTTTTCTTGGACATAACGGGCCTCCTCCATGACACGTGCCACAATGACGTCATTCCTCGTCATATCTAATTATGCTGTACGGTAGGAGCAGATGAGATTGGCTGGGGATATCCAATTTATCCGCGCTCCTGATTCCGGCCTTTGTTTGGATGGGGTGCACAGAGCAGACGATTGTCAAAGAGGAGGGGGTCGAGTATTGTTGTGCGGAAAACTATAGCATTCAGAGCATTCACCTCCAGAGCACGGGGACCGATTTTCCTGGATGGAAAAGCGGTCAAACTGGGATTTCTGTTCTTCCCCTTTTGAATTTCAAAATTAATGCATATTATCCAGGCTTCAGGGGTATTCCTCTGAAGGGGATTATATTGCTGATAGCTTGGAGTACAGCTCAACGGAAACAAATGTTAGACAGATGGGAAAATTTTTGTTTTGTAACACTTTGGCCAGAAATCAGAGAAGACCATCTGTCGTTTGTGGACAATATAAGTTCTAAAAATGACCATCTTTTGAAATCGCGCAATGTGAAAAATTATCAACTGTATAAAGTTGAATAAATACCTTTGTGCTGGAAAAGTAAAATAAGAAAAAGCATCGTAAAATAGTACAAAAGTGCAGATTATTGCATACTCGTGTTTCATGGTTACAAGGAACGTTTTTTAATTGCAAAACAAGTGAGCTTATGGATAAAAATGCATCCGGCCATTTATTATTTTATTTATCAACTATGATTATAATGCAGAACATAAAGAGTTATTTATGGAAATTTAAGCATTTGTTTGAAAAACGTCACTTAAAATTGTTTTCCTATTAAGTAATTTTTTCACAGAATATAATGACATGAGTTCAACATTTTACATATTAGTTTACAGTTTTTAATTTTGAATTTGGAAAAATTGTAAGCATCGTTTGGTGCCATTAATGCAACGGTATTTTAGCAGAATACACCAGTAACAGACATGCTTAAGACATCGCTATCAGGTTATTTCAATTTTCTTAGTCTTTTAATGTATTTAGACTTTTAAAAATATTTTTCTTCCATGTAACGACCTCTCATCTAACGTTTGGCTGCTTCTGGATCCTCTGAATAAGTTAATTCTATTTTTATTTGCTCAATTTCGGAAAAAGGTCTGAACCCCAGTAACAGACGCAGACATTTTTGATGATACCCAGTAACAGGTAGGATGAGTAATGGACATAATTCCCCTTTTCTCTTCAAAATGTGCAAAAGTTCTTAATTTTTTGATCTAAAACCTTATTAATTTCAAATGAACATGAAACACTGACAGAGCTCATGGTGGCTATTCATAATATTCCGCCACTGCCTTCTAAATAGCAACTGGCTCATAAAATTCACTTAGATAGCACTAGATGGTTGCACCGTATTCATGGGTCGCAGCAATATCGGTTTTACCCGCCTAAAATTCTGATAATTTAAATCCAGAATTACGACTGTCTTACGACTACTGGACCCTTGTCTGTTACTGTTGCCTTTACCCTAATTACTGCTTAATTTTTGGTTAAAAAACCAAAAAGTTTCGTTTCATAATTTTTTTACTCTTAATTTTAATGTTATTATTTCCGTACATAAAAACAGAAAATATCGTGTTCTGCAGACATATAATGGAAGTCTGTTTTTCTTTCTTCAATTAAAGCACAATTTACTTAAATGCCTAACTATATTCTGCTCTCAATCTCAGTTTCAATTTTAGTTTTCTACCTTAATGTGCAATTACTGCTCAAGTTGGTTGGGAACGCGTGGGAAGAATTACGTTAATGAAGAACAGTTGAATTTAAAACGTTAAGGAATGTTCATTGAAAAAAAAATGTAATGTTACTGTTCCAAAAGGGAAGAGAAAAAAGCAAATATACGTTGCACTTAGTTCCTAAAATGATTAACACGAAACTGCTTCATTTAAATTTGTTCTGAAACCAACAAAATGAAAAAATGGCTGTGGGTTTGCAACAGAGTGAACTTTGGAAGCTATTTTTTCCCCTGCATTGAAAAGCGTATGCCTTATAACCACGAAATACTTACATGCAATATTTTTTTGCAAAATGTGCACTTGAATAACGTTGACTATGTGATTATTAGTTAAGTACTTTATCAAATTTCCTCATCTTCTAAATATCAGCTTGTGATATTGCACTTTTAAAAGTACGCATTAATATTATTATTTTAAGATATTTATGAACACATATGTACTTCGTTGTGAGGGAATTGTTTGCCACAAAATTTAAGCTCGCTGAGAAAAACGATGTAAAGTAAATTATGCAATCTCCACAAGAGAAAATGAGCTCCTATACATAAAACTTCTTTGTATGTGACAAAGAAAAAGGAAATAATGCCATTGCTTAGAAAAAAAATGGGTTCTGTTATAGGAAGCAATTACGTCAGAGATAAAAAGAATGTATTATTTTCTTCATTCCGCAAAAAGGAAGAAAAAATTGATTTATTTCTTGGGGAGAAATATTTTATTGAAAACGTTCAGAAACGAAACACAAACAACCAATAAGGAAAAAAAAGTACGAAAAAAGACCTAGACCCTGGAAGTAAATCTTTCCAAATCCAGATTGTCAGGTTTGACAACACATTCTTTATCCAAACGAAACGACTGTTCCTTGCTTCTATTTTGTCCCTCATGACGCGTTTCCTACATATTCCTAAGACATTGCCAAGCTTCGATCCAATTTCTTTCACAGGCTTTTTCTGTCATTCGCGTCCAAAGTGTTGCCACAAATTCGATTACATTTACTAGAAAGCAATTCCAAAAGTAAATCCATGTGCGAGGTTAAAAAAAAAAAATGCTGCAGGGTAAAAGCAAAATAATAAAATCAGAAAGAAAGACAAAAGGGGGAAAAAACTAAAAAAACGTGAAATTCCAAAAACCATGAAAAATAATAACAATAAAAAATGATAAAAATAGAATAAAAGCAGCAGACAAGAAATGCAACCATTGTGCTATTCAGGGAAAAGCTGAATGCTTCCATATTATCACAATTTTCTCCTTTGATTCTTGTTCTGAAAGTTTTTTTCCCCTTTACTGCTTTTAATCTGGCTTTGGAATGAAAAATAATGCAGGAGAACGAAGGAGAAAAAAAAAAGCGGAAGAAATATGTCGAGCATGAGAACGGAAACAATACGTGGAATAAAGGACAATATTGCAGCATTCTTGGTTGAAGAAGAGTGTAAACTAAACCATCTTTGTCGCCTGCATACCATTAAGAGACGTAGGAAATTGTTTTAAATTTCGTTTCTGCTTTGCTCGATCCTTACTGAGGAAAAAATTGTAGAAAATGTGAGAAAATATGTGGCGATGGAATTCATTGAAAGGAAACTTTTGAAGAAAGAAAGAAGCCACTAAAGACATTTTTTTGTAATGTATAGTAAACGAAAAATAAAACGTTGCAGTTAATATTTATACATGTTCTTCTTATTTTCTTTTTGCTTTTTTTGTTTTACTACGTCAGCAATTTAAAATTTTTTTGCAGATGATGCAATTCATTACATGATCCAATTAGACAAAAAAAAAGTGCAACGAAAAAAGTCATTTGAAGAAACTTTAGATGATTGAAGATAAGAATAAAAATTTGAACATGATTTGATTTTCTTCAAAAAAAAAAAAAATATATTTTATCCAATACCTCTCTGATGAATATTTAAAACCCTTAGTGAGAGCATCCTTGTATTACATGGAACTCACTTATATTAAAGAAACTGTTTCAGGGATCTTTAAAAATGCTTGACTTCATTCATTTATTTATTCAGTTTTTTAGTTTATATTTTCGTATTACTTCAAACGAAATATCTGCGTACCAAACATTTTCGAGCAGATTTTTTTTTTTGAAATTGACGTTGAAACAAATCATTAATTTCAAAAACATGAATTATTTTGGGAAAATATTTTAGCAACTGCAAGTAGCTGAGGATTCTTTTTCTCTTTTTTTTCTCCCATACATTTCAAAGAAAGATGCGACTTAACTTAAAAGCCTTTAACTTCAGCTTTCGCCGTTAAAACACATTGTTTTGAGTCTAAAAGTTAAAGAAAGGTTTACGTATTTTACGAGTTTCACGTAGTTTATTCTTGAAAATCTGCATCTGATTTAAAGCCCGATATTCTATTAGCCCATATATTTGGATGATTTAACAAAGTATCTTAGCTTATGAAACATAAAATATTTTCACTTTGGATCTGACGAGGAATAAATCAACCGAAAGATATTTTTTCATTCTAAATAATTTGAACAATGAAAATAAAATGTATTAAAAATAAATTGTTAAGGTGTTTGAATCTATTCTTAGTGATTTTCTTATGAACTATTAAATAAAATCTAAACAAGTACACTAATATTTTAATGAATGGATTAAATTGATTTAAAAAGTACATTAAAATACCCACTTCTTTGTAATTTGAATTACGAACGCGTTATACTTCATTTTTCATGAATCAAAGTTGACTCACAGTTCTTAAACTCTTCGTTTGAGCGGCGACTCTATATCATTATTAATGTATTATGTTCTTTTTCGCTCATGTTTACTTAAAGCGAAACGCTTAGGCTATACTGAACCAAGAACAAAGAGTGCCACCCAGAACTAAACGAGTCGACTCAATGCATCAATTTTCTTTCACCAGCCGTATCACTCGTCTTATCGATTGTTCTTAGGTTCAGAATTAACTCAAATATGTTTAATTTAAGGGATAAACGATGTTTAAAAATATGACAATCTAAGTTAAAGAAAAGCCATTAAGTCAAAATAAAATCAATATCATATTCAATCCCTCAAACTATTAGTAATCAAACAAAAATCTTTTTGCAAGAAAGCAGTAATTAGTAAAACAAAAACAACGTTAAAAGCACAAATTCACACGAAACAAAAATTGCTAACATGTGTTTCGGGGTTTCAAGGAACTCCTATTTCAAAGTAAAAAAAGTGTATGCTGGTGAAATGTAGAAATTTCCTTTTTTCGGATGTAACTTTATAGTTACATAACAAATGATACCAAAGTTTTCAATACTCCTATTTCAACACAGAAAGGTATAAGCTGATGAAATTGTAACTTATCTTTTTTTTTTCAGATATACCTTCGTAGTCCCATAAACAAATGATACCAAAGTTTTTAATACTATACAATGATGACTTAGTTAATAGAATAAATTTATTAATTTAAAATACTTAAGTAAAAATATCAGAAAGCATAAGAATGAATGTATTTACTTTTCTCATTAAAAAAAAAAAAAAAACAGCGAAGCTAAATCATCATTATAGAAGAATTTATGTTCTCATAGAATTCAATTTTGCAGGGAAAGAAAGTGAGAAAACAAATTTCATATTTTTCATTTATTAAATCAGACATTAATGTTACCTTTGCTTGGAAATATTTGCTGGACACTCCCCTTGTGTACGTCACTGATAACAAATGATACAAAAGTTTTCAATCTTTCTATTCAATTCAGAAAGATGCAAGCTGATGGAGTATCCTTTGTACGCATATAAATTCACAGTTAAGTCATAACAAATGATAATAATTTTTTAATACTAATATTCAATTCAGAAAGATTTGTAAACTGATGGAATATAAAATTGCCCTTGTCTCGGATATAATTTCATAGTTACATAACAAATGATACCAAAGTTTTCAATTTTCCAATTCTATTCAGAAAGATGAAAGCTAATGGCATGTAAAGTTATCCTTTCTAGGGATATAACTTTACAGTTACGTCAAAACTAATTATTATAAATTTTTTAATACTAATATTCAATTCAGAAAGATTTGTAAGCTGATGGAATGTAAAATTGCTCATATCTTCATAGTTGCATAGCAAATGATACCAAACTTTTCAATCCTCCAATTCAAATCAGAAAGATGTAAGCTAATGGAATGTAAAGTTATCCTTTCTAGGGATATAACTTCACAGTTACGTCATAACTAATTATAAATTTTTTAATACTAATATTCAATTCAGAAAGACTTGTAAGCTGATGGAATGTAAAATTGCCCATATCTCAGATATAATTTCATAGTTACGTAACAAATGATACCAAACTTTTCAACTCCACTTTACGAAGTATGTGAATTTTACATAATACTTTTGAGAATAAATACTTTTGAAAAATAATTGACTATTGAAATCATTTTCAAGGACAATTTATCTACATTTTCCCGTAAACTATTTCCAACACCACACGAGTAACTTCCTTGACTAAAATAAAAAGAAAAAAAAAGGCTTAATCAAATCACAAATTTTGCAGAACAAACTTCAAACAGCTCTTTCAACGCCCCTATAACAGTTCAGCCCTTTAATCAGCACAAAAAAGTACAAAAAAAAAAAAAAAAAAAAAGTACGCAAGAAGAATATTGCAAGGTAACAGATATTCACAATAATTTCCAGCCCAACATCTTTTGGTTTAACTTTTTTCTAAGGCATTATAAACTGCTAGCATGATTTTTAATGAATTAAAAAGAAAGAGTTCACGTTTTATTGAGAAACTGCCCGATGAAACCATCTCCACAACCTAGAAACATATATGTATATATACTATATTTGAAACGATGAATCAATAGACTCATTCAAGTGGAATATTTTTTTAACGCAAAAATTCATTATAAGTACATAGTCGTCAAAATAACTTCATACTCATTAAAAGACATAATTAGATTGAAAAATACTGTCTGTGATAATTAGGATGAAAAAAAAAAACTTTTTGTTTAAAATTTTAAACACAAACTGAAAATGGATTTTCCTTCTAATGCATACTTAGAAACCTTTTCATGAATAAAATGAATATTAAAGGTAACTCGTAAAACTAATTTCAGAGAATAAACAGTGAATACATTAGTGAGGTTTTTTCTTTTTTTTAAAGAATTATGTTTCTCCCATTGTCTGTGATTCGCTATCTTAAAAATGTTTCGAAAATACTCCAGCTATGTTTACAAAAAGTGCACTAGAAAAGGCTTAGACTTTGTTTTCTGAAACATATCAACTTTGTTCTCTTTAATTAAAATTTTTAGCTTTTCTCTTTTTTGTGCAGGCATAAAATAAGCCAGAATGTTTTTTTAAAAAATCATAAGCTCCAAAGTATATTATTCATTTTTTAATCTTTAAAAAAATGCAATTTACATACTAAACACTACTTTTACTCGTCCACTTTTCTGGGAAAAAAAGTTACCGAGAATTCCGTGAATAAAGATTTTTCAGAATATCTTAGAAGGATAGGAAATTTTAGAAAGGGAATTCATTCTGATGAGAAAATCAAACTCTTTTGTTTTAAATTATGTACAGAAACACACACAACACACACACACACATATATATATATATATATATATATATATATATATATATATAAGTTTAGGAACAAGAGGAAAAGTATAACAGGAAATATCCAACGTTGTTTAGCACAAATACACAGATTTCAGAATACACGTGTTTCGGGGTTTCAAGGAACCCCTTTTTCAATTCAAAGGTGAGAGCTTCTAGATGTAAAGACACCCAGTAAAAGCAATGAAAGTGGACAGCAGACAGTTTAAATATCAAAATAAGCAATAACAAAAGCAAAACAAGACAAAACGGAACACAAAGTCAAGATTTATTGCATGATTCCCTCCCAGAGAAAACCGTTAAGCAATTAATTTCAGTAAATATGCAATAAGTCTTGACTTTGAGTTCCGTTTTGTCTTGTTTTGCTTTTGTTATTGCTTATTTTGATATTTAAACTGTCTGCTGTCCATTTTCATTGCTTTTACTGGGTGTCTTTACATCTAGAAGCTCACACCTTTGAATTGAAAAAGGGGTTCCTTGAAACCCCGAAACACGTGTATTCTGAAATCTGTGTATTTGTGCTAAACAACGTTGGATATTTCCTGTTATTCCTCGGCACAAAGGTATTTATTTATTGCTTAAGAGGAAAAGTTTACTTTTTTTTCTCATCATTTTTACTTTTCCTATTTGCAGGCAGACGACGCCACAAATGAAGCTAAGAAATTGTAATGTAAATGAAGCGAAGTGAAGTGAAATAATGTAGTTAACTTAACATGTTGACGAGAAGGAATAAATGTGTACGTTTGATGTTTGTTGCAAGTTACAATAATTGTTCTGGCTCCTTTTTTGTGTCTGTTCTATCGATTGAAAATTCGATTAATAAGGATTTACTGGTTCGGTGGTTATTTACGTATCCACAGTCAATAAAAACTACGGAAATGTTTCTTGACATTGCTTGTGGACTTCTTTGTTTATTTGCATATAAGACAACACAAGGCGGATTTACAGTACAAAGAGAGATAGTAATACCCCGGGCACTGGTGGAAATCGAACCCACGACCTTCGGTACGTGAAACGAAGATCCTACCACAAAGCCACGGAGATCTTTAGCTCTTCAACGTACGAATAACGTGTTCATTTACTGAGTTTTTGCAATACTATTGATTTAAAACTCCTTCCCCGGCCCCGTTCCTGGAAAAAAAACTGAAGAAGAAACATAAAAGTTATTGTATTTTTTAATTACATTTTTCAATAAAAATGAGTTTTATGTCACGTGCTAAAGCTTACTTTTTGTTGATATTATGAATTTCGAAAACGTCATAGTTCTTAAGCGCTCATTTACAGGTCTGACTACTCTATAACAATAATTTAATTTTAGAATTTTTAATGCACATTTGAAAACGTATGTTTTATTTAGAAAGTGAAGCTTTTTGAAATAGTTATGATGTAATATCTATGTATTGGGAAATGAATCAAACATGCATCTAAATTATTCTTACACACTTGTAACATTGTGATGTTACCATGGAGATCTAAATGATCAATTTCCGTCACGAAATCAACGATACAAAAGAAAAAAACTTGTGCGGTAACATTTATTTTGATCCATATTTTATGAGATATTGCGCCGTTATTTTACACAATGCTATATTTCGCAGAGAAACAATGTTACGATGTTTGATAATCTAATGACGGTGTAAATCTTTGTTATGCTTTGTAATAAAATTGAGCGTTTTATTTGTTTTCTACATAATTTTTTTTACTTATATGTAAAAGTTTGCAGAGAGGCAAACAAATGTTTGAAAAAAATAAGTAAATATATGCTCAGGTACGCTGGATAAAATTAGTTCCCAAAAGCATGGTTAGATTTGTAGGTTTACACATTTTAATTTCAAGCTTTGCACGTTTGAAAGAGAGCAGCTTTGAAAATCTCAAAGTGGAAAATAATATCGCGATAGTCATGGCAATGAGGATTCAAATGCAAATCAAATTCAACTAAACATTTAAAATTTGTGAGCGATCTTTCGCTTCCCAGATAAAAATGTGAGCCAAATTTTTTAGAATGGCCTGAGAAAGAAAATTGTTCAGTTTCAGCATTTGACATGGTTTGAAAGAGGACAAGCGATATAGAAGGTTTACGTATTTTTGTTTTTTTGTAATAAGTATGTGTATGTGTGTGTAACAGTTCTCAATTCAATTTATTTTAATGCTGATTTTTCTGTGTACTCTTTTTACGCTCTAGCACTAGGAAATAGCCTGCATGACATACCTGTTTCAAATCTTCTTAATATATTGGGATTTTAACTAGAAATTAAAAAAAAATCCATTGTTATAAATTGTGAAGTTTATTAATATGCTAATAAGTCCCCAAAGCACTGCAAGAACAAATGAACATCATGCGCATTATAACAAAAAAAAAATCTATCATTGCTGTAAGGGCAAGGGCAATACTTTTGGATACATAGAGCTTCGAAAACAAATGAATCATTTGTAGAAGCCCCCTACTATCTACAGGATATTTCATGTCATTGGGGAAGACTTTTTGGAGACTGGTCGAGCACTGGTGCATTTACCCTTTATATGAAATACTACAAAATAAGAAATTAAAAAAGCAATCACAAAAAAACAAAAAAGTAGTATAGACAAGCAACTTAATAAAATTCACACTCTCGTTCTGAGACCCGGGGGCGGGGAGCATTTTGTTTTTGAAGGATAAGTTGTAAATTTTTTAATGAAGTTCAACATTTTTTTCTCTTATCGAGGAAAAATATTTGCAGCTGTCCAACTTTGTTCAATGAGAAAACCTCCACGTATGCAGTTCAGGCTTGTTATGAGAACACGTGTTTCAAGGTTTCAAGCGGCACCTTTTTCAATACCATGATGAAGGGTGAGCTTTAGGATGAAGAGTGATCCATTTTTTCTTTGATGACTTTTCATCTTGAAGCCCACACTTCATTGCATTAAGAAAGAGAGTCCCCGAAACCCCGAAACACGTGACTGCACAAATCTAAATTTTGTGCAATGAAAGGTTGTTATACCTTATTTTACCTTTCAAGCATAAAAGTATTTATTCGATTCTTCTTTGCTATGCGGATATTTTTATCACGATTCTGTCTCTTTCACGGTCGCTATATCGACTGTGAAATAAACTTATATTTTCAGGAATTTAAAAGTTTTTTTTTCTCAAGTCGCTGTTACGAGCTCGGTCTAACAGGAGTCTAAAGATCCAAAACTGTTTCTGAATTTCAAATCAAACTCTTGGCAGAATTCTAATTGCCGATTTGTACTAGAATATATGTTTCAAATAAATGTTTTGAATGAATAAATGACGTAGCAGTAAAAAAACAACTGAAAGTATAAATAACAGCATTCATTTTGCAGTAGAACTGAACAAATAAGAAAATGAGATTTATTTAACTTGCTGTGATATTTTGAATAATGCCCTAAGAAATTCAATTTTGTTGCCTGTTTGGAAATTCGGAAACTCATTTATGAAATAAAGAAAAGAGTAATTCTCCTTCAAAATTCGTAGTTCTCTTGGGTTCTATCTTGAAAATGGTCATTATTGATTATTCAAACCTTAAAGGTTAACAGCCTTAAAATATACATAAGTGAAAGTAAAAAATGGCGCAGAACATCCAATTTAAATAGCGAAGAGGGAGCTCATTTTATTCTTTAAGTAGGTACTAAAGTTGTTTTCTGCTTACTATAAACGACGTTTCGTCTGTGACTATTGTACTTTTCTGATCAAAAATATGGTTTGTCTCCTTTCTCTTAAAAGAGTTTTGCGGAGAACTCGAGTTTAAAAGAACATTTATTCTTTCTGCTCCATTGTTTTGCATGCAAGAACGGAAAGTCTACAAAAAAAAAAAAAAAAGAAAAACCGAGCTCTTTTACAATAGCATTTCTTTATGCTGCGCAATAAAAATTTATTTTTTATCGCTGTTCTGTAGTAACAATTTTTCAAATGGCTAAAATAATTTCCATTATATGTATTGCAAAAATATTAGAAAAATTGGCATTCGTTTGTGTTTCATCTTTTTCATTGTAATGTTAGTTGTTTTAGCTGACATATTTGAAGTGCTCGATCTAGAAGGGAGCAAGCCAGGGCCCTTTCCCCGGGCCGCCCGGGTGGTAACTTCTTAAGGGTGTAAATGTTACCCTATTTCTGTGTTGTTTCGTTGAAACGAAATAGGGGGGGTACGCGCGAAAGTTTCACATTTCTGCCCTTGTTTGGAAAAATTGTATGTCCGGCACTGCTTATTAGATTATTTTTTTACTTTCATTGTTTGCACACACCAGCTTAAAAAGAAGATAGAATTTTGGCCTACTAACCGCTTTTTAAATTTAAATTAGACATGGAAAAGAAGACTGAAGATGCATAAAATATAGCTAAAAACACGAGGTAAAATTTTTGAAAAATGAATTGCAATCGAAAGAAGTGTTGTGAGATAGAAAATGTCTTCCCACCGGTCTGTCCAGTCCCCTGTCTCTAAAATCTAATACATATAACAATAAAACATGTAAACATAAATAATGCGAAGCTCTCTGTGGAAATTTTGATTTTATTTAAATCCTAATCCTTATGGGTGTAATGTTTTATATTTTTTTGACAATTCAAAACTTTTTAATGTTAGCACTTAGGGCAGAAAAAAAACACTAAAAATCAACAGAATAGCAGAGATTATATTCGTATTTTCAGCTTTTTGCTTCAAGGAATAGATTTTTTTTTAAACTGAAAAGTATTGCTACGTATACTTAACATACAGTTGTTAACATTTGTATGCAGTTGCAACTGAAGATTAAATAATTGAATCGAAATGAAGTCAAATCCAAGCGCTTTCATATTCACTTTAACTTTTTAATTTTCATTCGGATCATTAATGAGATTAAAAAAACATTATTATCATTCTTAACTTTTAATAGCACACATTTTATTTTGTTTACAACGATTAAAAATTATAGCTTTAAAAAAAAAATTTAATTAAACGATCAGTACTGCGTGTACATGCATTCTTATTGAAACTAAAAGCCTTTGCATAATATTGCAAAACAATTTTTATCTTGTATGTTTCCTAGAGCCGCTATATATGCTGGTTGACGCATCAGCTTAAGGTTAGCCATTTTGGATCGGATTTTTCATTGTTGCAGAGGTAGGGTTACCACAGCAAAGTTTCGGGTTTTACTTAATTGGCCAAAAATAATATTTTATTTAACAAACAATTAACGTGCCGCTAATAATTGCATGCAATAAAAAATCACCAAACTCGATAACTTGACAGAAAAGATAACCACTCAAACAAGCACTCCGATTCAAAATGTCTGATCTTAAGCTCATGCGTCGGCTCGTATATACAGGTGACATATACCCACTTGTGACGCTTAATCTTCGAAAGACTTTTGTTGAAATTCAGTTCTACCATTTTCCACGTATTGAAAAACTAGTAAAACCATTGATGGTTAATTATTTATGGTTAAGAATGACTGAAATATGCCTAGCAGTTTGAGAGAACGATTTGGATTCCGTTTGTGTAACAGAGAACTGTTTTCTCTTTTGAACAAAAGGATTTAATTTGTTTTAATATTAGCATTTCAAAGAGAGAGAGAGGAGAGAGAGAAAGATAAATATACAGCGAGTTTCACAAATTTGAGACTGGTATACGGGAAAGTCAATTCATTTAAATTTAGAACAGAGATCTAGTTTCTCTCTTTCTCTCTTTCTTTATGCGAGAAAATACAACTTGATTTTTTTGCAGGAAGGATATACACGTAAACAGTAAAAACAATGATAATTAATAGTTTATCCGGATGAACTGGAAGATGGCTGGGAAAGAAGAATTACGGAATGTTTTGATTTTTAGCAGATTGTTTGACTTTTTGAGTTTTAAAAACAAACAAAACCATTCAATTACTGTCTTTTCCTATTTTCCATGATGCGAAATTTTTATTAAAACGACAAAACATGAAAATTCACTTGACTAAAAACTTTTGGGACGTGTTTTCGATTTTTATTGCATTAAATACGCTTATAGGAGCGTTAAAAATGTCTCCATGAGTTATTTTAAACTGTATAATAGAGGTTTAATGCTCGAAAAATATCATTTTTTGAGTTTTTCGGTTCAAGTAATATAAATGCTAATTATATAAACAAAACTAGATAAATTATAACCAATATTCATCAATACGAAAATTGCTTTTCAATAAAACTCTTCCCCTTTCCCCGTGTTCTGATAACCCTTTTCTTTCTTGCGTTGGATGTTAAAGATGAACTGTAGAGAAGTATTATTCTTCGTGGTAAAGCACGAAACTCCCGCGTCATTAACCCGAGTACGAATCTCGTCAAAGAATTAATGTTATGGATAGGTTCATCACTTCTTCTGTTTATTTTGTAGTGGTTCGGAATTAACTTTTAACATCAAATGTGCCAGAAATTATATGATGAACAATTGGTATTCGTCCACTGTGAAGGTTAAAAGAAGAAAAAAAAAAGAGGAAGACAAAGACAATATGTGGTTTCTTGCGATCCCAGGTTCAACAAGTTTAACCGCACCACAGCACTTTTTTGATGTGTTTCGTTTTAGCATAGGAAAATTCGAGCTAATTTTTCGAGAAGGAAAAATCTAGTTTTTTTCAAAGAAGTAAGAATTAGGTATTCGAGTAGACATGTTGGTAATAACAGACAAAATGTGGAGAAAAAAAAATGGATATCATAACCACGTGATAAATTTGCAGGATGAATGTTCGATGTTTATTTTGATTTAATGTACCAAAGTATTGCAACAAAAAAAGCGATACATTTTTATTGGTGTCAATATAAAATTAGTGAATGACTGGAGTATTTTATTTGTTTTCAGTAACATCCATGAATAAAACACTTTTTACGTATGCAAAAGGTGTCCAAGTTGAAAGTTTCAAAACGTTGATTAATACACACATTTTTTCTTTCTTCAACAGTTAATACCGTTTAAATTCAAGGTTCTTTCTACACTTAAACACGTTATCTTCTGTAACGCAACAACTCTCTAATGTCGTTTATGTTTAATTTATCATTGTAAAGCTTTTATGCATTGGTTTTGTCTACTTTATTACATATATTAATGTTAAATTACCAAAATTTTTGTCAAAAGCAAATCAAAATTGTAACAGATAACAATGTATTTTTTCTGTATTTCTATGTAATTAAATAAAGTTCCTCAGAGACCCACTTGCTCAGATTTATCTGAGAATTTAAAACCGATAAACCAAGTAATTGGTAGGTGTGGGTGGTCTCTGAGGGTGTCAAATGTCAAACGTCCAAGTTGAAAAGTGAAAAGAAAAATTCACCGAAAAAAAATCCCCACTGAACTTTTCTGGAATATTCATGTTAATTTATAGACTATCATTTCCTCTAAGTTTCAAGAACTTTCATTAGATAATTATATATAAGCTTGGCAACATTTGAAAATCTTTTGTTTAAAGTGTTATTTCTCATGATAATAAACATAACAGAAGCCGAGTTTGGTTTCGCTGCTTCTTTTGTTCTCTAGTCCCATTGAGACTGCTACGCAAAGAGTGCCATAAAACGTGTCGACGATTTATGTTTATTGCTCAATTCAATCATTGAACTGAAGTTCTTCTTCATTTTTTTTTTTTTTTGGAGCTTACAGTTTTCTATTATGTATTTGTTGTAACAGTCCTTTTTTTTTTTTTTTTTTTATATATATATAAATCCTTGGGATAGTTGAACTTTATTCTTTAGAAATAAATTATTTTGCATAGTTCTTGAAATAATGCTTTTAATGTTTTTAAAAAGGAATAATAATATAATAATCTTTTGAATTACGCCGTGCTTTTTAGTGCTGATTTTTTCTTTCCAAGCTGAGTTTACTTGAGCAATTGTGAATTAATCAGTAAGTTACCGTACTTACGCCAGGGCTAAAGCAGAACTAGACATCGCATGTAATTGCGAATTGTTTAGTATTTGCTAGATTTTTTTTTTTTTTTTTGACTTGATTTATTCTTATAATGCTTTTTATTATTGTTTTGAGTTTCTGTGTATTATAACGGAGCCGAAATGGCACCTCTAAATAGGGTGAAAAACAGGCACCTTTTAAAAAATAGGCAGCAGGGGTGAAAAAAAGAAACCTTCGGAGAGAGAAATGGCACCCTTACTGCAGATCCTCCTTCCCCCTCCCCCGTATTGCGTGCGTTTTTGAATACAGTTGTGTACTTTCTTTTTTTATATATATAGTTTTGTTTTGATTCATGACATACTACGTTTTGGACATTTTTCACATTGAACTCAGTACTGGAAATGATTAAAACTTGTAATTACAGCATTTGATCATATTTGAGAGTTTTCAACATAGGTAAGATGTGCTCATTGCTTTAATTCATCAGATCGTGCTCTAACTCAGTGTTTCTCAACCTCTTTTGACCCACGGGTCGGTAAAAGCAAATGAAAAACTTTGCAAACTAGTGAAATCTTTATCGTTTTCTTAAAATTTCATATAATAAATAATACTAATAACTCTGGGGCCGTTAAAAACTTGTGAAAAAATTCTGCATTCTGATGAGTTTTTTTTTTTTTTTACAAAGTAATGCTACAAATTAATAAAACAATAAATTTCTACACCTTTACTTGGTATCAAAAAGCTGTCACAAATATGTTATAATTTAAAGACGAGTACTTATTTAAATAATATGTACTCATGACCCGTACCGAAAATGAGGTATAGAGGTACTTATGAATTATATACATGAAGAGCCAAAAATATTCTAAGATATTACAGTTACGGAAAAACAAAATCGTTTCATTAAACGTTAATCAAGAGTAATAAAATAAAATGCCCATGAAGTTTTTCGACAATTTAAAAACCAAAAGAATTTTCTAACGCTATCGAGGAACCGCTAACACGAAATGAGTCAAACACTTGAATGAAAAAGCAAAAAAAAAAAAAAAAAAAAAAAAAAAAAAAAAAAAAAAAAAACAGACGGAGAGAGATTATTGTTCCTGTTTATTTTTTTCGCTTGCTATTCTGTTATAATCTACGAAGTACAAGAATCATTTTTGTTCTGGTTCTCACTTGTTGATTATTGATAATCTTATTGCAGGTTATTTTGGTGACTAAATGTTGCTTATCGAGTATTCAAGAAAATAGTGATAAATATTTTTATTGGCGTTTTGAATGATGCAAATTTCACCACAGTTACGTTAAACTGAAACTAAGCGACAGTAACGGTAACTGAAAAGCAGTAAATGCACTTTTAAATACTTTTAACTATGTTTGAAAGCCTTAAAAGCTACAAAGCGATCAAAAGCTGTACTTGTAATTCTGAATAATTAATTCTAGAAAAGTTGTGTTTTAATCCAATAGTGTACTTCATTCAATGTGAAAGACACATAGATGCAACCATCATTTGTCCGCCATATTTGAGTGGTTGAATATATATCTAAGACAAAAGCGCTTGCGTAGCGAGTCTTTCTGCGATTGCATGCTGTTTTGGCTCCTCTGCTCTATTTCGTGGCCAGCATGACACCCTTGAGCACCATGCTTTCACCTTAGAGGGAATATATTCACTCGTCTGGAACCCCTGGTTATAACAGTGTATTGAAATTGAAATTCTAGATTTTTCCTTTTTTAATACTAAACGAAAATAATAGCGTGATTGAATTCAAAACAAGGTGCTTAAAAACTCACAATACTTTAGAATGAGAGTTTTTTCCGAAAAACTATATTCGGGAGTATGCATAGCAAAGAAATTTATCATGTGTATACGTAAATAAAGTTAAAATATTTTTTCAAATATATAAAGATAGAAATAAACTTTTCTATAAGAGTCAAATGCAAAAAAAAAAAAAAAAAAAAAAGTGGAAAATATATAAATTAAGTTTTTTTAGTATTGGTATAAAATCAGAAATTGCGTTGCGAATTTCTGTTAAGGTAGTGTGCAAACTTTTGAAAAATTTAAAGGGTTCGGCGAGTTTGTGTGGTGATTTTTGAAACTTAACTGTTGATGAATTTAGATGAAAGTACCTGGATGACCGATCATCGCTCGACTTTAAAAGATTTTTTTTTTCCTTTCGTAAAATCGTGTTTGTCTAAGGTTCAAAATACTCTTTTAAATATTATAAATTATTTCGAATAATATGGTTGAAAAGCAAAACGTTAACGAAATATTTCTGTTCCCGCCAATCGTTGCATCTGCTTACGAGAAACGAGAGATGCAAGAGATACATATAAACACTTCAACAGAATTATAATCTTTTTAGCCATTAGAAGCCTACTACTGAATATAGGACTCCCCTCCCCCACAGACATCCACCTAGGGAAACTCTGAGCTGGTTGCGTATAAACATTTAACGTACGGTATCGCCAGAAAAAGTAGTTTCTTAGACCAAAGATGGTGACAGTAAATGTGAAAAAAAAATTGCTAGGATTGAAAATGCACCGCGACCTACTTATAACACTGAAGTACCAAATGAAAAAGATTCTGAATGCAATTAAATCAACATTTCGTTTTAAACTATCTGTTACATTTTTGTTTAAACCATTAAATTTTCCTGTGAATAATTATAAGAATTTAAACTTGGAGTCAATTTTACTATGGTGAATTCGGTTCTTAACCTCATACATCCTTCCATACTATGTTGCGATTCACGATTTTATCCCAATTTTGAAAATATATAAAACTATTCGAAGCGTAAAAAAGAAAATAATACACTCAAACAATAGTTTCGCTAAAAAAAAAAAAAAAAAAAGGCAACATCAACTTACATAATGCTTTTGAATTTGTTATCAACCAAGTGTGATTAAAATTAGCCAAAGTGGCTAATAATTACCAAGCCTGGCAACCTAAGCAAGTTTGAAATTTTCAAACGACCAATTTTCATTCGCAACTCCAACAAACTATAGGGGGTGCTGCAGTCACTGTCTAATGGCGGATGAAAAAACTAAAACAAAAGCACGCTGTAACGTATAAATTGCTTCTAAACTTACGAAATGAGAGAAATTTTTGTTCGCATGCATGATTTTTTGTTCTTTATTCATTTGAAAAGATTTTTCAAAGTTTTTTGGTTATTCTGACCCATGTAGAAAGAGATTAGAAATCAAAAAGTATTACGAAAGTAAAAAATTAATGCAGAACGCACAGTAAGTTGTTCTGAAGCACCATTTTCACGATTTTGAATTCGGAATTCATAAATTTTTGGTTCGCTTCGAACAGCATTTTCATTTTGTACCGTTTTTTCTTGACATTAGTACATATTATGTCCAGTTTCGTGACATTTCCGGCATTTGTTGACATTTTTGTGACATTTCCGGCATTTGTTGACATTTTGTCACATAGTGCACATACGTGACAGACTGTCAAGAGTAACATTTAACACTAGATAATTTATTTCTATGACTATATGATTGGATATCAAAAGAAATCCTCATGCATTTAATTCATTGTTCATGGAAATGATTTAACTGATATGCGAAATCTTGTCAAGATACATTATTCTTTCACACAAATTTAAAACCATAACCCTATAAACAGATTTTTGGCGAAACTTATCTACCGATAATGACAGCTTTTTGAGAGCAATAAAGTTAAGTTGGCGCGATATTTTAGCAATAAAAATTACAAACATTCATTTTTTATTGTTCAAATTCTTAAAGTTCTTTCTGGATTTTTCAATCTGTTCTGCGATAAATATTTTCAAGAAAATTTATTTGCATACTGTCCATTTCAGTTGGATGCTGTAGTAAGAAAGGTTATTTAAATCATTTATGTGGAATTAGGTTAAGGAAAAGAGTAATTTTTCAGCATGGCCTTAGTGTTCAGTCAATGTTGTTAAGTCCGCTTTTTTTCATCGAATTGAAAAACTGATATTTATTCAAATTCACTCAGAACAAGATAAATAAAATGTGTACTCACAGTTTATATCAGATATTTTTGATGTTACGCTGTTGCGGATGACGATTCCAGATTATGAATTACGCAAATAAAAAAAAAATACACATAACAAACTGTTTGTTTTGCCCAAAATGAACACATGGAACGCAATGTTTTAGTTTTTTCGGCAGTTTTATAAATCACCGCAAGGTAGCGTATTCGAGCTCTGGAGTTGCGAATTGCTATGGTTGCAAATCGTCTGCCTTATGTGTCAATTCATAGTTTTTTTCAAGGCTTAACTTAAGCAGACTTCGTTTTTAAAAACGAGTTTTTTTTTTTTTTTTTTGTAAGAAATCGCGTTTTTACAGAAAAAACACTGATGTAGATGAACTTAGAATGCAAAACTACAATTAAATTTAAAGTTTCATCCAAATCGTTAGAACCGTTGCCGAGATACGAAATATAAATATATATACATAACCACAAGAATTGCTCGTTTAAAGATAAAAGATAACGTATATAAAATATTCTGAGACTTTCGATAATTTTTAAATAATTGTACAGGCGTCATTATTGTTTGAAATGACACTACGAAAGAAGTTGTTTTTTTAGAGTTTCCTCTCCAGCAGGTTTACAAGAGGAACTTAACGGTTTCAGCTAATTTTGCTCGTTATATGGAAAGTTACTTAAAATATTTATTTATGAATTACACCTTCTCAGCTATTTTTAACGCGCAATTTAGGTGTTCCCATTTACTCCATTAAATGCTATGGTCAGGAGTAAATGGAAGCAACTAAGTTTTTTTCCTCTTTTAGAAGGTAACATTTTGATGTAAATTTTACTTTTGTGTATATGTTATATAAGTTTAGCGTGTAAATAAAAATATTATACGATTTTTCCTTTTTAATAATTTTAGATTACATTTCCGGGATTTAGTGGGTCGCATATGAGATATGGGCAGTAGATTGAGTATTGTTGGTGCAGAATTTCTTAAGCTTTTCAACTGATCGTGTCAATTGTGATCATCTACCTACACCAACAACATGAGAAAATAAACCCCTCTTTAATTTACCCCCTACCCTCTGGTGAAATTCGGTCAAGTATTTGATTTATATTAATTTAAAAAACAAATTAATTCTAAAAAGAGCAGTTTAATTAAGATAATAAATAGCACAAAAAATTATTCGTATAAATATATTGGATTTATATATTTAAGATTTATAAGCTCTATTTAAACAACGAAAAGTGAAGTATATCATTTTTGAGATCGGCTTTCAAAAATTTAATCTCAACGTCAATAATGATAAATATTTGAGCTATTCTAATAAATTACTTTTAATGAAGCTCTAGCTAAATCTGAATATCTTCCAATAAATTCTCCCGCCCTATTAAACTAATAAAACAAATATTTTTTCTTCATGCAAAACGATCGAAGTAGCTACTTAATTCTATCAAGTTATTTATTTTGCTCTGCATCTCCGATCCAAGCAAAACTTATAGCTAATAAACAAAATAAATTAGACTCTTCTTTTTTCTCTGCTAATAGGAATACATTTGTTATTCTCAAGAAAAGTACCGCCAAGCAAACAAAGGGAACAGTGCCGCCTGTAGAGCGATAACTCACCAAATGTGGTCAAAATAAAAGAACATAACTGGGGAAAATTCCGAAGTGATTTGGCCCACTGCCAACCCATCTGGCGTCTGATGTTTAGTTCTGTGCGATTTCATATGCCAGTAAACAACCCCCCAAACTTTTGCTTTTTCTGTGTTCACTAACAATGTCCCCTATTTTTCGGAATTCTCCCCGTGTATGTATGTTCCTCAGCAACAGAATTTTCGAGAAGTTGTAAACAAGCTTTTCTCAGTCTCAAATTTGCGTCGAGAGCAAAGAATGTTTTGAAAAGTTAATGGCGTTTTTAATGAAGCATTTTTTTCCTTTCTAGAAAACTGCTTGTCTTTTTCAAAAATATTTTATGAAAATATGTATATATAAATGCATTCGTGCGTGTATAAATTACATACCCACTTATTTCTTTAATCCATATTTACACATACAGGCAACAGAAATACACACATATATTTATACCAAATTTCTAGGCATTTCACGAAACATTTGTTTTGAAGCATTCGTGAAGCGAAAGCTTTTTTTTCTGGAGATGCCAAAAAGGAAAAGGAAAATTTTAGACGCACTTTCAATTACAGAAAACTTAATTAGAGTTTATTTTTTGACTTTGAGAGCAAAATATTAAATTTTCAAATGAAAACATTTAAAAATAAAGTTTAGAATATTCTTAAATATGAATGTATCAACCGTGCCATTCACCCACATCATGAATAACGTTGATGATAGATTTTAGTTTTGGACCGAAAGTTCAAAAGCTTTCAAATTATGCAAAATTAGGGTGTTTTCTCACTATTTGTTGTAAGGTAGCTGCGGGTATTAAGGCATGTCGGCTAATAAGGCCTAAACAACAAAAATACAATTCAAAATGTTAGTATCCACTCAAGGACGCACTCGTAGGTAGCTAACACTCATAGGTGGCACTTCAAACTGGACGCGACATGTTGCTTACTTGTTGCGACCAATGCGACGCATTTGCGTGGAGTGGTTGTGCAACACGAATATTAAAAAATTGTCCGACTAAATGTTAAATAATTTTTGAATTATTACACTTTTAGGTATAGTTTTGCGCTCCAGTTTTCTGTTGTTATTGCTTCTATCTATCTTTGATGTCTGACTAATATATACCCAGGTAGCATCAACTCATCGGATTTTGCTCGGCCGATCATCGACTCCTCCTAAACTCATCGCGTAATGCACGCTGATATCGTTGCGATCAGAATCCAAGAACGGTTTTCGATGAGCTGTTTTTATCGGAAAACTATATCGTTACAATCAAATTTTCCGATGAAAATTTGCCGAGCTGCATTTCATCGGAAAAAGAGATCGTAACGATCAAATTTTCCGATGAAAATTTGCCGAGCTGCATTTCATCGGAAAAAGAGATCGTAACGATCAAATTTTCCGATGAAAATTTGTCGAGCTGCATTTCATCGGAAAAAGAGATCGTAACAATCAAATTTTCTGATGAAAATTTTCCGAGCGAAATTTCATCGAAAAACGGAATCGTAATGATCAAATTTTCCGATGAAAATTTGCCGAGCTGCATTTCATCGGAAAAAGAGATCGTAACGATCAAATTTTCCGATGAAAATTTGCCGAGCTGCATTTCATCGGAAAAAGAGATCGTAACGATCAAATTTTCCGATGAAAATTTGCCGAGCTGCATTTCATCGGAAAAAGAGATCGTAACGATCAAATTTTCCGATGAAAATTTGTCGAGCTGCATTTCATCGGAAAAAGAGATCGTAACGATCAAATTTTCTGATGAAAATTTGCCGAGCTGCATTTCATCGGAAAAAGAGATCGTAACGATCAAATTTTCCGATGAAAATTTGTCGAGCTGCATTTCATCGGAAAAAGAGATCGTAACGATCAAATTTTCTGATGAAAATTTTCCGAGCGAAATTTCATCGAAAAACGGAATCGTAACGATCAAATTTTCCGATGAAAATTTGCCGAGCTGCATTTCATCGGAAAAAGAGATCGTAACGATCAAATTTTCCGATGAAAATTTGTCGAGCTGCATTTCATCGGAAAAAGAGATCGTAACGATCAAATTTTCTGATGAAAATTTTCCGAGCGAAATTTCATCGAAAAACGGAATCGTAACGATCAAATTTTCCGATGAAAATTTGCCGGGCTGCATTTCATCGGAAAAAGAGATCGTAACGATCAAATTTTCCGATGAAAATTTGCCGAGCTACATTTCATCGGAAAAAGAGATCGTAACGATCAAATTTTCCGATGAAAATTTGCCGAGTTACATTTCATCTTAAAAAAAGTAGGTCGTTTAAATTTTTCGATAAAAATTTTCCCAATCTAAAATTTTTGGAAATCTCCCAACTGTTAAAATAGGATAAGTTTTATTATTCGAATATCCGACTATTGATCAAACGTAAGTCTATAGATCAACATTCAGGGTTGAGAATCGGAGGAAAAATGACTGAGACTTTGACTCCGAATCCGACTCCTGGATTTTGGAAGGGTTTACTCCGATTTGCTGCAAAATCAGTTCAACTTTAACTCCACGATTCCAACGCCAATTACCTCACTGGAATTGCGAACAAAATGAGACTCCGGCTCTTGAATGATTTCTCTCTATCTCCAAAACAATTCCATTCCGTTCAATTTGACTCCCAAAATTACCGACTCCGACTCTTTACTAGCTGGCGTCACAAGTATATTCACTGAATAAAATTCTCACTTGCGTTAAAGAAATCTTTCATGGCCTTGCCACCCGATAGATGGCGCCACAAATGATTTTCCATTTAATGCATTATTTTCCTCCTTGGAGAGAGCATAAGTTGTCTAGTGGTTAGGATATGAATCTCGTATTCCAGAGGTCTAGAGTTCGATTCCCGGCTAGAGTGACTAAGATTGAACTCATGAATCACGATCATCAAAAGTTGTTAAATTAGAAATCAAATAAACAAGTTATTTAAAAAATTAAAATATATAAAATACTTGTCCCAAACGACGTCATCCGAAAATACCCCTTCTTGAAAGTTTTCAAGATGGCGGAAGGGTCACGTGATCATCCAAGATGGCAGACCCCCCTTCCCTCCGTTAATTTTTTTCCCTCCTACTTGTCCCTATATCGCAGTTGTTACTACTTCTCATCGTATTTTCATCCTAAATTCATCGCCTCGGAACAGCACTGCTCGTATATTGCTCCAAATCTTATTGTATTTTCATCCAACATTCATCCCCTCGGAACAGCACTGCTCGTATATTGCTCCAAATCTCATCGTATTTTCATCTAAAATTCATCGCCTCGGAACAGCACTGCTCGTATATTGCTCCAAATCTCATCGGTATAGGGAGCAAAATTCATCGGATTCCGATGATCGGATTCTACTATTGCCGATAAGACATATTGGAGCAATTTCCGATGAAAACTCATCGGAATCCGATCATCGGCCGATCAAAGTTTGATCGGATTTTGATGTACGGCCGATGATTGGCCGATGAGTTGATGCTACTCGGGTATGAACCAATTATTGTACTTTTGTGTACTTCGTTGTATACAATGTCAGCGGCTAATAAGATCTACCAAATTTGATCGTAGTCCTTATTATACTTCTTTGTTTTTGCAACGATGTTTCTCCGTTTTACATCTTAATGAAAAAGACAATATGCGGCTCACTCCATTAAAAAGCACAGCACTTCAGTAGCATATGCCTGCAACAGAGAAAATTATTAAAAAAAAAAAAAAAAAACCACAATTTACTGAAGAAAAGTCATTAATTATCAGAGAAACCCAGTCATCAAAGACTAGTTCGACAGAAACAAGAAAGAGATGAAAATAAAAAAGACGCAAACCCTCAATGAAGAAAATTATACTAAAGAAAACGGTGCTCTTTGGTACTGTCATATACTTGGGAGAGAATAAGAGATAAATGACATGAGACTACATCTAAAATGCAGCAGTGATATCATAAGGAATGCGTTGGCGTGACAGTTTATGACAAAGATAATTTTGAGTGCCCTGACGCTTGTTAAACCAAGAATTGTTTTGTCATTTTGAAGACTTTAAGCATGATCAATGTATATATATTTCAATTGATCTCAATAGCTCTTAGAAGCTTATTTTGATTATTTGAGAGTGTTAAAGTTCTTAGGCTTTATTATCCTACCGTAGTATACTAAAGCCTAATGACAAGGTTTTAAAAAATGTTTTACTTCATGCATGTTTTCGGAAAAACTGGTGAATTTTTGTTAGTTTCTTCTAGTAATTGATCTGTATGTTTAATTAATATTGCAATTTGTTGATTCGGATACATAGTTTTTATTTTATTTGAAATCTCCCTTCTGTAAGCCTTATTACCCGTACCTACCTTAGTGGATTTTGACGGTCAACCACCGTGATTGCCATTTTTTTTTTTGTAACGTTGACCACCAAATAATTAGATGAAAAATGACACGTCCGTTTTCTCACTCATTTTTTACAAAGTGCGGTTTTAACATAACTTCTTTTTTGGCGCCGCACATTACTTCCACAACTTTCGTTGCTTTTTGACGTCGTACTGTCACCTTAGCTAAAATTTCATCTGATTTAAAAACTCATAAAAGATGCCAATCAAAACTAAAAAACAAGATGCGTGAACTTTTTGCACTTTAGAAAACAGCAGTTACTGAAGAGAATCTTTCCGTAAAATTTAAAGCGGGATCATATGTTTTTATATTCAAAATAAACACATTTTTATACAAATTTAAGAAAACGAACAAACGGGTAGTTCCGTTTTAATCGATTAAAAAGTTGCAGCACAAGCCACTACACCAAGAGTTCAAGAAGGTTCGATTCTTGTTTCATTCCATGAACTCTATGAAAAACATAGAATCGACTTCTCTAGCATGCAATTAAATTTGGAAGGCATCTAGAAGCATAACGTAAATATTGTTTTTTGTCTCACTAACGGACGTATCTTCTGAGATACGTCCGCTACTGAACAAAAGCAAATATTTTTTTTTTTTTAAAATATGAAAATTTTCAAAATTTAATTGCAAAAAGAGTTCATGTTATGGATACAATTCATACAATGAGACAAGAATCTAACATATATTAGGAATCCTTATAGACTATTCTTATCGGGAGTCCTTACATTGTGTTTTGTGCCACAATTAATACTTCTGTTGTCTTGGAATTGTGTTCTACCAGTTTTATTTTCCATTTTTACAGTTTTGGTATGGGATTAGAACAAATATTTTACGCTGTTTTATCCCTATATTGAGAAAGTTTGCAGAGCATGAACGAAGGATGGACTTCAGAACAGTCTACGATGTACTGGTTACTTAGTAGATATTGTACTCAATTCATGGTTGTTTTTATTCTCCTTGATACTCTGCATTATCGATGACCAGTGTCATTACTCTTTTGCTTTAATTTCTTTTCGTCACTCAGCATGGAGGTTTGGTAATGTGTTCAGGGGCGACCCGATGGGAGGACACAGGAGGTCAGTGTGGCCTTTCGAAAATTTCCTTTTTTGCCAAATTTTGTTTGAAGAATAGGTAAAATTATCATTATTCGGCAAAATTTGGAGTTTCAATCTGCAAAATCATCATCATTTGACAAAATTTAGACCCCTATTCAGCAACAACATTTTTATCAGTTGGCAAAATTTGGAGTTCCATTTGGAAAATTGAGAATTGTCACCCACCCTTCCAAAATCGGGCTCCCCTGAATATGTTACAACTTGAATGTCATCAAGCGATTCTTCTGCAAGTGAAAATTTCGACAAAGTTTCAAACATTCAACACAATATTAAAAAAAGCTTTTTGTGATAAGCAACACAAAAAATAATATAAAAAATCCATCATCGGAGCATAAATTCATCAAGTCGTCAACATGCTCACATGGCGGCGCCAGGCAAAGAACAATTGCGTGATGGTATAAAAATGGGCGTCTACTGCTTGTAGTAGCGTGACAACGGGAATTATTACTCTCCTTGTTGGCAACACAGTGTCCTCTGTGAGTTATATTCACTTAGCCATAGATTCCATTATTTTTTCTCCGCACTTCCATGTCCAGATTTTTCGCCCTATTCCCTCGGTGGTGTCTTCCCTCTGGGTCATGCGCTGGTGTGTGGGAGGTGAAATTTTCCTTTCCTGACGTAAACATCATACTTACTAAAAGTGACCTCATAGGTTTGTTCTGATTTGAGGAAAAAATAAGGCTTCATTTCATTATTGAAGTGCATGACTCTAGACATCACCAATATCCAATTGCTTTCGACTTAACTTTTATCATTTTATTCACCCTCCACATCATATAAACGCAAGAGATAAAACTATCAAAGAAAATGCTGCGAAATGGGTACCTTGAAAAAATAAAATTCGTCATCACTTTATGGAATTTCATTTAGAGTGGAATTTCTAAATGCAGAAAAATTGTGCTTTCTTCTCGTACAGTACTGAATGATCACCGATGATATGAAAAGGTTTTTGCGGCGGCAGATATGTGTTCATCTGTTAATAAGCAGATTCTCATTGAAATGAACAGAACACGCAGATCAAATTTTTTCCCTTTCTTCCTCATTCAGATAGAATTGTCTTAACTGGCCGCTTGCCAATTCTACGGCAGAAGTGGTCAGACAGTACTTGTTTTAATAAGAAGCTTGTCAACTGGTAGAAAAGAATTCAGAATTCATGTTCTCAATGAATAAGGATAAACATGAGCCTAAAAATTTAAGAAAAACATTTAAAAGAAAAAATACTCGGGGGCTTGTCTTTTGACAAACTTTCTGCCTCGTTTGACAACTGGAAAAAAAAAACCTGGTCCCCAATTTTTTTTTTTAAAGAAAAGTTTTAATTTTTGTTTTTACGTACATATAATAGTGTAAATCAATAAAATCTAGATTAATTATTATAAGTTGGAATGTTGGAATGCTTCATCGAAATTCTTAACCACGAGATATTGTATCTGTATGTTGATTGAAAGATAAAGCTAACTTATTTTAGTATTTCGAAGCAACCAAAGCAAATCTGAATTTCGGCAGAGGAATACTGTTCAGCGGAGGAGTAACAACCTCAGCTCTTCAAAATAGGGAACTATTTTTTCTTGAGATTAGTATGTTTCGGAACTGAATGTTCAATTTTACAAAAATAATTGAATACAGAAAAATTAACACTCTTTAACCATTTAAATAAAGTTTTATGCAACGATATAAGTGAATGTAACAAAAATACTAAGTTTGAGCTGAAAATATTCTAGAGTAATACGACCAACTTAAGACAAAAGACGACTCTGTGCAACAACACGTCAGGTACTTTAAGAATATGTCATTATTGAGTATGCAATCTACATTGAAAGGATTTGATAGACATTATAAAATGTGTAAGTTACCAGTTTCAGGTTATGAGTGAAAATTACTAAATATTCAATTAATAAGCTTTGAGTTTTGTATAGATACCAATTTTGAAGCGTGCAGACAAATAAAAAAAGTTGAAACTTAAATCATAGCACGGGCTCAAATGAAGTTTCACTATTAAATATTGTACCATCGCAATAGCCTCAAATTAACGAGTTCTCAAAGCATGATCTATTTTAATGCTTAATTGAATGCAATGTTGATGATGTATCTTTCATTACTTGCTTTCATACTACAGTCAAACTAGCTTATAACGAGTCCTAATTTAACGACAACCTGGATTGATCGAGGAAATCCGAAATATTTGGTTGGCACAATGTTAAGTCTACGGGAGCATAATTCGGTTTTAACGAACAAACCCCGCCTAAAGCGAGCAATATTTTTGAGATTCATAAAATTTTTATTGAAAAGACTTAAGATCAGCTTATCCTTTCTCAAAAAAATTCCTTTGACACTCTGAAGCCAACTGAAAGTTATTGATGAGTCATAAATACTGAGAAAGAATAATGACGTTTTTTTTTTTTAATTTGTGGAGTAGAGAAGCATCTAAAAATTATATTTGCTGACGCCAATATGTTATCACTTCCGAAGTATAATTTTGAGGATATTGTAGATTGTAGACCAAATTCAAAGAAATGCAGATGCGAAAAAAAAAAAATGATGAAAGCGACGACGATAATGACAAATGTGAAGAAATAGTCAATGACTTGATGTGTAGAAATAGTCGATGTGCAGAAAAGCTTTAAAAAAAATTTTTAAAGTCTGAGGTGCAAGTGTCGATTTTTTTCAGTTGTACAAGAGAGATACAACCAGTGTGGCAGTTCAAAGCAAGTAAACCAGAAGTAATAATAATAACAACAAGCGAGTGTATATGCATTTTTGCGAAATCAAACTCGTTTTTTACGCACACTCGGTAATAACAAGAAAATATCGCGGTCCCTTAGCGCTCGCTATGAGCGAGTTCGACTGTATTAAGATTTTCATTACATTTACAAACTTAATAATGCATTCCAATTTCGAATTACATAAAAACAATAACGGAACCCTAACAAAACTCTGTCTTGTTAAAAGCTACAGCAAAATGTAGTCGACTTTATTCGCTTTCAAAATCTTCCATATTGTCTTTAAAAAACTTCATCAAAGTAATTAAACTTCAGATTTGAAAAGAAAGTTCAAGCACAAAGTATAACGGAAAGTAATGCTTAAAGCTAGAAAAATATTCTTTCGTTTGAATGTCTTACAAGAAAATGGCTACTGCTATCTGAAATTAAGTATTCTACAAGGACATAAACTATTCTACATGGAGACAATTCTTAGAGATTTAAATTAAGTATTCATGTCCGTTGTTTCCATTGGCTGCTAACATAATCCTAAGGGAATCCACTCCCCAGGATTCATTCTTGTCACTGAGATTTTTCGTGTCTTCCCTTAATTACGCCACTTCTTTTCTGCTAATCACTGATTTCCGTTGAGATTTATCTTTATTTCCGTGGTTTATCTTTTGATCATGCAGTGAAACCATGAAACTTAATTTTTTGGTTCAGCTAACAACGAAGTTGACTGCTTATGTTTTTCTTGCGATCAAGTGTTTCAAAAAAAAAAAAAAAAAAAATGCTTGTATAAAAAATAAAATTTCAGGAAAAAAAAATAGAATTTTTGTTACAAGCGAACTTTTATGAAGTTCATATTATAATGCAGATAGCTAACAATAGTATAAAGATCTGTAACTTATAATTGCAGTATTTTACAAATTTAACATCGCATAATCCAATCAGTATAAATATTTTTAAACTAATGTGATTAGAAAATCTGAATATTAGAGCAAAAAAAAAAAAAAAAAAAACATTTAATCCACTTCAATCAACTCATTTGTTGTTTGGTTGTAAAAAGCGTTCTGGGGACAACAGGGCTCCTATACTACTTTTGTTAGGAACTAAGCGTTGAAAGTAGTGCTTAAGGATTAAGACTTTTTTTATTATGATATTTGCAAAACGACGTTTGCATTAGGGTGGTTCGAAAAAATCAATTTTTAAAATTTCGGAATCGCGTTACCTGTCAAAAGTTGTAGTTTGGTATCCTCAATTGGAGAAGAATAAAATAAAAAAAAGTTAAAACTAAGTTGACGTCTTCAGGAGCATCTGAAATCAATCTAAGACACATCGAATGCCGTTAATAAATACCCTTAACAAACTGCCTATGTTTACCTCAACATAAAAACGTTGAACGCAATGTTTTACCTTTTTCTGTAATTTTGTAAATCACCGCAAGGTAGCGTATTCGAGCGTTAGAGTTGCGAGTAGATATTTACATCAGGTCAAATATACGCAGATAATGCACATCTTTTTATTACAATTTTTCGATGGCAACACAATTGTGATGAGCGTTTTCGAACGGCTAATGATTCTCAATGGACCAAAACCATCATGAGACCTGAGGCACATAAAGGACAAGAGGATTACAGAATGGTAACAGTTAAAAGATGGATGGGTGAAATATGATAGAGCATTGACGTAGAGACATGAGCAAGAGAGTGGATCTTGATTCCACGTGATGAATGGTGATAGCAAACGATTTTGTTTTGTGAGTAGAAGTTGTAGTTGGATGGGACTAGAAAGAGGAAGTGAGCATAGTGGAGGGAAAAAAAAAAAGCCGAAACATAATACTTTAGAAGTAAAAGGAGCAAATCTATGTTTTAGAAAGTAATAAACATTGCAGGGTTTCCTTTTGAAAGATACATCAAAAATCTTATTTTGATAATAAAATCTCTCTCACGCCTATTTTTCTCCTTTTCTAAAATATTTTGTGAAGGCAAAGTTGAAAATGCAAGAGAAAGAAGGAACAATATTTTGTCTTACGGATAACGCACGCATTGGACGATCTAAGACTTTACCATGTGCCTAAGTAGATACAAATACTTAAAAAACCCTACATAGATAACTGTTCAACACATCATTGTGATATTTCAAAATTTTCCAGGGACAGAATACAAATTATATTTCAGCGTTAATAAGTGCTTATCTGGCATTTTATAACGATGGTATATTTTCGTTGCAAACAAAATTTCGATGTGTAAATTTATGAATATATGGTTGACGTTTTACATTCATATCCCCTGAACTATACAGTACACTTATTAAATGGAGGTAAAAAAGTAAATGAAAAAAAAAAGGATATTATTTTACTGTGAGTCGGAAATTTGGTATTATAAGAGCTAACAACAAATCGATAAGGGGGTATTGATTTGATATTTTACTGAAATTTTGGAGTTTGTTTCCACAAACCAAAAAGTTACGTAAGTATTTGCTAAAGCAATTAAGGAGAATGAAATTGGTACACAAGTTTTGTTAAAATCCAAATTGTTGATGAAAAGACTTTTCAGCTGAATGATTTTAAAATAACGAAAGCAGAAAACGAAATTAATATTTATGTGCATGAGCATTGCATTATAAAAGCATTTAAGTACAAAATCTCTAAACTAGTTTCCAAAACTAAAAAATGTGACTTTTTTAGATTTCAGTGATCCATATAATATTAAATTTCATCTTATTCATACTCTATTTTTAAGAAATCTTAGTTTCTTTTTTAAACTAAACATTTTATGCATCGTTTAACTTAAGTTACATAGAAAAAACTCTTTTTTGTTTTATTTTAATTACTCAACACACACACAGTTACCCGATATTTTTTCTTCTTTTACCGAAAAATCCAATATTTTGTTTAAACAAGGCTTTATACTATATTTGACTATTCCAAGCATGCGGACCTTGCTTGATGATGCATCAAAACATTTTATTTTTGTAATGGCTAATTATGGTTAAATCACAGAAATAAAAATACTCTGACTGGGCTTAATAAATTCCTGAATCGTGGAACGCAGTCTGAACATGATTAACAAAATACTGCTACGTTTTCCCGACATTGCCAAATTTATTGTGCAGGAGTTTTGAAAACCGGAGAACATAATTAGATTATGTTGTATGATTAAAATTCAGTTAGTTTTTCCAAAAAGTCCCATAGTCGGGGGGACATTGTGACATTTTGGCACAACCTTATTTCATTACTACTTTTTTTTGAATTATTATTACCCTCTATTTTAATTTGAAAGAAACAGTTTAACGACGATAAAATATTTGGTATTAATATTAACATAGTATTTAATATAAAATACATTTAAAACATTGAGTTCAAAAATAAATAAATAAATAAATAAATTAAAATTATTTTGTCAAAAACTGTTTTTTACCTTGCTATTTAATGTCTTGCTCAATCTGTTTACACGGTCTTGTCATTTTCACGCATATATTTACTTTTCACTCACGAAATTTTAAGCACACACAATAGTTGAATGCAAGAAACCATTATGTATTATGTATCGCTATATGAAAGGTCAACTTTTTTTTTTTTTGCACTTAAAAAAAAATTATTTGTACATGTTATAGGTGTAATCGTAAAGTCATGCCCGCACACATGTGCAAATAACTATTTTTTTAAATACAAGAAAACTTTTTAAAAAGTTCATACTTCATATTGTGATGCTTAATGGTTTTTTACACTTAAATACATTAAAGGGTGATTTTCAAAATGATTGATAGTTTGGTGTCCTGACCTTTTCCGTTCAATTCAATGCTTTTTGTTTTTGCATTGCATAAACATGTAGTGAAGCATTTTTTTACATCAATTTCATTGCATTCAGTGCCATTTCTCGTGTCAATAAGCCTTTTCTATCACTTTAGTTAGCTAGTAATGGAAATTTCCTTGTCTTGACTAAAAAGTTCCCATCAACTTAATCTTTTTTGAACGCTTTCAAGCAGCTTTTTTATTTTTTTGTGCATTAAAGAAAGAAGTAATGTTTGTTAGTTAAACACAGCTGAAATTGATATTACTGACCTGCCCATCTACCATTTTAAAATTTCAATGCAGTTTGTGTCCTTAAGTACAACTTATGAGTGTTACCCCTGAGAATTTAATATTTTTTATGTGCTAGAGATTTCTTTATCTCGTAGTTTGCAACAGTGTTAGGGAAGCCATATTTGTTTCTTCTTAGAATATGTCAGTCTACAGATGGATATATTTATTCTTTATATGTTGTATATTGAAATGTACAATTCAATGTGAAGAGTATTTTAATCCCCTCTCATGAGTGTTACTTATATATTTTATAATATTTATTTAGGTATAGAAATATATAGCTAGGCAGAAATGTATATTTTATTAGGGAAACAAGAGAACTAATAAAATTTTCAAAAGCATCGATAGAATTTATTCCAGTGAAAAATTCGTCAATAAATGTCATGAGTGTTACCGCTCATGAGTGTTACTTTAAACAGGTAACATTCATGAGAAGGGTGTAACACTGATAAAGGAGACCGAAATAATGAGTGGATCCATGGTTCTATTGGATCTACTCATAGTTACCTTTAACTCATACTTTTATCAGATATATATATATTTTCACACACACACACACACACACACACACATATATATATAAATAAATAAATTTAAAAAAAAAAATATATATATATATATAATTTCCTGAATATCAACATACAAATTGACTCAAATTGTTCCACTACAATCTATGATAAAAGACGCGAATTTAATTTCACAGTTAACAGCTTACAGGATTTTTCCTCTTGCTTAAGTAAAAAGGTTTTTATTGGCATCATTGTTTCGCAAGCTATCAGAATAAAAAGAATTTACAATACCATTTCTGCATTTAAGCAAGAAATTTCAGTACTCAAAAACTTACTTTTTAATAATAACTTCCCTAAAAATCTAGTTGAAAACCTTTTTTTTTAAGTATAGCCTTCGATGAGCATTTCGCTTCTTTTGAAACAGTTTAACTGTGTAAATGTATGATACATCCGTGACAAACCATTTTTTATGAATCACCGGGGTGGATGAATTTTTACACGTGGGAAACAGGCGACTCGGTATGTCTATGGACTGATCCTCTGGATATGTTTTTATCTTTATTTTATTGTTATGTTGACAACTGGAATGGAATTTTATCAGGTTGAGCAATGGAATCGGCTTTGTTTACATGGATTTCAAGGTAAGACAATTTTGTTATAGGCAGGTACTGTGCCGTAGATGGCTAATTATCGGAACTTGTTTTCCTAATTAGTCGAGGCGAAACCCCCTGCTTTTAGTTTTAGGTTTGAGCTCTAGTTTATTGTTTTTAGTTTAGCAAGTGGTGCTTTTGCCCATTGTTACTCTATATTGCATGTACTGGAGCTTAAACATTCTCTTTTAGTTCATAGTTAAAATTTTGGTCTTTTGACCATAATTAATGAATCCTCCACGGCTGATGAGCTCTGGATTCACCCTTTATCTTTTCCTTCTTAATAGCTGTTTGCATTTTTCCTTTTTATCATCATTAATTATTTATAATTTGTTTAATATTTGAAATTCTGTTTGCTTAAATTTATATTTACTTGGCTTTTTAGTTTTGCTGCGTTGCGCATCTATGGGTTTTTGGTGTGGTCTTTTCAATATTTTTCACTTTTATTATATATATATATATATATATATATATATATATATATATATATATATATATATATATATATATATATATATATATATATAATAAATTCACATTTATTAAAAAAATTGAAGAGTAAACACTGACACAAAGCTAATGTTTGCAAAAATGAAATTTGTGTGCATTGTTTAGGAAAAAATTCTTAATTCTTAAGATTTAGTATTCAAATAACTACATATTTTGGAATAATTACTGCCAAAACTCTACAATAAATCATTTCATGATTCCATCTCTCATGACTGTTACCGTTTCTTGTGAGTGTTACTAGAGATAAATTTCAGCTTTTATATTAATAAATTTTTTCTTCAATCTTTAAAAATTGATTTCAATCTTGAAATTTTTAGCCATTTATAGTAATTTCAATGAAAACATTTAATGTTTAGTTTAATATGTTTTTATGGTTAACTTTACCTTTTATTTAGGAAACAAAGTTACTATCATGAGAAAAAACAGTTTTACAAATATTTAAAATTTCTTAAATAAATATTTATATCATTTTGACTTATTACTGAGTATTTAAGATAGTTTAATCAAGATTTGCTAGATTATTTATTTTTAGAAAAGAAATTACAGAATGTTTTTCAAGGTAATACTCAGAGTAAAATAGTGACTTGTCAAGAAGTTTTTTGGAATTTCTAAAATCTAAGCAAATTAACTCACGAATAATCACCTGGTTGGAAAGCTATAAATTGTAAGGAATTTATACCTAGGAATGTTTTAATGTTTATAGCAACAAAAACTTTCAAATTTTGTCAAACCTAATGAGTCAATGGATTTGAAAATCACAATAAAATTAAAAGCCAAAGTTTAAAATTCCGAGAAAAAGGTGAAAAACATATACGTAAAAATATCCCACCCATGCAAATAGATTGAGCATTATAACATTCTGATCTCTGTTCGGGAATCGTTGTTTCAGTTTAGGCTGAATCATTCTGAAATTAGATGAAAGTCAATGAATTTTTTGCTGCCGCTTCAGCAAAACGAGTGGAAAATCTCATTTAACCTCATATGACGGGGGCATGTTTTGAAGTACTGATGGACCTCAATAAACTCTCTAAAGTAGCCAAAATGTATGATCTTTTCCAGGACCAGTATCCGTAGACAATAATTATGTTGCCAATTTGATTGGATAATTGCTCTCCCAGCGCCTTTCGTTCCTTTGTGACGTCACGTATTGGCAGATGGAAGCAGGATATGTGGAGAGTGATATGACTCACGTATAGATCTGTTTTTTGTTTCACACGCCAGAGGTTTCTGCCGATATTCTACGAGATAACGCTTTCTTTTAATCAACTGCAGTGGGGAAAAAATGGAGGTTAGGTTTTTGAAGAATTGTAAAAATTTGGGTGCAGATTTTGCAATGGAATAAACCAATAAACTATTCAATGAAATAAAATGTATACCATGAATGGGTTCATTAGCATGTAGTTATGTATTTTAGAAAAAATAATTGAGCTGCAATGCTCAATTAATAAATAAATTAATTAAATAAAACAAATTTAAATGAAGAAAACTTTGAAATAATATGGAAGCGGAGTTTGTTAAAGAATTAATCATTCATACCAAAATGTGGGAGTAGAAATGCAAATAAAGTTTCGTAAAACTTTTAAATTCGTTTTGCTATGGATATTTTTGAAAAATTTATTTGTGGATTAGTTCCACTTGTACGCATGCACAAAGCTACTAATCGAGCCTTTAAATTTAATTATTGAAGCAGTTAAGGATATAACCTTAACTGCTTCAATAATTAAATTTTTACATCGCTAAATTAGAGAACTAGGATTAAATTTAAGAGAATATGATAAAGTTTTCATCTTAAAGCTGAAGGACTACTTAAAAAAGGTTGCTTCAAAAGAACTGAAAATTACTGATTAACCAATGGGATGTAAGAGTTTGAAATTTGAAGTTACTAATGAAATTTAGGTCAGAACTTAAAAGCAATGACGTAAAAATAAATTGGTAAGGTTTTCATCTTATGATTAAGTTTGTGACAAAGTTTTTATCTTAAAGATAAAATTTCACTAAAAAATGAAAAAAATAGTTTGCATCAAAAAGATTGAACGCTACTGATAAAAAAAATGAGTTTTATTTATGTAAATGAATTTATGCAATATTTTAAGAACAATGATGCAAAAAAAGTCTTTGATGATTTCCAAGGATATTAAAATCAGAAGAGACTAAACCACTTCGTATCAATTTATATCTGACATTAATCCACCAAATTTGAGATTTGCAGGAAAATATTTTTCATTCATGACAAGATGTAAACATTTACTCATGATATAAACAAGTTAATTTTTTTGTTCAGTTTTCCCATTGAAAATATTCATTTCGATGCATTAAAGTAATGTTTAAATCCATTGAGCTTTTTATGTAACGAGACATTTATCTAAAATTTTATAATCACATGAGCAACTAATGAGCCTAATGTAAAGCAAAATGAAGCATATATATTTTAATGGACTATTTATCCAATTCTTTCTTAGACTGTATTGCCGTACTTGCCGGTTGCTTTAGAATTCGCCATATCGTAGAATATCTAGAGAAATACTTAATAATTTTTTCTGATACTCCAGGAGAGTAAGCAAGATATAAGGCCTCATATCAGAGCAAAATGCAGTGATATAATATTTAACTATATTATGGCGTATTTTACTTGGCAATATTCCAACTATTAACTATGTCATAAAAAAAACCTGTTGGTTCCTGCAAAAGAAGGTCATCTCTGAAAGTAAAGGTATATGATAATGCAATCTATTTTTAATATTTCATACCGATAGTGAAATGTTTTTCCAATAAACCTAACAATAAGAGAAAATGTAAGGCTTTGGAAAATAAGAATATTCAGCAGAGATTATTCTAGACAAAACTGCTTATTCTCCTTCAAAATGTGAAACTCCTGATCCTTAAAAGTTTTCTTCTTCGCATCTATAAACTAAAGAATTTCCAATGTTAACGAATTCTAATCGTACAAATTTTTAATTTCATCGCTTTTATACAGATAGTTCTCGTAGCGCCACGCCACCGGTACAGCAGCAGCATATGCTTATTTCAAAGAGAAAACTTTTTTTTTTGTCTTGAAGTATTCAACTTAATTCCAGTAACAGTATTTTTCAAACAGAATTTTTTGTTATTTTTCACGCAGTAAAGATCTAGAATTCCTTGTGGGTAGACTCCATTCACATTTTTCGGGTTACCAGTCTTCCCTCTCTGCAATTATGAATACTCTTCAACGGAATGAAATTGCTCTAATATTAAATATTATTAGGCAACTTCTCAGTCTCAATTCATTAGGTTAGTGGACATGCTGGGGACGTTGGAAACGATCTTTCTGATCCTTTACTGCACATTTGACGATTCGAAGCTTTTTCTTCTTCTATGCCTCGTCCAATATATTCATTAATTCCATATGCTAAAAACAAATATCAAATGACTGGCAATTTAGGCGGAATGAAGATGATTCTGGACATGGAGTTTTTGAATTCTTCCCAACTATTTACTATTCTCCACTCATTAAAAGTTTACTTAAAACCACTTTCCTTTCAGGTCATAGACCATGTCTTCGGTATCGATCCATATTTCCTTTTTCTGATTCTGATAACTGTTTGTGCAGGCAATTAGGCTAACAGGATCACTATATTTTCTCCTGTCAATTACCATTACATTTACATTACAGACGTAATAATAACCTTTCATTTACTCAATGCATATTAATTTCCATTCACAACATCAAACTCGTATTACACTCAACTCAATTTTCCTTCTATTATCGAAAAGAAACTTCATGCTTCAAGACGTTGAGTAAAAGTTGAACATTTGATTATTAAAATAGTTAATGCCGTCTCTAATTATTTATAGATTAATATTCTGCATTCCATTAAGTGCAATATCGTATTTATTTATTTCTAGGTTATATTATTTTCAGTTTAGTTTATTTCGCTTTATAATTGAGGATCTCTTGAGGTATAGTAAACACATTCAATTTAATTTCATGTGAAAGGATTGTTTTTGAAATTATTTACTCTCATTCTGCGTTTACCTTTTCACACACTGTTCGTCAATCTTTGCTGTACAACCTATATACTCATGTATTTTATGCAAATTTGTAAATATGAAAATTATCAAGGACTTTTACCTGCAGCTTTACTATGTTTTCAATATGAAAAAGTTTAACCATATTCTATCCTGCTAAGGCTCAAAATTATTTGTTTAAAAATATATCGTACATCCAGTTTAATATCGCCATAAGTGCAAATTTTGAATTTCTGATTTTGTGGCGACATTGAAGTGATAGCATGTTGAACGCTGAAATGAAATGTAACTAAACTTACTAAATTACATATTTGAACTTAACTTAATCACTTGTGGCTGTATTTCATTTCGGAGTCCAACATGTTAGCACTGCAATACCACCATGAACTCCAAAATTAAAAACTTGTACCTATGGTGATCTTGAGCTGAATATACGATATGTTTTTTCTCTCTCTTTTAAATATAAGTTTAAATAAATATCTCCGAGACCCATCCAAATCGTTTAGTCTGAGCAAATTGAAAGGTACGGGGTTCTCTGGAGTGCTAATATGCTAATGTAGGTGTTCTTATAAATTGTTTGTAAACGTTTACAAATCTACAAACGGAAGGCAAAGAGAAGTAAATGATTCACCTAATTTATATTCACAGCTATTTTTGCTCAGACTTCTTCCAAAACAAAATTTCATTACATATAAATATCGGGCAGTTCAGATGTTGTTTAATTGTGGTTTATTTATTTTTTTTTTTTTACATTCGACCGTAATCTTCTCAACTCAACTCTAAATTGTGCGATCGTGCACAAATACTAACACGATGAATAAAAAAAAGAAAAAAATGTATCGAGCATCTGGGATCGTGCGACCTACAGCTGCGACCCACCCAATCAATCGACACGATTACCCCTCTGCAACGGACATTTCCCATTGCAAAGATGTTCAGATCTGCGATCCCTCTGGGCTATTTTTTTTTTCCCTTTCAACATTTTATATTTGGTAGCAGGCGGAGACACAAAAGCAAAAGCGCGCTTATAGTTCCGGGTTGGGAAGTATAGTAGTATTGACTAGTTCGGGAGCAAGCCTTTCAGGTACATTAGGATAGCGATCGAAATTTTCGAATGAAACTCCACCCCGCAACTCAAATTATTCTCAACATCAGCCACCACTAGACGCTCACTAGCATGCCAACAATTGAATCGGCAGGTTTAAATAGGGAATAAATACCAAAAACGTCATTTTTTTTTTTTGAGCAATCACGATTGCTTATTGCTTTTATTTGACTGTTTTGATGTGCTATGATTTTATTTTCCCACCAGCACCCTCTACAGCACCACCGTCGCGTCTACCGGGTGTCGCACCTCATGATGCTGCTCCTCTAGCGAAAACCGTCTCCAGGTTGCTTCAATATGCTACACTTACTCGCATACATACATAGATGCACGAACACACACACACACACACACACACATACACACACTCAAACACATACACACACATACAGACACCTACACGTACACACACACCTACACACAACTACCCACAAACTCATATCTGCACACAGACACAAACACATATGTCTACACACACATACACATTCCCTCCGCCCCCACACACAAACACTCATACACACAACTACCCACACACTCATACCTGCATGCAGACACAAACACACATGCCTACACACATACACATACCCCTTACACACAAACACACATACCACCCCACACACGCCTACACACACACACACACACTCATGATTGCGAAAAACATAATTTGAATTCAAGATGTCAAAATTCAAATTAATTTTTATTTATTTATTTTTATTTATTTTTTTTTTGCAATCTTAAATATCTCCTAGCTTTAATTTACATTTGAGTGGTAAGAAATAATTAAAAAACATTCCCTAGAGATAGTTATAGAGCATTGAATTTAGCGTCACGTGCAAGAAGGAAAAAATCCTGAATTTATTTCCTTCTTAGAACTTATAATTAATTGGTCCGCTAGGTTGAGCACGAGTAATTACTCCAAGTTAACCAGTTGAGAAAACTATTTTAAATATTTATTATATGATCGTTCGTTGTTGGTTTACAAAACGTTTGATTTTTCAGTATGTCAAAGTCTATATCGTTATTTCCATCAAAGTATGATTAATTAATTAATTATTATTAACTTATTTACTACAACAATGTCATCGGGAGATTCTGATGAAGTGTCTGAAGTTTATGGTTTCCCAAAACGGAAAAGAGGTGTTAGTAATATTGATAAAACGGAGACGTTCGCCATTTCGAAGAACAGACATTTAATATATGAATCTTCAACTGCAGGATATGCAACTACTTGTGAGTTCATTGATGGCCCTGTCAAAAGAAGTTTCCTCTTGCAAAAACCAAGAACTGATGTGAAATTCTCCACGGATCTATAGCTTACAACGCTAAACTTGCAATAAATTCTAAAAAATTGGATGATCTGAAAAAAATTCTTCGTTACATTCCAGAAAAAAAGAAACCAATTTACGACGTCATGGTGACATGGCCCACGCCTACTGAATCACACCTGTATGAAGATCACCTAGATGATTGGTTTTGTGTATTTTTCTTTATAATTTAATTTTTACTTCTCATAATGCAACTTTTTCATTTTTGTGACTTTCAGTTAAATGTAGTAATAATTCCTTACTAATTTCAAAAGTTGTTTGCTATTTTTACCCCGATAAATGTCATAAGTTTTAAAAAGGAAATAAATATAACAACTTCTACCAGATCTATAAAAATTCTATATAGTTCTAATATTTTTTTTTCGCGATACTACATTACCCTTAACCGAGCACTCAAACCCATGTAAGCCGGAAAATATTGAATGAAATTTATAAAACTTATTAATTCTTTTTTTTTTAATTTCCCAAAAATTCGATTTTTGGACTTATTCCCTTTTCAAACCTGTAGATTCAATTACAGCAGATTAATCATTCAAATAAATCACTTCATACCGCAAAACTAATCTAAATTAAAATTAATTTAAATTTTTTTATTACCAATAATTTCGAAGCACATGAACCTCCTGTTCTGCTTTTTGTTGTCATTTTTAACTTTTAAGCAATGCTAATTCATTTTACACCAATTAAATTAGATACCGTGTTTAGTTTTAATTTTCCTAGAAAATTCATAAAGAAAAATCCTTGCTTTGGGGTGGGACTACGCCTTAAAAAGTTGTGTGTTTGTTTTTTAAATTTTTAAATTCAGCTACAAAAGAGTTCAATCAAGTGATTCAGTCATGTGATGCACACATCAGCTTGTTTTTTTTTTTTTTTTTTTCAAATATAAGTCTGGAAGTGGCCACTACTGAAGCACTGGTCACTCCGGTGTATTTACCTTACTGCGATAACGAACTTACCTTTGGGGTGATTTTCTAAAATCCTATCAATATCGCATTCGGGAAGAATAGTACAAAAATCGCATGACTCTCAAAGTTTTTTCCTCCCTTAATTGTTAGAAAAAAAGTTTCTATTCGTAATGCATTTCCATTCATATGAAAAAGCGACTCATTAAATTCTTTCCTGAGAAAATTTTTGAATAACTGAAAATTGAAGACTAAAATTGGAAAATGCATTATGTGCCAAAAAAAAAAATGTTTTCCTCAAAATGAAGTAAATACTAAGCATTTCACTGTGTAAACCATTTACATACCTATTCTCCTTAAAAGTAGTTAAAATAACGTTGTTAGGGTCCGCCAGTGGAGCAAGAGTGAGCGCCATTGCGGTGGAGATCACAGTAAGTGCCATTTTTGAAGGTTATTTATCTTGGGTGATCAATGGAAAACGCAGTAAGTGCCACAATTCACCTGGAATCTTATTTTTGATGCTCTGTAAAATTTTTTTATTTGGCACTTACTGCGTTTTCCATTTTTAGTCTTCAATTCACTCTTCTGACCTGTCCAAATTCTTTTCTTAAATGCAGGTAAATTATTTAAAAATGTTATATAAACTTGGTTCAAATTAAATTTGCAGCAAAAAATTATGCATACTTAAAGTAGTAAAATAATTTTAATCTATTTAATTATTTAAATGATTAAGGTACATCATTTTAAAGTTTGTCCGAAGTTTTTCATGTCGCTTTAGGAATGAGTTTACTTGTTACAGGCAAAAAGAAAGGACTTTGAACCATTGAGAAGAGATAAAATGAAGAGAGCGACCATTTTCATTCGTTAAACAAATACCCCAAGTCACGTGATAGAAATTAAAGCAAAACATTGAAAGTAATCAGGTTTCTTTCGCTAGTTTCACGCAAAACGTATCAACCATTCGTGGTCGTTCAGTCACATGACTTGGGGTCATTGGGTCACCTTTTGATAAGCCAATGATTCGACTTGCTTCCTAGATTTACTAAGTCCTGCTCTAAGCTTTGAACCTGCTGTGTAGCAACACTGTTTATTCTCACCATTTTGTTGGATTCCTGGAGTATTTGGCAGTTCAGATTTGTCTGATGGTCTTATTATATTTTTTTAAGTTCAAAGCTAAGGCAACAGTTTTCCTGTCACTCTCCTAGACAACATTTCTGTTTTGTATGAGAGATTTTTTTCAATTATTCCTATCATGTGTTATTTAATTAAGGGTAAGAAAAAAAATACCATTTTAAACCTTAAATATAGTTTTGGAAACAGGCTCTGTGAAGGAAAAATGTCACCCTCCAGCCGTTTCATATACTAGGACCTCATAGCAAAGATATAACGTAGGTAAAGAGATTTCTTTTTATTTTTTTCTGATTAAACTCCTCATAAAGACTCTGTATAAATTTAAGAAAGAAAATTGAGGTAGTTTTATGTTTATCTAACTTCCTGGGGAAAAAACATCATGCAATTCTATGGAGGTCAGACTGAGAGTTATCAATAACCATTTTGCCATCTTCTTTTTCAGAGCACTGCAGCACCGAGGTTGGAGCCCAGAACTTTCTAGGCCGTTCCAAATGTTTTAGAATTCGGGTACAAGTCGTGCTTTTTAAAGTTTTAGCACTAAAGAACAAGAGCATCTTCAGAAGCACATGAAGTGTTGGTCAAGTCACTGAACACAAAATGGAAAATCTTCAAAAAATAAAAAATAAAAAATTGATAAATAAGTTTAAAAATAAATAAACAAGTAAGAGTGAATGGCTGTCATATGTGCTTCATATTGACTTGATTTTATCTTAGCTAAACAGTTTTCAAGAAAATATATAGTCTTTTAACAATTTAAGCTTGAAACATATATACCAGAATTATCTTTTTTCAAATCCATTTAAGCTGTTTTTTTTCTTCTTTAAAAGTTTAAAAAAAAATCGAAATGTTTTAGAACTTAAAGTAATAAAATCAAAATAACCGTTTAAAATGAAACGATTTTTTATAAATAACTTAGCAAACATTGTTCACATTCTAAATTATCAATCGATTAAAAATTAACAACTATAGAAAATTTAAAAAATCGACAATTTGCTGTGAAATTAAGAAAAAAAGCAAATTAACTTTTGAAAAACACAATGATACTAAAGAAGACATTCATTTTCATTATTTAATAATTTCGCTAACACTATTTTGAATAATTTTTAAATTTAATTTCCCAAGAAGCTTGAGAGTATGAATTAATGTGTGAGATTGTCAACTAGTGAGAAAAATCACAGCATTTGATATGTGAACTTTATTTCTCAATTTAAAAATTCTTTCCTTAACACATTTTTTTGTCATAATATTTTTTAAATGAGTGTGAATGACAAGTAACTTTTCGACAGCCCCCCCCCCCCCCCCATAAATTTAACTCTGCTTTTTTAAATTTATTCTCTCTTTATCACAAAGTAATTTAACATATACCTTCATGCATAACTTATTTCCAAGTATTACGTATCGCCGAATTTGAAAGCATTGCCGAAAGATTTATGCAAATTTTGTTCCGTTACTTTTGTAATTTTCCAAAATCTAGCACGTTAAAACAATGCAGCTACTACTTATTTTGACAACGAATGTTTAACACTTAAAATGACTTCTAAATTTGAAATTCATTTTAACGATTGAATCAACTTTTCACTCAGCATTACTGATGATCCTAATTCTAATGAATATTATATCAAACTATCCAGTCGACGAACAAAGGCTTTTTATTTTATTTGTTGAGAACAACAATGTCAATTCAATTTAATTCCCTTTCATAACAAAACGCTTATTATTGAGATAATTACATCAGAGAGTCGTTTCAGTTGTTACATGGAAAATTAAATCCATTTTTATGCACAAATTTACGGTTGAAGTATATCACTTTGAAATGCAACGCTTTTGTACATTCTGAAAAGAAAAAGAAAAAAAAAAAGCTCAGTCAATTTTCATAAACTTTAGCCGCTCTTCGAGCATTAATTAGAAAAGGGAGTTTATTTACAATGACTACTCAAATAAAGTACATTTTTTCCCTATTTCGGCATTTATTAAACCTTAGTGTTTTACAAGAGAAATCGCAAGTAAAAAATATTTCATTTAAATAATATTTTTTAAAATTAAATTGAGCAATTTAAAAACATCATTGCTTTCGAAATATTGTCGAAAGTATGCTTAACAGTTCAGTTATATTTTTTTGAATAATGATTTTATTCCACAAAAACTATATCAAGATTTTTTAAAGATTTTCTTCTTAAATGTTTTTTTTTCCTCGGCTCTATTTCATAGGGAAAAATCAAGAAGTTGCATGGGAAAGGTAAAGGGTCCTAATAAACTACTGTCATCATGATTTCTATTAAAAAAACTCGAATGATTTTCAACGCTCTGTGAGCAGATACTTTGTCATGACGCTTTTTTAGCGATTGCACGATTGCTGCAATTCAGATCTTTTTTTTAATCATTGCCTCAAGAAATCACAGGAATCCTAGAAAAATTAATGCTATATCTAAGCATCTATCGCCGGCAGCATTGAAAAGAGCTTTGGATAACAGTAGGCTGTTTCTGCTATAAAGATTTCTTACGACTGTCATCCGTAGAACTGCGAAAAAAAGAATGTCCATAGTTGGGACAAGGCTAACTTGGCAGCATTCCTGATCACACCATGTTCGCTGTCAAGTTAGCCTCGCCCCAAGTATAGTAAATGTGCTGAACAGAAAATAACAAATTCATTTTCTCACAGAAATGAATTCGAGAAGTGGAGGAGAAGGACCTTTTTCCACCTTAAACACCAAGATAAATGACAAAATTTTACTTCTTAATGCTTCTGTACCTCAGGGCCAAACTAACGTAAATCCAAAAAAAAAAAAAATATTTGTATGTTCTTGCATTGCATTCCGCATTGAGTCATAACAACGTAATTCATTTAAAAAATCCTCTGTAATTATTTACCAGTGTTATGAGAGCTCGAGCCTCAACTTTGTATGCAACAGACAAATATTTTTACGTTCTCTTGCAAAGCAGCAATAATTTAACGTACGTTAGTCTGGCTTTAAAGTACAGATATGTCTTTTACAGATACGCTTTCGAGGAGAGTTTGCTTTATCAACTTTTTAAAAGCCCAAGATTAAGTATCAAGGTTAGATTCAAGTGATTAAACAAGCCAGCGAGAACTTGATTCAAGTTGTTACCAGTAAAGCTCTGTGGATAAGCTTATCATCAGACATTATTAAAGAAATATATATGTTTGTACGAATTAAAACATTAATGTATCTTTTAATGATCTCAAGTTTATTTAATGAAATGCTCAGCTTTTTTTCTGTTCATTATTGCATAGAGTTAGTATTTGTCAGTATACAAATCTAAGCTTTTTGTTTGAACGTGAACATACAATTTCATCTTCTCTACAGGAGTCTCCAGTGAGATTGATGTAGCTGAACAAACGCCAATTTGATCGTCCCATTATTTAAATGCAGATTATTTTTCCTATCTTGGTATTTTACCGGGAAAGACTTTTGCTTTAATGGGGGAAAATATCATTTTAATCCATCGTAGTACGAGGGAAAAAATAAGGTACCTGTTTCAACTAACCAAAGACTGCATAAAATTAATTTCTTGGGAGAATTCAACAATCTTGGCGCTTGACGTCGCGAGAAATCACGAGGTTTTTTTTTTCTCTCAAAATACCTTTTGTTTAATGTATGCCTATGTGAAGGCAAAATTCCATCCATTTCAAAGCAGTATCAATCGATATTCCATCAAAAAAAAAACATATCTCAGTTTCAAAGGCAGAGGAACTGTTATACAGAGTGTTTGTGAAATCTTGGGCAAAACTTTAAAGGGTGATAATACATATCTGGACAAAAAATATAATAGCAAAAATAAGGGTCCCAAACGTCTTCCGAAGGATATACGCGCCATTAAAGTTTAGGGCCCAAAATTTTCAAATGATCATAAAAAACGGGAAAAAAAAGGTCGATTTGTTTGCGGAATTCGATTAAATTATTCTTTTTATCAGTATATTCTTGAAAATAAATTTTGAGGATGTAGCTTAAAAAATGCCGATAGGGAGCGCTTTAGACTGTGGAGTAACGGACAACAATTTTTACCGCTATTTTTGAATCTCATTAGAATTTTTCTAATGCTTGGACTTAAACTTAAATTTTCAGCCTAAAATCAGAACAATTGTGCGTGGTTAGTTGCACAAACTGAACTGTGTTCAGGAGTTGAAATTCACTCTCCCACAAAAAAATGTATTCATCAAGAATAAATTGAGCTGCAACCAACAAACTCGGCAACAATGTAGTTTGGTAAGAGATGATTTAAATTTTGTCGCCAGTGACGAAAGGGTAAGCGCGCTATGCGCATACAGGATGCGCAGATATGCACTACTGAAAGTGAAAGATTGTGTCAAAGGGCATTTCAAACGAAACTGTCGAGTTGTAAGGACACTATTGTGACTAGGACGACCTTTTAGAGGTAAACGAACTATTGTTGGACTTTCAAAAAGGACGTACAGTAGGTCTCAGAGAAGCAGGTTGGTTGTACGTGCGTATCTGCCGCCACCTCGATCGGAGCGATATGGTAGTAGCTTAGTGTAGGTAAAAATGAAATTAATCACTCCATTGCGGTCGGTTAAGGCATTTAAGAGACAGAAATGAGCGAGGAGATCGCAAATCATAGGAGTGGCTTCTACCGTGTCATTAAGATCGCTAACATTAGCTCTATGCCGTTTTGCTGGGCCGAAACCCCATAGTGTAGTAAGTACAATGCGTTGCGTTATGATTTGGTGGACTTTTGGCCTGTGGAATAGAGTAGAAATAATAGTTGGATTCATTTTTGCACATTGAAGGTTTATTAAATAAAATAGTTCATATAAAATTCTAACCTAAGTTTAGATATTTAGTCAGGAGTTAAACATTAATACTTTACGTTAAGGATTTCAAAAGGATTTAAGGAACGTTAAGGATTTCAAAAATTAAACACATCATAATTCTGCTCTCCAAAGAAATTAAACTTTAATCTACTGGTTTAAATTAAGTAGTGGGAAGTGGGAGCTAGTATAGTACGTACCAAGATTTTGGTCCTTTCTCCATTAAGTAATCCAAAGGCATTCGCGGGAGCGCGTTTCTAATATCACAACTCCGGACAAAACGTCTCGGAGTAACGCTCCAGAGCTCTGGAAAGCTCTTCTGCCCTCAAAACTCTATCTTCTCTCCCCTCTAAAAATCTTAACTCCCCGTTTTATACCGGGGAATGCAGTTCCCTGATCGGGACACATTCTCTGAGGATCATAGTTCAAACATCTGGAGATCCAGCTTCCAGGAAAACCCTATGTTTTATGGAGAGTGTCGCAAAGTGTCAGAATGGAATTTTGTTATTCCCAAGTCTTCTATTTTATGGGCCCAGAAATGTCAGAGTTTCAAAAGTTATATTCTGCAGCTGTGACTCGGGGACGGGAAAATGTTTGAAATCTCCGAAAGAAGCTAACCCCTTTTGACCCAATGCGGGTGTCATAGAGAGAGGAAAATGCCCTTCTGAATTCCAAGTGTCGCTTACTCAAAACAAGCGATGGGAAATCTTTCCCGCCAAAATGTGTTTACTTCTAATTTTCTATTTTATGAGATGCAAATGTTAGCAGAATGGGGGAGGATGTCCCTTTCTAGGCATGTGGGGCAGAAGGTCAAACTCGGGCCCCACAGTTTAACAATTTCCAAGAAACTCATGGTATTAAGAAAAACAATCCTGCGTAGACTGAAAGACGCTGGCATCTCGAATCGGCGTCTATTGCGATGGATTGGATTTCCGTCGATTGGATTTTTGCTGGACTTGATTAGCTGGGTTGTGACAAACGGATACATGTTAACTGCAACAATGAATCCTGATTTAGTCCCAGTGGTCATAGGTAACCTATTTCACTCCATACCACGCCAGGTTTTGTATTGTATAGCTGCTAGAGGAGGTTATACAATTAACGGTTTTGTAACCTTCATTGTGTCATAACTTCTTAATAAAACAATCTTTTGTTCTGAATTTGTAATCATTTCCTTATCTTGTCATAGGCCACATCCATTTTAAATTTCGTGAAGATCGCTCGTTTCCTTCTGGATTAATGTTTCTTTTTTTTTTTGTGGCAGAGTGTATTTTAACTTCTGAACAACTTCTGCGCAACGCACAAAGATTCTGATTTTGAGCTAAAATTTTAACTTTAAGTCCAAGCAAGCATTAGAAAAATCTATAGAGATTCAAAAATAGCGGTAAAAAATTGCTGTCCGTTACTCCAAAGTCTAAAGCGCCCTCTATCGGCATTTTTTCAACTACATCTTCAAAATTTATTTTCAAGAAAATACTGATAAAAAGAATAATTTTAGCGAAAACCGCAAACAAATCGACCAATTTTTCCGTTTCTTATGATCATTTGAAATTTTGGACCCTAAACTTGAATGGTGCCTATCTCCTTCGAAAGACGTTCTGAACTCTTGTTTTTGTCATTATATTTTTTCTCCTGATGTGTACCATCACCCTTTAACATTTTCCCCAAGAGTTCAGAAACACCCTGTATGAACAAGCACCAATTTGAAGTTTTCACCGTTTAAATGTACTTTACTTTCCGTCTAGCTCGGTATTTTAGCGAGAAAGACTTCGGCTTAAAGTATTTTCACACATGTACGGGCAAAATTGAGGTACCTGTTTCAACTAAGCAAATATTGCATTTAATTCGTTTTCTGGGAATCGATAACAGTCTTGGGGTTTAACGTCACAAGAGTTTCTCTTTGTCAAAGTTTCTTTGTTTGATTTGTGCCTATGTGAGGGTAAAATTTCTATCTATTTCATAGCAACATTCATCGAGATTCAAGTAACAGAACAAATATCATCCCAACTCCAAAGCCAGAGAAAAACTGTAATCTGAACTTCTCTTCATGCAGACCAGGAATCCCCCATGACAAAGATGACATGCCTATCCCCCATCAGACTCCCCCTACCACATTACTGATGCGTTACCATGGATACGGGAGCGTGCAGGATCCCCGAGGTAGTATAGGGAAGCAAAGCATTTATTATCGTTCCTAGGTGCCAGGAGGTAAGAACTGAATGGCATTTAGGTAACAATAGCTTCTGCAATGAAGAGAGAAAAAAAAATGCAAAAAGTTTGGGGGAAGTTGGAAGAGGCAGTATTCGAGCTGCTGCTCTGGCAGATAATACACTCCATTCACGTAACATGCCTCGTATGCAGTTTCACGGGAAGGGGAATTTAGATGGGATGCATACACAGACGCGTGCTTCAAACAAAAGCGCACAATAGGTGTGCGCAAGGACACTAACAGAGTTCGTTGGATGAAAGACGTTGACGCGGGAAACCTCATTATTTCGGAGCGAAAGTATGCGAAATTAGGTTTCCAAAATGAAATTAAGCTTTCTGACTGGAATGCTAAAAGCGATGTTGCTAAATTGTCTCTCTCCGTTTAAAGAGAGATGCGTTTGGAATTACATGAAGTTAACAGTTACGGTCAACTCAACTGTGGATGCTGCATTAGTAAATGGCTTAACGGTTTTTGATACCGAAATCATCCTGCTATTAAGAGCCAATGAGTTTACTCGCGTCTAATGTTGAATTTATCCGTCATCTATATATATATAACAGCGAAAGTGTTTCTTTTTTTGTTTGTTTGTTTGTTTGTACTCGATGGCCAGAAGCCCCCATAGCACCTACAGCTCTGAAACGTGGCAAAAAAGTCGAACGTACCCCGGAGGGCATGCATCTTGAGCTCGAAATTCTTAATTTCTAATTAGTTTTTTTAAGTAAATGTTTTATGTGATTTTTAGGCCTTTTTGTGTTCAATTCATCACTGATTAATTTAATTAAAATAGTGAAATAGTGAGTTTTTTTTTTTTTTTTTCAAACGCTACTTTTTGCAAACTACGGGGAACAAACAAGTAGAGAGCTTTTTGTTTGCGCTATTTAATTAAATGAATAAAGCGCAGTTTTTCAAATGATTTTTGTTCAGATTAGGAAATGGGCGGGTAAGTTAAAATAAATAGAAACGGATAAAAAAAAAAAAAGAGATAGATCGTATAGGTACATAGCCGCCATTGGCGAAAATTCCGGCTTGAAAAGGTGAATGACACAAAACGCAGCTGGAAGTAGGTATAGAAAATACGAAAAAGATAGATATAGATTAATTAAATTTATCTAAACAGCCGCCGTAGGCGGCGAACTTGGCATAAAAACAGGCAGCACGGGCATCGCCGTGCGGGGTACTGCTAGTTATTAACAAAAATATGATCGCGTTCTTACTAAAAATTTAAAAGAATACAAGTTATTTACGGTTCAAATTAATCTGTGAATGGATATACAGTAGAACCAAAAAAATCCGAACTAATTGGGATCATACAGTTCGGATTTTTGAAAATTAAAGCATCGTATAGGGAAATTGTTTCAGCTTTTACACTGAAAGTTCGGCAATCTATAATGTGCTTTGAATATACTAACTTGATATTATTTCAAACTATTTTTTATCATTTATACCAACTTCCTTAAGACAGATTTACATCGCACAATAAAATGAAAAAACGCAATTTTTAAATCAGTGACGCTTATTTTGCTATATTAAAAAATTATTGTTGGCAACAATTATTTAATACAGTTTATTGTATTGTATGAAGTATAGCCTTCAAATTTTCGCTTAGAATCATTTAAAAATAATTATCCTAATCAATCTAATCGTCACACATATTTTGAACAAACATCCTCTGCAGTAGTTTTTTTTTTTTTTTTTTGAGCGATGTCAAGTGCAAAATGACATTTCGTTGATTTAGTGCAGAAAAAGGCTTGTCTGAAATTTTATTGTTTTAAAATTCAATTTCGGCGACGTTGTTTTAAATTTATTGCCTTGCATTGTCATCTGATTTTAAGCTGTGTTCAAAATTTCAAATTTCTAGCTTATAGAGAAGTTAGTTGAAAGTCGATCACAGAATTTAACCCGAACAGACATATACCAAACCAAGTTCGTATAACATGGTAAAAAGATGTTCAAACTTACGTTTTTCTCTCTAAAGACACCTGTTTTTGAGATTTTATTTTTTATCTAAAAAAACCCAAGAAACATATGTTGACACTTAATCTTTATATAAAGAAAATAAGTTTAAAAAGAAGAAAATACCACTAGCATGTAAATGTTTTACTCGGTGACCCTATGAGACTCATGAGTAGAGTTGATTAAGATTTTATTTACCTCTATAAACGATTTCAGAATCAAAGGAAAACTGTTTGAAGATATGTTTTGAAGAATTACACAACTTTTTTCACTTGGTGAAGGATATATGTATGTGTACTTGTCAAGAAAAGTGTTATTTCGAAGTGAAACGTCACCACTCTCATCTGGCCTCTCTCTATTCATCTATTGCAATTGGTTCGATCTAAAAATTATAATATGATTTCATTTTCCTTTTTTTTCCCATTACAACTAATCAATTAACTTATTTTTTACCGATTAGTGTTTGTTCAAAGAGTAATACCTTGAGCAATCATGTTGAATAGTAATAAAGTCGCTCTTAGACGTACTTCGTACTCTATTCTTAGATTTAACCTAAAATTCACTCACCTGCTGTATTTTAAAAATTATTTACCTAATTTAAAACTGAAACTTTTCAATACAGCTACTTCCTATAGCCATAAAAATATTTCTTTGCCTTTTAAAAAATATTTTTCTCATTTTCATTTTATGAATAAATTTATCAGAGCGCCAATAACGGATGTTTGCATTACATTTTTGGAAAAAAAGGACACTATAAATAAATTAATTACTATAAATAACAACAACAATAAGTTACTAAATTATTGAACAAATAAATAAAAAAAGATTGTGAACTTCCAGCCACTGAAAAAAAACTGCAACTGAATATCAGAAATTATGAAGAACGCATTCTTCCTTACAGAAACTCTATTAATGATGCCACCCCTCAGAAAAATATTATTCTTCATGAATTTCAAGTTTCTAAATTCAAGGCCGAAATAGATAAAAAGAAACATTCATTTCAGAAGGCGATGCACCTTGGTGCGTGACGTAAAATTTCACCTTGGAAACAAAAAAATACCAATTTTTTAAAAACGCTGTTTTTATCTCTCCTGCAAGCGCACTTATAATTTTAAATGTAACATTCCATCTAGCTACAATTAATGTGTGGATGCAATTTTAGAGAGAAAGAAAGCTATCAATATGAAATATAATGGGAAAACAAAGAACGAACTGTCGACATATGACAAGATTTACAATTAAAGTAATAAAAATCACATAAAAAGTGAAGGTTAGCTTGAGGTGTGTATGATCGAGTGACCTTCAAACTGACATTATCTTTCGACGCATAGTGGTATATGTCGCATTGCCGCGTTATGAGAGAGGAAAAAAAGTCTGAAAACTAAATGATCTGACTTTTCTGTAAGTTACATATTGATTTTGCTGGTGTATATGCAAGACCTATGTTTCTATTACTTTGTACGCAGCGTTTGAATTTGTAGAAATATTAAAGAGAAAGGAAAATTTGCTTTTTTGAACTATAGAAATCAACTTTGTTCGTTTTATTCTGAAGTTATTAGTTCTGTCTCGTCCGTTGATTTAATGTAACAGTTCAAAAACTGCATATATTGCACACACACACGAGCGCATGCACGCACGAATACACACACATATACGAGGGTTGATCCAAGCGTAAGGTTCCCATCAATTTTACAAATATACAGCATTGTCTATTCTAATTAAAATTTACATCATTTAAAAAAAAGTTTCTTTATTTTTATACATAATCGCTATCTTTTTCTGTGCATTATTGTCGACGGTGTCCTAATTTCTGTTTCGAGTGTTACAGACTCGTCTCCGCAAACTTGTTGAGGAAGTATCGGTGCAATCAAGAACGAAATGGTTTGTTGACTGTCATGTCCCACTCTCCTTGCAGTCCGGAGCTCGAGTCTAGTGACTACCACTTGTTTCCTACTCGTTAGTTTAAGGAACACTTTGATGGCCAACGTTCCGGAGCGACGACGGAGTCAACGACGATTTCCTTTCAACGACGTAAATGAAAATAGACAGTGCTGTACATTTGTAAAATTGATGGAAACCTTACGCTTGGATCAATCCTCGTATGTATATATATATATATATACATACAAACACATATATACATACATATACATATAGACATATATACATATAGACATATATATATATATATATATATATATATATATATATATATATATATATATATATATATATATATATATATATATATATATATATATATATATATAGGTAACTCCAGAAAACGTAACTTTTGAGCGGCAATATTTTTCAATTTCGAAACCTTTATTTTTCAGTTTTTTTTTCCATCTTACATGAAAGTGTTACCTACTAGAAGTAACCATAAACGATAACCCAGTTAAGTTCCAATTATTTCACCCTTAAAGAAAAAATAAATAAAAATGCCTTGTTTACGGAAATAAAAAAAGAAGAGAAAAAAAACTTTTAACATTTAAAAATCGAGACCAATTTAATATCAAAGTAGTAATTCTGTTAATAGTGATCAATCAAACAATCAGCTATTTTAATGATTAGTGGGAATATAAGAAGCTCTCATATTTAAAATACAGCTTCATTTAGCTTCAAATGTATGTTAAAAAATAGAATTTTGTAAATTTGAGGATATACTGGCAATTTATATTTTTGGTAGAATGCCTACTATTGATGTATTTCCCCTCCATCATTCATTTTCACCTCAGAAATAATGACATTGATCAAGTCTGTCGCGGAGGTGAGATTCATGGAGGTGATTAATTTTCCATTAATATATGTCTAGTAGAAACATTTCCCAGGGATTTTTTTTTCTTCGTTGCTACAATCTTCACGTGTTAAAAGCATATGAAAAAAGTTCACTTCTTTTTTTTACATTAATTTAGATCCCTGAAATTCAAGGTCACGGAGGTGAGAAGTCAGAATACCCATACTAAATTTTAAAAGAAAAATCTGTCCTTTTGTGTTTCGATAAAAATCTCACAACTTCAACTGTGGTTGAAAATGAACAAGGGGGCTCCCTTGTATCATAGAAAATAAAATTTGATGTCGTTACTGCCACGTGTGAATGAGGAATGGCATTTTGTGTTTAGGATAGGGAGGTGAGAATTTATTGTGTGACATGACTTCTTGTCCTACTAAAAATAACTAAACCCCAATATTAAAAAATTAAATATACTTAAACAATTAGTATTTGAGACACTTGTGAAAGGTATAATCAGTAAATAAGTATATTTAACAAGTTATTAAACAACATAAACAGTCAAACAACGTGTGTGGCATACCACGGAGGTGGGAATTCACATGTTGTGAACCAAAAATATACTGAAATAAAAACTACTGTTAAAAAACTGTTGGCAGATATAAATGGATATATTTTTTGTGAAATTAAAAATCATCGTTAAATGAATTGTTCCTTAAAGGTTTCACTGTAAAAGGCGTGTGACAGAAAAAAAAAAACACTTTGAAGAATGACCCATATGCATATATATACCTACATATATAAACATTGAATGATTTATAGCCTTGTTGCAAATATGGAACGAGAAGTTGTAGAACAGAGGACATAAGTAACTCGTTCGCTTCAGCTTTCAACCACATTAAAGTGGATTTTCAATCCTAGAGGCTCAAGAGAATACCTAGACTCCTAGAACTCTCTAGTTAAAAGACAATTCCTTTTTACTCCTTTAACACCATATACAGTATAACTGTTTAAAATTGACGTTATGAGCATCTAAAACGTTTGTGCTTTTAACGTTTATTATTTTCAGCATAGGTACTTTTAATAAAACCAACATAGAATACGCTCTGCATATGTAAAACACAAGTTATTCACCCTTTTTTCGGCAAGTATTAATGCTATTGTGTATTGCATTGTGCATTGCATATGTATGTGTATCGAAATATGAGAGAAAAAATAAATATGATAAAAGTTAAAATTATAGGGATAATGAAAGTAATTAAAAAATTAGCAAATAACCGTTGCGGGGATAATGTGCCCAATTTTTGAAAAAAAAAAAAAACATATCTTGCAAAAACCAGGAATGCTTTCATCCAAAAGTCAATAACCTTCCTGAAATTACTATCTCTGAATCTTTATAAAGAATTTGGAGATGTTCCCGATTAAAGCTCTTGATTCTATACGGGAAGTGCGGTAGGTTTAATGTAATTGATTAGAACACCTATTCTCTCTCATTGGGATCTTAGTCAACTCGGACCGGCCGTAATCGAACAGAAGTCGATATATTTATTAAATACGCTCAGCCAATCTTTAAACCAGTAGATAAAATATTTTTGACAAAATTGAAAAATTTGCATTCTCGCCACTTGTAGCAATTCAGGATACTTTTTAGAAAATATACTTGATATTACGGGGAAATAGATGAAAACCCGTGAAATCCCGAAACGTTCCACGGAAATAATCAGTGTCGTTTCGGATTTTTTTTAGTGTAATACAGTAGCAAAATATTCTGAGCTTCGGTTTTTTGGTTGTTAACCCAACGGCCGACAATCTTGAACACGAAGATTTGGAAAAAACAGACTGAGCACGAACTACTCATAAAGATCCCTGGCGTCTACAATTTAAATGCGATTTGAACCACTAGGGTATGCTCGGAAAAAGTGCTACACCGATCAATAACATCCATATATTGGTTGATATTTAAGAGCCATTATTTTGAAATTCAGACAAAAAACGGAAATTTTGGCAGTGACCATTTTTGATTTTCCTAATTTTTTTATATGTCAAAGTAGGTCATAAGAAGTGAACATTCTGAAATTTTTAGCCTTCCAAAAATTTTCTTTCGCTTGTTAAAAAATCCCAAAGTTTGAGGGTTTGCAGCGCTTTTTTAGAAAAATTCTGTAAGTCGCAATTCAGTACGCTATAGCTCTTTACAGAAACACCACCTCACGGTTATGTTTATATTTATTGGTTGTACTGTATCTAGTGATGATGACTTCATAGTTATTTTGGTTGAGGGTTGTTGCTTTCTTCAGATAAGGGGTCGCAAAGTATGGATTTTATCCGTTTTCCCGCAAGTTTAACCTGCGTTATTTTCCCCAAAAAAGCCACCCCCGGAAAAAAATGTGACATATACTGAAAGTTTATACTACGAAGAGAGTGAATAGCACAAAATTTGTTTGAGGTTTATTATTTTTTAGGAGAAAAATGCCCTGATATTTTTCAAATTTTCAAAAATTGTGCTTTTTTGATCGCAATTAACTCAAAACAGCATCACTAGGAAAAAAAACCTTTTATATATTATGATACCTGGATATGTGTAAAACATCATGAAAAAGAAAACAGTATGACACCTCTTCTTGTTTTCTAGAAAATAATTTTTTGTAGCTAATTTTATGTGTTTTCTCGTGCGTAAAACGTGTGTCTAGTACGCAGATTAGATCTGCTAAACTTAAAGTATGTAGTAGGAATGTATATATGTGTGAATAGAGAAAAAGACTAGCAATACTTTATTTTTCTGATTTTTACAAATTGATGGTATTTTAATTGCAGGTATACAAATATGATATCGATTTATCGTTTTCTGATGTACCTGCAATTAAAATACCATCAATTTGTAAAAATCAGAAAAATAAAGTATTGCTAGTCTTTTTCTCTATTCACACATATATACATTCCTACTACATACTTTAAGTTTAGCAGATCTAATCTGCGTACTAGACACACGTTTTACGCACGAGAAAACACATAAAATTAGCTACAAAAAATTATTTTCTAGAAAACAAGAAGAGGTGTCATACTGTTTTCTTTTTCATGATGTTTTACACATATCCAGGTATCATAATATATAAAAGGTTTTTTTTCCTAGTGATGCTGTTTTGAGTTAATTGCGATCAAAAAAGCACAATTTTTGAAAATTTGAAAAATATCAGGGCATTTTTCTCCTAAAAAATAATAAACCTCAAACAAATTTTGTGCTATTCACTCTCTTCGTAGTATAAACTTTCAGTATATGTCACATTTTTTTCCGGGGGTGGCTTTTTTGGGGAAAATAACGCAGGTTAAACTTGCGAGAAAACGGATAAAATCCATACTTTGCGACCCCTTATCTGAAGAAAGCAACAACCCTCAACCAAAATAACTATGAAGTCATCATCACTAGATACAGTACAACCAATAAATATAAACATAACCGTGAGGTGGTGTTTCTGTAAAGAGCTATAGCGTACTGAATTGCGACTTGCAGAATTTTTCTAAAAAAGCGCTGCAAACCCTCAAACTTTGGGATTTTTTAACAAGCGAAAGAAAATTTTTGGAAGGCTAAAAATTTCAGAATGTTCACTTCTTATGACCTACTTTGACATATAAAAAAATTAGGAAAATCAAAAATGGTCACTGCCACACCTTGTCTGAACTTCAAAATAATGGCTCTTAAGACCATCATGATCTCAGGATCCTTGTGCTCTGCCACTTACAAAACAGGCCAATTACTTAGATTTGTTTCTTTCAGATTTCTTATACTTTAGAAATTCATAGCGTTTTTTTATTGATGAAGGGGTTCCAAAACTCTTTTCCGTGATTTTATTTGCTTCTGTCGGGTTTATGAAGTTGATTTTCTAATTTATAGTAATATCTTTATCTTCATTTTATGATCATTTACGCAGCGGCGTAGGAAAAAAAATGTTATGGCGACAAAATACTGATACGTAGTTAAACTTTTTCAAAAAAAAAAAAAAAAACAGTTTTGCTAAATTCTCCAGCCTTAAGCTAATTAAAGAAAGTGCAATGGCCTTTGTAGGAGAAAAAAATTCTCATCTGAAATTTTTAAAATAGATTCTCTGCTCGAAGAGCACGAGTGATGTTAATTTATTTAATTAATAACTTAAAAAGTGGCTCAGAATGTATAAGAATTGATTTTTTTCTCTTTCTTCATTTTGTCCCTCTTCCTCTGAAAAGTGAACGTTTTTTTTTTCTTGTTTTTTTTATTATTAATTTATACTACGTCCCATTTCATCTATTTCTAAGCATCTTGTCAAAATTAATTTCCATTAAAAGCGACATTGTTTGGATTTTTAATCTTCTAAAATAAAAGTGTAGTGTTTTTTAAAATTATTTTTATTTTATTTATTTATTTATTATATTTATTGTAACAGCGAAGAAAAATTGCACCACCTTACGTTTTAGACAACTTACATTTCTTCATCTTAGATTTTTATTAGAGTTTAGGGATTCTCGAAAGAAAGAAAAATTCAATTCAAGCAAACAAGCTTCATTAATTCAGTTTTCTAACTTAATCAGAAACAATTTTTATTATTATAGTCTGCTTTACCAAATGAATGTTTCATTTTATTTTGTGAAGTAAGACATCTCTAATTTAATTTGAAAGTTTATTTTTCACGGACATAAATTAATTATTGAATAGTCCGTGAATAGAATTCATTTAATTTACTGATTGATGTAATTTAATTTTGCTTATCAGCAAAACGAATGGTTGAAAATGAAAATTAAACTAATTAGGACTATTAATTATTTTAGTTTCAAAGAACCTTTGTTCGTTGCATTCACTAAAATCAAGCCTGTCTAAAAATTTCTATTTTGATGGATTTCAAAATGCATTTGTAAATGTGAGTAACCACAATACGAACCGTAATAAATTAATACTTCGGTTTGAAACTGAAACTATACAGATGCGTTATTTTTAATTTTCTTAACTTAAAAATAATTTCATGTTTTTCTAAAATATAATGCTAGTTACAAAATTCGAACTTATTAGGTTGCAAAAATAATATTGCAAGTATAATTTCTTTTTCCATTTTTTTATTACAATTTGAAATAACAAATAAAGACATTAAAAAAATACTTTCAAAACTGCAGTGACGATCATACTTCATACCCGTGAAATCTAAGCAATTCCAGCATTTAAACTTTTAACACAAAAATATAAAAATACGAAAACGATACAAGGCAATTAACATAAAGCAAGTTAAAAATGGCGAGTAACCTAAACTTAGTTCAGTATAAGTACTAAAAAAAATGTCTTGGAAAATTTCATTGCGAAAGCTTTAAATGAAAAATTCAACGAAAGCGTGTTTTAAATAAACAAAACGAACGGCTTTTTTTGCTTTTTAAATGTAAATAATAATAATAATGATTGTAATATAAATAATAATAATAATCATAGTAGTCGTAATAATAATTCCAACAGTAATAATAATACTAATAATGACAATGATGATGATAAAGATAATGATTATAATATTATTAATGATGATAAATATGACGATGATTATGATAATAATAATAATAATAGTGTAGTAATAATAATAATATTACTAATAATAATAATATTGATGATGATAATAATGGTAAATGATGGTAATAATAATAATAATGATTATGATATTGATGATAATAATATTGATAATAATAGTGTAATGGTAGTAATAGTTATCATAATAATAATGATGATAGTAATAATAATTACAATAATAATAATAATGACGACAATGTTGTTGATGATGATGATAAAGATTATAATAATAAAAATAATAATAAGAAAATGATAATGTTGATGATGACGACGACGTTGGTTTTGATAATAATAACAATAGTAAAAATAATAACAGTTAATATTATTATTAATTATCATTATTAGCATTATAATAAATGAAAATAATTATAAAGAAATTATTACCTTTTTTTCACCGAAGCTTGTGTCCTTTTTTGCCCTTATACTTTATTAAAAATGAAGAATGAAAATTTCAACTTGATTCGTCTACTTTTATTTACTTACTGGAGGCAGTTTGCTCACGAGAAATAAAGCTAGTAAATGTGATTCCGATGCAAAAACGGACACATAGGCCGCAGTAATGCATTTTCTCAGGTGCAAGTGCAACTGACACGTGACCAGAAAAGCTGGTTAAAATGCAAAAGAGCTTTACTATAATCTGCAATTGAAATTCGGCTTCCTCTGATAAGTTTTACTTTGCCGCTCTCTCTAATGCTCTCTCCACACGTTGAAAGCAGTTCGAAGCACTAAGCTGAAATCAAATCACACATCGCTTACTCAACGCTGTTCTGACAGTTGGACAATGTTTAAAATGAATCTATCACTGGAAAGGGTTTATTTGGAAGGTTTATTTCGGATATGAGTCCGTAGTTTAAACAGAATAACAGTATTTTGTGTTGTTGTATATTAAAACTAATGCAAAAATATCAATTTTTTTTACTTCAGTATATTTTCATGCAAAATACGATACCTTTTAACTATCGAATGATGACAAATGTTTTCTTGAAATATTTGGCGAATGAAATATTCAATGATATACATGGTGTGATCCAAAAGTAATGAGCCTTCGTTTAAAAAGCAGATTTATTGAGCTGATCGGTACAACTGCCTAATAGTCTTAAAAATAGGCACCTCCTGAAACAATGTACTTCTGTAGGCGGCTTTTCCAGGACTCAAAGGCATCCTTTAAGTCCTGTTTCGAGGTATCTGCAAGGGCTGCCTTGACATGTGCTTGGATGTCCTCGATGGAGTCGAAACGTTTCCTTTTCAGCGCTGATTTTAATAGTAGGAACAATTAAAAGTTAGGAGGCCACAAGTCCTGACTGTAGGAAGGTAATGGCAACACGGGAGAGTAGACTCGAACCTTCTTCAGTCAGAACTCTCGTCACAAGTTTCGTGCAGACTTTCCGCATGCGCAACTTCTCCGTAGCAATGCGTTGCACCGTTGTTTCCAATAAGTCCAGGATCTTTTGGTACTTGGTAGAGAATCAAACACCAGTCCGTGTTCAAAAATTCACACACTCGTTGCTTATTTGCATCAGTACGGGCTGAGAACGTACGTCCAGACTGGGGTTCGTCAGTCACCACTCCCTGTCCTTACAAAAGGCCTCGTGCCATTTTTTCTACTTGCGAATAGGACAAACACTCAGACCCAAGCACTTGTAGAATCATTGCGAACGTTTTGGAAGGATACCGGAAGCATAATTTGATATCTTTGCGTTGCTCTAACTACTTTTTCATATCGTCGCGTCACGAATCACCGTATAGGGGTTACTGTTAAGGCTGATGGTGCCACTCCGAAAGCTGGGAGGCAACTGACCTGCGCTGTAAAGCCAACAATCCCCTCCACCGTCGCTGTCAAGCGGAGCGAGCTGCAGGGTGTGCATGCGTCAGTACAAAATGAGGCTCATTACTTTTAGATCGTACCGTGTATTCAGAGCAGTTAATCCCGTTAAATGATACAGCTATTTTGAAGATGTTTTACGCAAAATAAATACTCAAGGTTCAATAAATTTGTTTTAAGCAGCTGTTCACATGCTTTAGAAAAATTATTTACATCTTTACTAATAATAAACCTGAAAGTCTGCCTGGATGTCTGGATCTCTGTGATACGCACAGCGCCTACACCGTTCGGTCGATTTTCATGAAATTCCGCACAAAATTAGTTTGAATTATGAAAGTGTGCACCTCGAAGCGATTTTTTGAAAATTCGATTTTGTTCTTTTCTATTCCAATTTTAAGAACATTTTCCCGAACAAAATTATCATAAGATGAATGAGTAAATTACCAAGTTATCATAACATGGAACCGTAACATGGGCGAGCCAATTGGCGGGAAATTCACCATACAGTATTTGTAAATATACAGGTAAACCAAAAGATCTTTGAATTTTCTACTACGGGCAAAAACTGCGGGTACCACTAGTAAATAAATAAAAAAGAACTGAAGTTTTATTTATGGAATTTTTAGGGTTTAGTATTTTTCATCCCATTTACGTCACGTCAGCTTCTTAATTTCGAATAAAGGCGTTATTCATGTGTATTTAAAAAAAATGCATGAGTTAAAGTTAAATATATATATCTTCCTATACAGTAACAAGTGCTGAAACATCGTGGGTGGTAGCGAGCGGGGGTCGCAACCCCCTGTTGCTTAAAAAATTCTCGACGTAAGTGATTTCTGTGCAATTAGTTTGGACGCTTACACACACATTTATTTTTTCAGTCTAATTTGGTTAACATATTTGCGTGGAATATTACAATGTATATTCACATATTCGTGGCAACAGATTAATCAGTAAGATGCTAATTTTAAAGAAGAAACAAATTAAAGGATTGCGCAAATTTTACATAAAATACGAATCTTTGGTTTTTAACTTTCAACTTTTACAACAAATGATTTTAAAATGAAATGCTTCGTAACAAATTTAGTAATTCATAACGTTCAGACTCAACCGATGAAAAGACTATAAATTTGTTTATTGCAATAAATCATCTGATCTTTGATACCATAATTTATTTTCATTTTCAATTGATTGACCAAAAATGTTGGCTTTTTACCAGGAAACTCTCGTTTATCAATTTTCAGCTTAAATGTAAAATGAATTTTGCGACAAAAAGTGTGTTGCCATTGCAGAAGTTTTAACAAATAGCGCATTATTAAATGCAATGTTTACTACCACTTTTTAAAGCATAATAATTCACATCTGTTTCGGAAAGAAGTAAAATTAATCACATATTCCGGTTTTAAAAGTTTGAAAACATGTGAAGGAAGTAAATAGTGGAAGAGTAATACCTATATTATTCGCGTCATTTTATATTAAAAGAAAATTTATTCAATCGTTCTCGGTTCATATTTTCACGTAAAATATAAAGTGCTTTTGAAATTAACAGAACTTATGGAGTCCAACTAACTAATTACATTGGCTAATGTTTACGAAGCAATTCTCTTGATTTTTCTTTATCCATAGGATTTTCAGAAACAAAAATACGTTCAGAATCTCAGCAATTTCGTCGATTAGTTGATGACAAAAAATGTTTACTCTGTTTCTATTTGCTTTACAGATAAAAAGTAAGAGTTTCTCGTATAGACGGGTATTAAATATTTTGGAAGGATGATGTGAAATATGTATGAATTGTTTTAAAAACAACCTTAGAATAATCGAACACAAAAAATGTGCGCGATGTACCTTAAGCATACTACATAACTAAGAACACATCTACTAAGAAACAAAAGCATTTACTAAGAAAAATTCGTCTATTGGATTAGAATTTATAATTAGTTTCAAATTTTAACCTTATCTTAAATTATTTTAACTTTAAAATCGAAACAAGAAACTATTCAAATCAAAATGTGAGACTAGGGACTGAGGTAACTTAGCTCTGATCTTTACATAAAACGTTTCATTTGAAAACTCAAAAGTATTTTGAGCAATGGACTGGGAGCTACATTTATCTTGTCTCATAAATCCACTTAATTACAAAAAGTGAGTAACTGAATGATTTCTTATTTTACAAAATTGCGAACTTTCTTCCACAGCTCTTTTACTTTTTATCCTATTGAAAACTATGACCGGAAACCATAACAGCCTTCCATGACACGTGTCCAAGGGTAGTTTTAGTGCTTAAACACCTGCCATCGGAAAAAATAACAAAAAGCAAAATGCATTAATTCGGCTTAAATTAAATTTAGTATCAATGTTTGTGTCAGTGCTCATTTTTTAAAACCAATTTCTTTGAAATTAAGCTAAAACTTTAGACTGTTCCCTCTTTATCGACTGAAATCATATTTTGGAAAACAGTGGCAGAAGAGCCGCTGAATGGTGTGATAATACAGAGTATCCACTGCTAGAAAAATTCTTCCTATAAGGGGGTTTTAATGAATCTGGAATTTTACAAAGAGAGGGGAATCTTGTAGCAAAGTAAATACGCAGTGTTTAATAATAAAATTTGAGTTTTCAATGTACTCATTTCTGTTTAGTTTATAAAGCAATTTTTCATAGTATTAAACCAAATATAAATAATATGTTATAAAAGTAGTCTGTGCAAAATTTTTACTTTGCCATTATGCTGCATAGTGAACAGATAAAAAGGTTTGATTCAAAAAAAAAAGATACGGGGGAATAAAATTTAAGTTGTGACCATTGAATCAAAATGAATTATTTGACACTTTTTTACAATGCGGACAAGGATGGAAAAACCTTGAAACCCATCCTTTTATGAAATTCGGGGCATGGGTCTGGCCTGCGATTTTTATTTGCAGAAGATCGGGGTGATGCGGAGGGATGAAGGTGGCTAGTGCTCAATAGCAGTTGTCGAGTCAATGGAGAAAATCACGAAGATTAAATTTATTGAATTTGAAACTTGAAAATTCGTTACATTTTTTGGTAAAAAAAATCTTTTCTCCTTCTCCCCTAGTTGCATTTCTATTAACAGCAGCGTTCAAATTCAAGCCGAGCATACTGCTGCAGATTATGTAAACGACAGAGTTGGCGAGAAACGTTCTTGCAAGTCATTACGAGTTTGCTGACGAAACTGAAAGCAAGGGAAAGCAAACAAAGAAGTCTTTCAAGTGTTTATCCATGCTTAGATAATTCTATTTTGTTCATAGGCCACTGTTGCTTGGAGCCGCTCGCTCACAAAGAAGCGACTTCACTGTCTTCGGTCATCCCTGCATTTGGGTCATCGTCTGCGCGATTCACTGGGTGAAGGCCGCAAACGATCTTTTTATTTTATTTATTTATGCTGCTTTTTTCATTACCTTCCAGCCGGCGTTCGCTCGCACGGAAAGCGACTGTTTCTGCCCTTGGGGAAGTATGGGGCCCGATTGGGGTTCGAGGCACCCTAGCTGCGGAGAGTTTTATTCCCACTGCGATTGGGGGAGAATGCAGTGCTCTTGCGTGCAACGAAAAATCAATGCGTAGATACAAAATTTGTTTTTCGAGAAACATGAGTAGTGTATTGGTCTTACTCCCTGTCTAATAATATCACTAATTTTTTTTTAGGATCGAATTATGATTTTTTTTGTTCTTTTTGCGGGGCATGGAGGGGGGCTGGGGCTGGCTTAATTGAGCCAAGGCAATCAGCAACGTTTTATAATTTCTGCACAATTAAAAGATACATTTCTTTCGCCACCAGAACTGTTCGGAGGAGGGAGGGGGGGGGGGGGAGGGGTTGTCAGCTTGACGGACCGGTTACCTCAAATTTTTTCATTGACATTGATACCACGTCAATTCTCCGCAACATCAATTCTCCGGGGAATAAATTTCTCGTTTGTTAATTAATTGTGACTTCAAACCGCAGATGTGCAGATTCATTGCAAGCATTGAAATTAGGGAACTTAATGTACACGTAATTTGCGTGGACATCGTGATGTACTTTATATAATACCATATGAAACTAATTAGGGTATACAGTTCTTTCTCTAATTACTGCTGCCCCCCCCCCACACATGATTTTGCTCGTTTGTTAACACTACGCTTGAAAATGTAATTCAATTTCGAGAGTTAAGTCGCAGTTATTTGTAAGAACAGTAAATAATTTCCGCTTCGATACTTGTTCCAGAAGTTCATTTTTACACTTCCGCAATCTGCATTTACAATAGATACCTTATGTGGCGAATTAGCTGGCTTTTTTCAAATGAGAAAATTCTGACTGTTTGGTACCTCGTGTAAACATTTTTGATGAACAAGTTTTTTCAGCGGACATAATTGAGTTTCTAAAACGTGGAAAAGCGCTAAGGAAACTCGATAAAGATTCCTCCTATGCTCTTGCAATTTTACTCGTTTTCTACTGATTTATTAATTAAATGTTCAAAAGCATTTGTACTACAAATTATCTTTAGCTCTAAATGTTAGAATAGGTTTTTTTTTGTTACTTTGAATAACTTTAAATACAATTTCTTGACAGATTTAACAATTTTTGAAAATCAACAAATTGTCGTATAAATATTCGGTATGCGTATAGTAAAAAAAAAAGAAAAAGAAATGAAAAGAAAAAAGTGCAATTACAAGTTATCGCTGTATCGTCCCAATGAGAAAACAAACGTCCTGTGAGGTGTTTAATCGTTTAAATATATAGAAAGCAGTACCTTTTATTTCGCGAATTCAATGTGTCCATGTGTGAACATGAGATGAACTTGAGTACCATTTAGACGTGATTAGAGAAACATGCTGTGCACACACTGAACTTTGGTAATGAAAGGTATTGTTTTATGTTTGATAAAATGATTCAGCACCTCATATGAGGCAGTGAGAAGTAAAAAGATGTAAGCGACAAAATTTAAAAATTGGAGATAACCAGTCCAAATGCTAGGTGGACCTCTCCTCTGTCTTGGGGCACTCTGATAGGACGTGCACAAGGGGGGGGGGGACACCTGCAACCCCGTGGCCGAACCTGAAGAGGACCCGAGATTTTTAAAATGAGGGGTGAAATGTATGTAAAGACTTAAGGGAAAATAATATGGAGGGTTCCCGACCAAAAAATTTGTGACTGGTTCCAAAACTTCTGTGCACGCCCTGCTTGATATAGTACTAGTAGCCATAGTAGCTGCTGCTGAAGAGCATGATTTAGAAAAAAAAATAAAAGCCTACCTAGGATCTGAACTTTAAACACGATTTACTCGAAACTTTAAACAATCCACACACATTCGATACAGCGATTACTTATAATTACCCTTTTTCATTTCTGTCTTTTTTTAACTGTTTTTTCCGATGCTATAAAAAATACTGAAGCCTGTGAAATATTATGCTACCAACCACATATTCATAAGACAATTTGTTGCTTTTCTATGAATTTTTTAAATGTGTCAAGCACTTTTTGGACACTTTATATTATTTTCGAAGAAAGGCAGTTGCTTTCTATAAAAAATTTGTCATCTAAAAATATTATTAAAATTTTGTTTAAAAGTAGCGTTGCGTAGAATACAACGCCATATGCATATTAGTTTATTAGGCAATTTGGCTTCTAGGAAGAAGTTGGTCATTCTTAAGAATTTCCCCATTTTCTTAGGAAGTGGAGATTTTTCTAAGAAAGCGAAAGTCTTTAGGCAGCTACTTCAATTACTTTATGTCAAGAAACTGTAAGATGATTAACAAAAGCTTATTTTCCCTACAGTGTTTTTGTTATTTGTTTTCTAAAGTAAAGTTTGAAGTATGTTTCTCTAGTTTACTCAGTTGGTTCCTATCAAGATAAGTATACAAAATTAGAACAAAAATGAACTGCATTGCAAAAGAAAAAGGTGTTTTTAAACTTTAAAACTACGTATATTCTAAAAGAAAATACCTTTTTAATGTAAGTGTGAAAACTTAATGTTTCATGATAATTTCTCTAACTTTCAAGAAGTTTCCTGCAGTCTTTTCAACATTTATTCATGCGTTTTTAGTAAAATGTTTACTGCCATTTTATTAAATTATTTCTACATTTTAATTTTAAACTATCATTCTAGTTTTTTTTTTTTTTGTTGTTGTTGTTTTACCAATTGCTAACACATCTTTTGTTTTGTTTCACTTTTTGTCTGAAGATAATGTTAAACTAGTTTTGAAAATAGCAATGTTTTGATTTTGATTTTCGAAACATTGGTTCTTAATAGCTACACAAAATGACTAAAAGCGTTGTAGTACAAGAAATAGAAAAATCTTTGTATAGAAAATCTTAGCGTAATCCAACAAATCAAAAGAAGAAGAATTTTGGAGCAACTGAAACCAGATGAAAATCGGTAAATTTAAAAAATGACAAAAGAACACATGTATAAGTTCTTTGTCTCTACATGTCAAACGACCATTTTACTAAAATTTTTTCATTCAAAGCTTTTGTGAAGCTCTGAACAGAATAGGAATTTACGAGTGTCTAAAAAGAAGTAACACAAAAGAAAGAGAAATACATTATTTTATTTAAAGGAGATGAAACGAAGATCTGTTCTGATAGAGGTATAAATCACATATGTATTACAAATAATATTAAAAATCAATCAATTATGAACAGTTATTCATCATATCGATTTTTCTTCATTATATCATTTCATTTTTCTGTGCATCGCTACTTATTTTTATCTTATATAAGTTAATTTTAGCTACTATAAAAATACCCAGCATGGTATGGAAGAGAAGCATTCCTAACAAATAATTAAATGGATAAATATTTAAAAAAAAAAAAAAAGAGGAATGGGATCATTCTGTTCGGTACGTTTTTTTAAATCATGGGATAAGTAATTTACTATAATATTCTATCAAGAAAATAAAGGATAGAAAATACAGAAATTTTAATCAGCATTAAACGATTTACAGATGCTACATTTTTATCGATTTTCTTGTTATGTTGAAGCCATGAAACTGGCATTTATTTTACGAATATGGTGGGAAGAGAGTTATGGTAGAGTAAAAGCGAAAAAAAGAGGAAAGTAAAGAAAAGAAGAAGAAAAGGGGGAATAGACATAATTATTTGTTAAAGAAAAGTCTAAAGGGGGCTTAAATGAATTAGAGTAACTAAAATATCGATAATTTCTAGTAATTGTGAGTTCAAATCTGAATGAAATTAGGATTTAGGTAATAATTTATAGCCAAAAAAAAAACATGAAAATTAATTAGAGTTAAAAAAAAAGAGTTACGTAAAATTATCAGATTCGAAAAAAAATATTATTAAATTATGATTCATTTGTAGATAGAAACAAAAACAGCTACGTTCGCTTGTTTAAAGCAGTTTTGTCGTTAGATAAGCTTGCTTGAAAAGGGAGTCACCTAATTCCCAGATTTTCTATTTGTGTCTTAAAACTTAAAATTATCCAAGTCAATAATAAAATGATCAAACAAGAATTCAATTATATTGGTGATACAACTCCAGGCACAGCAAATATGTACTAGATTTTTTTTTTAATTTTTAGAAAAACAAATTTTGTAAGGTAGAGATGAAAAAATAAAATATAAAAAAAACTATTAAGTCGAAACGCTCTCCCTCTAAACTTAAAGAGTAAAGACAGCAAAATACCACATCGAACTTTCCCACTCTGATTTTTAAATTATTATTATTATTATCATCATCATTACTATCATTATCATTACCATATTAGGATCATTATCATCGTTTATGCATTTATTTTACATTTTCAGTTTTTGTAGACTCATCAAAATTGATGTAAGATTTTGCTATTTACAGTTGCTCCAAATTTGAAAAAAGAAACAACAACAACAACAACAATATATCCTAGCAAGTGCTACCTCGTTTGAAGAATGACTAATTTACTACCATCAAAAATGTATGGATTCTTGAATATTTTGAAATTAAATAAAAACATTGCAGTTATTACTATTTTATTGATTATCTGGGTGACTTCAAAACTTTCCTCCAAAATAAATTCGAGAGAAAAAATCTGGTTTTATCAACGTCAATTAGGTTTACTCTTTTCCTTCAAACGCAGCCATCAACCGTTAGAATGAGACTGCTAAAATTTCGCGTATATTTTCCCACGTAGGTTCCGTCAGAAATCTTCGTGATCTCCTGAAGATAAAGAAATTGACAAATTGCAACACAAAAAACAACCTTGGTTGCATACCAGCAAGGAATGAAGAAATAAAATTACTGATTACTGAAGCATTTGTCTCTATAATTTAGGTCACGTGTAATAGTTTCTTTATATTTTTATTTGCTTATTTTTTTACATTTTTTTTAGTTTAAAGGAGTGTCTTCGTTAACAATAAAGGCCGAAAAGAAAGAAAATAAATAAAAGAAAACTTAAGGGGTTGACCTGAGAGATGCTTGACACTAGTGTTACAAATGATAAACTACGGTGCAATTTTACATGATAATTAAAGAAAAAGAATGGTTTTTTGGGTTTTTGCTTACAAAAGAACAATAAAAATATATTTAAGGAACAACTGACTCATTCTTTTTAAGTTTATTGTAAATTAAATGAATATTAATTTAATTAGAGGCCTTTAAAGAAATCTTGCTGCTAATTTTTCATCAAAATAAAATTCATCCAAATCATTCATAATTCATCCAAAAAATGAAATTGGTTTTTAGAAACACAGAAGACGTTTTAAAATTTCACATTGCATGTTGGCAAAGGATTCTTATAGCTAAATTTAGCACTTAAATTCTATGCCGCAGGTATTTAATGATCTACCCCTTATCGTGCGTAGAATTTTAAGGGATAAATAATGTTGAAAATAAGTAATTAGATCGTTGCAGGTTTCTTAATTGGTTGAAACCTTCACAAACAGAAAAAATAAACAAGAACTAAAATAATAAATACCTTGTAATTTCGAAATACGTGTCTACTTCTCAATGCAAATTAACGCTTTTATACGCTACTAGTGGTACCCACATGGCTTTGCCCGTGCGGGTACCACAAGTAGGTTCCACTAGTATTCGGTTCCAAAAGATAACCACTATTTAGTTTTTTAAATAGTCAAACATAAAATTTAGCCCTTGACCTTCGAAGCAACATTCATTCGAAGGATATAGGATTACAAACCAGGATTGAAAAGCTTGTAAGTTGAAAAATAATCAATTGACGAAAGCGTTTATGGAATTCTTTTATATAATATAATTACAGTAATTACGGTGGACATGAATTATTCATCAGCTATTTCTGTACAATAGCCGACGTCGCATTCTAACTAGAACTTATTATTATTATTTCTTCTTCAGAACATTCACTACGCAGCAAATTTTAACTCGAAACTTGAATAAAATGGCGAAAAAATGACAGGCTGTTCGTGATGAAGTAGCGACATCTACTGGACCCTTATGTGCGCCTCATTTCGTGTAATCTCAAAATAAATGTCCTTGGAAATCGTTCAATTGTGAATCACTCACGTGGGACGCGACACGTGCAAACTGAGAGCTCTGTCCCCGTCAACAACGAGCGAACGGAAATGAGAACAACTCTAATTTTTTTCCCTACAGTAGGGAACATATTATTGAGTTGCTGAGCCTGAATTGAATTTGTGCCGGCGATGGCTGTTTAATCGGTTTATAATTATCTTTTCTTTTTTTTTTGGTCCGAGAAAATGATTTTTTACTGCATAAGCAAAAGGAAAAAAATTAATTAAAAAACAAAAATTAAGCTTGTTTCTTTCATTTTTTTTTCGTTTTAAAATTATTTCTTGGAATTTTGCTGGAAGAGCAAGGGAGAATTGGAAGGACTGGGAGCCAGTGACGTACACAAGGGGCATTTCCGGTGGATTCAGACGCTTCCAATGCTCTTGAATTTCATTAATTGTCTATTATCCAATGTATGTAGTATGTAAAGTAATTCCAAGCAAAAGTAACATCAGATTTAATAAATTTAAAAAAATATATTTTTCTCTATTTCCTCCCTACAAAATCGAATTGCATGCGAACATATATTCTAGAAGGATGATTTTACTTCTTTGTTTTTATTTTTAACTGCGAGAAAAGTAAATACATTCATTCTTGTGCATTCTGGTATTTAAGTTTAGCATTAGTTATTCATAAATTGTTTTAAATATTATATCATCAAACAAGATGTGTATTATATATATATATATATATATATATATATATATATATACATATATATATATATATATATATATATATATATATATATATATATATATATATATATATATATATATATACATATATATATATATATATATATATATATATATATACATATATATATATATATATATATATATATATATATATATATATATTAACGCACGTGTGTGTGTGTGTGTGCGTGTAAATCCGCAGTTCATGTCGGATCTCGACCAAATTTGACAGGGAGGTACTTGGGCACCCGAGAAGTAACGTAGGGGGGTTTTCAAACGCCAAAAAAAAAAAAAAAAAAAAAAAAAAAAAAAAAAAAAAAAAAAAAAAAAAACGTTCGAATTTTAATTTTAAGACCCGAAAATGGCGTTTTCCTATAACATGAGGGCAAAAAATGCTCTCAAAAATTAAAATAAAATAGTCATGGAAAACCCTGATTTTACTGCATCAGATAAAATTTGTTCCAATCTTCTACGGTAATCAGAACGTGAATTGTAACTTTTTTAACGAATCTCGCGCTAGAATTTAGGTAAGCCTTCAATTAGAAATCCATTGTTTATCACGGCCATTGGTGAGCAATGCTTTCATTAAAATCTGTAGCGTGAAAAAAATCATTGAGACGAAAGATCTATTGCTATTCTTTTTTTCTCGAATATGAACAAATAAAATTCTTGCTTTTGTTTTGAGGATTTTCCTGTAATCGGGGGATTAAAAAATTTTTCCTTCTTGTTTATTTTTCCACAATCTGTCGGGAAATTTTACCTATTTCTTTTTTTTTCAAGCCTGACTGTTGAACACGCCTCATTTGACCTAACTTTTATTTTCGAGGTAGACCGTACAAAGCCGGGCGACGCAGCTATTTAGAAATAAAGATTCTTTCATGATACTATTAATGCCTTACGAATGTAAAAACTTCTGTACGACTGACACAAAACATGCATGTCCACATGTTTCAACTTGAACCTCAATAGACAAAATCCATAAAAACGAAAAGTAATTAAAATAACAAAAACAAAACAAGCGAAAAAAAAACTTAAAAGTGCAGGGTAATTCAAATTTTAACAATCAAGTTAGTTAATTTAGAAAACGGCTGTACTTCTTTTTGGGGGATTCTTTTAAGTTATGTCATAAGACAAAACTGATTTTTTTAAAATCTTTTGTAAAGGTCCTAGCAGCGAATTTGAACTAAATCAACGTGACTTTCTTTAAACGTTTGGATAAAGATGTTCCTGTGGCATCAATACTTGATTAAAATGACAACGGTTGAAATAATGTTTGTGTCTAATGGTGGCAGCTTAAAATTGTTGTGATGTTATAATAACTAATAATACGCAGTACGTGCCAGCTATCATCTGATGTGAATTATAAGGTGCTATACATATTGAAGGAAATAATTTACAAAAAATAGAATGAAATGGAAAAGCTGCTAAAATTATACATTCATCTTTTTCCATGAGAATCAAATGCTCTCTATCGATAGACATCAAAACGTTTAGTTAATCTCTAATAGTCGAAGTTGGGCAGTTCCACCAAGAAGTCAACCCTTTGTCCCGCACGTAACGGTTCATATATTTCATTAAAAGTAATAATTTTAAAGCGTAACGACGAAATTTGTTGTTTAAGAAAGCACGCGCAAGTTTGTGATTTGTTAAGTCGTAGGAAAAAAATTGTTGATTAATATTTTGAAGTATTGTTTGTAATGAATTATATGAGACGTTACGTGCGAGACAAATTGACCGTTTTCCATTGAAAGGCTCTGTTGAAGTTTTTAATACAGATGCTGTTGTCCTGATTTTTCAAACTTTATTTTTTAAACTATTGGAAAGCAGAATGTATTTGAAGCACCATTCATATTTTCCTGAATCTGATATTAGTGCTCTGCTTATTATATACTAGTGGCACACGCAAGGCTTTGCCTGTAGTAGAAAATTGAAAGGTCATTTGGTTCACCTGTATATTAACAAATAATGGATGATGAATTTCTCACCAATTTGCTATGTTAAATGACTCGCCATGTTATGGTTCCACGTTATGATGATTTCGTAATTTACTATTCCACGTTTGATCATTTGCTCGGAAAAAGTTTCTTAAAATTGGTATAGAAAAGGAATAAAATCGAATTTTCGAAAAATCGTTTTGAGGTGCACACCCCATGGTACAAATTAACTGTGCCTAATTTCATGAAAACCGACCGAACGGTCTAGGCGCTATGCGCGTCATAGAAATCCTGACAGACAGAGAGAGATCCGGACAGAGAGACTTTCAGCTTTATTATTAGTCAAGATATTCATTAATAGTTAAGATAGTTCGCGTCATTTTATTTCGGCAGGCTTTAAATGCGCTATTTTAAACCAACTATTTTAAACACTCATTGCACAAAAGAAACGCTAAAATATTCCTTAAAGTTATTGGAAATTATTTTCATGCAAAAGAAAAAAAAGATTTATAATGAAAGAAAAACAAGTATTTTTAATAAATTGCTGCTTATTATTACACTATTTTAATTTGAAAATTATTTTGTAGTGTTTTTTTTATTCCAGCCCTACGTTTGAAATAGCAGTTTATACTCTTTAAGCTCACTGTTTCTATCTTTCTTTTTTGTTTTCATTTATTTTCTAATGCTCGCATTAGAATCAGTTAAATTCCATAAAAATTGGTGAAGAAACTGAACCTGAGGCGAAAACGCAATGTGAGAAATGTTTGTTTTGCTGCTGAGTTAGTCTTACTGCGATGAAACAAGTTTTACGGGAATTCGTTTTCACAGCGAATAAAAAGAAGTTCGTTAACTTTTTCGGAACACAATAGTTGGAATAATGACTTTAGAATAATAAAGAACCCGAAATACATTTTAAAAATACACTCCATAATATATTTTAAAGTTTGTTTTTGTTGGATGATTTGCTTCTGTTATTATCACTTGAGGATAAAAGTCGAAAGGTGAAAACGTTGTTTCGATGTTTGTAGTGTCAAATTAATGGAGCTCTAAATTTTTAAATAAAAATAATTGCGCAAGTAATTCTTATCCTACGCTTTTTGTTATGTTGATTGTTAGAAAATAAACGCAACTTTAATAAACGAACAAAAGTTTTTTCTCTGGAAAACAATCAATAACAATAAAATATTATTAATAATAACAACTACAACAATAATAATAATATTTAGAAAATCTATAACTCCAGTTAAAATACCAATAATATCAATACTAATAACAACAGCAATGACAAAAATAATAGCAACAATGGAAACAATAGCAATAATAGTAGTGGAAAAAATAATATTATTATAGTAACAATAATAATAATATTAGTAATAATAATGATAATAATAATAATAACAACATTAGCAACAACAACATTCTGTAGCAATAGAATTAATTCTGTAGAGCCAATTCCGTGAGCTGAAAGTCTTGATAAAATATTTTGCTGCTGCCATGATCGAAATATGTTATTATTTATACATCTTACTGTGTAAATGAAACTCATGTTGATTATATTATGTATTATATTAACTATTATATTAGTTTGATAGGTTTTCTTCGCTTAGTAAATTATCACCCTTTTTTATGCACGACACTTTACCGATAACTTTTGATAAAGTTTAATAACTCAAATGAAAAAAAAAGGAAAAAACAATTAGCAACAAAAGAAAAATATATACAGTAAAACCTGAAAAGTCGACTACCCTTGTAAGTTGATCACCTGTCTAAGTTCATCGGATCATTTTTCGGGTACAGAATATATCCTATGTCATACAAATCAACCTCTGTAAGTTGACCACTAAATTAGAGCACCACAAATGATCAACTTACACAAGTGTTGCTGAATGTCCTTGCAATAAATGGTTTTATATTTTTCAAAGCTAAATTCTTTACTTCAACCTCGGGTAGTTTATTTTTGCAGTAACTAAGGATTAAACCCGTTTACTTAGGAGCGTGGAACTTCTTCCAAAAAAATGTTTTGCTTTTTTTGCGGAAAAAAGCTGTTTATAAATAAAGACTTTCAAAAAATGGAAATTTAGATGTATTGTCTTTAAAAAATATTATATGCTAATTTTGAGTGACCAAAATCCTTGCGTCTCGTTCTGACATACACAGTGATGTTTGGTGATTGAGTAACAAATTAATACACAAAATTTTGCAGCAACGAATAGGAAGCAAAAGCATTTATTTTCTTGTGGTCTAAGGATCTTACTCTATTAGGTCATTTTTGTTTTACTGGCAGTTCTTTTGTGATTTTGATTTTTAATGACATAATAAAAGAAGCAAAAATAATTGCAACTTTCTATCTTAAAACAAATTTGCTTCAGATTGAACGGTCTTGAGATCTTTGGAACTGCTCTTAGAAATTTAAGACCTGAACTGATGATGGTATGTCTCTCAATAGAACATAACCCAATTGAGGTAACAAAAATTATTTTTCCAACAGTTAAAAATAATAAATAAAACAAAAATGCTGACTCTTTCTATTGTTTTTTTGAATGAAACCACGTTTTCAACCCAAAAGAATCGGACGAATCATTTTCAACAACTAATTTAAGCACGGCAATGATTCAATCAGCATTAAAATTAGGATGGTACATGGTATTGAGTTACCCACAATTTCCCAAACTGAAGTCTGTGGACTCCTGAGGGTTCGTGGACCCCTTGAGGCCCTTTAATCCTTAATAAGGGGTCCCTGACAAACTTCGACAAAAAAAATGTAAGTTTTCAAATAATACATCTTTACTTTAAAACAAAAACTTTCATTTGGGATACTGAACCTGGCGTTCGCTTCTAACTTCCATAAATTAAACATAACATATTAAAATTGGACCAGCTAAAACACCTTCACTATTCCATTAATATGATGATCAATTTGAATCTGAATCTCTTTATTGTGCATAATTTGATGCTCTTATACCATATTTTGTAAATAAAGTTAAACAATGTAAATTGCCTACCAAATGTGATTAGATTTTAAATAACGATGTTTTCTTTCGATTAGGAATGGATAATTTAATAAATTCAATTAACTACAATCTAAAAGTATCTATACACTCTAGTGGCAGGAATCCACACTGAATATTACTTCAGGAAAGAAGTCCGATGCCTGTTGCGTACGGGAAACCCTGGATTAACTCACGCAAAGGAACAACAAAAGCGAAAGAACAACATCCGTAACTCCATCCAAACTAACAGTATTTACATCACTAAAAATTATACATAATGTAATTCACTACCACTACATTTTTGCGGTTTGATTCAACATTCCGAAAGCAGTAAAAAGGAAAATTTTTCCGGCGGGCGAAAACATATTGCCCGTAAATTGAGTTTTACTGCCATGTGAGTGTCGCTGCAAAATAGTTTGTTTTACAAGAACAGCCTTTCTTGAGTCAAAAAGGAAATAAATTTGGTTATTAGTTGCGAACAAATGTAGATTTTTTTTTGTGTGTATTTAGATCGTTTAGGTAAATTCGCTAAGGTATTTGTTGGAAAGGTAGTTTTGTAAAACACACAGTTGTTTGATGTTTATTCTATTTACTATAGATTTTCCCGTGTAGCAAAAAGTTTAACTGAATTTTACCATATTACATATTTCTAACAGAGAAATGTAGCGCATAAGTTGCATTAATTAGTTGTTTTCAAATACTTTTCTTATCTATATGAGGAAAGTACAGTGTGACCGCCCGTTAGATGGAAAGGCAAATATCCGGTTTAAAGGCAGAACTGGATGCATCTATTAGTTTTTAGGGACGCCAGCATTTGCAGATGTATCTACATTAAGCAGGATCACATTCCAACTGAGCGGAGCACGCGCATCAAATTTTTCCCCCTCATTCAGATAGATTCGACTTAACTACACGTTTGCCAATTCCATACAATCCATGGGCAGACTGTATTAGCTTTTATGTTTGTCTGCACATTGTGATTAATTTTAACTTTGTGAGCTAGATTTATTTTAAGATTAACTTTTGCTAAGTATGTATTTTTTTTTTCATGATGTATTTTTTCCAAGCTTTATAAGATCTCCAGCCAATTTGTAAGATTTTTTTAAATGGTTCAAAGAAATTCAATCAAAATTGTACAATTCAAAAATTTGCCTACAAATATCTGTGGACATAAAATCGCAAAGTAAATCCATTGGAAGTTATTAAAAACAAAAGTCATGAACAGAATAATAAATAAACTGCCCAATAAATAATTATTTTTCCCCTTGGTAAACTATTTTCATGTGTTTAGCTTAAGTTTAATATTTATTACATTACTAGCGGTCCCGCACGGCTTTACCCGTAATAGAAAATTAAAAGGTCTTTTGGCTCGCCTATATATTTACAAATAAAATATGGTGAATTTTCTCGCCAATTGGTTTGTGCTCATATTACGGTTCCACGTTATGATAATTTTGTAATTTACTCGTCGATCTTATGATAATTTTGCTCGGGAAAATGTTCTTAAAATTGGAATAGAAAAAAAACACATCGAATTTTCGAAAAATCGCTTCGACGTGCACACCCCCATGCTACACTATGTGCCAAATTTCATCAAAATCAGTCGAACGGTCTAGGCGCTATGCGCGTCACAGAGATCCTGACAGACAGAGATCCGGACAGAAAGACTTTCAGCTTTATTATTAGTAAAGATTTTAATTTTACTTCTTTCGAACATACTGTGTTTTCACTAAAGTTAGGTGGAATTCAGAAAATTAATTTTAGGAATAGCCTAAAAATAACGAGGAAAATTTGTTTGTTGATTTTTTAAAAATAAAACAGCAACTAAATGAGACACACTCATAGTAAACAGAAGACAATAATATCGACAGTGCAAGTGAATAGAAAATTCGTTTGTGGAATTTTTTAATTCGGGTTTTCGTAAATAAATATTAAGCTATAGATTTAATAGTAAATTTAAAGGCACGTTCGGAATGTAAATGTAAGCAATTAGTTTATACAGAACCAAATGAGGGAACAAGCAAACTGAAACTAAATGATTCATTCGGATGCGATTGACATTATTTTTTATTTTACAATGAATTTGAAAAATTCTTGTATGACCTGATAATTAATTCCAAATAATTATTATGCGATTTCGCAATGGATTTAAAAACGTTATTTTGTTAAAAAAGGAATTAAATTGGTTTTCCCTAATCTTTTTGCCTTGTATACCTAACAGTATAGTTTAAAGAACCAAGTCTCTGAAGATAGATTTTTTTTTACATAAAAACTATACTGATAAACTAACAAACGCGTTAAAGAATTAAGCATTAATTAATATAGTGGATAGGTTAAAACAATAAATAATTCCAAAAGCATGCATTTAGTGCTGAACAGGGAAAGTGCATTTTCGTATACGCAAAAAAGAAAAGCGTAATTTTTTGTAAAAAAAATTCTTACAGTATAATTTTTTTTTTTTTCATTTTAGGCTTCAAAATGCTCAATTTCTCCAAAAAAAGTGTATTCTTTCATGTCATTTTTAACGAAAGTATTAAGTTGCCTTTGCATTAAAAAACGAGAAAAATAGGAAATGAAAATTTTTACGTGCAAAATTTCTCTATCCATGCAGTTGTATATAGTTTACTGTCATGTAAGTGAAATAAAAAAATAGTGTTTTGCATTGTTTGTAGGCGATTTTTTTCTGCTGAAGGAAGTCGAATAAAATGTTGCATTTCAAAATCGGACGACTTCTTTCTCGAAAACCCATTACTTCTGATAAATTTTCTATTTATTTTAAAAAATTTAAATCGTTTTCTTCGAAAGAAATCGCCCTTCTTCCCCCAATCCCTATTCCCTATAATAAAAAAAAGAAAGAAATTTCCAAAATGGTTTCGTCTTTTTATTCTGCAAATGATCATTGAAAAAAATTGATGGAAAAAGTAATATTATCTGCTAAATAAGAGGAGGGGGGCGCACAATGAAACTAATACTTAGACTAAATGCTTGACACATCACAAAAAAAAAAACAAAAAAAAAACAGACATATATATAAGCGCAAAACAAAAAATTATAATAAAAATTACAATAAATGAGAACTTTTTTAATCCATACTCATTTTTGAAATCCAAACCATCTGAAAAGTTTTAAGATTCAATTGAAAAACATTACGAAGCTTCTACAACTAGAATTCAAAAATTTCTCTAAATTTATACGTTTAATGCAAAATTTAAATCTTTGTTTAAATAGCCGGAATTTAGATTTTTCTAGTTCGTTATGCCGATTGGTACGTTATTAAATGGAAAAAAATGCCTTTTTTTTCCCCCAGTTTTCTATCTTTTAAGAAATTTTCAAAATGAATGTATCGATCAGTCAGTGTTTCAATTTAAGATTCGTAATGCGAAATGTACCGTGAAACCCGAATGTGGATCTCAGGACAATTAACTCTTCATACTTGCACATCAAAATTTCAATATTCACATGATACATATTCATGATGTGTCCCAAAGTGAAACAGTATGTTTTTGAAAAACTGGGTTAAAATAGCCAAATGTTTTCCAACTAAAACACAACCAGCGAAACATTATCCCCCTCCCCCTACCCAATGAACGTTTCTGGTTTTAGATTACATAATTCATAGCATAAAATATTTTATGTCGGACCAAGGTACCGACCAAAATTGAAAGAAGTTTAAAAAGAAATGAACATCAGAAAAATGTATAATGCGTGGCAATCTCGTTTTTATGAGCTAATTGGCCTTTCCAAAAATATGTCAACAAAGATAACGTACAAATAATATAAATGTATGTAACTGATACATTTCTCGATTTTTTCAAGCATTTCAAAAGTAAATACTTTCAAAAATAATGCTTGCAATCTCGCTCAAATATTAATGCATTAAATCCCACACTTCGGCAGTTCATGTAAGATAATTGTCTAGAAGTAGAAATATTGACAGTAATTAGAGAATATAAAAATTACAAAGTAAAAGTTATACCGTCGGATAACTGAGAGATACTTCAAAATATAAAAATAAATTATATTAACTACCACGTACTAAAATTATCAGTAAAATAAGTCGGATGAAATGTGTTAGTTATTTAAGTGAGTAGGGATTTTTGAATATCGAGGCAAAACCGAGAAAGATGCAGAAAAACAGTGACGGACTAGTGAGAAATTACTGTATTAGTTAAGTTTAATAATTCAAGCCCAAAATCGATGAATATAGAAAAAAAATTGAAAAATTATTGTAAGTCAGATTTACAGTGCACAATAGGGCATGCTATTAATACGTTACTAAGGAAAAACCGAAGGCGCTTTATAATTACAATTTATAGCACCTATAAAGCTTAAAAATTAAGTTAAGATATTCGTTATCCCAAATGATCAAAAAAAAAAAAAAAAGATATATTGAGAAAGCTATGTTTCAAATTGATACGTAAGTCAAATATTCGTTGTGTATCACGTTTTCTTAATTTCCTTATAAAGGGCGGAACCGTTGTATAACCCTGCAAAGTTATGTAAGTTATGTTTACAGTTTCTTGACACTCACATATATACAACGGGAAATTATAATGTTTTGCGTTTCCAAAATAATTTATAATTACATTCAGTATGATTCCATTGCAATCCCAATTTGAAATTTTGTACTACACATATGCTACATCAGCAAGGAAAACACTTTTTTTTTAAAGATATCTTTAAAAACACAATATTTTTAAAAATATTGTTTATAAATGTATAATAATGTTTTTGATAACCTTGCGATATTAATATTATATTACTTTGCCAAGTGATGTATCATATAAAATTCTATTTAAAGGCCTTTAAAATGACACCTAGTAAAACACTCTAGCTCCTATAGGAACTGAGAAAAATTAATTTCGGTAATTATCAAAAGTTCAGTTTTTGCCATTTTTTGAGTACTCTGGAGAGTTTCACACAAGCAACTAAGAATAAAAAAATTAAAAAAAAAAATTTGTCAATATGACTCATTTAAAAAATTACTTATTATGAATCTGAAAAGTGCATTATTTTCGTTGATTTGGCACGGAATGACCATGCCGCATGTTTCTTTTTCCCTTGGTCCACACAAGATATTTACCAAGTTCAAATGACATGGATTTATTAGAAAGATTTCTACCAGGCCCGGATCTCGGACCAGCAGACCCCGCAGTTTCGGGGGGAGGGGCACGTCCTTAAGTTGCCCAACGGTTCAAGAAATAAAAAATATATAATAAATAACTAGTACTAAAACTTTTTAACGTCGCGTATATACACTACTGGCCTCTAGGGATAGTCCTACAGATTTTGCTGCAGGGGGGGGGGCAAAGTGTATAGATCCGGGCTTTATTTGTGCCTAGATCTGAAAAGGGTACCTTTAATTATAACCAAGCTGCATTCATAATATATTAATATGCATACTTGCTTATGCTTTTGAGTGAAATATTACATTGCATGTTTAATATTAAATCATTAATAACATGACCTATTAATTCTCTCATTGTCACAAACAACAAAAGAAAAAAATAACATAAACTAGCAAAAAATAAATAAAATAAAATAAATGCAGCATTCTTTTCCAAAATTTTAATTATTTTTCCTGAGAGAAGTCTGGTTCTTGTTGCTCCCATAATGCCTCCCTCCAACTTTAATAAATCACATTAAAAGGAATGACGTATTGCCCATAAACATTTCCAACGGAGGTAAGAAGAAGGAAAAAAAAGTCTAGAAAACCGTTCATCTTTACTGCCCCCCCCCCTCCTTCAAGTCCGTCCAGTCGGTCATTATTTATGTCTTAAGGAAGGACGGGGGACGAAGGGTAGGTCCGTGATCGAAATTCCTCGGGCCTCGCTGACCTTGAAGAAGGATGAGGTCAAATGGCTGCTCGAACGATCGATATGTCGTTCTTTTGGTTGAAACGGAGGGGGGGGGGGGTCTTTGGGGAGGAATAACTTTACAGAACTTAAGTTAGAAAAGGGGTGGTCGAATGCTGGTCAGAATAGAAATTCGCTCATGTACGAGTACGAATATACTCCAATTTACAATTTCTTGCTCTCCTATACCTCTAAATCCATATCTGATAGCAAGTCAATCAATCTATTAATATCCTCTTCACGGTGTTCTAACGTTCCGCCTTAACTTTTTTTACAGTACTATTTATATATAAAAGATGGTTATGACTTAAAAAAAATCTTTTTACACTGAAATATGAAGAATGAATGAACTTTTTGATACAGAATCAGAAAATGAGTTATTTTGTCTAATTCATACAAATTTTCGGAACCAATGACATTGAAATTTTTAAAACCTATGTACATTCAGCTCAGAAAAATGTCTGAAATAAACTTCAGATTCAAATGTTTATTCGTTTTACATTTCTGGTTGTTTTCTCATTATCTCCCCCCTCCCTCCCATAAGGTAAAAATATTCATCCGGGATTTATTTACATTCAAGTGAGTTAAGATTAGTTTAAGGGTTAGAGATTACCAGGAGCGGACTGGCCATGTGGGAGATGTGGAAAATTCCACATGGGCCGTACCTAACTTGTGCCGTTTTTTATTTTTCTTCAACGTGTGCGTACCGTTTTCCTCAATTTTGTTTCGAAAATTTTTTTTTAGCTGGGTCGACCGTTCTCGTGTTTTTAGAGTCATTCAGAACTGTAATGGGGGGGGGGAGATCCTGATAGATGGTTTTCCTCTTCCAGTGGTCACTCTTTCCTTGCCAAACTATTGCCGTATCTTGTTACGAAGGTAGGAAACAATGATCATCAAGTGTTTGAATTAAGAATAATAAAAATTACTTTTAAATTAAAAAAAAAAACGCCTTTAAAAAACACCAAGGAACTAAAAAGCAAAAAATAACCGATTACACTTACATACTATTTCCTACCCAAAACTAGAAATGAAATTTATTTTACAATTTCAGTACAAAAATCAACTAAACTAAACACCATAAAATAAACACTGATTTTAATTACTATACGATGAATTATTTTAAATACCTGACTAATTATGTACGATCTCTTAATTTTTAATAACCTATTGAAGTCGGGTGCCTCCTGTAAACAACTACCTAAGGTAACTGACAACCTACCGAATTCTGAAGTTAACACTAATTTAACTAAACACGAAATTAGTCTTTAAAACTGAACCTACTCAGTTACGTAAGGTAGTAGTTTATAGGAGGCACCGACTTTAATAGTTTATTAAAAATATACTGTCCTTGTTGATCAAGTCTTTTTCGCGACAATTTAAATATTTAAATTTTGAAAAATTTCATTTACAACAGTATCGTTTACTATTATTGTGTGCGTAATGCACAGTAGTAAATACTGTTCATTATTTTGAAGTTCTTCTCTGTAACAAACAGATTAGGAACTTTGCAGTGCGTTAAAATACTTTGCGTCGACTTGTTTTCAACATTAACTGTACCTAATGTCATCCCTCATAAGTGAATTTTTCTAGATTACTACATGATGCTACTTCAATTTCGTAAAATTCCAGGGGCGAGCACCCGATCAACTCGCACAATAATAACGTCAAAATTTCTCCAAAATTGCGTTTTGAGAGTTCAATTTCAAAAAATTACCGGACCTCTGACGTAGTGTAGTATTGACAGTCCTGTCTTTAAGACTTTAATTTTGAAAATTTTTCGAAAGAGGGCCCTCGTGGTCCTCCCTGTAACATAATGAAAGATTGTCAGACGTTGGATATTAAAATTACAATTTCGAAAACTTTAGAAAATAGAGCCTCTGAACTCTTTCCCCTAATATCGTTGTATATCATGTAGAAACTTCAGTGCTAAGACCTGAATTTAGAAACAAAATCTAGAGGTAAGCCTCAGAACCCAATATATATATATATCGAATATTAAATTTGAATTAACTGGTACATTTGTTTTATAAAAATGAAATTTAGTTTTTTTTTTTTTTTTTTTTTTTTTTTAACTAGGGAGCTCTGCTCTCTGCTCGCTGATGCTCGCCGACCTCCGAAGTTTGCTTCGCAATCTTATTTGATTCGCAAGTATTCAAATCGTCAAATAGAAATAAACAGATTGAAAACGCATTATGAGCACCCTTTGGAACAAAAAGCACACCTTTCCCGGGTTTCAAAATAATTTGTACCAACTTGCAGAGCGATAAGGGCTAGGAGGCTCCTGTGAATTGCAAAACTGCAGTTGTGTGCGTTTGAAAAGTCGCTTTCATATTTGAATGGATTATTTCAGAAAGGGCATAAATCCATCTAATGCAACTTTTCAGAATCAACAAAAAGTGATTATTTCATTCAGAAATGAACTTAGTTCTACGAAAAATTTTATGACTAATCTATCCACAAGTAGGATCACTACCTCACCTTAAATTACGTTTCATTTGGTCACTGAAATTAATTAAAATCTTGTTTTTAATTTGGACTTATGCCCTTTCTGCAATAAATATCCTGAAAGACTAGTTTAGAGTGATGAAAATGTAAATCAAGTGAAACAGATTTGTTTCAAACTGATTTATGAGAATAAAAAATAATATAACAAAGTGACGAAAATAATTAGTGAAGTCCGTATTCATAAATTTACTATGTTAAGGAAATACATCGTGTATATTCCTCTTTCTCTCATCTTGTTTTAGTGAAATACTAAAGTCTGGAGTAAAAATATTTAAAAAGATACAATAACTAACAAGCTGAGATATAAAGCAAAAGTTTTACAAGTGTATAAAACTATATTCATATTCATCAAATACATCCTCCATGGAAATCTTTTTTTCTATCCTTCGCTTGTCCAGTTTTGTGTACCAAGTTCGATGCACATATCAGTATGGCTGTTCAAAATTGCACTGAACCGTTCTTTTGATGCTCTATCGAATATTTAAACATCATGAATGTTGAAAATTGAAAACATTCGTCACACAGTAAAATCTTTTTCCAAAATATCAATTTGGGAGGTAAGTAATCTAAAAAAATTAAGGGTACTTGTTTTAGCAGTTACAGATTTCATTGTTTTCAACAGATGTGACTGTGAATCTTGGCGTAATTTCAAAATTTCACTTATAAGAGATTGGATTTCACATGGTAATATTCTGTCACATTTGTTTAACATCTGTTTTACTGCCCTAAAATCCCGATCTCAAAGCACAAACAGCTGTCCTATCAGAGCAAAGTCATCAGCAATCTTGTTAAATTTCTTCAGTGTTATATTGAAGAAATTTATTATTCTTATTCTTATTTATTTCTAGAAAATGTCTCCTTCAGTGTTGTTCTTATTTTGACCATCGTATATCTCTCTGAAAGCATGCAGTTCTTTTGCAGTTCCTAGAGTGATTCTAATAAAACCCCTGAGAAATTAGCGAATTTCATTCCGATTCAGTGATTTTGAATCCCCCCTCTCTAACCCCCCGAACTTACGAACCTTCCATTACCGAAATTATGCTAGATCAAATGAGTTATTTGTTTTTACTTCATTACGCAAAAAAATCTTGCTTTCCTATAATCTCACCATTGCGTCTTACTATTTCTTAATACGCGTTTAGTGCAGAAAGGGCATAAGTCCGGGATTTGGCCCTTTCTGCACTAAACGAAAAATGTGACCCCTAAATAAAGTGCTTTGCCTGTTCAAGGATTGACTTCCCTGCTGCACTAGTCGATGCCTCTACATACAAATATGGAAAAACAACAGCTAACTCAATTTTGAAAAAAAAGGGGGCTTATTCCCTTTCTGAAATAATTGATTCATTCGTGGTCTCTAGTAATATATTTTACTCTTTAGCGCGGTGCTTGAATTGATTTGAGTCTAAGATTTATTAAAATTGAAACCCTTAAAATTTGTGAATGAGAAAGAAGAAACAAACGAATCGAAAAGACGTAACTATGGCTGCGCCAAATAAAACATCGATAATTTAAATGGAAATGAATTTTTTCAAACTGGATTAAAACTGCTTGCAACTTTTTTTTCTTTGGAGATAGAAGCTAAGTTTTTCGACCATGCGTCGAATAAGATCTGGAGTAAAAAAAGTCGCTCTTTCCAGTGGTGTCAAAAAAGAAAACTGTGGGACAATTTGTTCACTTTTTACTGATAGATTTAATCAAGAAAGCAATGCCTAAATTTTAGCTAAGCCTAAAAAAGTTCAAAACAAAAACGCAAATAACTCCCTCTGCATTTAAGTTAGAGCATTGAAACAAATTGCATAGAACGCGGAAAATTCTACCCTTTCCAACGATATATAGTATTAATATGCGTAAGCAATTTTCACCCATTTAAAAGGCAATTGTAGGCAATTTACGTGAAATTCGTGCTTAAAAAATTAATTACAAAAAACTTAATTCGAATTTTAAAAAATAAAACCCCAAGTGCAAAACACCGGGACTCGAAGTAATTTTGTACAAAATTTCAAGACTGTAGGTGCTATGGGGTCTCCTAAACGCGGGCCCGCCACAGACTTCCTTTCAAAATTTTCTTTGACCTTACTTTTTTTTAATATAAAAAGATTACTTGTGTGCGTGTAATGGAAGAGAACTTGACAGTCCATTTTAATTACAGGAACCAAAAATACACTACGAATTTTAAAAGCTGGAAAATATCAGGGTAAAAATTAAATTGGAATTCAGTTTTAGCAACCCAGAATTCATATCAACATTAAAATTCCATGGTACTAACGTCACCAAAACTACTTTCCAGCAAAATTTTAAATCCAACGAAAATTCGAATCTCCGAATTCAGCAAATATTAACAGATAAAATCGAAACTGTCTTATTACTTCGATTTAATAATATGAAAACGCAATTTAGCTTTAGAATAAAAATTACTGGAGCAAGCAATATCAAAACTAACTTGTCATTTCTGTACCTCAGAGTCAGAAGAACGTAAGTCATATTATGGAACTTTTGCAGGAGAGTAAAAAAAAAAGAAATTATGTCCCATGCAAAGGATGGGACGCGCGCTCTTTTAACGCCCCGGTAAAAAATCTAAAAGAAAGAATTAAGTTCACATAGCTTGATGCAGAATGGACTTCTACATACAATGCACTAATGAACGGAAACTCGCAATTTTCGGCCTTACGTCAGTCTGGCTCTGAGTTACAGATTTTATTTTAATGAAATGAGAAAGGAAAAGGGGAAAAAATGCAATAAAAGAAGTTAAAAGCATTTTTTACCCTCTTACAGCCTAATACGATTCTTTCGTTACATGTCTCTGCTGATTACTGTTACTTGATGACCTTCGGATTTTATTTCAAGAATTCAATTATTCTGTTTTAAAGTCACATTCCGAGAACTCGAAAAAATACAAAATGTAATGCATAATGACTACGAAAATGTAGTTTTAAATTAAACGGATGCTGAACAGGAATTGAGTAAAAAAAAGTAAATAAACATTTGTTTAAATGTAGTGAATTCAGAGCTTTAGAATTCATCGGAAATTTTCAATGCTTTTTTGATTTAGATGTACAGGGTGATCGAAAAATAGGGAGCCAAATTTTAAAGAAGGGTTGATATTGCACAAGAATTATACTGGAACGTATGTTTGCAAACGCCATGCTGAGTTGCTTCCTTTACACAACGCCAGAAGCTAACGGAGGCTTACAAATAATGATTCACTATTGCACAAACACAGTTCTACACAACATTATTTTTTGTGAAGAAGGTTAAAACTAGTTGTTGAAATATGTGGCCTCCAGTTGTCATACACGAACCGCAACGACAACGTAGCGGTATATGCAGGGGGGTATGCAGAAAACCACTTTAGGGGAGTCATGCTGAAAAATGACCCTCCCCCCCCCCCCCCCCCGCCTGCGTCCCCATTAACGAACCTACGATTTTGGGTACGAAAAATTTCTGAAACTGCTTGGGGGGTCAATAAACCTACGGTTTTGGGTGCGAAAAATTTCTGAAACTGCTTGGCGGTCAGTAAAAAGCACCAAATCGGCCAAGAATAAAGCAACTAATTGGGTATAAATGTTGCAAATAAATCTCATAAGCAGAAAAACGAAGTAGTAGTTCAAATATTTACTTAAAAAAATAGTGAATTGAAAAAATACTGTAATCGTTCACATTTTATGCATAAAGTGTTTGAACACAATGTGAACGGATACTGTTGTCGACTCTTCATCGACCCAGCGGCGGATATAAGAAAAAGGTCATGACCCACACGACCCTTCCTTTGGATCCGCCACTGGATCGATGAAAACTTGTCAAAATGGTTGGGTACGTTGTCATTGAGACGACTATGTGCTGTCATTGCGACGCATGTAATACAGCTGCAGGCAGAAAATTTCACCAACTGCTTTAAACACGAAATTAAAATTACTAGACTCAAAAGTAAATATACACGACTCGAAAGTTAAAGTATGGAAAAAATCGTGTTTGTGTAACAATTTATCGTTATTATTGGTTTATTTCGGATGCTTTTATTTCTGACTTTGTGTGAATGTGGTGTGTCTGCACTGAATTTACGATCCAACATTACGAATTTACTTTATGAGTTTACATTAGGAATTTATTTTTAAATAAAATGTACAATTGTGCAATGTGAATCACCAAGTGAACATGCGAACGTAATTTTTTATTGACCTGAAATACATAATATGTTATTATAAGCGTTGAAAACTTAATGAACTCCAAAATATGAGTGGAATTAGTTACTCCGGGAGTAAAGAAGCATCAGGTGAATGCTAACTTTTAAAAATCAATAAAATTTTGTCGAATTTTCAGCAGCAGCCAAAGGTAACACATACGTCATGAAAACTAAACTTATTTAATAGTATAGTACATATTCGCATTCCTTCCATTTTTGCTGTATGCCAGTTGGATAAAAAATCAACATAGTGTAAATGAGAAAAAAACTCTATTTGTCATTACAATAAAAAAAAATTAGTGTCATGAATTTCACTTTCACTGCTATTTTAATGTACAAATAATTGAGTAGGCGTCACTATTGTTTCAAGATGACACTATGGTGAAAAAGATTTATATTCAATATTTAGTTTTCTTACATTGCCTTTTCCAGTAAGTCTACAAATGCTTAGTAACATGTTTCAACTAAAGCTATTTGTCATGTGGCAGGTCTTTAAGAACTTCTAGTGATGAATTTTACCTTCCCTGCTATTTTTGATGCACGATGTAAGTGTTTTCATTTATCTCATACATTCTGTACTCTGTAGTAAGTAAATACAACTTATAAGTTTTTCAGTCTTTTTACCTTTTGGAAGATTGAATTTTATGCGAATCTCTCTTATGGGAGTTATTTCACATAAATTAAACACAAATTTTATTTTTCTTGTATAATTTTCTTTTTAATTGATTTCAGATTACATTTGGAGGATTCAGCGGGTCGCATGCGGCAAACAGGCCACAGACGGAAGACTTTTTACGCTTCGAAATCGATGGTCTATAGTGCAATTAACCTACATCACTCTCATGTGGAAACAAATGGGTTGTTTCCATTTACCTCTATGTGAAACATTGAAACTCTGATTCCCATTAACTCACCTTAAACGAGATATCAGCATTTAAATGCTTTCATTTTAACAAACATCGCTTGTATCCGAGCAAAATAGGTTGCAGGGGTAATAGTGAATTGAAAAAAATCTTTCCGAAGATAGTCTAAAATTTTTGAAAACTATTAGGAAACTCGACCCTCCCCCCCCCCCCTCTTCCCGTAAAAACTGTTAAAATATGCATACAACAATTATTGAAATCATTAAAAAAAAAATCATTTTAAAGTTTTTTTTTTAAATTTTACATAGGTATAATTTTTCAGTTATTAATTGTATTATCAGCCCCTAAATTTTCGGAAGCGGCAACCCAAAATTTTCGGAAATTTTGGATCTCAAACACTCTCGGATGTTAGTGGTTATTACTTGGATTTACACTTATGCTTTTTTGAGTGCTTTCTTTAAATATTCTCAGACTAGATAGATAAAGATATATGGATGAAAGTACTTGATTCCTTTTTGCTAAAATTAGTGCAGTGAAGTTTCACCTAAGTTTTACTAATCAGAAATCTGAAATCTCCTGAAATTGCCGATTTCAGTTTTCCTGCTGACTAAATTAAAACACACCTGCTAGTCGAAAGACAAATTTCTATGATATCCTTCGAACAAACTTAGTGTTCCCCTTTACTCTTCAAACACAGATTATTCATCAGAGCTGAATTGGTTTCAAATGTTTAATTAAACAACGGATCCCCTCTCGAAGGCTACCAGTAAATTTGTATCCCGTGTTCCCGGATATTTATAATGAATTATTGATTCGGTTCGGGCTTCAGTCAGTTTGCTTTAATGCTCGCATTTCGCTCAGCTGCATAAGCATAGATTTATATAAAACGGTATAAACTCAAATTGCGTATGTGTCTATTATCCCTGAGCTGTGCAGATTAACTGTAAACGTAGAAGTGTCTCTGCTCGTGTTTAATATTGCATGCCGGCAATTTTCGACTGCAGGAGTATTGTAAAGCAGGTTGCATACAACTTTACGCAGGTTCTTTTTTATTTCCTTTTACAAAAAAGGAAGTATTGTATTCGCGAAAAAAATTTCATCCAAAAATCGGCCTTAATTTCCATTTTGCTCACCCCCAAATAAATGTTGAGGTTTTTTTTTTCATCCGACCACACGTGGATATGTGCCTAGGAACGTACAGACACCCGAAATATCCATTTTGACGATCCCCGAGTTAATTAAAACTTGACAACCAAAAGATTGGCGATATATCGCCAAGTGTCCGCCAAATTATAACACCACTTGAGTTTACATCGAAATTAACAATGATTTCACCCCAAAAAGGGGCAAAAGACCCCCTTTGGAGCATCCGAATGCAATCAAAAAGGGAGGTGCACAACCAGACCCCACTAGGAGTCTAAGTACCAAATTTCAACTTTCTAGGACATTCCGTTCTTGAGTTATGCGACATACATATACACATACGCACACACATACGTACATACAGACGTCACGAGAAAACTCGCTGTAATTAACTTGGGGATCGTCAAAATGGATATTTCGAGTGTCTGTACGTTCCTAGACATATATCCACGTGTGGTCGGTTTGAAAAATAAACTCAACATTCATTCGGGGGTGAGCAAAATGGAAATTAAGGCCAATTTTTTGAGTGAAATTTTTTTTGCGAATACAATACTTCATTTTTTGTAAAAGGAAGTAAAAATATAGATAAGTTCCTTTCAAACTTCCGATTGCAGCCAAAAAAAGGTGGTGCATAAGTAGACGCTATACAGGGTATACATGAGAAACATCAGTGTTCTGCGGCATACCATTTTTGAGTTACGCGAGATATATACATACGTACTTTCACACACATCACGGGAAAATTCGCTATTATTAATTCGAGTATGATCAAAATATCATAGCAAAGATTCAGAAATAACATTTAGAAAACCATCAAAATTTATAAAACCGATTCATTCATCATATAATTTATATTGAAACCTGGATATTTTCAGTGTTGCCCTTTACAAGAAAAAAAGTGAAAAAGCGTCGTTTATTTTTGATAATTGGTTTTGTGATAATTATGACAATATTTCGTTAATTCCTTGCCTTTAAATTAAAAAAAAAGGAAAAAATATGTTTCGGATTGAAATGTGACGATACAGCGTTGTGATCTACGAAACAACAAACTGTTTTGCATGCATATGTTTCGGTTTAAGTGAAGACTATAGTTGATGCTTGCGTGTTTCCAAAAACCACTTTTGAGTCTTTGCGAAGCTTAAAGATTTTTATCATTAAAATGGGTTTTTTTCAAAACCCCCTACCCCCCCCCCCCCCCAATAAAAAAAACATGCAATATAAGCTGCAATTTTAAAAATATCAAATTTATTTTCGTGCATTTTATTCCTGCCTACATTAATATTAACTAGCTAAAAATTAAATAGTTACATTCAGGTCCGATTACAAGAACGAATATTAAACTAAAAATAAAGATAAACACCAGCCCCACGGGCCGCACTTCCTACCTTTAATTATTCTTACATTTTTTTTCTGAATATCACGGGAAAATAAGAAAAATAATAAAAATAACAAACCGGATTCCAAATAGCAACCACGCCGTATGTTGGTCACATCTGGCTACACTTTCGATCCAACAACTTTCAACGGGCGCTCGTGGATCATATTCTAGGTCTCCATATAACCCGCTGTCCGCCGCGCCAGTTGGGAAAATCTGGCTAAAAACACTCTCGATCAGATCAGCTTTAAAAAAAAAAAAAAAAAAAAAAAAAAAAAAAAAAAAAAAATCAAAATTGGTTCATCTGCTGCGGTTACGATGCTGAAGGTAGCAGATACATACATAAAAGCGTCGAACTAATCCTTCTTTGTCCTTTTACGGGTTGCTTTTTCAATCGAGGTATCGTGGATTTGTTCGTTTTGGGGCACTTCCATGAATGATCTAATCTATTCTTGCGGAAAAGATAAGCAATTCAACTAATCAAACAATGCTAAAAATAGTTTATTTACAGCACAACAATAAGGAACGGTATTCTATCGCATTGCAATCGACTCTGTTGCCAGAAAACGTTTTTAAAAAGTCAGCTTAAATCTGTGCATGCGCGCGTTGGAGAGTGAGGCTTGACTCGCGTTGTCAATCGACAACACGGGTTATTATTACAGTAAACTCCCAATTGTTCGAGGGTCTTTTCACGTTTTTTTAAAAACTTGTATATTGTATTATGGTTCGTTTTTAGATTTTACGTATATGTTTTATATTCAATGTTAGTAGCTGCAATGTAGCAATGTTTTTATTTGTAGTTTAAGACTGTAGGACCAGAATAACATATATTTACGCCTTAGATCAAACTTTGAGATTACGTCCCACCTCACATATTTGAACTCTATTGAAATCGTAACCCCCCCCCCCTCGCACACAGCCATTACCAGAGGCGTAGTAGCCTCTAGTGACAGTTGAAGATTTCGTGCTTCCCCCCTGTTTGACAAGAAGAGGAAGGGATTTCTCTCTTTGTTTACCTTCGATAATGTTCAAAAAAGGGGGGTTTGGGGGTGCTCATCCGGGAATTTTTGAAATTGAAGCGTTAGAAATGCATTTTTAGGCAGTCTAAGGCTATTTAACGGGAAGTAATGGTATTCGGAACTCGCTCAGGAAAGTTTTCGTTACTGAAATCTTACATACGTAATTGTATATGTTATCTTTGAAGATGTTAGGGAAAGGGATGACTTCAGGAACTCTCCCCCCTCCCCACGTAAAAATTAGTTTTTAAAACGAAATTTTCAACGAAATTTTACTAATGATGCTGGGGAACGATGGGAGTCGGGAGAGCCCTTCTGAAACTCTTTTGAAAAATGAGGTCCTACAGCGCAATTTTCAACGACTTTTTTTTTTTTTTTTTTTTGATGCAGGGCGATTGGTGACTCTAGCGAGGAAACTTTTCTAAACTGAAAATCAAAAAATTGTAGGACATCTTTTATGACGTCCGGACTTAGATGGGATTTAACCGTTCTTCCCCAGAAAGGTTTCGAAATAGAAAACTATAATACGCAATTGAAAACCATCTCTGATGACATTACGAGAAGGAATACGATTCGGTAACTCTCTTTCGTAGTTGTTTAGAAATTGAAGTCGTAAAAACAAAATTTTGGACGATTTATATATTCAGGCTCTTGTATTTCTTGATGCACTTTTGTTTTCTATTCATATTTTTACCTTAGAAAAATTTAGTACTGCTGGTGCCATTACCTTACAATGTTCTGAATCGCTCTCTCTCTATATATTTTAGTTTTTCTTCTATTTAAAACATATTCCACATTTTGTGATCTTCGTAGTGAAATTTTGAATAAAAATATACATAAAAATAATATGTTGGAAGCAAACCCCGATAACTTACATCATTATACATCATTCTTTTTTTTTTTTCTTTGCGCCCTCGAACTTGTGCGCACTTCTGGTGTCAAGGTTGACGCCTTCTTGGAAGACCCAGTCCATCCCTGGGCAAAGCTATATTTTAAAGAAAATACTGTTTAAGTCAAAGACATTGAAAATTATCTGCTTTGACAAGAAAAGTTAACTCGACTCAATCATTACGCCCCTTCCCTATCCACCAATAGCTTTTTTTTCTGCCTAACGGGCTAGTTGTAATCTATTCTAGTTGAACTTTGCTACTTAATTTTTAATAGCGCGGCAATTTTTTTTTAACAAGCCGTTTATTAATTTTCTTTTTCACTGTGATGTGCGTCCTTTTCGGCATGCGCACTTATGCCAGGGATTAGAGTGGCCTATTGGGTTATCCGGGCTTGAATGTATGTTTGTGTGTGTGAGTGTTATTAATATTTTTTAGCTATTGTATACACTAAGTATTGTTTTTTACCTATTATTCGGATTATCCGCGGTTTTCGCTTATCCGCGGTTACCGTGCCACATTATTCCGCGGATAATCGGAAGTTTACTGTACATGTGTTTTCAAATTGCACTTCGTTATTTTTACCTTCATGGTATTTTACAACGGTATTTTCAGAAACTCTAAGCATCTCTCGTTCATGCATAAAACTATCGTTGCTGTAAAAAATAAGCTCTAATGCGTATATTTTTCTCAAATCATGTTGTCAACGATCGAAGTGCATTCCCTTAATCCTATTTCGCGGACGAAATCTTTAGTAGCAGCAACAGAGCAACTTAATAATATCATTCCACGTTCGACTTAACTTTCCAAATCCGAGATAAATGAATTGGGATTTCGTATACAGCATTATTATAAGAGCCATTCTCTGTGTCAGCGTATAACGGAAGGAATAAATCCCTACTCCATGTTGATGAGGATGAAAGCTATAATGAGTTATTGATTAGCGGATTGATACAGTGGTGTGATAACTCCATGCTTTGTGTCCATGGTGATGCTTTGGGCAATAATAATTACCAATTCTGAGTACCGTTCTTCTGAAACAACTCATAGGGATTGAGTCACAAACTAAAATTAATTCTGTACCATAATGTATACGTTGGATTTTGTTTCAAATCAAAAATTGATAACATAGTCTCGGAGCTTGAAAAGTGCTTTCCATTTTTTAATCGTTTAAAAGTGAACACTGAGGTTTTTGTTCATCCATTCATACAAATGTGTTTCTTTCCTATTTGATGTAACTTTCATTCGAACAAAAAAAAAAAAAAAATACCGAATGAAGTAACACAAATACGTGATAACACTTTTTTTTTGTTTAAATGCTTCTTAAAAAGCATCTAGAAAATTTGATTTGCTGTACTACATTCTATAACAAAAAAATCGACGCACCATGAATGAGTGATCCGATTGAGACGAAAATTGGTGGATAGGATTTCAAATCTTATTATCAAAATTTTTTTGCAATTCAAATTAGAATCTAAATTTTCTCAAAGTAAGCGTGTACGTGTAAAATACATTTTGAGAAAAACACATCTCTCCATGTTTGTCCAAAGATTTGGCCAACTTGAGAATAACTCTGCACACTTGAGGCCGGTTTAGCTTATACTGTACACATTGACTGTTTTATTTCAATGTACGAAAAGTGAACGGAAGAAAGACAAAATATCATCTTCACGTTTGGTTTGAGTTCAGTATGGTAACCTGAGTGTTTATTGAGCAGAACTTGTTGCTCTGTTAAAACAGATAAGAAAAAAGATGGATCAAGGCGAAAAATCACCCAAAATTTGCTGTACAGTGAAGAATAGTGTTTTGAAAAATCAAACCTAATTTTTTCGAACTCGGAAAATAGTTGACATTTCATCTTTCTTTCCCGTACTTTTTGTTCATATTTCATATATTCTTATATCAAATTTTAATTGTTTCTGTCAATGTCGTTCCAGTGTGTTTAAAATAATCTATCACTGTCTAGTAAGAGAACGGGTCTTACCCTTAACTTTCATACTTACATGTCATTTCTGATGATTCACAGAGATGCAACTGAGCGAACTGAAGTAAAGTGAATTGACTGTCTTTTTCTGATAGGCAAGGTGAATGATAAGACTGTACCGCGGTGACCGAGTCGTCTAAGCCAGGGCTGTCCAACTGCAATGAGCCCACGGGTCAAAATTCCGGTAACTGATAACCTGGCGGGACGCAGTTTGAAAAAGTTGAACAATAAACTCTTGCTTCTTATACAATAACAATTAATAGTTGAACTATTAGTTATGAAACAATGAAACAGAAGGATTATAAAACAATTTGCTTACATTTTAATGGGAAAACCGAAGCCGATCCGCCTTCTTTACAAGGGCAGGAATGCCAACATCGATATCATCAACGGAAAAGAGCGGAGAGTTGACGACAGCAAGCTCTCAATTTCTTTTTCGAAATCAACAAAGGCCGTAGAGTCAGTGAGGGGGGGGGGGATCTATATTTTTTACCAATTGCAGACAGGTTTTGCTTATCTGAAATGTTTCTCTCTTCCCTCCGTGTCTCCCCCTGCCAACGCGAGGCAATACTACAGTCGAACCTCCGTATATCGAAGTAGCAAATTGCCGGAAAAAAATTCGATATATAGAAATTTCGATATATAGAAACAATCTGTTTTTATCACAAAAATCTCCTAAAACATTAAAATTAAAGATAATTTTCTTGTATGAAAACCAATTTCTAATTTATACGAGCATCGGATTAAGCGAAAGTTAAGAATTAAAAAATTAACAGAAATTACACTTTTGCGCCTTCATACATCTTCATTCTTTGGCAATTTAACTTGATCCGCAACATTAGAGTATTTTCGTTTTGACAATGTAATCGAGAAAAAATTAGAAAACCAATCTACTTAACCTGAATGCCTTTTACTGAAGCTAAAAAGATTTAAAATGATAATCAACAGACAAAAGGGATAACTTGAAACTGATTTTACAGTGTTAATGGTTACAACTAAGATTTGAAATGAACTTTACGGAATTTAAGAACTCCAGAACGGAACAACGACCTATCTTCACACCCCTCAACCCCGCACAGATTCCTTGCGAGTTTCATAGCAACCTTTAGTGAACATAATTTTCTCCCCTAACCTTCATTTTTCATGAGACAAACAGTCTAAAGTGGAAAAAAAAATCTACGAATGTCTCGAGAAAAATTTCGATACATAGAGAATTTTTCGATATATAGAAACAAATTTTCTATGTAATGAACATGGAAATGTGCTGGGATTTCGATATATAGAAAATTTCGATATGTGGAAGTTCGATATATGGGGGTCCAACTGTATTTATAGTAATTCGTTTGAACACCAGCGTGCAGGGTAGGACTGCTTGACCTCGACCTGTGGATGTCCTATACCTTTTTCTCCCACTACAATGAAAGGAGTAAAAGAGCTATCAAGAGGAAATTTCGGGGACCCCGGTTTAGTCAATAATGGTAGTCTCGAATGCTTCTTGACACCATAAAATGTCGAAAAAAGAAATATGCCGAATAAGAAGTTGACGAGCCGCATGCGGCCTCAGGCCGGCCGATGGACAGCACTGGTCTAAGGGATTGTTTTCTGTACTTGAGGCGGTGGGTTCAACTCCCACTCTTATTCCGGATATATTTTTCCATCTTTGTGCCGCAAATTCTTTCATGTGTTGTTTATATGTATTATATACTATATATTGTAAAATGTAATGAAAGGGAGGCGAAACGTTTAGATTGTAGTCCTCATTAAACAAAAACTGTGCATTTAGCACGAAGAAGAAGAAGAATGATAAGATTAGACGCTGAGGAGAAACAACTATCTTGTCACCATGTTAAAGGGAAATGTATTGAAACGAATTTTACCTGTTTATATTCGAGCTTTTGCATTTTAATATTTAATTCAAGTTTTACGATTATTTTGTTGCCGGCCACCTTGTCTGGTGGTCAGAGAAGTCTGACTACGATGGGGAGATCTCGGGTTCGAATACCGGCTTGGGCATGGATGTACTTTCTCTCTCCTGTTCTTGTCCTTTCTTTTGTGTGAATCTGTTGTTATGCTGTGATTGGTTTCCTACCCTATAAACGGTTCCTTATGGTACGTGTGTACCTGTGGAAGTTTTACTTCACACCAAATTACGGTACAGTTGAAAAAGTGAAGCAGCGCATCCCAAATTGACAGCCTAGCTTGCACAAGACAACAACAACAGCCCTCTTATTTTGTTGCTTAAAAAAAAAAAAGAAAGAAAAAGAAAAATCAACTGTTGATAGTGTCATGTGCTGAGTTGCGAAACTTGAGTTAATGTCTTAATTATTGCCGGCAACAAAACGCAATGTCATTCAAAGTATTTACAAAGTTTTTAGGCTTAAATTTCCAACTAATCTCAGTAGCTTAGTATTTTCTATAACCTTGCATGTATTATTTCTCTATCTGAGAGAGAAAAAAAATATGTGATTTTTTTGGCTCCAAAAATCTTTTGAACATGAGATTCCGAACTAGAATAGTACGATCAAAAGTTTTACTATGTTAGATCACTTTTTCAACCCTGTGTACGGAATACCTTTCCAGAAAAGCGCCAGTCGCTTACTTGTTTTGTACAGTTGGAATTTGCAACTGTATGAATGGAAACGAAAATTTTGCTAGTTGATACTGATAATAAAAAATTATGTTGGCTGATATTAAGTTCGAATGAATTTTGATTTAGCCATATTTTTTTCAGCTTTAAAAGTAAAGAGAGTTTTAGTAACCACTACCCAATCATTACTTCTTTTGTTTCAACAGCTACTCATATATCTTGTTTTGTATCGTTTGTATTGAATTTCGTTACATTCTTGACAGCAAAATGTTCAAGATATGTGATAGTATTCTTATTTCATATGAAGGAAAAGTTATTTTGAATTTGACTTTTATAATAATAATTGCATTCTATTTTTAGTGTATCATTGAAAGTTAGCATACTTTTGCAGCTGGCAGGAAAGTTTCTAAATTGATCACTATAGAAATTTAGTAAATCAATTTAGGCATACCTCTTTGAGAACAAGTGCAGAAAGTACATAGTTCTATGAAAAATGGGGTAGAGCTTTTTGGAGAATGCTCTTGATGCTACTATGGCAACAGATACTTTATTTACTTAAAGCATTCCCCCAGAAAAAAAAGAAAAATAAAGAAAAGCCTTTCATTTAGCCTTTCTCCGCCCACATAGGCCTCATTACTTACTCGATGAAAATTCTTCGGCATCACCTTTAGCAACAACGGAGCTGCATACTTCGACTCATAAAGGTGTGGCTTCCTGCAAGCACCGCTCCATTTTCCTATCCAGTATTACCGGCAATGATTTGGCAATGGCTCGTACCTCATCGTTCTTTAGGGTGTTGCTATGACGACGCATCTGTAATCGGAATGGGGGACGTTGTCGTAAAAGAGGGATTGAGTCGCTTTATGGGATACGCATACGTTAGAGAAGGGAGGGGAGGGGGGACAGATCTGATAGTGTGTTGTCTGTATCGCAGACATTTTGAGGTGTAATTTGTAAAAATTTTATGTTCGTCTGAGGTAATTTAGAAAATTTTTATTTGAAAAAATCTATTTGAACTCAAATGTTCTACGACTTTACATTTGGAACAGCTCCTAATGCTTTTCCTGTCTTTTATAGGCCCATTTCTTACAGTAAATGCCCACAGAATTGCTCCCATTTATTCCAAGTTTTATGTCTAAATTCATAATTTTTCTTGACAAAAATAAGGAGAGAAACACCGTCACATAAGTGTCGTCATCTGCAGAACTACATATTTTTTTTTTTTTTTTTGTGGCGCAAAATACATTCTATTATCTTGTATGATGTTTGACAAAAAAAAAAAAAAAAGCGCATGGTGTAAATTTAGTATGTATGTACGTTGATAAAACTTCACAAGCGAGAAGGTCAAACTGACTGAGATATTTGAGGGTCAATTTCGCTAAAGAGAACAAATCCATTTTCCAAAAATACTCATCAAGTGAAAACAACGGTTTAGACTAACAGTAAATTACATGAAAATACACCACCAGCTCAGTCATTTCCAGCCGAGGACTGCAGTTTCGTGCTTATTAGAACTCATCAGCCCGGCATTAAATTACCAGTTTGTTTGGCACTCTTGGCTTCCTTAAGAGGTTTTCCATCTCCGGCTCAGTCACTTTCCTATGCCGGGCTGATGAGTGCTAATAAGCACGAAACTGCAGTGCTCGGCTGGAAATGACTGAGCTGGTGGTGTACTTCATGTATTTCTGCTTTAGCCCTGGCTATTGGGCGGTAATTTACTGACTATAACAGTAAACTAGTTTTAAAACATTTTTGGGGGTACAGATTTGAGCACAAATGCATAAAAGATTGTGTCCCAGAGTAGAAATCTAGGAGTTATCTAGGAGATGTCGCCATTTTAATTTTGGATATGTGCTCCTTTGAATGAAAACTTGAATGGTGGAGCAAGTTAATTTCACTGAAACCCTAATATATCACCACTACATATCTTCATATCGAAGTGCTTGATCCTAAAACTAATAGACCATTATTTGGAGATTTTCGACATGTGCTCTTTTAAAAAAAATAGTTTCCGTTGAACACATTCAATTAAAATCTGTTTCCTTTTGTTTAAAATAAAAATTACAATAAACAGATTTGTTATTTTTTGATTGAAAAGTAAAAGTTTACCCTTTAATAAACTAGGATTTGCTTCTAGTGTGGACATCTGGAGACAGGGGGGGGGGGCTCGATTAAGGCAGTATGAAAGATATAGAAAAATGTCAAAAAACGTTTTTCTAAAATATGGGTACGTTCTTTTTTGATGGATTACTCCTCAACTACTGTTCTAAAATAATTCCAAAACTAATTCTTATACATGAAATACACCGCCAGCTCAGTCAATTCCAGCCGAGGACTGCAGTTTCGTGCTTATTAGCACTCATCAGCCCGGCATAGGAGTGACTGAGCTGGAGGTGGAAAACCTCTTAAGGAAGCCCAGTGTGCCAAACAAACTGGTAGCAAATACAGAGTTTGTTTGGCCCTATGCCGGGCTGATGAGTGCTAATAAGCACGAAACTGCAGTCCTCGACTGGAATTGACTGAGCTGGCGGTGTATTTCATGTATTTCTGCCTTAGCCCTGGCTATAGGGCGGTAACTTACTGAATATAATTCTTATAACCATTCAGTTTTTCACGATTCATATATATAGAGTTGAATTTACAATCGATATATACACAACTTGAAAGAAAGTTCGCGAAATACGCACAAAAGTAATACGTTGAATACAAAATTCAGAAGTAAGCCGCTGAATGCAAAGCATTTTCAAGCAAACTTTTTTACTCACAAAACAGATAGTTTTGATTTTAAAAAAGATCTACATGTTTTGTGAAAAAGTTGAAATTTTGATTCATTGCTATGGGTTGAAAAACTATTACCCCTGTGCTAGTAGTCTCCAGCATTCAGCGATCCAACCTAATAGGACACAAATTAAAATAAAGAGCACGCACATGTTTCGGAGATGCTGGAAAATATGACAAGTTACATTAAAACACACATTGTATTTAGTAGCAAGTTACCGCCTCTAAGCCAAGACTAAGGCAGAACTACATGCAATATAACCAGACAGCCCAGTTATCACATCCTGGAACTGCAGTCACGACTATAACTGTCCCATGCTGCGGACACTCACTGGTGAGATAAATTCACTTTCTCAATCTAACAGTTTGTTGGCGCTCTCAGTTTCCATGAGATGACATCTGCCTCCAGCTCATTCACCGGTTAATCACTGATCCTGACTGAGTAGTTTTAATTATAACGAAACTGCAGTCTCATGACGTGATACCCGGCTGTCTAGTATTGCATTTTACTAATATCTCTTTCGCGTAATGCTCACATCATTAAATAAGCGCAGCTAAATGTATCATAAAATTGCAAATTCACGGTTTTTTTTCTAAGAAGCTATTCAAGTTTACGATAAATTTATAGTTTTTCATTTCTTTTCCAACATTAAAAAGAGCATTTTTTTAAAACCTAGACAGATAACAAACTTTTCAAATGAATGCGAATTGCGGAAAACTGAAACACCTGCCTTACAGCGGCAAAACTGAATATTGCCCCTGGCTAAGAAATGCGCTTATATGTTGAAAGAAAAAGTACGTTTTCTAAGCCATAGGAATCCGAAACAATAAAAAATGATTGTTAGTGTTCATTGAACACATTAACTATTAATGCGTCCGTAAACTTAAAAGCAGAGAGCATTAAAACACTAGCTAAAGATTAAGCATTAAAGCCCTCTATTATGCCCTTAAAGGGAGCATTTTAAATTTTAAAAGTGTATGAGCAAAGTGGGGATCAAAGAATTATATATTAATGTAAAAAATGCTCAGTGCTCGACAAAATAACGCAATCGCGTTAATTAATGATGAATTCTGAGTTCGTAAGATTGCTTCGAACGAAATTTAATAATCCGAAATGTGTTTCCGGAATGTTTAATGGAATTGGATTCCTGAAACAATTAGTCTAATTAAATATTTACTATTAGGATGAAATGTGAATGGGAAGAGAAGCAACAAAACTACTGATGGGTCTTCTGTTAGTGCCATTTTTTTCTTTCCTTCGGCTAGTATTTTGAAAAGAGGTAGTACATTGAACTAATTGATGATGCAGAGATTCTCCCATTTGAGTTAAACTTTTATTGAAGTGATTTTTTTTCTGAATATTTAACTAACACACGTCGTCCGGGAATCGAATAAATAAGTTAGTATGTAATGGAAAGCAGATGAAGGCAAACAAACAAGAAACGTGTGAATTAATGAATGCGAGAAAAACAAAATCGTAATGCATAAAAATGTACAATAATACTCATATATATACTGCTTGACCACGGATTGTATGGAATTGGCAAACGTCCAGTTAAGACGAGTCTACCAGAATGAGAGGGAAAAGTAAAAATTTGATGCGCGTGTGTCACTTATTTGAACATGACTCTGCTTACTTTAAAGGCTTACATACATGTGCAAACGCTGATATCCCAGAAAACAAAAAGATGCGCCCATTTTCGCCTGTAAACCAGATGTTTGCCTGTCCATACAATTCGTGGTCAGACAGTTATGCCGAATTCACTGATCGAGAAACTCTGACGTCATCCACAATGAAACTCGCTCCACAGCATGATAATTTGATAATATTTTTTGGCGATGTTTTGACATGCAGGGAAACGCTTTATTGTGACAAGGCTAAACTGGATCCAGTCACTTGACTGTTTTACTGGTAAGACTGTCACTTCAGGGGAATGAAGAAGCGAAAAAGGGGTCAAAAATGATCGCTTTCTACTGGAGTTTAGCGTTATATAATTAACTAATAATATAAAGCTGAAGAATATGTTTAGTTCTATGAATTCCTAATAGATGGTGGGGTAAGTTTTGTTCTATGAATTCGTAAAAGATGGTGGAGTAAGTTTATTTCTATGAATTCCTAATAGATGGCAGGGTAAGGCTCAGACCCCGCTCAGGTTCAGACGCGTGGGCCTATTGTGGGACTGTTGTGGTCAGCGAACTGATTTTTGAATGCGGTTTTCTTTTCCAATATTCAAGTACAAATTTGGTTTTGTAGGATTTTTCTATTGGGTTTTGTTTTTCTTATTTCTTCTACGTTTGTTTTTGTTCGTATAGTTGTAGAGTTACTTATCTAAGTGAATAATTTGATTTGTCGTAGTATTCAATTGTGATTGTTCTTCTTAACGTTTTTATTATAGCATTGTTTATTTGGCGAAACACTTTAAATTGCATGGAAGAAAACAGCTTTACTTGCTAAAAGGCAGGGTTACGGTAGCGTGGTTGCTTGGCACGTAAAGCGATGAACGATGCAGTTAAAGAATTATTTTGAGTTTTAAAGCTACTGTTATTATTTTTATATGTTTTGGCGAATAATTTTAAGTTTCAAAGATACTTTAAAAGGTCTTTTGAAAAGGTGTGTACGAATTTTAAATGAAGGAAAATGATCATTTCGTATCAGAAGGGGGCGAGGGACGTGAGTTTTTTTGTTCAGTGGACTTCTTTAACTTCTCAGCACGGGCATCGCCGTGCGGGTACTGCTAATATATATATATATATCTTTTTTTTAAATCAGTTTCGGTATCGCTTAGGATTTTTTCTGAATGGTACCCTTGAGATTTGCCTCAGGGCTGACTCGAACCTACACCCTCTGGATCGCGAAGCCCGCACTTTCAGTTCGAGTCAACGAGGCTACGCATATTCTGCGTTCCAAGCATTTTGTATTATAATATAAATTTTCCCGTTTTCACAACATTTTTTATTGCAGCTCCACTCCTATTAGTCATAGCGTGATCTTATACAGCCTATAGCCTTCCTCGATGAATGGGATATTCAAAACAAAAAGAATTTTAATTCCAACCAGTAGTTCCTGAGATTAGCGCGTTCAAGCAAAGAAACTGTACAGCTTTGTATTATTAGTATAGATTCGGTGATCAGAACAGCCTACGAAACTTGAGAATTTAATAGCGAGCAGTTATATATTCGGGGAAAAATATTTTCTTAGTGGAACAATTACTGTACAATTGAAACTGACGCAGTATAGGTTACAAACCCTTCACCGTATTTGTTATTTAGGTATATGTTTCAGATTGAAGCAATTTCCTTTAAAATATTATTCTTCTCCTGCATTTTTTACCGGTGTTCATATGTGCCCCAGGCCTGTTCACATATGTTCCCCTATAGGGGAACGTGTGAACAACTTAAAACGTTTTTTAAAAATACCATAAAGTATAGAAATAATTTTTCAAAAAATCTCAAAAAAATTCATGACACAAAGAAAAGTGTATTCTATCATAGGAACACTTTTGCGTTGAGAAATTGATAATATTTTTTGAAAAATAAAGAAATGAAAAAAAAATTGTTCACATGTGCCCCCTTTTCCCTGATATGTTTTTCTTTTCTTTTCTTTTTCTTCTTCTTTTTTTTTTTTTTTTGGTGGCGGATTTCAATTGAGAATAATTTTTAAAAAATGACAATGCCGAACGATTGTTTTTTAAAAAACACAAAATAGCTAGGTCTGCATTTTCATTCCTTTTCTGTTTATTTTCCTTTTATTTATACGTTTATTTTTCTTTTAAGTTTAAATTAAATATGTATGCGTATTTCAATCGTAGAATGTACATTCTATTGTTAAACAAAGTTAATATGCTGCCCACACGTTAAAAAGGCAGCTAGGTTTTGCGATGCTTAAAATAAAAGCGCTAAAGTTCCCAAAGCGCAATTTTGTTTCAAGAGGGCAATATTTATAATAGTCAATAGAACTTAGACGAATGCGCGGGATTTCACTTTTATGGTGCAGGGTTTTTCCCCTTGGTTATATTCACGCACAGAAGTAAAATTTTAATGCAGTCTTAATTTCCAGAAAGTGCTCAAAATTTGTGTGACCCAAAAACTCTGAATACCTATTATCTTCAATAAATAGTTTTTACATCAAAGAGGTTTTATTGTAACCCTAAAATAAGGGTCAATCGCAAATCAATAGTATGGTAAAAATACGGAATCTAGAAAGGAAAAGATTTGTGCACGCAAACGAATTTACCACTTTGCTTATTGTTCGAAAGCAGACTGAAGTTCAGAAAAGAACCCCTCTTGATATATACCTCCGCTGTATTTCTACTCCGATAAACGATTATCGATTTTCCAATTTTCATCTTGACGATCAGGTGAAGAATTTTATGGCCCTCGGCATTATAAGGCTTTCTGAGCAGCGAAGGATACTTTGAAATAGTTTACTTGAGGGAGCTATTATGTTATGACTGGTGGAAACAGTTTGCATAAAATTTTCCTGTCTTATAGAAAATATCTCACAAACAGTGAGTTTCATATTTTACCACGCCATACACCATACACAGGAGGGAAATAAATTTCTGCTTGTGTGAAGCTTTTATCTTAGAAGAATTCTTAGAACGAAAGAAGGCACTCTTCTACAAATTTTACGTTGACATCTAAAGTGGAATTGATAGATGAATACATTATTTCAATCCTTGAATAAGACTTTTATATATTGCATAAGAATGCGAAATTTAGCTTAAACTATTCTGCATATTAGTTGCACCAATATGTGATTAGACAAATAACTAATGGAATAATGGTGCAAATTTTCGGCAGCGTTATTTTGTTTTTTAAACGATATTATTTTTCTTTCAATTCTGTTTTATTCAATACTAGCGGTACCCGCACTGCTTTGCGTAGTAGAAAATAAAAGGGTCATTTGGTTTGCCTGTATATTTACAAATAATGGATGATGAATTTCTCGCCAATTTGCTATGTTCATTTGTTCGCCCATGTTACGGTTCCACGTTATGATAATTTGGTAATTTACTAATCCACGTTATGATAATTTGCTCGGTAAAATGTTCTTAAAATTCAAATAGAAAAAGAACAGAATCGAATTTTCGAAAAATCGCTTTGAGGTGCACACCCGCATTCTACAAACTAATTCTGTGCCAAATTTCGTGAAAATCAGCCGAACAGTATAGGCGCTATGCGCATCACAAAGAGACATCCGAACAGATATCCCGACAGAGATCCAGATATCCAAACAAACTTTGAGCTTTATTATTAGTAAAGATTTCTGAGCACTTAGAATTTTATATTTTTTTTCCTCCTACGGGTTTGGTTCCATTATTGATTTAATTCAAACATTTTCGTTCAATTGATTTTCAAATTTAGCAAATTCCTTTTTCGTAAGTTCTGATTTGTGTTATCATTATTTTAACACAATTTTTTGCGTAATGTTTTGTTAATTTAAGACTTTTTTCTTCAATTTTCCTAAGTATTGGTTTATATTTATTCATATTTTGATATAACTCATAATTTTGCTTCTAATACATATTTTACTTTTCTAAGATTTGTCTCGAATATGATCGTGGGCTTGGTTTAGTAGACTTTCAATGCAATCATGCATTCTTTACATGATTTAGCAACTAAATTTACTTTTCCCATAACCTTGACTCTTCTTGATTCCATTTTCATGGCATTTAGAGAAGATAAACACTCAAAACAAAAAATAAATAAATAAATAAATAAAAATAATAATATGAAACGCTTTTTTTTAATTCTGTTTTTTCACATGCATTTGAATATAATTGTTTCTTGTTTTTCACTAATTAGAGTTTTAAATTTTAAATGAAAAGAAGACATAAGAAATAAAAAATGAACTAAAATATTCAGGTACTTCCCAAACGTTAAAAATTACAACAACAACAATTACAACAGAATGGAATTTTGACCTACGGAATTAATACACTGCCTGTGTAGCATGAACTAGAAAATGTGACGTGAATTATAATAATTAAGAACTTTAAATATAAATAAAAATACAAAATTAACTGTGACAAATGAGGCATAGTCATGAATTTTTTGGATAAAAACATTTGAAATCATTGTCCTTCGATTTTAGCATTAGAATTACTCAACAACTCGTTTCACAGTGATAGCAAATATTTAATTTGTAGTCCAGATATTTTGTCTTTTAGAAAGCAACAAAACATTGTTCGAGAATCTCTTACCCACACCACAACGCAAATTGCAATTGCCTAAAGCTTCAAACTGCAGTGAATTCAGTTAAAGTACAAGCCATTTCGACTAAACTGAAAAGAAATGGAGAAGAAGCGGCTGTTCATGATGGAACTTTCTTGCCATTTCTGTTTAACTTTTATTTCTTTTCCGTTCCAATCATACTCCCTGGAGAAAACCCCCTCTGCAAGCAACAAGAACAAGTCTTGGAACATTCTCACTGAAATATCGAAGATTCTTTTTTTCTATTCGTACTTGTGCTGCAGTCTAGCATGATTTTAGGAAATCGAAATTTTCGCTGCAGTTTGTCCCCCCGAAATTGTTTTTCGTGCGGAAACACTTTCAGCTCTTCTGAAGGTCCTTTATTGAAAAAGGCTGGCAGAAATAACTCAATATTTGGAATGCTACAAATCATTATTACAAATCATTATTTCAAATGCGAAGAAGTAAACTGTTTGCTTAGTATCGGAAAAGTTTAGCATCATTGAGAGGGTTTTTTTTTTACCTTAGCTTTAAAAAAATAGTGGTTCAAAAGAAAAAAAAAATGGAATGATCTGAAAATCATTTTTATTAACCATACTATAACAATAACTATATATATCTTATCTATCTGTATATATGCATTGGACACTTCCAAGGTACGTCAATTCCAGTACAACCAAGATAAACAAATGCCCAAGTTTTACAAAATGGCTATTAAATGACTCAGCGTTAAGTAAAAATCAGTATTAAGCACGTGTTTATGTATCTAATCAAATGGTCTTAACTACAGATGTATTGTTCCGACATTTAAAATATTGACGAAGTATTAAAATAAAAACTTGTAAGAGAAAAATATTTTGTCTTCTCATGTAAAAAGTAACATCAATTTCTCTGGTTCAAACTTAGCAACGTACACCAACTGAAATACATCCATCACCATAGGTCCACAAAGTACACATCCGTCTAAGAAACAACACTTTCTCCTGCATAATATACTAAAATCTCAACAAAAATTCAGGTCATTCCATTTTATTTATTTTGAACCACTAATTTTTTTAAAGCCCCAAGGAAAAAATAAACATGTCAATGATGCTAAACTTTTCCGATACAAAGCAAACAGTTTACTTCTTCGCATTCGAAGTAATGATTTGTAGAAGACCAAATATATCAAAGCTTAGACAATCATTAAAAAATATATTGCAAATTAAATAAAAGTATATGATTTGTAAATGTTTACCACTACGCTGATTTTATTAATTTAGCGTTTCTGTTAGAAATTTGCAAAGAAAATTATAATCAACAGGACCGGATCTATAAATTTTGGGCCACTCTGCAACGAAATCTGAAGGGCCCCTCCACAGAGGCCAACAGTGTATATTGTCGCCTCAGAGTAATAGTAAGATATCTTAGTTTTGTTTTTGGGAATAGATATCTTACTGTTGCTTTGAGGCGACGATATTTGCAACGTTATAAGTCTTAATGCTAGTTTTTTCAGTTACTTTCTTGGGCCTTTGGGCCCCCTTAAGGACGTGCCCCCCCCCCACATTGCAGGGTCTGCTTGTACTCAGAATCGGGCCTATAATCAATTGTATCAGAGCTGGGAGGAATACATTTTCTGATCCCTTACGCATGAAGCAAGAGTATATTATTAAGCTTAAAATCTTGATGAGAAAAGAAATAAAATCACGAAAGTAGTTATAGTATGTTCAAACTATCACCGATACAAGGAAGTGAAGAAGTTCCACTAGAATTAAACGCGAGTACTCTTCGTTACAGTTATTAGCTTATATTTTTTCTGTGAAGGTTATGTTTCGTTTTAAAACAGCTATGTTACTCGATGAAAATGAGCATATAAAACAATATAAGTTAAACTATTGTTGCGCAATCTGTGCTGCACCCATGGGCGTCGCGGTCGGGGGGGTCCGAGGGGTCCGGACCCCCTCAATAATTGAGAGTCGGACCCCCAAAAAAGTTGGAATTTTAGACGATAAAATCCATTATTTTGGGGGAAATCATTACTGTTTTAATTCTAAAAAAGGACGATAATTCACAGTTACATAACACATAATTTATTACGTGAAATGCAGTTGCGAAATGTTTAATTATTATGTAGTTGAAACAAAAGGAACATTGCGACCACAAAAGGAAAGCAACTGTCTTCAATGAAAGCTTAGAAGCAAAAACTTATTGCTGAAGCGGTGTCAGAAGTCTAAACTACCTCGCAAGCAGGTCTTTTAGAACTTTTACGGAGAGGGGTGAGGGGCGAAGAGTAAATACTCCATGGAAATTATACAAAAAAAAAAATTAAGAATAATTTTTATTTTTTCCGTCATTTGCTATGGAAGGACAGGAATTTCAGGGTCATACATTATGTCGAGGTTAGAAGACACTTAAGATCCCCAAAAAACTTTTCTGGGTTTCTACAAAACTTCTGCAACAGCAGAAGAAGATTACCTCTTATAACTGATATGTCGCCCTCTCCCCTTTTTTTAGAAGTTCCCCTCCAATTTCATTTTAATGATAAAAAGAAGCAAAACTTTCAGTCTTAGAAATGGTCAGGTAAATGATGTTGGTCGCTGGTAGTGAACTGTATAACTTATTTTGAGAAATAGCTGAGGCTGACACAATTGAAGTTTTGCTTGGTTTTATTGAAGAACCATTATATTATATACATCATGCCGCCGCAGTCTTACCGTTTCTGCCGCTCGTCCCAGAGACCGCAGTATAAAACTGCAATCCCAGAGGCGTTGCCACAGGAAAAGTATAAATATATAAATTTGCATATGCACAGTAAAATACATACTTCCGGCGTTGAAATTGATAGATTTCAAAAATATTTACCAATGAAATTATCAGTAAAATACCATAAAATGCACAGAATTAAATTGAACAGATATAATACTCAATTACAATCAAAACATGTAAACATGAAAATATGTATACACAATAAAGCAAAAATACTTTACACTGAACTCTTTCGATTTGATTTCTGATTATTAAAAGTTCTTCGTAAGTAAAATTCAATTTGCTCATTGCGCTTTTTAAATGAAATTTAATTGATTTGACACCATATTGAGATTTAGATGGAGTAAAATTCCATTTGATTATTTCAAAGCAAATCAATTTTGATGAAGTCTCATCTGGTTGGCTTACTAATTGTGCAAACGATAGTGTTCGTTGTGAGCACCGATATAGGTTTTTGCGTTATCGCTAAATAAACTAGCACATTTTCCTAGACAAGGCATAAATCTCTTTAGCAAAGCAATAAACGAATCAGATGCTAAAGCCGACACAATTTCAAAATGAAAAGTATGGGATAATAAACATACAAATATTGTAAATACCTTTTGCAATGCATCTTTAAATTGATATTGAATTTTAATATAGAATACACCTGCGAAGTCAGTGCCAGTATTCAAAAAGGGAAAGGTGTGTTTGCAGCGTTCGGGTGGGAGGTCTCCCATTTTATGTTCTAAAATTCGTGGTTTGTATTTTGCACAATTCACACATTCATGTACAATTTTCCGAGAGAGATCTCTCCCCTGAATTATCCAAAATTTTAATGTAAATGCATGCAATCGTGCTTGAACACCTAGATGGGAAATTTTAACGTGTAAATCTAATAAAATAAGTCTTGATAAATTATGATGTTTAGGCAATGCTGTTGGATGCTTCGCATCAAAGGATAATTCGAAATTTGATAAACGACCTCCAAGTCTTTTGATATTTAAATCTTTATCATGAAAAGGTAACAATTTTAATTTACCTGAGATTTTAACCGGGTTTCCCGAGTTTAGCTGCTGAAAGTCATTATTAAGACATTCATGCTGGACAAACGATAAAAGTTTCAATTCACTGGCAGTGACCTCATCTGCAGTAAAAGGTTCAACCTTCTTCATTTCATCCTTGCAGTTATAATTGAACTTAAGCATATAACTAACTACATTAATTAATTTTCGATAAGTATTACTCAAATTCAGGAAATTTACCAAAAGCACATTTTTTGTAACAATTAAAACAGTTTCAAGAGTATCTTTCAGTTTACTGAAATATAACGATTGATTGAGATCATTCAGTTCAAAATAATGTTCACTTAATAGAGGTATAAAATTCTCTGGTTCTTCCCACCTCTGCTGATTTGACAAGAGAACACTTGCTTCTTGTCCATTGGAAATAATATCCACTGTATTATCTTTGGAAGAGGTATGTTGATACTGGTAATTTCGATCCATAGGTTGACTTACCTTCATTCTATTGGATACAAACGGCTTCAACTTCTCGGGAGGGGTTTTAATCCAGGTGAAAACAATGGTCGAGCCACTATACAAGTAAATATGGTCCATTGGCAACTGCAACACAGGTACAATCTTGAATGTAAGTCGCGCTAATAGAAGGAACGCTGACAACTCCAAACGAGAAACTGTTGAGGTCTCTAGAGGAGCTACAGCTAATTTACTGCACAAGAGACTCGTATTTGCGCATCCAAACGCATCTATCGAATTCAAGTAGACGACTGTTCCAAAGGCTTGTTTTGAAGCAACAGCGAATCCGCGTAGCTGAATAGTAATTGCGTTAGAAAGATGACTGTACCTTGGAATTTGCACTTGATTTATAACAGGAAGTTGTTTCAAACAACTCCACCACTCCTTAGGGGGATAAGGATCCGACCAGTTGAGTAACAATACCCAAAGTCTCTGATGGAACATTTTATCCTTCGAAATGAATGGTTGTATTGGACCCTGGGGTTCGAAAATTCTAGAAATCGTAAAAAGAACTTCACCTTTCATGTAATTTTCCTTGAGATTCACTGTCACTTTAAATTTAAAATAATCCGAATTTGAACGCACCATTTCCAATTTCTTGCCAGTCATTTCTTGAGGTGTAAACGAATGTTCAAATTTTGTGTGTAGTAAGTCGGGATAGTTAGACATCGATTTATGGAGTTCCATTTCTTCTTTATGCAAAACTTGAATGAGATTAGACTGTTGGAACTTTGCCTGATCCAAATTTTCCGAACCTGACAGAACGTCATTGACACAAAAGTCCCCGCGTGCGACTTCACATGCATCGGGAAAATCTTGATGTCCTTCATCTATCAAAGTCCTTCGAGTGCGAGTCGCAAGAAATGGCGAATGTCTCTCTGCGACATCTCTGGAGCTTTTCAAATTGCTTAATGACCTACTCTTTTCCTCTATTGGAAGTTTTACTATATCTTTACCAGAATCATCGCGTTTAGCCGTTTTACTGAAATATTCTTCGCTATACAACTCTTTAATAGAAACATTCTGATTTACCCCACTATTTTCAGGTTTCTGACCTTGAAGCACACTGACGAGTGACGCTTCTTGTTTGTGCGAAAATTCTTTTATCGCGGAAAACGAATTGTTAACATTTACATTTAAATGTACTGAATTACTGCCATTTTTGTCTTTTTCATAATGTAGCAATGTATTATGCCTTTTAAAGCATACAGAGCATTTGAATGTTGAACGACAATCAGACTTGTGTTGCCTTAAGCAATTTCTACACAATTTGTGATTCTTTACAAATTCTAAGCGCTGAGAAATATTTAAATTGTTAAACTGGTTACACTTAAATAAAGAATGTTGTTCATTACACATAAAGCAAAGTTTAATGTTTTTATCGGCTTTAATAAATAAATTTCTGGGTTTTGACATAGGATTTTGAAATCCTTTTACATTTTTGTTAGCAATACTCGTATTTAATTGATCAAGCACATTAGATCTGTTATCTATAAATTGTAATAATTCACGTAATGACGGAATTTCCCCAGTAGCTACAGATAATTCGTAAGCCTTTCTAGAATCTTTATCTAGCTTTTGAAGAACGATGTTCGTTATTATCGCATTTGAATGATCATTACATTCTAAATTAAGCGCTTTTAAGCCTCTTAAATTCTTTTTAACTTTATCAGATAAATTTCTCAATAATTTTGAGTTTTCGAAATTTATTTTTTCTAATCCCAATATTTCCTGAATATGGAGATCCACTATTGCACGTTTATTTTCATTCAGCCAAATCAAACTTTAATGAATTGTTAGCGCTAAAGTCTTCAGTTTTAGACTTATCCGTTTTATCAGTAAACCTAGTAAGGAAATATTTAATGTTTACCTCCAGAGTGTCGCAGATCGAATCCAATTCCATGAAGATTTCATCACACCCGAATTCTTCTTTTTCATCCAACTTTAACTCACCGTATAACTCGAAGAGCCTTTTCAATTCTTGTTTTAATTCCGAGATATCACGTAATTTACTTTCGCATTCAACTTTAGTCTTCTCACACAATTCTTTATCTTTTTCATCAAATTTAGTTATAATCGTGAGCTTTGCTTTTACGCGTCCCCTTAATCGGTTCAACTCAGCTTTATTATATGTTTTAGCCATTTTATTATCCGGCTGCTGGACCATATGTTGGTCGCTGGTAGTGGACTGTATAACTTATTTTGAGAAATAGCTGAGGCTGACACAATTGAAGTTTTGCTTGGTTTTATTGAAGAACCATTATATTATATTATATTATATTATATTATATTATATTATATTATATTATATACATCATGCCGCCGCAGTCTTACCGTTTCTGCCGCTCGTCCCAGAGACCGCAGTATAAAACTGCAATCCCAGAGGCGTTGCCACAGGAAAAGTATAAATACATAAATTTGCATATGCACAGTAAAATACAAATGATAAATGAGGATATACAATAAAAGTGAAAAGAAAATATGCAATCTTAAAGTATTATTTAGGATCATCGAGATTCTGTATTATGAAATTACCTTACCTGGGCGACGAAAATATGTTTTGAATAGAAAAAAAGCTGAAATACACAGAGAGAGATAGATTTGAAATATTGTAATGAATAATCACACTACAAGTAATATAATATATATAGTAAAAATATCCAATCTTGTCCAATTATCGTCACTCAGTAAGATATTATTTGTGGTTCCTAAACATAAGTACGCAATATTCATCGCAAATTCATTTCAACAAAGAGTACAGTCATTTCATACTACTACATGTTCATAAATTTTAAACTCCGTGTGCAAAAACGAATGGCAGCAAAATTCTTGTGAGGGCTCTGAATCTTTCACTACACTTGGAGCATCAAAATGCGTACATAACATCAAGACAAATAACATAAATATATCACGCATGGCCAGAATTTAAATGTTCATTCCATTCTCTTTCGTCGCACGTTGCATATTTTGAAACCTTCGTGTTGCGGCTTCATGAATATTCCCAGATCGAAAATTCTAAAAGTTCCATTTTAAGCTCTTTTGTGGTCAAGAGATTCCTTGAAAATTCTCAATATCATGAACTCAAACTGCTTCGGAGTGGGTTTATGGAAAAGATTCCTCCCTGGTTCTGGGTACGAGCATTTTACCGTTGTCGAAGCCTAACTTATTCTTTTCATACCTGCAGAGGGTTTCGAAGGATTCTCAAAATCTCTCACGAAAAAACCCGGACTACATGACATTGGATGCTGATAAAGCGGCAAAGCAGGGCATTGAGAGTTATTTTTATCTCGGAGGAACGCAGTAGCATTTGAAGTAAATTCGGAAAACTCTGGTTTTGTAAAAGTACGAAAGATTATCCGAAATGCATCCATGGTAAAGAGTAGTTATCTATTCCTGATAGCACTCAGCAGGAGGCTCATTTTGAATTCCATTCACAGAAAATTTTCGAGAATTGTCGAAATGTTGTCTAAAAGCGTCTTATCAGAAATGCTAAAATTAATTTAATGGTTTTAAGCGATAAAATTAAATATGTGCTCTAAAATTATTCTACAATATTTCTCTGATGTCAAAAAAGTTAAATGCTTCCTGCATGGACAAAGTAGTTAGAAAATATCCTTTCCGAAGCTCGTTTCGTTTTTTTGTAGGCTTTTCAGGGGCAATAGTAAAACATCATCATTCGTGTTTTAATGTGACACGGATCTTATGAATGAAAGGACAGAAAAAGCGACAAGAACGATCAAAAACAGAATAAGTAGCAAAAATATAGGATTAACTAGTAACCAATGAGTGAATTAGAAGCGTAAATGAAAAGAGCCAATAGAAAACGAAAATTAAGCCACGGAGGTCTTAACATTCCGTTGGACGGAAATTGCAATAATTAGACATTTTTATGCTTTAATAACGTTTTCCTATCATTTTTCAATAACGAACGAAATGCTAATCCATAATATTTACAAACTAGAAAATCGCCCGTCAAGGTATGGCGGGTGAAAATTACTTCTACATTTTAACGAAGCAATTGTCTGTTTGGTGATATTTTGATAGTTGAAATTGTAACTCTAACTCCAGTGGATTAACCCTAAACTCCAGTAGATAGCGTTCATTGTTGACCACTTCTATGTTTCTTCATTCTCCTAAAATGACCGTCTTACCAGTAAAACAGTTAAATTAGCAGATCCAGTTCAGTCTTGTAAAAATAAAGCATTTCCCATCATGTCAAACATTCATAAAAAATATTATCAAATTATCTTTCTATCACGCGAGTTTCATTGTCGATAACGTCATAGCGTTACTTGATCAGTGAATTCACTATTATATATACGAGAATTAAGCAATTATTTTATAAAGAGGGTTTTTATTCATTATTAACCTCTATGAAGCGCAAAACCATTTTTGAAGATATCAAGCTCTTCTTGCAGTTACGAATTTAAATTTATTATTCTAACATTAACAGGAATTCTTATTTTAAAAAGCATCATCAAAGAATATAATTTGCCGCCTCTGAGAAAAGAGAAAAAATGTCCATCTAAAACGCTAATGATCAAAAGAAGCAAAAACAATTTTTCAGTTACAAAATTTTAATCTTCATAAAATTAGTTTCTTCCAAAAGTTGTTTTTTACTACTTTAATTACCCATTATTTGTGTGGCATTGTTAAGGAAATGAAAATTCAAAATAAGAATCTAAATTTTCCTTGACTTGAAAACAACCGTTTCTATGGCAACATCACGAAGAGGTAGCTTACTTCGGCAGTTATTAAACTTTGACATTGTTTCCACGATGTTCGAAATTAACTGGCTTACAATATTCGAAGATGTCAGTTTCTGTAATTGGCATCATAGAAACGTTCCACTCAGCACAAATAATTATGGTATTCCAAAGTTTCTTGAAAATGTTTCCTGCGAAATAACGAAATACTTTTAAAATGTCTGGAGAAATCTGACTGTCGTTATCTTACTGATTGACTACTTGGTCGTGAGATTAGCTGCAAGAAAGCTGTTCGCAAATGTTAAATAATCCAATGTTAAATAATCCACGCCATACGACTATGAAAGCTTTCTTCAAGAGTGGGAATGTAATGTGACACACACACACGTATTTGCCGACAAGGAAAATAAATAGAACTAGTCGACCCGTGCGGAACTCCGCACTGTGCTTCTAATCGTTTCATAAGGCATTTCGTTCTTTAAAAATTTCAAAGAAAGAACATTATGAGGAAGAACCGAAAAAAGTAAACGGGAAAAAGGTAAGCGCACAAGAGAATGTATGTTATTTGAAGACATCAGTAACAAAATCTCGTTAAATACAAAGTTGTGATAATTTGATCATCGCTCACCTTTTGGTTGTATGTATTTTCAGTGCAAACATAAATATCATTAAAAGTGTGGCTGAGTGATTCGTGAAAAAGCAGTAATTTTGCATGTGAAAAAACAGGTTGTGTCAAATACAGTCCTGTCCATGTGAGCATCTAACGGAAAATAAAAAGAAACAGTAAAGAGATATTTATTGCCACACATTCGAACTGGCGCAATTCTGATTAACAGCACGACACTCCAACAGACCTAGCAATTGCGTCTTCCTTTTCGAATGCTATTCATTGAAGGAATGCGCAATAAAAACAGCAAAAAAAGCTTTTTGCCGAAAACAAAATCATGCGTCTATTTTTTGTCATTAGCCAGCATGATACGATTTAAAATTTTTCGTAAAACATGGAATTTGATTAAAGAATGAGGAAGATCTCACGTAGCGATTGAAACAAACATTCAAAAGAAATAATAAATTCGATTGAAATTAATTGTTTTTGTTTTTGAATATTGAACAATTTCCCATAGCAGGCTGCTTTAACCATTACGGCTTAAATGCCCGCACATGTTTTTCTTTTAATCGAACACTTAAAATTCAAAAACAAAACCAGCTGAACTGAGTTCGTTTTTTAAGTGTAATTTTTCGAACGTAGACAAAATGTTTTTTTTTTTGCCAAAAGCAGAGGAGTAGAGGAGTTTCTAACTAATAAAGTTGATAATAATTTTAATGTTTTATATCGTATTCGAATAAATAGTTAAAGGTTTACTGGGTGAAACTCGTAGTTTCAATTTGGCGTAGTATTTTTTCATTTGTACAAAAGGTCGAACACAGCTATTAGAAAAATCTACGTTTCAGCATACAATGAAAATGTTTTTTCGCACAAAAAGGATTCCCTTGAAGTAAATCTAATACTTTTTTATGCTTACATTATGATTAGTGGTCTGGCCGGAGACTTAAAAAAAAGAGCCTTACAATTAAGAATCAATTTAGTTCCATGTTGCATCAAGTTTTCATAACAGCAAGGAGCGTTTCAAACTTATTTATTCCATTCCCTTCTATTTGCTATTCATTGTTATTAAGTGTTCATGTAATGCGCGATATTTTTCTGATTTTTGATGCAGATTGTCCGAACATGGACCCGAACACTCATTATCCTGGTTACCAGTCGAACGCTCTGCCAATCGAGCTATTCAGCTCTGTCGGTCACACTGCAAGTTAAAGTTATAAATTTAAAAGAAAACCTCATTCTGGTTCTTTAAAACCGATTTTTTGACAGAAAAAAAAACACTTTTTAGATCGTGGGTCTATTTTTCCTCATTCGCCTGCACGATAAGCTTTAAAATAAGGTGTAAATCAAATAAATCGATCAAGAATTGAGGAAGATCTCGCGTAGAAACAAAAAACAGGCTACAGAAATAGTATATAAGGATTTTTTGACAGAAAAAAAAAACAATTTTTAGATTGTGGGTCTATTTTTCCACAGTAGCCTGCACGATAAGCTTTAAAATAGGGTGTGAATCAAAGAAATCGATCAAGAATTGAGGAAGATCTCGCGTAGAAACAAAAAACAGGCTACAGAAATAATATATAAGGATGTATTTGTCAAATTTGCTTTTTTGTCACAATGAATTTTTAAAAAATCGACAAGTGGTTGCATATAGTTGGGTCGAACCTAACCTGGCATCATTTGGTAGGCTACACAGTTCTTATACACAGCGTTACAACGCTGCCAGGTTAGGTTTATCTCAATTATAGTTTGCCATATCATTTAATGTCGCATTGCCATCATACCAGATTCTTCAAAGACGGCTGTATTTTATCAATATTGAAAAAAAAATCTCCTTATAATTTGGTTATTTATTGTTAGAAAGGCATTATCATATTTGCAAATCCTATTTTCACTACTTTAAACGAATTAATCTTAAGTAGTTAATTTTTTATCCGGCATGCAATGTTTATAAGCAGAGTTCAGCCAAGCAGGAGTATCAGGTTTCCAAGACGACAAAAATTACTTTAGTGACACTTTTTTTTTTATCAAGAATTTTTCAGAAGCCATGGTACATTGAATTTTCAAATAAACTCTGAGAAATAATATGTTAGTCGCCGAAAATTTGAGCCCAAGTTACCAAATTTTGCCTATCTCTGCTTATAAATACAGAGACTCTTGGTAGTAGGTAATACGCATAGCTTTCCACAGCAACAACAAGAAGTTCTGTTTAGAACTAGACAAGCCTACTTTCCCGTATACCCATACTACTTTCTAGTACCTGATCAATATTCTCAAAAAAAGCTAAAATCGCAAATTTTTTCAAACATATTTTAAAAATATTTTAAGCTGATTTCTAGGAATAAAATATTCCTCACTCATCTAAAAAAATTAAATGCGTAAAAAAAATAAAATAAAAAAATAGCAGCAACTTTTAAACAAAGCAGCTAATGCACTTTTTCCATTAAAAAAATCTTTTACAGCTTTCAAAACGAAAAAATAATAATTAAAATTAATAAACTCATTAAAATAAATACATATAAAAAAATCGTTTCTTTTTCCCCTGTTGCCTTTTTTAATGAATTAATGCGCTTACCAAAATAAATAAAAACAATAAAATGTCAACTTAAAAAATAATTTTCATTGTCAAAAAAAAAAAAAATCGTCTGCGCATATCTTTATGTAGAATCATAAATGACTTCGAGTTTATTCGCCGAAAGCTGAATACCTAAATTAAAACTTTAGCGTAAAAATAAAAACAAGTCAAATCAACAATAATTATTTCACAGTCAAAGCCATAGCTTCGGAGTCGGAGTCGGAGTCAATCTCATTTTGGGGTAAAGGAGTCGGAGTCGAATATCTAATAATCGGAGTCAGTCATTTGTAATCCGTGTATAAATTTTTGCCAAAACTACGAAGTCAGAGTCGAAGTCGGGAGTCAGAGTTAGATTTATTGTCGGGCATAGGAGTCGGAGTCGGAGTCAAGTGCCCCTAAATTCTCGGAGTAGAAGTCTGGAGCTTGGCGTCAAGAGCTATTTCCAACAAAATTTGTTTGAAAAAAAACCTTCTTCAAGTACGGAATGTACATTGACTTTCAGTTTCCCCGCAGGCGCTAATGTTAAGGGATTTGAACTGTTCAAAATTGAACGGAAAATTGTTCAAATCAAAAAGGTATTTTATATACAAGTTTCTCATCAAAAGCTTTTTCCTAAAAAGTTTGTTTGAAGCAAATTCGCCTCACAGCTCGGAATTACCTTGAATTTCCCCGTAGGCGCTAATGTTAAGTTTTTTTGAACTGTTCAAAACTGAACAAAAAATAGTTCAAATCAAAAAGTGAAATATGGGAATGAGGTGTCCTTACCGAGATCTTTCGAACAAAAAAAAAGTTTGTTCGAATCGGACTATTCATTCAAAAGTTATTACGGGGGGGGGGGGGGCAGACAGACAGACAGACCGACAGACATTTTTCCCCATCTCAATACCCTACTTTCCAATTTTCAATTTTTCAATATTTATTTAATTATTTTATTTATTTTTGACTTTTTTTTGTTTTTTTGCGATATTTTTAAGATGCATTAAGCCTTCTTTCATGCTTTTTTCTTCTTTTTCTGACTTTTACTGGGAAAGTAGGCTAAAAATGCTTCAACAATACAATAAGGGATTGCAATACCGAACTAAAAATTCAATACCGGTATTCGGTATTTTTAAAAAGTGATACCAGATTACCGGTATTAATACTGGTACTTGAAATTTCTTAAAAATTGCTTGAAAACATATTGTTTCATTGCTACATTTCATAATTTTGTACAAAAAATATGGTATTATGAAAACGTATTGTAAACAAATATAAAATGAAGTAACAAATGTCATAATAAAAAATCAATGCTTAGTTAAAAACACAATGTATCTATTGAATTGTCTCTAAGCCTGGAACTCATTTCAGCGCTCAACTTTCCTACAGTTGAAACTACTCTTTCTGAATTCATGCAGGTCGGCGATACTGCTAACAATGCGTGATACATCTCCTCCACTTTAATTGCCAAAAAGTATTTTATCTTCAAAAAAAATTCGATCTGTTGCATGTCATTTTTGGATAAACCCTTTTGTGTGTGTGTGTTTCTTTCTTATTGTGTGTTTTTCAATTATTTTTTTAATTTCAAGCTAGTAAATTTCTTTCCTGAGAGAAGATACTTTTCCAATATTAATATCATTTTTTCTTGAACAGGAGGGGTTTGCTTTTACTTTTATTAGCCCTATGGTTTGAAACTTTACTAAACTTGATCTTGTTGGTTTTTCTTACCGTTTTAGCTTTCCTTTCAAAATTGTTTGCAATTATAATTATGCAAATATCTGATACAGTAAAACCTGTAAAGTTGACCACCATTGTAAGTTGACCACCTGTCTATGTTGACCGCTTTTGTCAGGAAAGGAATTAGTCCTATCTCATATAATGAAGGAAAACCTCCGTAACTTGACCACCTCTCTATCTTGACCACCTGTCTATCTTGACCACTAATGTACGCCAAATTTGGTTTGGAGTATTGTAAAAAACCCTTTGTAAGCTGACCACTTGGTTTATTTTTTAAAACTTTCTTCAGCAAATTATTTTATTATATTATTTATTTATTTATTTATTTATTTATTATTATTATTATTATTATTATTATTTTGATAGCTTTCCAAAAATGTTTTTAATGCTTTGATGACAGACTAGCATTTTACAACTAAACAGCAGCATAAAGCTTATGCTGCTCTTTATTCTCCAAACTTGTTTTTCATTTGTTGTTCTATTTGAGATAGTTTTTTGTACTCTGTTCAATGAAAATAGGTGTCGGTAGAAAAGTTCAAAGTCTTTTCTTTCAGTTGCAATATGTTGTGGCAACACAGGAATTGTGCTTAAAAAAAGCAGGCCCAGATCTATAGATTTTGGGCACCCTGTAGCAAAATATGTAGAGCCCCTCCCTAGTGGCAAGCAGTGTCTATTTGTAAAGTGAATAAGTCTTAGTGCTAGTTTTTGTTCTTTCTATTTTTTCTTCAATTTCTAGGGCCGTTAGCCCCCTTTAAGGACGCGAGGCTCTCGCACTGCAGGTACGCAGATCTGCGCCTGCTAATGAGTAAATTTACATATTTCTGGTGCAAGGGGTTAAGAGATAGGACATTTTAATTTGGCCTTTATGAACTGGGAGAGTCGCGCTTATTGCTCTTTGTGCTATAAGTTGTACAAAAAAGGCTTGAGAAAGAAAGTTAGTTGAACTTGAGATTAATAAAAAGTATGAAATATTATATTGAAATTAATTGAAAATGGAGAAAGTCAGAGAAAATTAGCCGGCACGTATGGAATTTCTAAAACTACAGTGTCTAATATAGTTAAAAACAAGGAAAAAATAACAAAATAATTTGAATAGTATTTTTAATTATTGTTTCCCTTTCAATAATGTTAAACAATGAAAGTGAGTTGAATAGAAAGAATAAGGGTTAATTACTCAAAAAATGAATACATGGTGCAAGAAATGACAAAAAAAAAAAAAAAAAAAATCATTACCCGCCTTTTATAAGTTGACCTCCTGTCTAAGTTGACCACCAAAGTACTGCACCGTGAGTGGTCAACTTACACAGGTTTCACTGTAATATCTTTGAATTCGTGGAACGTATTTATGCTTTTCCTCTATGGAAATTTGCAAGGCGATAGATAATATCTAAATATTATATTGCCAAGTATGAAGCCAAATAGAGAGACGGCACAACAAACCAATACTGGTGCCAACAAATTGCCATTTGTAATGCTAACAAGGGAGCATTCAAAATTACACTCGAAATTAACTTTGCCAAAAAGGGAAAATGAGCGATCAGAGAAATGGAAAAAACAAATATATGGTGCACAAAATACTTTTGTTTAATGGTATTCAAATAGTTCATGTTTTTTTTTACATCAATAGATTGATTTCGGTTCTGTATCATGGGAAAATAAATGTTCATTTAAAATATAAGTAGGTATTTAATAAGTTAAATTGAAAATTCTTGAATTAAAATTATTTATTATTTTCAACTAATACCGAAAATATCGGTATTTTCCTCAGCAGATACCGGTATTACGAAATTGCAAAATTCCTCGAAATACCGGTTATTCAGTATACCGATATACCGTTATTGCAATCCCTAAATACAATGAATGTTCTTTCCCCTCAAAATGTCTTTTTCTTCCTATCAGTAAAATTCGCTGCTTGAGATTGTTACTGCTTTAAGAAAAAAAGAAAAAAGGTTCAACATTTATTTATAAAAATGTGTACTAACCATCTATTTCAATAGACAAAGTAGAACTCATGAATCTTTTTTCTTTCTTCCAATGCACTATTTATGTTACATAGCTTTTTCTTCTTCGCACTGAGTATTTTCATTCAACATGTGCTTCTCTACGATATGCCGATATATCGATATATATCTACTACCGCGATAACGATACTTAGATTTCTATCCGTCCGATATATCGTTTGAAAAGAAAATGCGGGACTTAATTACGGAGAAATTAAAATACTGACTTAAAAATACATAATCTTTCATAGCTTTGTGTGATGAGTGAGTGTTTTAAATACTAAGATATTTTCTGCATTCTTCAAACAGTTATTCAATTTTTAACTATAGTAAAAGGGCAAAATTCACAAGGCCGTTGAAGGTAAATGTGGGCCTCTTTGTCAGTTTGGTCTCCGGATCCACTCCCTCTATAAAGTTTTCAAAACTTATACTACTACCATTTAGAGTAGGGTCCTTCCAAGCACCCCCACTGTCTTTCTGACAAAGCTGACATGGCCTCTCGTAGGCCCTTAAAAGTGAACGTGCATTGGTTAAGAAAGCATCCTAATGCAATCATTAATGAAAATTAACCAATTGAGGTATCAACACGATTCATTGTTCAAATTAAACATAAACCATTGATAATGCGCTGAATAAAATGTTGAAGAAAAATACTGAACAGAATTATTTTTATTTAAAAAATGAAAAAAGAAAAAATCCTAATAAGAATACTTATGTCGCACATTTATCTCACTAGAGGCGAAACCACCCCACGGAGGTTTTCCTTATGCAAATCCAGTTTACGTTGGATTTTGCAAAAATTTTGCAAAAAGGTCCTTTGATGCTCAAGAATTCATTTAGGGTAGTTTTTATTCGCAGTGGGGGCCATCCTCTCTTCCACAGGGGATTTCTTTACACAAATCCACATCGGATCTTTGCCAAATTTGGCACAGCGGTTCTTTGATGGCCAGGAATTGTCATGCGGGTTTTCGCCTACCTTTGAGGAAAAGGGGAAGGATGCGAATACACCCCACGAGGGATTTTACTTATGCAAATCCAGTTTTCGTCGGATTTTTTTCCGAACATGGCACAGCGGTCCTTTGATGCTCAGGAATTCACATAAGTTTTTTTTTCATCAAAATGTGGTATATGGGATCACCTTGGGGGGTTTCGCCAGAAAATCCAGAATGAATACGAAAAAATCTAATACTGTCTAAATATAAATTTTGAGTCATAAAATTGCGCTTTCTACAAATTGACGGGAAATGGTTGTGCTATTACTTTTCCTTCTTTTTCAAATCTGATTGTTAAACATGTGTCACTAGACGAAACTTTTATTTTCAAGGTAGACCGTGCAACGTCGGGTAATGCAGCTAGTGACATATAAATCAAAAGTATATTTCATAGTTCTGTGGGCTTAATGGGTGTATGGTGCGATAGTTTTCAAAATTTATAGCTGCATTCTTTAAAGAGATTTATTATTAGTATTTTACTTAATATTACTCAACTAAGAAGTAAAACGTCTTATAGCAAGAGCTATTAAATAACTAAAAATAAACTATTTAAGGCGTCAATACGAAATATAATTCAAAGTACATTCAAATAATTGAGACTGCTCAAATTGAAAGATTAAAAAAAATATTGAATTGAATATTTAAAACCTTTTCATTGTGAAGCACTTTTGTCATGCATTGAGCTATACCATTTGCACCCCCCCCCAAGAATATATCGATATATCGAAAATATCGATATTTGGAGACAGATATATCGCGGTATCAAAATTTTGATATCCGCCAATTCTAATGTTTAATAATTGCAAATTTGGGCATTACTTTCGTTGGATTTGTTCAAGTGCAATCAACTATCGATTGTAATAAACCGACTGTTGCTTGTTAAATCCTTATCATTATCTAGCCCAATTTGGCCATTAATTACAAAAGATATCGAACCAACTTCAATTTTCAACAAGACTTCTCCGACCCCTGAGATTCAAACGGTTTCATGTTCACATCGCAGTTGGAGTTCGATTCTACGTGCTGAATTCCCTGCAGGTGATTAGGTAGCTTATTAAATATGCTCTGGAAATAATTATCGTCTGCATTGGAAGCTCGTTATTGAAATAGAATTAGAATATCAATCAATTCTCTGACGCAGAGACGGTCCCTTTTTGTTATGAATTGTGAAGTTAAACAAATATTTCATTTCCAAGAACAGCAGAAAATACGTTGCAGGCACAGTATGGTTTAAAACTGGGGCAGCCATTTGTTAGGTAAAATAGATATTTTAAAATCCACGTCAAATGCAAATCGGGAAAATTTGCGGATAAATCGTTTGATATTTATGAGTTTTAGACTCATGTAATGAAGATTAAACAATTTTTATTTCAAAATATTAGATGTTTATTTTGTTTTCAAAACATTGATGTTATTAATGTTTCAAAATTCAAGCAATATAACAAAAAGTAATTCGGATTCTAATGACGTTTCATCTAGCGAAACTGTTCTTTAGTATAACGAATTGATTTTACTCACATGTAGCAGTTGAGGAACACAGTGAAGATAGATGAACTGGCGCCCTTTCAGTGTCTGAGAAAATCATGTTTGAAAGTTCGAAACCCAGCAATTCTTCATTAATCAGTACATTTTTAGGTAGATTTTGCAAGTTTAAGGTTAATAGGTTTAGGTTTTGCCCATGGATCTGTTTCCTTCCTTACCTGTTTAACAAGAGCAGAAAATTCTACTGTGCAAGCACTCAATGTTGCCATTTTGAACTGAAATCAAACATAAAAGTGACATTTCGCCTTCCTTCCGTACACTGTTCAACTTATAAACTCTTCAGTTAAACATAGCTTAGTTAATTTACTTTTTAAGTACCAAGATTTGGGCACAATGTGATTGAAATAGCTGAAACTGATTTTTAAACATGTTCGGTGCAACAAGTGTTTTCAGGAATATGTTTAATACTTCTTTCTGCAATGGTTATATGCTTACAGAAAAATAATATTACAGGACTGGCAAAACAACCCGGCGTTGCCCTTTGTAGTAAGGAATCAGAGAAAGAAATCACCTCCATCTATGTTTTATTTTCAAATGAGAGAAAAATTCTGCCCTCTACAAGTTTACCTAGCTAATTGGAACTGCAATTCTCTTTACCTAATCCATTAATTCAAACCAACGTGGTATTCACCCATTAATACTTGGCAAAATAAGTAATTTAATTAGAGAGTTCTGTGCCCGTTGCATGGTGTAGATATTCATTGCAATTTCATTAATATTCTTTTCTTAATCATGTTAGTTGTAGCTAACTAACACAAAAGGTAGTCCATATTCGGGGTTTTTACCCTACATGATGAAAGAATGAAGTAATTATCATTAAAAATTAAGTGAAATGTCTGACGTAAACCAGATCTATTGCCTATTGCCATTTAATTGCTTACTCTATTTCCTCTACTTATTCTATTGTTTTATTTCAAAGCAAATGAGTTTGCTAAATTTCAAAGTTTCTCTATGAAACTTCAAGCGGAAAAGACTTTGCAAAGGAACCATTCAGAAAATTTTAAAATCCGAACTATCGCATTTTACAAATAAAATTTAAAACAGTAAGAAGTTTAAATTTTGACAGGCCGTTAAATTATAAAACATTATTTCATCAGCATGAATTGTAAATGTTAATCATTGATTTATGAATTATTAAATCTATCCTACTTTTTTTTTTTTTAAAGTAAAGCTTTACTTTAGAAACGAAAACAAACGGTCAATTTGATGTACAATTTTTTTCATCAAATATTCTAATTTTACTTTGAAACAATTCAAGAATAAAATTAATAAATAAAACTAAATAATAACAATAATAACCTTTAATTGTTATTTTTGAAATTTAAAGTAACAAACTAATTTGAGTTTAATACAACCATGACTTGGGATGAATAGCTCGACTAAGGATTCTTGTATGCGTAATCATTTTAACCAATCATTTCTTAAGTCCTCTACAATTTCAAAGCTAAACAACCTCCAGTCTATTTGATATAGTCAGGAAAATTTGCATTAACTATCTTGTAAACGTGTGTACCTCAAATCTCAGTCAATTAAAGCTGAAAGACAAACTCTTAATCTGCTTGTCAACTTAAAAAACTTTTCCATATCGTTGTATACTAAAAGATGAATATTTTTAGTGTCAGTAATCGATAGTTAGATTATAATTTCTTTGCACATTAAATGTTTTGTTTTTTGTAAATGTCATAAAAAATTTGCACAATAACGACGTTTTGTTCATGTAATTCTCAAAATTTCTGCTTTTCTTTTTTTTGCAATCAATTAATAACCAAAAACAAAATGCTTAGGAAAAATTATCAGTAGTTAAAATAATCAAATGAAAATCGAAATTAGTTTTTTTAGATATTTTCCCCGAGCCTGAATATGTTAATATTAAAACGGATGACATATTTCTCTGAGATATTTTACAAGACATTAAGACTTGAATGAATAACATTCATACAAGACTTACAATTGACACACAAGACTGTTATTCATACAATTTGACGGATATATAACATTCGTCAAATATAGTAATAATTCATCGTTTTTACACATTATTTTGCATGTAATTCTTAATCAAATTGTGAGGGAAATGACAGCAATTGAATGTACCTCCAGCTAAATGCGGGTATAGTGTAAAATCTATATAAAGGGTGTTTTTTTAGAGGTATAGAACTTTAAGTCGGGAATATTGTTTGATCTGTGGGCCGTTTTGATAGTTGTCACTTGTTCTGTGTTTAGTTTGGTTTGCCATTTCATCATGAATAGACAACAGGGCGGTGCAACATGCCACACAGCGCGTGTCACAATTAATTTATTGAAAGAAACTTTCAGGGAACGAATAATTTCGCGTAATGGACCCGTGAATTGGCCTGCAAGATCATGATTTAACTACGCTGGACTATTTTTTGTGGGGCTGTGTGAAATCTCAGGTATACACCGATCAGCCACAGACGATTGACGCCTTGGACGAGAACATTCGACACATATCACTCACATACGGCCCCCATTGCTACGAAAAGTGATAGAAAATTGGACTTCAAGATTAGACTTTCTCCAAGCCAGACGAAGCGGCCATATACCAGGAATCACATTTAAATAAAAATGGCAAAGAATCATCTTTCGAATAAAGCCAAATTCATGGCAATTTACATCATTTAACGGTGTTTTATTTGAACCTAAAGTTCTATACCTCTAAAAAAAACACCCTTTAGAACCTACCTGTGATAGTTTTATCAATTCGACTAAAGCTATAGTTCTGATAATCTTCGACTTTTAGTTAGTCTAAAGAAAGCTTTTTCAGCAGTCCAAGCCACTTTCGCTACATGTTTTGTCACACTAGGAAAATACTTTCAACAATCTATTTTACTTTATCCCTCATTAAGAATCAGTTCATGCTTGTCTCAGTCATCAAATTCCTGTTACAATAACCATCTACCCACTGTGTCCTCCACAGTTCTTTTTTTTTGTTTTGAAACAAATGCACTAAAAATTATGACGTAGTACAAAGTTAATGTTTACAGAAACGAATTTCTCTAAATAAGTATGCATAATGGGTCATTCCATAGTGACTAACGTAACATTCGCAGCTGATTTTCAAACTCTTTTTACTTACACCGGGAGTAAAAATAAATGTACTTTGGTTTAATATGCTGATTTAAAATGTACAAGGAGGCTATTTTTCATTTCTACCAAGAATTTGAAGCAAAATAAGCGCTGGCAGGTGTTTCTTTACCAAAAAAGGCATCGTGACTAACGTAACATTTTTGCAACCCTGAGAAACAATGCTTATGTTACGAGACAAATTTTTCTGAAACTTACGCAGGCATTTAAAATTGGCCGATATATTTGTAAGAGGTAAACAATCTATTTTTAAAAATGTACTACAGATTTGTTACAGATGAATCTTTTTTGGCCTTTAATGGTACTTTTACTAAAAACTGTGTGTGACTAACGTAACGTGACTAACGTAACGTGACTAACGTAACCATCGAATAACAAGCAACGAATGCATATAAAAAACTTTTATAATTAATTTCTTGCTCTTATATTACTTTTACACTTTTTAGGAACCTTTTTTGTGTTGCATTATAGTTCTTTCTTTACTTTTTTTCTATAATAGTGTAAGAAATTGAATGGAAGGATTCAGTTCAATTAACTCAATATGAATGTGCGAAAAAAAATGAACAAATAAAAAAACTGCTTTTACAAACTGAATAAACATCATTCTTGTGCTAATTAAATCCTAAATATCTCTCTTTTAATAAATTAACTTTGTGCAAGTTGATAGTTTCACCGAATTCTAGTATTCTGCCGATATACTAGGTATCGTCATAAGAAACTCCGTAGTACTTTTCAATGGCATATTATGTTTTAAGGTTTACTGATTCATCCAATGAATAGTGTTGTGCATCCGTTTGAATTAAAATGTAATATTGAAAAAAAAATATTCGAATGTTTTTCCAGAATGCATTTTATTTCCAGATGTTTGAATTTCTAAATGATCATTCTTGCATTTTCTGAAATTTAAGGCAGCAGCGCATATTGTCACTGTATCATGTAACATCTTCAAATGTTTTCCAACGAGCAGCCATTACTTCATTTTAATAGTAGGTGGAGATGTATTTTCTAAAAAAAAAAAAATGACGTTCTTCTTTGTTAAAACTGTATTTCTATTATCTTAATTCTTAAGCTTGGATTCGTGCTTTGAATGCACATTCAGCAGAGTACTCATTTTGCTTTACTCACCTTTTTTCTTTTTTAATAATTCTTTAAATTGGAAGTATCTTTATAAAGACCTTTAAAAAAGTATTTTTCTATGTAAACAGGTCTACAATGTAATATTACTGGTTTTTTTCACTCTTTATATTTTTAATCAATATAGTATGCCTACATATTCAAAATTGTTCATGAAAATTTACATTAAATTAAATAAGTTTCAAATATTAGCAGTCATTTTTAAAATGTTACGTTAGTCACATGCAAACTGTTACGTTAGTCACAGCTCAAATGTTACGTTAGTCACACCAATTATTTTATATCTGCTGATACTGAAATAAATATTTTGCACTTTTTAAGTAGATTTGACACAGATGTAAGAAAATAAAAAGTGTTGTTTGGTTCAATCATCTCGTTTAGTTTTTAAGCAGAAAATAGTACATTTTCGTGACTAACGTAACGTAAATATTTTCAGTGAAATAACCAAACTAATTAAAATACTTATCTTATAATGGATGCAAAAAGAACAGTCAATTTTATTGGGCCAACATCTAATATTTAGAATAAACATAGTTCTATTAAAAATTTGCAAAATTTTTTACATTACACAATAAAACGTAGACGCATGTTTTTTGCACAAGCTAAGCCTTTTCTACAACCTCGCACGTTTAGAGCCAGAAGCAAAACACCGAATGAAATTTTTGCAAACTTACTGGATTTTACTAGAAAGTATGCTGAATGAAATGATAGGTCACAATTAAGGCTTTGTGGGAAAAAAAATTCTGAGGTTCAGGTTGACATTTCTATGGAATGACCCTAATATAGATATGTAGAAAACACATCGCATTCATTGCAGCTTTGCTGTGTAAAAATTTCAATCCCCTCGCTAATTTATCCTACCCGTCTTAACCTAAGTGTCACTCACCGCTCGGAATAGAACTTTGCACATCGATAGAACACCTTAAAATACAGGACAAGTGTTTTTTTACTTTCTTCTATATCTAATATGTGTAAGAAAGCATGGAATTCATGAAAATTTCCGGATTTCGAAATTGATGGATTGGTACGTTTTGAGGTGTGCTGAGTCCATTTTGAGCATTTTTGGAAAATGCCAGTCTGTGTGTACGTTTGTGACTCTTTTTTTTTTTTGTAACCGCTATAGTACAAAAACTACAACATGAAATCAAACAAAATTTCGTACACATATGTGCTACCATGTGACTTGGTGCCCATTAGTTTTTGACGCCGATTCCTCCAAGTGGGGTGGAGCAATCGAACGTTTTTTTTTTCCTCTATGTGTGAGCGCTATATCTCAAGAAGTAACTAGTGGAATCAAACAAAAATTATATAATCAATGCATAGTCCTTAGAAGGTACAGGTGCAGATTCAGTTTTGATTGAGCAATCGAACGCCTTTTTTCGTTATTTGTGACTGCTTTATCTTAAGAAGTAATGAACGGATTTAAACAAAAACTTGTCCACAGGTATAGAGGGTATAAAAGCTGATTCAATTTTGGTGCCAATACCTCTAAGGGAAATGTTCATTAAGAGTACTATCTCTCAAGAACTAATGTTGTGATATAGATACAGTTTGGAATAAAAGTGAACCGACATGGACACAGATGCTGATTCAATTTTTGCCGTAACCGCATAATGAGTGGATAATTTTGTATACGTTCTGCGTCATACCGCCTTACTGAACCAAAAATGCAAAAAATAAACCACATCAAAACAGTAACGGATCCAGACGCTCCAGTTGGGAGGGGTGATTGAGTTACACATTATAAAAGGGGAGGGGTGAGTAATGAAAATAAAATTTTTAAATCTGAACATGTTCTTTTCGTTTTTTTTTTTTTTTTTTTCGAATAATGAAAATTGTTCAAAGAGTTTGAATGAAAGCTAACTGTTTCGAGTACCAGGAATAAAAAATTGGAAAAAAAAAAAGTATTTTTACCAATATTTCGGATCTATTATCCAAATTAAATCCTTCACCTTTTAATTCGTTTGAGGACTCGTGAACTATTTTCAGTAGCCATTTACGTCCTCAATTGTACTTCTTTCCTCTTAAAAAGGAATGTTGCAGAATCAATATATTAATTTAATAATCTTTCTCTAACTATTGGACAACAAGATAAAGGGCCCGCCCAAATTCCCAGATCTGATTTCCCATTCGAAGAAGATTTAGAATATTTGGTGGTAAATAAGAAAAAGGGACGCTTGGAGTTCTCCCTCCGGAAAAATTTTGAAATTTAAAAGTATATTTTCGAAAAACAATTGCTTGTTATCTTTGGTTTTTTGGAGGGAAAGGATGAGTTTTAAGAAATCTCGGCACAGTCGTTTTTGGTATTACAGCTTCAAAAAACGCAATTTTAAGTACCTATCTTTAGTGATGCTAAAAACCAGGGGGTTTAGAGGCTTTCTCCCGAAAAATATTTCGGAATTGAAGCCTAAAAACGCATTTGTAGGCCACCTTTCATGACGTAGCATAAGACATAGGGTCCAGGACTTTTCCCCAGAAACGTTTTGATGTAGGAGATACAAAAACGCTGTTTTAGGCGATCTTTGAATGACGTTGAAAGATGAGGAAAGAAGGATATAGGTGCTCCTCTCCGGAAATTTTTCAAAGTTGAAGTGCTGAAATGCAGTCGTAAGCCATCTTTTATGACGTAGGGGGAAGGAACGGGGTTTGGAACTTTCCATCGGAAATTGTTTGAGATTGGAGCCCCGAAATGCGACAATTGGCCAATGGCCATCTTTGATAGCGTTAAAAAGGATGGGGCCTGGAGCTATCCTTCAAATTTTCGATATTAAAGCCTCAAAAACGTAATGTGAATGGATCTTCATTGATGTCAGGGGAAGGGCTCAGGATCGGGGTATCTCCCTCGAATTTTTTTCAGAATTGAAGTTCTAAAAACGTAATTGAAGGTCCTCATTAACGACATTTTCGAAAAAGTTTCCAATTCCGCCAATATTTTCGAAATTAAAGCTCTAAAAATTCAAAATTTAGGTGATCTTCGATGACATTGAAGAGAGCGAGCTGAAAGACCCTCTCCTGGAAAAGTTTTGGAATTAAAGTCGTAAAAATACAGTTGTAGGTGATTTTTTTGTAATGTGTTGGGGGGAAGGAGGGGGGGGGGGGAGAGTTTGGTGAAGTTTTCCCGGAAATCTTTTTAGTTTACAAACCTTCGGAAAGGGAGGCGATCCCCCCCCCCCCCGTGGATCCGCCGCTGCATAAAAATGGTTTCACGTACGATTGCCTCGAGAAAGCCTTTCACGTGATCACATTGATAGCAAATGACTGAAGAAATCTCAATGACTTCAAATTTGTATCTGTTGCCACCTTCTGCTTGTTAATCAATAAGTTTTTAATGATTAAATTAAAGAAAGTATTTAAAAATGGTTTTCCTTTATCGATGTTTAATTCCACTTTTGGCAAATAGCAAAAATTAATAGAAACGATTATACGTAAGAGCTAAAAATTCATAAGAAAAGTATAGAAGAAAGTTTCGCGAAGATCACAACATACTAGTTTATATGTAAAATAAACATTTTTACAGGTTGAACTTTACCCCTACATATTCGGTTATTTGGATATTAATAGTCATGTTACCATAAAATAATATTTCTAGGGGTAAAACCAGCCCTTGCCATGGTTTACTCCTATGAGAAGCATTATCAGAAAAAACATTAAACCTATCATTTTTAATTTGTTCTGTTAGTGTATAAAACTAGTTCACACTTCAATCATTGCTGAATTTTTTGTAATTAAAATTTAAACGAAAAGAACGTAATGTAACGTAATTAACGTCTTATATCCAAATAATCTAATATATAAAGCAGAATTTCGTCCTGTTAAAAAAGTGTATTGCCAATTTAAAAAAAAAAAATACACGTGTTCAAGATTTTTAAGCATTTCATCGATATGTAAAGTTTTACTCCGATCGGTGAGTGAAGCTTGGGTAAGGTTACTTGTTAGTATAGAAAGGAATTTCATGAAGGCAGTCAAATCTCAAAGGCCTCGAATTACTTCATGACAGCTTAGAATAGGTCACATCTATCTCATTTCGAAATTTCATATGACCATTCTCCTGGCCATTAGGTGAACCCCAATCCTAATAATACTAGATATCCATTAGACCCTTCTGACCAATCTGAGACTCACTTTAAATTGCAGAGATCGTGTGTTAGAGCATCGTCTCATCACAATTCTAGTCGCGGCTTAGGACTTAGAGACGAATATTCATGAGAACCAATCTGCTGAGCCCTGGTGTGGAGTACACGGATTAAAGACATCAGACTTCCCGTTAATTAGCTCTTCTCTTTGAAGTGATAGCAGCAATTAGGCATCGTGGCTGAGTCCTATAGTTTGCTGGGTGGCTTATTTTAAATGGATCACTCAAGTCGTTTCCCTGTGTGGCTATTATGAGTGTGACGAATTTTTGGCTTAGATAGTTCGTGGTACAGAACTAAGCAAAGTCAAGTATATGAATAGCATTGTTAGTAGCAATTGTTAGTTTAAAAGGTATTATTTGAGTTGTTAAGAATCAAAAACAGCTCAATCCATTTTTCAAAATTTTACAGAAGAGACATTTTTTTCAAGTCAATTGATGTTTGGTTGAAATTTTGCTTCCATTTTCATATTAGAAGCATTGTATAATTATTTACATATAAAAATCTTTTGAATTGAGCTAGTTTTCAAACAAATCGATCGTGGTTTTTGAATTTTATATTATTCTTTAATTACCAATTAAACTCCTGCAAAAACTCAATTTTATGTCACGCATTTGTAGATAAAATCCCAGGTTGGGTGTTCCTTAAAATGAGTACCAAGCGTGCTTGAGAACTGAACCCTGGGGGATTCCGCTTTCGACTGACCAAATAAATGGAGCATCTGCCTTTCACTAAAGAGGCATTGGACGCGAAAAATTCGATTGGAACAGTAGTCCTTGGCACCCACATATCACTGAGTTTAAAGTTTTTTACCGATAAAATCAAAAATGTACAAGATTAAGCGTGTTTTTTAATAATGTTGTTGATGATATCCGTGCTTTTTCTTAGTATCCGTTCAGTATAAGCCTGGATTGAGTGCTTTTTAATTAGCTTTTTAAATAGAACCAATTTTCGCAGTGAGTTTTTTTATGATCTAGAGAATTGGTTTCAAATAGCTTTGTAGAATCATAGTATTGATTAAGAAGTATAAAATTACAAAAGACAACAAACAATGACGATGCTTGCGAGCCTGCGCATTGGTTAGAAACACGCATAACTTTCATGTGTGCGTGTGTGTGTGTGTGTGTGTGTGTGTGTGTGTGCGTGTGAGTGATCGATTCTTTATAATTTACTTCGCCCACTAGTAGTCCAGTTTCAAAAACCATCACAATTGTAGTAACGAAGTTAGTGCTCATCCATCCCATGATTCCGTTTACCCAACTGAACCTAAAGAGATCATTGGAATTGAAATGTTGAAGGAATGTTTTATAAATTTAATCTATGTAAAAAACAAAGAATGCGTGTATGTGTATGTTCCCTATACAAATCCACAGTTTGCATCAGCTCTCGACCAAATTTGGCAGGAATCTACTTATAAATCCTAGAAGGAACGCAGGGGGGGGGGGATACACTTTTCCTGTAAAAGGAGGATTTATAATTTTGCCTTTTTGATTATTTTTCCGAAAACAGTAGCGGAATTTTGATTTTTTTCATGTTTTGGGGAAGCCCGATTGTTGAACGCGTGTCACTTGACATAACTTTTATTATCGAGGTAAACTGTACAAAGTCGGGCAACTCAGCTAGTAGTAGTATAAACCATAAACTATGTAATGCCCATTGATTGGGAACGAAACAAAATGGATTTATTCAAATCATATTCAGTTTCTAGTCGGCTAAAAATTATTTTAGGAGTTTAATTTTTATTTTAACATTCATTCTTTTGCAATTGAAAAGACTCCTTTTATAAAAGAACATCAATATATTTTTAAAGTAAAGCTTTTCCAAATCATTTTAGAAAGAGCGCTCCAGACTAAATAGGGCTTAATAATCCTTTTCTAAAGTATTTGGATTATAGCAATAAAAAGGAAGGATTTATTCTCCAAGCACTTCAAATAATGCTTTTAATCCGTTACTGATTGTGCAAAAAAAAAAAAAAAGTTTTAGAACGGTTTTTCAGTACATTAATACCTTGTTTAATACAACTCCTTTCAGAGCACTTATTTTATCTTAAAAGAAGTTTCAAGATTATTTTTAAGATCTTAAGCTAAAATTCAAGCATTTTGCAACTGTAAGCTTCTTGTTTAAAAATCACAGACAAAAGAAGGGGGGGGGGGGAAATACTTTAAAGAATTACTTTCTTTGCTGCTTGCAGAAGGAAATGATTATATTTCAGGAATATTTTTTATTCATCATTAATATTTTCTTAAAATAATTAGGCAGTTTTTAATATTTGTTAAGAATTACCTGAAAGTTATATTAGTTATTATAGCTAAAGTACAAACGGAAAGAAAGAAACGAAAATAGCTTGAAATTTTAAACCAAAGGAGAAACATCTTATCGTAAAATAAATATTTAAATAGTTGAACGTTTTATAACACTTTGAAATTATTTTTCAAAACTCGGAATGAAAGAGGTAAGCACATATTTCATTCATTTCTTAGTAACAATTTAGAAAAAAACTTCATATTTTCACAGCTATAGTAGAGAATTAATGCAAAAACAACTTCTAATGCTTATGTTGCTTCCTTGTATGAAGCCAATAGAGTATTGTATTGGCTAAAAATTTTCTCACGCACAAACTGCTACCATAATTTCCACTTTAACCTTTCCTGAATCAAATTTGATCAGTTTTCTTGCCACGTCCGTTCATAAGTACGACGGCTGTTTTTTTTTTTTTTTTTTTCAACTTTCGATCGTGCCGGTGGACGGCAGGGCGAGCGGCATCGGTCAGTAATTTGCGGCAGTCGACTGCGCACCTCTCCCACTACAACCTCACTCGTTTTCGGGCGTCCGACGCCATTAAGGCTCTTCTATACCGTCCATCTTGGTTTTCGACGCTAATGCTTTCTCTACGGGAAAATCTGCTACCTATACAAAGCATAACACGAGAAATTACTGGAATATTTTCATGCGGTTTGTTTTAAACGATGGCTATGACTTAGAACTAGAGATGCTCTTTTTTATTTTTTCTGTAGTTATTTTGAAATTTTTTTAATAACATTTTAAAACTTTAAACGACTATTTTCACACGTTTGAAAAATGATATGGAAAAACGGAAAAAGGAGCGCAAGAGATTGAACATTTCTCTTTAAAAACATATTTTGAGTTTGTTTCTGAGACAATTTGTTCTATTGATATTCTCCACGGAGTAAAGCCTTATTTTCGAAAAATTGAGAAAAACTGCGAAAAACACGCCTTCCACCAGACCACACCCATTTCCCCCCCACACCCCACTTTCAGGGACCACTTTCTCTTCTCCCCCAGGGTCTTTGGCTGCTTCTCCGGTTTTCCCCCTCTGCCTCGCCACAGGCCTCGCCAGGCAATAAACTGGATCCCTACTAATGACCATTCATTCTTTGTCGTTTTTTGTGTTGGTCTTGTATCTATGTGACTCGACGGTGACATCCGTTCTAAAAAGAAAACGCATTTTTTTTTTTCTTTTTTCGAGTTCCTCGATAAGTTTTTGAAATTATTTAGGTGATATATTTTTCAATGCTGTTTTAATATAAGTACACCGTTTGAGTGTAGAAGTTATTTTGTTTAAAGAATCTGTGTAAATCACTGCATCTTATAATGGGAAAAAATGTGAGTCTTCTCGTTTGAAGATTCATATACATATTTCAAGGAATTGTCATTGCTTGAACTTTTGTCTTAATCATTTGCGCATAACCAAGATCAAAGAGCTCTACTCAGGTCCGCGCCAAGCCTGATCAACGCCGTTGTGCAAATGTCTTTTGAGCGCCTTTATGCAGTGGCGTTCGGCGAAAATATAGTTAACAGCTGGATTGACGTTTTGTAGACCAATATGACGTAGAAAAAAATACGTTTGTCATTTAATTGATTTTGAAAAAAATGTGTATTTAATTTTGGATTACAGTGCACGTGTGTGATTACAGTTTCACTTCATATCTCGAACTTATTTCGAGTTCAGTAGCTCCTCTGATATGCTAATGCGTTTAGGAAAAAGAAAATATTTTAAATATTAACAATTCTAAAATACGGAAGGCATTGAATATGATATCTAAAACAAATACATTGTCCAAAGCTCTTTTTCTGACACACAAATAGTTAAAAAAAAGGAGGGGGAGAGGAATCGAGTAATTATGGTCAAGTCGTTACTTTTTGGAACTAAAAAGTTAGCCAAAATTGTAGTCTACAATGTACAAATATTACGCACAAGTAAAATATATGCAAATACACTTACCATAATTTTTATGTATGATAAAATGAAATAGTCGAATTTCCGCGAGCAATAATTTAAAATCACAAAGAGACATATTGCACAAATTATAGTACAACATATTCTCCTCAAGATCCAAAATGAAGAATAGAAAATTTCTCGCGCCTCATATGTTCAGCTTCGTGTACTATTAACCCTAAACAGCATTCACGCCTCCACACGAAGAAGAAAAATGCTGATGTATGCATTAACTAGCATCACGTGATTTCAGTGTAAAAGATTGCACTCTTGAAAAGCATGTTTAGACACACAACATGGCAATAATTTTTCATTTTAGATAGGCAGCGAGAGCATTGCTTGTTTCAGTGAGCAGTGTAATTTCTCCGCCACCATAGGATATATAATCAGGGCCTGATGAACTCACGGTCTGGTAGGTCCATGGACCTGGGCACCACAATTTTAGGAGCACCAAAATGGGGGTAAATTTCTTTATTTCTTCCCGTTTTTGAAAACTTCCACACAAAAAAATTGCAGATATTCCTGTGAGAGGGGGCACCAAATTTTGCCAGGGCCTGGGCATCACTTTGGGCTGAGCGGGCCCTGTTGGATACTGGATATAATGAAAAGTTCTTTTTTTTCCTTCTTTGGTTGGAGAGATTCCCCCCATTTGGAACATTTTTGATTGGTAGTGAAAGGCGCCGTTTTGACTCTGGCGCCGTAGTGCGCCTCACGACCTCGCACATAAGGACGGCGCGACCATGGATCTACTCTCTTAATTCACAATGGTTTTTCCGAACTCTTTAATGTTTCATTTTAGATAAAGGTTTTTCTTTTTATTATTTTTTTTATTTACAATATCAATTTATCAGTCATTATAATTGTGTGAAAAAAAAGGAAAGAAGGAGACTGCGAACAAGAAAGTTCACTATGGTAATACTCTCATCAGCCAGTATCTATCTTTTTCCCAGATAATTGTTTTTTTAAATTTTCATATTATTTTGTGTTCCTCCTATACTCAAAATGGAAAGGGATCACATTTGATTAATCCAATATATATATATATATATATATATATATATATATATATATATATATATATATATATATATACACACAATTTCATGCATTTTTTCCTCCCCTGTGACTTTAGAGCCACAGGTGAAAGTATTTTTTCGAAGAATCAGCAAAGTCAGCACCTCGTATCAAAATGCTTCTCCTTTAAAGATTGTACATATTTCAATAATTATCATTACTTTTATTTTCGTCTTGATCATTTGCGCAGGCTCACAATCAAAGAACTCTATTCACAATTTACAATGCATTTTCCGAACTCTTTTGATGTTACATAAAGTCGATTTTTGCAAAGCGAATTTGTCTATCTTCGCAACTGCGTGAAAAAGAAATAAGACTGCGAACAAGGAAAGTTGAGTGTGGTGATACAGCCATCAGCAAGTAATTTAGTACCTCACAACCTTTTTTCTACGATCAATGTTTTTGAAATTTTCATATTATTTTGTTTTCCTCCAATACTCAAGGTGGAACAGGATTATATTTGATTCAATCAATTTCATGTATAAAATGATGCTTTTCGGCCAGATAGCTATTTAAAACCTCAAGTGGAAGTATTTTTTCAAAGAATCAACAAAGCAATGACGCCTGCAGCACTTCATATCAAAATAATTCTCGCTAGTACAAGAAGTATCATCAGTTGAACTTTCGTCTTGATCATTTGCACATGCTCACAATCAAAGAACTCTATTCACAATTTACAATGCATTTTCCAAACTCTTTTCAGGTTACATAAAGTTTATTTTTGCAATGCGAATTTGTCAATCATCGTGACTGCATGAAAAAGAAATGAGACTGCGAACATGAAAGCTCAGTACGGTGATACTGTCATCAGCAAGTATGATTTCGTACATCAACAGGGGCGGATCCAGAAATTTTTGTAAGGGGGGTCAAGTTTCAATGGATATCGTTATTATTCCTACGTAAAAAAGTAGCAGTTAATCAGGGTTGCCCATCATTCCATGCAGGAGAGCGTACCGCCTCATATGCTACGAAGCACTCCCCTCCCCCCAAGTCAAAACCCATTCAAATTACCTCCCCTCCCCCTAAATTTTCAATGCCACAGCCTGAGCCATGGATCATATTCCCTCAAACTTTCATCAAAAGTCACATTTCTTTCGGCAGATATGCTGGTCATGTCACCGTAAGCTTTGGTTATATGAGATAACATCTATAAATAGTAATAAAAAGCACCCATAACACGCACAACATGTGGTTTGAGGGGGAGGAGAACTGGGGAAAAAGTTAAGCTCATTAGAGAAATTTGCGCTTTTGAAAATGAACAAAGAAATCAAAATAGCAATGCCTCAGTAAACAAATCCAGTCAATTCTTTGAATTATGACGCGCTAAAAAGAACTACCTTACAGAACCGAGCAAAAAAAAAAAAAAAAAATGTTGACATTGATTCCATGTACTATTTTTTCGGATGTAAAGAATTGAAGTTTAATAATAATCATAATGACATTCTTTTCACAGGGGGTCGGCTGATCCTTTGACCCTCCCCTGAATCCGCCCTTGTACCTCACAACCTTTTTTCTCCGATCATTTTTTTTTTTTTAATTTTCATATTATTTTGTTTGCCTCCAACACTCAACATGGAACAGGATCATATTCGGTTCCTTCAATTTTATGAATAAATTGGTGCTTTTTTTTCCGCCCAAATGGCTCTTTAAAACCCCAGTTGAAAGTATATTTTTTCTAAGAATCAAGAAAGCAATACGAATTTTGCAGGGCGAATTTGTCAATTATCGTGACTGCATGAAAAAGAAATGAAACTACGAACAAGAAAGGTCAGTGTGGTGATACTATCACAGTAATTTAGGGCTACAGTACTCTTTCCTCGCTCTTTTTTTTTTTTTTTTTTTTTTGAATTTTCATATTATTTTGTTTGCCTCCAATACTCAAGATAGAACAAGATCATATTTGCTTCATTCAATTTCATGTATAAAGTGATGCTTTTTTCCGCCCAAATGGCTCTTTAAAACACTAATTGAAAGTATTTTTTTCAAAGAATCCAGAAAGCAATGACGCCAGCAGCACTTCATATCAAAAACATTCTCCATATTTCAAGAAGTATCATTAGTTGAACTTTCGTCTTGATCATTTGCGCATGCTCACAATCAAAGAACTCTATTCACAATTTACAATGCATTTTCCGAAATCTTTTCATGTTACATAAAGTTTATTTTTGCAATCCGAATTTGTCAATCATCGTGACTGCATGAAAAGAAATGAGGCTGCGAACAAGAAAGTTTAGTATGGTGATACTGTCACAGTAATTTAGGGCCACAGCACTATTTTTCCTTGCTCTTTTTTTTTTTTTTTTTTGAATTTTCATATTATTTTGTTTGCCTCCAATACTGAAGATGGAACGATATCAATTCATTTGATTTCATGTATAATTTTTTCTCACCTTTTGCACTTTGTTTCCCCACTTTGGATAAACAAGTCTTCTCTTTTGCGTACAGCGAATGAGACTGGGAACAAGAAAGTTCCTCATAGTGATAATTAATTCGGCACATAAATTGAGTGCCTCACTGTCTCTCCTTTCGAATAATGCTTATTTAATTTTGTGTCTTTTGCAATCTATTTTTTTCCTATAATTCTCGATATTGAACATGATCATACATTTGATTCATTGAATCGATGCATTTTTTTTCTTTTTGTCATATGACAGTTTTCAACTCTAAACGAAAATATTTTTCGAAAATATTAACAAAACCATGTTCCTTCCTTTTTTTAGGATTTTTTTTTCTCGTTTCATGATTGATGGCAATCTTTTTACAACAGCGTAGTTGTTGGTACACGTAAATATTTTTCGAGACGCTTTCATGATAGATAACGTTTTTCATTTGTATACTGTGCTACTCATATTGTTTAACGCCACTCTATTTTCATAAGGAATTTTATTTATTTCCTACTATGTGAACAAAATGTTTAAATAACAGAGAGTGTCAAACTGAAAGAAAAAAACATTCTTTGCCTCAAGATCAAGAAATCAAATTTTTATGATACGGAAATTCCTAAATACCACTTGCTGACTATTTTGAACCACTGTACGCTTTCTTACACTTCATTCATTCTTTCGAAGTATATTTAAACCATTAGAGTTCAATTACTTACGTTTTATTATATGCATTGGTAAAATTTGTGAACATATAATTTTTATTCTTTTAACAATACGCTCAATGAATTGAAATTCTCTTTGTTGATGAATAGGCACATCGACGAAAGTTTGAATTGAAGTAGGCTTTTATCCAAGAAAAACAACAGTAAAATTCCCAATTTGCATTCAGAGCGTGATAAAGGGCTTTTGTACGCAGTAACATGGCTTTTCTCAGATTTAAATCAAGCGTTGATTCTGCATGCAACTGTCAAAAATACTAAGCTCTGCAATAATTTGCTTTTAGCATTACTGAGAGGTGTCATTTCATTCTAATTATTTAGTACACGTGTATAAATAATGAAAACCTTAGTGGGTATTTATCAGTGGCGCACACTAGGGTCCAGGGGGTCAGGACCCCTCCCATAGGTCTTGCTTTTTTCCCCGATCTATTACGATTCTATATTTTGTGCGTGAAATAATTTCAAACAAAGGTTACAATAACTTCTGTTTTAATAAGTGAAAAAATAAAACCCGCATGTTAAGAGATTTTTAAAAATATTGTGCACTTAGCCTATGAGAAGAAGAATGGGGATTATAAATGAATACACAGTAATAAGTATGTTTTTAGTTTTGTGATTACAAATTGAAATGAGATCCTTTGAACTTGAATTCATTTTTTTATTATGAGAAAAATAAAAGCGTAAATTATTTAATTTCTGGTTATTTCTTTACTTAATGCTAATTATTTATTCATTAGCTTATTTTTTACTGTTTTTTGTTCTCGGGAATCGATAAAATCAAGTCAATATGTTTGACGGCGTAATAATGGAATGAGACTTTCGACCTTGGACCCTCCCTTTAAAAAATTCATGTGCGCCACTGGTAATATGGTATTCTTCTGATCACTAACAAGACAACAGCATTTTTTTTCTTTTCCTGTTTTCTATCGTGCCAACATGCAGATTCGTCAGTTTCTTTATTTCCTCTTTTGATGCGCAGAAAATTCATAGACAAAACAAAAGCATAATTTTCTAATTAAAAACTGCACAGAAAATCCTTGTACAGGGCGCGATTGTTTTCGAAAGATTTACTATTTATGCCTTTTTATTAATTGTAACATTCATCAAACTAGCTATCAGCAAACCTAACTACACAACTACCAAATGTTTTTATTTTATGCTCACACCGACATCCGCAGAAATTCTTCGACATTTTTCTATGATTAATTTGCTTTTCTTTTCAAGAATAGTTTCAGAAATTTCTGTAAAAAGTAAAGCAATCTTTTATCGATAAAGTTATAAAGATCATCAGTGTTCCGCTCGCCCTCTCCCCCTCAATTATATATTAAAAAATACATAAATGAATGAACTGAACGAATAAATATAAAACAAATAAAAAAAAACGAAGATTATGCCGCCCATGAATTGCAAAACAAATACAGAATTCGATTCGAAGAGTAAATGTGTAGAATTGTCCCGCGGTTTCAAAGTTTTCAAGTAAAAGTGAGAAGGGTGGTAGAATAGAATAGGAGAATTGGATTCTTTTTTCTTCACCCTCATACTACACCCTTCTACCCGATCTGTTGTCGTGGTGGGAAACAGGCCGGAGGGGTGGGGGACATGTTTTGGAACAGAATCCTTCTTAGCTCGCTCTCTGCCCTCGTCCGATCGTAAAGGAGTACTGATGGGGACAGCTTAGATTTACGACTGTCCTTTCAACAACTCAATGATTGACGTTGTCCATCATGAAATCTGACCAATTAGCAGTGCAAAAAAATCGAGTTAGCCCCTCCCAGATACACCCCCTGTGTTGCCACCGATTTCGTGTTTTCGTCGAATCTGATTTTACGGAGAGGTTTAGAAGAGCCTTAACAGTTTTTCAGCGTCACCTAAACATGGCCACCATGATAGAATCTCTCGCCAAGTGTCATTCGTTTCTTGCAAGCTGAAGGGTTATCCGCAGCAGAAATTCACCGTAGAATGAAACGAGTATACGGTGAAAGCTTTATGAGTGACAGTGCAGTGCGTGATTGGTGTAGGAAATTTAAAGATGGACGAGGTGACATTCATAATGAAGGGGGCCAAGGACGAAAGTCGGTCGCAAACGAAGACCTCGTTGATCGAGTTGACCAAACTGTAAGAAGCAATCGGAGGTTTACGATTACGGACCTATCCGATCAGTTTCCTGAGATTTCAAGGTCAGCCCTGTACACTATCGTAACTGACAAGTTAGGCTACAAAAAACTCCGTGAAAACTCATCTCAAATCACTGGCGGCAAACTTCTATGAAGAAGGTATTAAGAAGCTTGCACCCAGGTATGAAAAATGCCTCAATTGAAACGGCGGTTATGTCGAAAAGTAACTAATAATGTACCTAGCTTTTGATAATAAATTTATTTAATTACTCTCACTAGTTTTAGTTTTATACCACATCGGAAGTTGATGTACTTAAGTACATTGCGTAAATCTGAATGTATTAGCAAACCAAAGATTGATCAATCTCGAGTTCTGACGCGTTTTTATGTAACGGCAGTAGTTTTGTGGGTGCGTGTGTGAGGGTATGTAGATATTTCACACGTAATTCATATACGGATAGCCGTAGAAAGTTGAAATTTTGTAGTACGAAAATAAAACGTCATGTTTGTGAACCTCACTTTATTTTAAACTGAGAAAAAAAGTTTGAGATGGGTCCTTTTTCCAATCATATGCGATATCAGTAATGAAATAGACACATTAGAAAGATTCAGACACAATCAAAAATAAAGTTTAACTGTAAAGCGATTTTAACAAACACTAAAACCGAACCTATCGAAAAGAAATTTCCTTTCTCTGTTTTTTTTTTCCATTTCTTTCGTTTATATTTCTTTCTGTCTTACGTTTAATTTTTTTCTTTCTTTCGTTTTTTCCTTTTATTTTCTTCCTTTGTCGAAATGATGAATAAAAAATAAGTGACCCTATTCACTTAAGGGCTTAATTCTCATAAGTTTTTTCTTTTATTTAATTCGAAGAACGTAAGAGGTCTAATTTACTAGATTTTAAAAATGGCAAAATAATTAGCATAAATTATTACATTTCTAGTCTCAAAATTCTAGAAGTTTTATATTCATTGCTCCTTAGGTCTCACTTTTTTTACTCTTCTTTCTCTTGTTCAACAATCGCTTTTCGTAGTTAGGGCTCTTGCGCCAAAATACCCAATCAAACCAACCAAACAACTACATTTTTAGTTTCGCTGAACTTTTGAACGTCCACCCCCCCCCCTCCAGCTTTAAAATGATGTGGAACTTGAAAAACTAAGTGGAAAGATTTTGTCTGTACCAAAAATATTTCAAGAAGAATTATCACAGTAATTAAATAGACACATTAGAAAGTTTCAGGTGAAATCAAAAATTAGGTTTGTACGTAAAGTTCCCCCCCCCCCTTAACAAAGTCTTATAATCAAATCTTTTGAATTTCTATTTTGAAATTATATTTCTTTCTTTCTTTGCTTTCCTTCGTTTTTTCTTTTCCTTTTTTTTTCTTTTTTTATCGAAATAATGACTGAAAGATAAGTGACCTAAACAATAAACTTAATTCTCCTTTTTTTTTAATTCGAAAGACATAGGAAGTCAAATTTTCTGGTTTAGCGTAGATTTTAGAAATGACGAAGTAAAAAAAATTGTTTCTGTTAAGTTTTTGAACGATTTTTTTAAAAGTTAAATAAGCAAAAAATATGGAAAACTGAGCATGAAGATTTCGTATAGTCATGGTAGTCATGGGTTTATGGGACAGAAAGTGAGGGAAAAGAACCTTTTGAACAAAAGACGAAAGACGACGTTATAGACGAAAATAGTTGTTAAAGACGAAAAAATATACATATTTTAAGTCATGAAAAAACCAACCATTTCCCAAAGACAGCTCATTTTAAAATCTTTACACGAATCGTTCAAGGAGACAAACTGCATTGCGGTCACTCAAAGAACACTGCCCAGCAGTCAGGTTTGCAGCTACTATAGGGTAGATCGGGGTACGTTTATGCATGGAGCACGTTTACGCAGTGCCCTTTTTTCAAAACGAATTATAACTGAAGATCCAATAGTCATAACAGATTGATGCTACTCCCTAGCAAATATTCTCACAAGTTTTAGAGCATTAGTCGAGCTTCGGTCCAGCATGCAGAAAGAATAATGTGTTTTCTACCAAGTTGAGTAAATTTTGTGCTGAACGGTTTGAAACTTAATGTGAATAAATAATACTTAGATAAGAAAAAACAAATATATAAAAATTAGCAGAATTTAATCCTTTTTTGAGAATTGCATTTGTATGGACTGAAATGTTATTAAATTTTTTTTCACCTTAAAAATAAATCCAAACTTGACGACGACGGGGCAAATTTACGCGTTGAACGTCGGAGTACGTTTACGGTCGTTCTTACTGTGTCTTACTTAAACGCGCCCCTGACACTTTTTTCGCTCCAAACTGTCTGAAACATTTTTTAGTATTTTCCGGCTATTGAGTTTTGAAAATTACCATTTAATTTTTAATGAAGTTACACATTCGTATCTTATAGCTTACAATCATATCGTGCTGTCTTCATGCCCCTTCAGCTTCAATTTTATACACGATTCAATCTGTAATAAATTTGCTTTATTTTAGCGATGGTAAGACATTATCTTCAAAACACTAATAAAACCACGTTTGGTGTCAAAATAAATATGCATAAACGTGCCCTGTGTTCAGGGTAAGTTAACGCAACCGAAATGGACTCAAAAATAATTTTTTTTAACGGTTAAAACACAAGCTGAGCAACAACTGAGTATACCAATTTCGACTCCATTAACTGCTTCATAAAACCGCAATGTCCGAAATTTCCTAAGCTAAAACATAAAAATTAGAAAATTCTTTGAAAAAAATCTTTGTAAGCGTACCCCGGTTTACCCTACCGTATTAAAAAACCAGTTCTAAATTAGGAAAAAACTTTACGGAAATTATGTCCCCAAAGAGACTCAAAACCTTTTTTTATGGCCCACCCACCCAGATATAAGTTCTGAAAAACTATCTTTATCTTCCTGGGCGGAAGGAAATAACAACCGTGGATACTCTAAAGTGGGGTGGGGACTTCAAGGTCAAATTACAAGGGGTGCTGCAGACGACAGGAGGTGGTGTCAATTTTGGGCAGGGGAGATTGATATGGAAATGATAGTTCTCTTTATCAAATGGGTGTGGTCCAAAAGTCGCGACAAATTGCGGAGGACATGCAGTTCTTGCAAAACCGTTCTCCTCATGTGGAAGTTTTTTAAGAGCATATCTTTATGGAACAAAACGTTGAAGATAATCTCTAAGAGAGTTTTTTTAAACAAGTAGTATCGTAAAAGTATACAAAGATTGACAAAGTCAAATTGACGCAGTAAAAAAACAAAATAAAAAATACTATATAAAATAAAAAATAATGAGCAATAATAATTATAATAATAACAATAATAATAATATTAATAATGATAGTAGTAATAATAATAATAATATAATGACAGCAATAACAACAGTAATAATGATAATAATAATAATAGCAGTAACAACAATAACAACAATAGTATATTATACAACAATAATGATAGGGAACCATTATTTTACCGCTGATAATGTCCAAAAACTAAAAACTGAATCATATTCATAATGGAGTTCCTAAATTGAAAGTTGTATTTGTTTGATTTATGTATTTTTTATTTACTCTTTATGTACTCAATATTTACTTCAGTGTAATTCTTTGATGTATAAGGTCTCTATATGACCTTCTATGCATGAAAAAAAATCTAAAATGTAAAATAAACTGTTTCTGAGCTAACGTTTACAGATGTCACTGCTGTTTTATTAACATTTTGCAAATGTCTGAAATCTCCGTATCCGTGAAAGAAGCAGTGGTAGAGGGAAATGCTAGAGGACTTCGTCACCCATTTTTTTTAAAATTTAATCTCAAGTATACTACCCCGTTTGAATTTTAGTATAACCATTTAGGGTAACTTTGAACTTCAAAAAAAACTTCGGAAGGACTAATGAATGCTGCACTCTGCTGACAATAGCAGACAGCACTTTTTCTTTTGCTCTTTAAGAAAAGAGGAGATTGTTGCTGAAAAGTAATGGGCATCTAGTGCGATTCATTTCTGCCAGTTAAAAATAAAAGGAAAATCCGGAAAACTTCCAACTAAAAATCAGTAACTTTCTTAAAGTTAACCTGGAGTCTTTCTGCGGAATTCAGAAATCTTCCCAATGAAAACTTGTCACTTACCTGGAACAATAAATGAGGAACCTTTACAGAAAACTTAGATATGTTTATGGTAATAACTTGTCACCTTTCTGGTTTTCCAGGAGAGCTCCTGAAGCAAATATGGCCGAAGCAAAGCAGAATTGCAAGAAAGTGCCAAGTAGCTGATTTTCCTGCAATTTTTGCAAAGTTTCAATATCCAGAGACTGCATTTCTCCCTTGTTTGGACCTCAGTCAGTCTGAGCTGAAAGCGAAACACGAAAACTGAAAATCTCAAAGGAGGAGGTTCATTTTGTAAATAAGACACGTATCAAATAAGTATCAAATATTAAAAATAAATAGTTTCATATTTTAAATAGTAGTCTTATAGTTTTTGTTGAAGATAATGTCTATCCGTTGCCACCCTAAATTTTCAAACATTCAATAATGTTACGGATGTTAGTGACATTCAATTCTATTTCAATGAAAATTGGTTAAAGGAATGCTTTCAATTGTTATTTTAGAAAAATGTTTAAGTTATACATATTGACGGCATTAAACTAATTTTCTGTAACTGAAAAACAAGATTTTGGGAGAAAAACTGTTCCTTGTCCGATACCACTCAACATTCCCTTGTTTGATAGTTACAAAAGAAATATTCATCTCAATGATACAGCTTCATATTTCAGACAAAACTTTCAAAGCAGATGACGCAGGGGATATACTTGCATGTTCAAAATAAACTTCATATAAGTTAGACACTTTTCTGACGACAACCTAAATTTACACTCAAATGTTCAACAAAATATTTTTCGAATTTTTGACTTTTTCAAATCACCCATCACGCTTTCAGAAACGTCAGCAGCAAGAAAGCTCTTTTGCGTCCAAGAAAGAATTTATAGGATCTGTCAGCTGATTTTCACTTGGGGTTCGATGAAAATAACTGAAAAGAATTCGAATGTGATAGAAAAAGAACAAAAGAGACATTCTTTTTAAAATGTTTTGATGGGTTCGCACTTTGAGACATAAAACTTAAGTGAGTAGTTTTTAGTGTCAAACTATTTCCTCTGCCGCCATCAACTTATGTGACGCAGTCGATATTCCAGATGATTTTTTTACGATAGGGTTTCTTCGTATAGAACGGTATACTGTGTACTCAAAATGCTAAAATCAGTAAATGTACAAAACAAAATATGCGTCTTGTTTGAATAATATGGCACCGTGAAAATTTAACGTGTTTTTATTAGCTAAAATAATCCCTTTCATTTTTTTGCTGAGTGGTAATTTTACTTGTAGTAATTTTACAGCACGGCACCCTTAAGAACTATTTTCTCTGATGGGGGTGGGGGCTTGAATCAATAGGCACAGTAGCTGAAAGGTTGAGAACACTGCTATAGGGGAAAGGGGGAATGCGTATTTTTATTTTATTTATTTATTTATTTTTTCATATCCCTATTTTTCAAAAAATATTACCAATTTTTCTGATTATAATACCATAGCCTCCACGCAAAAAATCCCATAAATTTCATGAAAACGAGCTGATGTGTGCCTCACATGACTTCCTTTTACTCCAATTTAATGTCATTTCCCCATCATTGGCAATTTTAATGTGATTCAATAGTTTACTCTCTAAATATCACCAACAGTGACCAAATTGAAATCAAATTTAAAATAATAATAATAATAATAAAATTTTAAAAAATCGCCAAATTAGTCACCAAGTTGGCGAAAAAACTTGGCGACTAAAAGATTGGCGATATATCGCCAAGTGTCTGCCAAATTATAACCCCACTTGAGTTTACATCGAAATTAACAATGATTTCCCCCATAAAAGGGGCAAAAGACCCCCTTAAAAACACCCGAATGCAACAAAAAAAGGAGGTGCACAACTAGACCCCACTAGGAGTCTACGCACCAAATTTCAACTTTCTAGGACATACTGCTCTTGAGTTAAGCGACATACATACACACACCCGCACATACATCCGTACATACAGACGTCACGAGAAAACTCGTTATAACTAACTCGGGAATCGACAAAATGGATATTTCGCGTGTCTATACGTTCTTAGGCACTTAACCACGTGTGGTCGAGTCGAAAAAAAACTCAACATTCATGCGAGGGTGAGCAAAATGAAAATTAAGGTTGATTTTTGAGTGAAATTTTTTTCTCGAATACAATACTTCCTTTTTTTGTAAAAGGTAGTAAAAAATAAGCATTAAAACTATTTTGAATTTTTATAAAGTGTTTGATGCAACGATTGATACGTCTGGTACCGTGGAATTCGCCGAAAGCAGTAGGAACGGAATCAATTATAGACTATGGTCCAGTAACAGACAGTCGTAAGTTTGGATTTTAAATTTTAGGCCCGAATAAAACTGATGTTGATGCGACTACCCATGAATACGGTACAACTATCTACTGTTATCAAAGTGAATTTCATGAGTCATTTGGTATTTACAAGGCAGTGGTGAAAGGTTATGAACAGCCACCACGAGGTCTGCCGGTGTTTCATGTTCATTTGAATTAAATAAGACTTTAATTCTAAAAACAAAGAACTTTTGCACATTCTGAAGAGAAAAGGAGAATTCTATCCATTACTCATCCTTTCCTCGTGATATCTGTCACTGGGTATCATCAAAAGTGTCGGTGTCTGTTACTGGGTGTCGGAGCTTTTTCTGAAATCGAGCAAATAAAAATAGAATTAACTAACTCAGAGGATCCAGAAGCATCCAAACATTAGATGAGATGTAGTTGCATGAGAGAAAAATAGTTTTAAAAGTCTTAATACATTAAAAGGATCAGAAAATTGAGTTAACTTGAGAGAGATGTCTTAAGCATGTCTGTTACTGGTGCTGCTACCCTATGTCTTTCTGATATGGTGTCGTTTAATTTAATGCCTATTTTTCAGTTTAGGTATTTCATTATCATTGTATTTAACTGCCTTTAAAAAAAACGTACTGCATCTTTTCAAAGTTTTAGAACTGAGATGTTTCTATTTTAGAAATTGCAACGAAAAAAGAAAAAAAGAAAAAATAAATAAATGAAAATGGAGGTGGTTTTTCATTATTTAATTTTTGAAATGCATTTTTGAAACTGAAGCATTCTTCTAAACGTTGATAGAACTTCTTGTTTCCTTCATAGAACTCATCTTTTAGAGTACTGATGAAAACTCTGGTTCAGTTTTACAATTGTCGTTTGAAAACTATTAAAATAATGACCTTTGAGGTAAGCCCGTGCTTTAGGGAGCAGGGGACAGTCGGCTGGTACCTGATGAGAAGAAAAGTGGATTAAATTTTGATGCGCATTAGCTTTGCGTTCTTACCTTTCAGCGCGTAATACATTGGGTAAAAATTGCCAAACATCCTGATTTACATAGTTTACAACAATTTTAAAAATACCTTCTTTATTTATTTTAATTTCAGCATCAATTCTTTTTACTCCCTGACGCAAAAATAGCTCCGCCTCCGAAACGTTTAGAACATATATGTGTCTATCTATACTGCCGTGTTAAGCACAAAAGTCGTATCTGCACTTTTCGTCAAAATTGAGTTACGGTCACCAAGTGATTCTTTAACACATATTTTACTTAAATACAATATTTTATGGTCATTTGTGAATGAGAAATATTTCTCAAAAAATTTCTGAAAGAGTTGAATCTGTATTTAGTACATGGAGGCGCACAACTTCAAACTGCAATTTTCTCATTTTGAACTCAGATGCAGATACGACTTTTGAGCTTGCATGGTAGTATATGCCTATCTGTGGCATCGTAGTATATAAGCGAATGTACCTTTTTTTTTTTTTTGAAGAGTGCTTTGACCAAGAGTGTCTTAGGTATGATTAACTTTTACGTGGGAATTTTTAAGTTAATATTAATTGCTGTTGAAGAAACTAGCTCTTCATCAATATTTGTCTTATTTTTTCAATAACATCATGAGTGCAGTCTTGGGTTCATTAATTAATTCTTACATTTCTTTTAAAAAGTTTCTCAAACCGGAGGACGATGTTGGTGTATGACGGCTACATGTTTCCGGCAATTTCTTCTTATGCTGTTCCCTTAAAGCTTTAAAGAAAACATCACAATTGACTTCGAAGACCATCCTAACTCTTAACAGAAGAGTAAGTAACTTAGTACCTTCACTTAAAACCTTTGATCAAAAGCAGAAATATTTTATGCCCATTTTAACACAATCCCAAGAGTACACTAGTCAAGAATGGCAGGGTTCTGCTGGTGATATTTTTCAATCAAAACTGCTAGCAGGCTATGAATACAAAAGTTTCATTCTTTTCATCACGTGTTTCATATTATTTTCAACTTTGTTTTTAATTCCCACTAGATGCAATAGTTCGATTTTGAGGTGTATATCATGTGAGATATTTTCCCATTTTTTTTTTCGGTGCATCATTGTGCGGTCTGAAGACTTTGAAGCGTTGACCTGGCATAGATTATTTACCAATATATTGTTGAAAAATGTACTCATAAATAACTCGAACGTAAAGCACGTTTACGAAAATGTGTGTGTGTATTACATACTCTTCATAGTAGAACTACTTAGAAATCAAATACAGTGGTGGACAAAATTATTGACTCAATTTTTTAAAATTTTGTTTCAATTACAACATGACTCAGTTTAAATTATTTTCATTGAAGTAAAGATGAATAGTTGAAGAAATAGTTCTAAAATTAGTACATCTTATCAATTAAATTAAAAAATTCATAAAATTAGAAAATTTGTAAATTTAATATTTTATCATTACGTGAAACCTGGACATAAGTATAAACTCAAAGGTAAAAAATCCAGGATTACGAGAAAGTTTCGTTCGAAAATGTTAATTTAACGCCATAGAATGAATAAATGTTGCCATCAGTGATTTCTAAAAGTTTTGTTCTTGGAAATTTATGAGAAACATATAAATGCATCGCTGGACAAAATTTTAAACTCATTTTTTTTTTTTTCATTTTTTCAATCATAATTTAACTCAGTTAAAAAAATTTTTTTGTTCTAGTTAAGATAAATAACTCTCTCAGCATGGTTAAGCAGGATTGGTTTTTCTTAGTGGAAGATAGAACGCTGAAGATTACCAATTAATACTGGAAGATCATCTCTTACCTTTTGCTCATCTGATTCCTGGAGGTAACTGGTTATTTCAGCAAGATAACGCGAGTGTACACACAACGAAAAGTAGAAAAGAATGGTTCAAACGCTGGGGTATCAAAGTTACCAAATGGCCAGCTCGTAGTCCGGATCTTAATCGGATTGAAAATCTTTGGTGGACCACGGTTCGCAAAGTTTATCATGATCGGCACCAGTAACAAACCATAGAGGAATTAAAAAGGGCAATATTTTTAGCATGGAACCTTATGCCACTGCAGCTGTTGGAAACGCTTGTGAAATCTACATGCCCATTCGCATATTCGAGGTAATTCAGAAAACTGGGAGCCCAACTCGTTTTTAAAAGTTAGTAGTTTACACTAATGGCTAGATTTAATGCAGTGTTAATTTTTAAAACATTTCAAATATTGATTTTTTTTTCAATTTATCCATGTTAATAGCAAAATTACATTTTCCTAAATCTATGCTTTTGTTTTACTGAAGTAATTGCAAATGTAACTAAATTAAACTCAAAAAAATTAAAACTTTGTTAGTTTATAATTGTTTTTATGCAGTATTGTAAGTTTGTAATTTTGTAATTCAGCATTGGTTCATTTTTGGACATTAAATGATTAAGTATTTGAATAAAATTCTAACAAACTTCAGAGTTTCTTACTTTTGTGAGTTGATACTTTTGTCCAGGTTTCATGTATTATAAAGATATTAAAGTTGAGATTTTTTAATTAAATTATTTATTTCATAATGTTTATGAGTTATACTGAATTTAGGACTATTTAGTCAGTTATTTATCTTTACTGGAACAAAAAGTTTTTTAACTGAGTTAAATTATGATTGAAAAAATGAAAAAAAAGTGAGTTTATAATTTTGTCCAGCGGTGCATTTATATGTTTCTCATTAATTTCCAAAAACAAAACTTTTAGCAATCACTGATGGCAACATTTATTCATTCTATGGCGTTAAATTAACATTTTGGAACGAAACTTTCTCGTAATCCTGGATTTTTTACCTCTGAGTTTATACTTTTGTCCAGGTTTCACATAATGATAAAATATTAAATTTGCAAATTATTTAATTTTCTGAAATTTTTAATTTAATTGATAAGATGTACTAGTTTTAGAACTATTTCTTCAACTATTCATCTTTACTTCAATGAAAGTAATTGAAATTGAGTCATGTTGTAATTGAAACAAAAGAAGAAAAAAAATTGAGTCTATAATTTTGTCCACCACCGTAGATGGGGTTGCCTGTGGATTAATAATACCCAATAGTCGGTATAAGAAAACCTATTATAATAAGTTTGTTTATTTTGATTTTTTTATGCTGCTACATTAAAAAATTGCTGCACTTTGTGCAGCTTTATTCCGGCGGCAAGCTTCCTCCATAGCAATTTAAAAACTTCAGCAGTGATAAAACTGGTGTAACGTTATGAGCGATGCGTAACGCTACAACACCAGTTTTATCAGTTATGTTACTCCATTAATATTGAGGCAGCTATCTGCCACCTCGTTTACGGAGTAAGGTTATACAAATTTTTTACAGTGTAAGTTGAATTAAACGCAATGATAATATTTTCTTGAAAGACTGAAGACAATTTTGACAACCACCTACAGGTTACTGTATTCTTTTGATTTTGCTAAGCGACAATTTAAACCTAATAATGGTTCCTAAAATGCAATGTGCAGCTTTTTTTTTTTTTTTTTTTTTGAGCCAAAAAAAGTTTTCTTCTAGCTAAAAGAACCAGGAAAGTAACACGTTTAGCAGTGGAAACTTCTAGAGAGAAGAAACGTATCTTCTAAAACTACTTTTAACCAAATTAGATTCTATTCGATTCGCAGCGCAAAGAATTCTCAAAAGTTTTAGAAAGTGCAATTTTAATTTGAAATTCCAAAAGGTGGCGAAAACAACTTCAAGGATAAGAGAATGGTGGAAACATTTCCGCGTTCGAGAAAGATTTTTCAGGCTTTTGAAAATCTTCAGGTAAGTGCCCAAGTAACGAAAAGAATGCGAGGGGGATAAAATCCGCAAGAAGCAATTTCGGAGAATATTTTTCCCAACTCAAAAGGCTCTTTTAATATGATGAGCGAAATAGTTACATTACAGAAACTAGTATGTTGTGGCTATCACGAAACTTTCTTCTATATTTTTCTTTTTTTTTTCTGATCCCTCCCCATGCTTGACGAGGAAGCAATATTCTCAACAAAAACAAAATTACACATGCAAAAACTTGACGATCATCCCAATGTCTGAATTATTGCAAAAGCAAAGCAAAGAGCGAAAATTGAAAGTTATTTTAAAAGCCTTGCTTGAATTAATTACAAATATTTTATTTGTTAACAAACATAAGATGGCAACAGTTAAAAATTTTAAATCATTGACACATAGACTAATAATAAGAGTAGACCAAGCTTTCTCATTCTTGCTGATAAAGAAAATTGGTTCATAGATGTATCATGTGACTAGTGGAAGGGCTTGGCGAAGACTTTGGCAGCATGGTTGCTAGATGGCAGCATTATCTATAGTTTGGCACTCGACATGTATTTTAAGACAATGTGTTTTCATTAAAAAAAACTTCCAGGTGCAGAGATTGAACTGTTTTTCTTTCAGTTATGCATTATTTTGACATTAGTAATAGTTTTTTATGAGTTTTCGGTAACTTTTATTTCATTTGGAGCTGTCAACGTTGGCGTGAACAAAATGGCGTAAACGTTTTGCGTTAACGCAAAAATGTACTAATCGGTATCTCAAATTGAAACTGTAGGTAAAAATCTTACCGTTTGCTGACTCCTCTTGGCCGCTTGCCTCTTTAATTGCTTAGGGAGTTATTGAAATTGACTAAAAAAAATGCACAGTACTATCTAAACGAAAAACTCACTATATTAAGAAAATATTTACAACTTAGAATAACAAATTTACAAATCGGACTCCATAAAAGATCATTCTTCCGTGTTCCATCAATTCTATTTATTTTATTTCGCGCTGGCGTTGATCGTCTGCTACGATTAACGCCCGCTGTTGCTAGGATATCCACCAGTCACATGGTTTGGTTTATGAGCAGCAAAAGGGTTGCCATAGCTCGGTCTACTCTTATTATTAGTCTATGCATTGACATAATATTTCCGATCATTTCCATACAATTAAAATAATCGCGAGAGATAAGCAGACGATAATCTATTACGATTTATCTTTCTTATTGTTGCATCAATAAAGCTATTTTTATTCGCTAAAAAATAATGATAATAAAAATAAATCAGCACCTCTTGGCGCGATTGGTGACAAAATTGAACCAAAGCCTGTTTACATATGGATTCACATATATTTCAAATTTCAACCAGAACGTAGTATTACTTCTTGAGATAGGGCACTCACAATGGAAAAAAAGAACGGGCGATTGCGCTACTCCCTTTCTAGCTGTTGACACCAAAATAAAATCAGCTCTTATGCCTACTAAGGGCTACTTGCCGATAAATTTTTCTTTCATTCCGTTCATTATTTCTTGAGATACAGCAGTCACAATTGACGACAAAAAACATTCTATAGCTCAACCCCCGTTTGAGTTATTGACACCAAAATTGAATCAGCACCTGTTCCTGTTACTGGCAACATATGGACCAAATTTTGTTTGATTCCGTCAGTTACTTCCTGAGGAATAGCAATCACGTGTAACTCAAAAAAGTCCCATTGCTCCACCTCCCTTGTAGGAATTCGCGCCAAAAACCAATGGGCACAAGTTCACATAGGGGCACAAATGTGTACCAAATTTCGTTCGATTTCATGCGGTAGTTTTTGCTGTAGAGCGGCCACAAAAAACTGGTCACACACAGACGTGACACACATACACGCACACACACATACACACACACATGCACACACACATACACACACACATACACACACATACACACAGACAGACAGACATTTTCCAAAAATAGTCGAAATGGACTCAGCACACCTCAAAACGTTCGAATCCGTCAAAATTCGAAATTCGAAAATTTGCACGACTCCAATACTTTCTTCTATATATTAGATATAGAAGAAAGTAAAAAAATCTTAACTTATATTATTATGACTACGCTGCTACATATGTTCATAACGTACAAGAGCGTACATAATTAATTTAGAGATGATATCATTACATTTAAAGGTTTTGCCTGTTTTTTTTTTTTTTTTTTTTCGAACTACAATTTTAATCGACAAAAGCTCAAAGACTGATAATAGGAAAACAGAGAAAATACAACATTGGTAATAGTGAATTCCATAATTATGAGTATCTATTTTTATCTTTCCCTTTAAAATAATACAGAAACCGATTTATTATAATTCCTTACCGTTTCCTTGACTAAAAATCAGTTTTCTAAAATATCAATCATTTTTGATGTACACTTTAGTCCCGACCTCGTAGCAAGTGACTTCCATCTCCTTGGACCTTTAAAGAAATACTTGGAGGTAGAGCATGGAAAACACTACTGTCAAGAATGAAAGTACAACAAGATGGCTTGTTGAAACACGGCATCGGTTCTGAGCTGCTGACCTCATAAGAGTTTCTTTTAAGGTCCAAAGAGATGAAAATCATTTGGTACGAGGTTGGTACTGTAAGGATGGTAGTCCAATACTCCCAACGCAAAAACCTTATCACGCTGCCTGTTTCATTGGCGAGACATGTTTTTCTGATCATCAACTTTATCCTCAGTGTGATTTTCATTCACACAGAGAATATGCCCACCCGTCAAAGCTCTTGTTAGCTTTTTTTTTTTTTTTTTAAACCTCCTTGCAGTACTGTTATTATTTCGTTTTTACTGATGGTTGAAACTTTTTTGAAGACCAGCATGGTTGGTTTGGATTGCAAACAAAATTTTGCAATTTCCGAATGGGTTCTAATTCAATTTGCATGGTCTCTGGTTTTCCTGTTTTAAAGAAGAATTTTTTTCTTTGTTGGATGCTCGACACTATATTAAATATAGGGGAAACTGCTGTACCCACGGACGGTTGTAATTACAGACGTTGGACAGGAAACTCAGGGCAGGGTATTATCGAAAGAGATCGGTTGGTGGGGGGGGGGGGTCAACAACACGGTATTCGATGAAATTAGAAAATTGAGTAGATGATTTAAATCTAGTAAGAAAAGTTTATGGAAGGGAAAATGCAACTAATTTGCTTAACGGATGCATCAATATTTAATGGAATTTTCAACAAAATAATGCTTGAAAATATTTTATTCTCTTTTTAATTCCTTTTACGAAAAAGGAAGTATTGTATTCGCGAAAAAATTTTCACTCAAAAATCGACCTTAATTTCCATTTTGCTCACCCCCGAATGATTGTTGAGTTTTTCCTCGACACGACTACACGTGGATAAGTGCCTAAGAACGGTATACCTGTAGACACGCGAAATATCCATTTTGACGATTCCCGAGTTAGTTACAACGAGTTTTCTCGTGACGTCTATATGTACGTCTGTATGTGTGTATGTGAGTATGTGTGAATGTGTGTATGTGCGTATGTGTGAATGTGTGTATGTGCGTATGTGTGAATGTGTGTATGTGCGTATGTGCGTATGTGTGTATGCGCGTATGTGCGAATGTGTGTGCGGATATATGTTGCATAACTCAAGAATGGTATGTCCTAGAAAGTTGAAATTTGGTACGTAGACTCCTAGTGGGATCTAGTTGTGCACCTGCCTTTTTGTTGCTTTCAGATACTTCAAAGGGGGTCTTTTGCCCCTTTTTTAGGGGAAATCATTGTTAATTTCGATGTAAGCTCAAGTGGTGTATATTAATGAAATTTTATTGAAATATATTGTCAAGTATTTAAATGAAAATAATTTGGCGGACAGTTGGCAATATATCGCCAGTCTTTTGGTCACCAAGTTTTATCGCCAACTTGGCGACAAATTTAGCGATTTTTTTTTTTTTAATTCTGGTTTTAATTTGGCCACTGTTGGTGATATTTAGAGGGTAAACTATTGAATCACATTAAAATTACCAATAATGAGAAAATGACATTAAATTGGAGTCAAAGGAAGTCATGTGAGGCACACATCAGCTCGTATATATTTGTAAATCTCTTTTTCAGTTTTTTTTAATGAAAATAGACTTTTTTCCTTAAATTTTCCGGATTTTTCAAACTGAATCTGGAGGCAAAAAAATGAATTCTTAATTGAATGAAATTTTGTACATAACCTCAAAACGTCATTTGGCACCTTTTTCTTGCCCTGCCCGATGGAAATCAAAAACTTTTTTTTACCATAGGACGATGACCCACCCTTAACATGCATATATACCTAAGAACGTACAGACGTCCGAAATATCCATTTTGACGTTTCCCGAGTTAATTACAACGACTTTTCACGTGACGTCTGTATGTACGTATGTATGTGCATATGTACGTATGTGCGTATGTGCGTCGTATAACTCAATAATGTTATGTCCTAGAAAATTGAAGTTTGGTACGCAGACTTCTAGTGGGTTCTATCTGTGCACCTCCCCTTTTGTTGCATTCGAGTGTATCTAAAGGGGTCTTTTGCACCTCAATTGGTGCTATAATTTGGCGGACACTTGGCGATATAATCGCCAGTCTTTTGGTCGCAAAGTTTTGTCGTCAACTTGGCGACAAATTTTTCGATTTTTTTTATATTTTTTAAAAATCTGGTTTCAATTTGGCCACTATTGATGATATTTAGAAAGTTAACTATTGAATCACATTACAATTGCAATAATGGGGAAATAACATTAAATTGGTGCAAAAGGAACTCATGTGATGCACACATCAGCTCGTTTAATTTTACTTAATCATAGGAATATGGTGAAACTTATTATTAATTACTCTAATCTCATTAACTTTTTATCAATCAAAGATTGAAATAAAGTCAAATTACTGCATTTTTATATTGCTTTTATGTCCTAAGCAAAATTTTTGCACAAGTTGCGAACATTAAGCAATCTTTTTATATTTTTTAACAAGCTATACATTCTAAGACTAAAAAAGTAACATATTTTTTTAAGTACATGACTTTCGTTTTTATGTCTTTTGGCTTACTTCAAAATGGAATTGCCCAAATGTAAGGCACCAGTTTATTCCATTTTTCACCGCCATCGGCAAAAAACTAAACAAAAAGTTCATATTTTGACTGTTTTTCGAAAAATTACCATAGAAAAAAAAATCAAATTTTTGAATTACTGCGGTCAAGTGTGAACGTCTCGCACAGGTCAGTTAGTGTATATATATATATATATATATATATATATATATATATATATATATATATATATATATATATATATATATATATATATATATATATATATATATATATATATATACTTATATTCTAGTTTTGGATTATGTCATGAAATTTCAACTTTACAGTATATTACAAATCATACATGAAACAGAAAAATGCCCCTTTCTTCGAATCCAATATAGAACTTTTAGCGACAGAATTCCAACAGAAAAGATTTTCGAATGCATTTCGAATCCCTGACAAGAGCGTTTCAGAGGATTTCATCAGGGAATTTCTGAAAATAAAATAGAGGGGCGAAATAGGGAGGAAGGAATATGACACGAAAATGTGTTCTAAGACTTTCTTTTTCTTTCTTAAGTTTCCGATTTTTCTCCGACTTGAAGATAAAGTGACTCGAACTGAATTCGGATTCAATTAGTGTTGCGGTCTTATGGGATTTCGGTAGATCCGCTCACTGCCGTTTGCTTGAAGATGTTTCTGAGTTTGAGAATAAATATTTTCTCCTTTGTTGATACAAGAGCCCGTCTTAAACAAAGTATTTGAATATTAATACATAGCAACATATTGCATTTCTACGTCCAGAAGATATTCGAAGGAGCAGCTGTCAAATTACATATTTGTTTCGGCGGAAAGTTTGAGCTTCATCTTGTGTTCTAGTAGGTACGATTGTAACAAGAAAAGTGAGATATAACAGCTCTCTGGTTTCATGCTCGCATTTTTAAATTCAAGCTTGGGGGAATTTTCAAATGAAATGACGAAGATGATGTGAAAGGGAAGGAAAATTATGTCACAACTGATGAAAATACACTTCTCCGTTATTTATTTTTGTACGAGATAAAAATTCCAAAACAGTGACTCTTTTGCCTGCGTAAGAATGTAAATATTTTTGTTTCGTTTTGTTAAAAGGAAGTTGACAGTTTTGAGTAAAACTCATTACTGTATTCAGTAAGTTACCTCCCTATAGCCAGGGCTAAGGCAGAAATACATGAAATACACCGCCAGCTCACTCAATGCCAGCCGAGGAATGCAGTTTCGTTCTTATTAGCACTCATCAGCCCAGCATTGGAGTGACTGAGCTGGAGGTAGAAAACTTCTTAAGGAAGCTAATTCTGCATTAGCTACCAGTTTGTTTGCACTCTAGGCTTCCTTAAGAGGTTTTCCACCTCCGGCTCAGTCACTCCTATGCCGGACTGATAAGTGCTAATAAGCTCGAAACTGCAGTCCTCGGCTGGATTTGACTGAGCTGGCGATGTATTTCATGTATTTCTGCCTTAGTCCTGGCTATAGGGCGGTAACTTACCGAATATATCTGCCTTGCCTTCAATATTCGAGTTGAACCGAACCATTGCTTCGGTCACTCGTCTAGTCTGCGCTAATTCTGTATTAGCTACCAGTTTGTTTGGCACTCTAAGCTTCCTTAAGAGGCTTTCCACTTCCAGCTCAGTCACTCCTATTCCGGGCTGATGAGTGCTGATAAGCACGGAACTGCAGTCCTCGACTGGAATTGAATGAGCTGGCGGTGTATTTCGGTGTATCTCAATCCTGTAATTCATTTAAAAGATATTTTTTTCCCGAAGTTTATTTTAAAGCCCTGACACAGTGTGATTTTAATCTCAAAATATATTTTTAATATCGCAGACAGCCTTGAGTGTTTGATTCAAAAAGACTACGTAAATGTGGATATTTTGCTCTAAGACAGTGTTTCTTAATTTCTTTTTAATATCCACTCCTTTCACAGTATTCCTGGGTTTAAATGCAAAATTCAGAAACGAGTCACCAGCAATAAAAGTGAAAAATATAATGTATAGGTAACACTTATTGTCATCAGAAGTGAAACATTTTTTGAAATAATTAAATGTCATTTCAATAAATATTTCGTATTTTTGTACTAACATAGTCGCACTGGCACACATTGACAATAATCCACGATTCGTTTAAATATTTTGTCTGCTGTTCATTTGGAAAATATTGGTTGAATACTTTGCTCGGAACCTATTTTTGTCGTCTTTTTTAGTAATAATTTTAAATTTGAAAAAGAAAAGAATGCGAACTCGTGACCGACTTCCATGGTGCCATAGGTTTCCGTGGAGCACAGTTTAAGAAATGCTGCTCAGAAAAAAATCAGAGAAAATGTCCTTTTTCTTATATTTAGTCATAAAAAAATAAATAAATAAAATAATAAGATAAAATAAAAGAAGCCCTCAAATCTCAATTAACATTCAGGCTTGAAACCTCGTGCGCGTTGAAGACAAATGCTAGGAATGACATCAACCTCAAAAATTCTCTGTTAAACCTTTTTCGAGCTATGTACTAGAACGTTTCTTTCTATCTTTCCAATTCATTGTATTTCTGCCTGTCTGTATGTCTATTTAGCATTTATCGATCAAATGTTCACTCCACAACACTTTCTAAACATCTGTCTATAAATGACCTATGGATAAGTAGTAATTTATCTCTCGAATCATTTAATAAATCTGCACGAAAGTAATAATCGTAATTTCTGTTTATCCCACTGTCTGTGAAACTTACATTCTCTATGTTTTGCTATCAATTTTCTATAAAAAAAATATCGTTCTTCTATTCTACAGATATATCAACGCTGATTTTGCGACTATATGCTCTGACAAGTTAAATACAGGTACAGAAATGAAAGTCAAACAAAAGATTTTAAATGGCGTTAAAGAGGCGTGATGTTTCGTGAAATATCTAAAAGTATAAATACACTATTTCCAAATTTTCTAAAATCCATAACAAATTTGAAAACAAAGTTATGAGAATGAAAGTGTGTTGGTCGATCTGTCCGTCTGTCTGAGCTTTCTTCCCCAAGTAAATTTAAAGAAAAAACCCGATCCAGTAAAATATTTTTTGCTCCAGAGATCTCTACTAGGACTCCTGCTTCCGAAGTTTCCTTTTCTGATTTGAACTTTTTTTTCTTTGATCAATTCAAAAATCACAATATTATAGCGACCTACAAGAAAACAAACACAGACTTTTCACTAACAAGTTGGTTTGTTTTGATTTATTTATTTTATTTCATTTGTTCTTTTGAAAAGAAGTTTCGACATAGAATAAGTACAAAAATATTTTCTGATTCGATTGTTTGAAAAGCATTTTTGAGCAATTATAAGTTTTTTTTTTATAATTAGCTCTTACGGGAAAAATCCACGCTCAGATATGCATTTGAATGTGTAGCACTACTAACTTACAAGACATTATTACAATGGCTGACACGTTAAAATAATCATAACGAAAAGCGCCTACGATATACCTATTTCTTAATTAATAAATAAAAATATTTTTGTTTACTACTTCGAGAAAAAACTGAACTTTTCATACATGAAATTTTGAGTTGTACACAAAGTAAAACAAGAGAGATTATCCCTGTTAAACGTCACCGCATAGCTCAATAAAAGAATTAAAAGTACTCCCCTGAAATAGAAACTACGCTTCAAATGATTTCAATTTATTTCAACTCAAGAAAAAAGTTACACAGAAAAACAGGTCACGTTTCGTATTTTCTGAACTTGGTATTCTCAATGGAATTCCGGTTGTTGGAATCAGGAAAACGGGGATGAAGAGAAAAAACCCTCTGAACAATGCTGTGTTTGCTCCTTACTCTCAAAAAAAATTTATTAATTACATAACAAAACTCATTTGTTATGATTCAAAAAGAAAACTGTTTACGTTTAAAAAAAAGTGAATAATTGGTAGAGAAAAAAAATAATAAAACCAGCATGTTATATTACGAGCAATGGTTTAAGAGAGAAATTATAGTTTCAGTGAATCCCATTACATTAAATAAGCGACTAAAGATCAGCTGCGGATGTTTTTTTTTTCTTCTCGTAGTTGAGCATTACTATAAGTATTGTGGTAGACTTCTTGATTTTCCATGATTAGAGTAATATTGTAGATTTCTTGATTTAGCATATCAAACAATCGAAATTTACTATCTTCTTGCTTTTTAGCCTACTTCCCGGTCAGAGAAAGAAAGAAAAAATCACGAGGGACAGTTCCCCCAAGTGCCTCCAAAAAAATATGGCTAAAAACAATAAAAAAGAGATCAAAAATAAATAAAATAATTTTTAAAATACTGACAAATTAAAAAATGAAAAGTAGGGGTTTGATATGAGGAAAATTTGTGTTGGTCTGTCTGTCGGTCTATCGTGTGTCTGTCCACCTCTAATAACTTTTGAGTGAATAGTCCGATTCGAACGAACCTTTTTTTTTTTTTTTTTTTTCGCAAGACATCGGCGAAGACACCTCATTCCCGTATTTCACATTTTGATTTGAATCACCTCTTGTTCAATTTTTAACAGTTCAAAAAGTTAACATTGGAATCTACGGAGAAATTAAAGGCAAACATAGATCCCGGTCTTAAAGATTTATTTGCTTCAAATAAACTATGCTAGAAAAAGCACTTGATAAAGAAGATGTATCCAAAAGATTTTTTAATTTAATTAATTTAAGGGCATTTTTTTTAAATTAAAATTTTATTTTAACATTGACGTCAATGGAAGAAGTTACTAAAATGTTGAAAAACTCGTGCATATTATGAGTATTTCCTAATTTTTAGTTTCAAGATTTAATTGTATACCTAAAATATGCACCATATTTATGTACCTACCAATCGATTGAAATAAGTATGAGCGCTGGAGAACGTTGTTTGAAAATAAAAAAAATAAAAAAAGTTATGAAATATTAGTATTTATTATGTATTTCAATTAGTACGGATTTAATTTGAAACACTGTCTTAACAACTGATGTATTCATTTCAGCTTCATCTTGATTGGTAGCATTGTAGAAAAAACTTGGCACCATTGTTAAACATTGACAGAAACATCTACCAACCAAAATTGATTTGAAGCACTTAGTTATCTAAACATTGCTTGTAAACTATCTTATTGCTGGGAGGTTTATCTTAATTTGATAAGTTTTTAATGTTTTTTGAGGTTTGAATAAAGTTTGCTCATAAAAAATAAAAGTTTTCTTTACCTCAAGTGAAATTTCTTGGAATGTAAATCATAGTACTAGAAATAAATTATTTAGATATTGTGTAAATTAACTCTTAACGAGAAATGAGCATGAGCTCATCGTTTAAAGAAAAAAAAGTGAAAATTTTACCGTTCCAAATTCTGAAATGATTTCTAAAAACTCATAAAACTAAACTTTGATATTGCAACAAGAATGGGGTGGTTTCCTTCAGTCAAAAGTACTACTTTTAGTGATTGAAATGGATAGAATGAGCAAAAAAAAAAAAAATAAAATAAAATAAAATAAAATAAAAATAAAAAAATAACATGGACCCAGAAAATACTTTCATTTTCCCAAAAAATTTTTTTTAATTATTATTTTTTTTTTAAATGTCCGATTTTTCAAACAAGGCGTGGTCTTTATGACGTCACAAATGATGCACTTCGCCGCATCTTTCTACTACGCTTCCACGTTATGATAATCAAGCAGCAAATTACAATTGCGCTCTACGCTTACTACCAACCATATCGTTGCCAATACACGTGAGTAAAGATTTAAATATTTTGCGAACAAAATGTTTTGCACCGTGAATGGCAACACTAAATGACATTTCATCATTTGTGATGTCATCCGCAGAAGCGTTAAAGAGCACCGATTTAAGTAATTTTTTAAAAATATTAAACTTAAAGAAATTATTTAAAAAATGATCAGATTCAATGTTTTTAAGCATGCTCTTTCCGAAAAAAATACTTTTAAAATTTTCGAAACGACCCCTTGCAGTACAGATTTGAGAAGAAGAATTATCTTTCAATTTACTAAACGGGAGCAATGTACTAATATTTACACCTTATATCAAGCGCAACAGTAAAGATAATAGCCCCAGGAAGTTAAACTCTGTACCGCATACTAAGTTCAGCATCAAATATTCATGTAATAAAAATTTTCGAGTCAGAGATAGGAGCCATGAAATAAAGATAAATAATAAATAAAATGATTAGAAAGTATAATTATGTTCCAAAAGTAATGTTATTAGTGTGCAAAACTAGTGTCTTCAGTGTTTATTTTTGCAAGAACTATTCAACCCGTATTTCCGTTCAAAAATAATTAAATAAATGTAATTAGAGAATATTGATTTTTATCACGGTAATTTTATCCGAGCTCAAAATTATAATGTTGAAGCTATGTCTCTTTGTTTCTCTTGTAATATTCTTAACGCCTACTGAATTTGCATTAGTAATGAGCAATTCCATGGGTAACTGACTGACTTTTTTGAAGCAAAAGGATACAAAATTTTTAATATTCAAACTAAAATATACCTCGTAAAACAATCTTTTTCCGTTGAATAATGTATTTTTTAAGCTGAATTTAATGGTATAATTAAATGCACAAAGCACATTTTGGACGATTTAGGAAAAAAATGTTAAAAGCATGATAACTAACTAACATACTTGTTTTTAAAATACCAATCACTTGCCATGTTTTTAATAAATATTTAAAAAACAACCGAAATTTATTTTGGAAATTCAACTATACCATTAAATGCAGCCTAAGAAATATAATATTACAGAGCAAAATATCGTTTGTACAACATACATGCGTTGAATGTTACAAAATACGTATTGCTTTCGTTCAAAAATGTCAGTCAGTTACCCGTGGAACTGCCCAAATTTAGAAGATTTATTACACACTAGTGGTACCCGCACGGCTTTGCCCGTAGTAGAAAATTAAAAGATCATTTTGTTAGCCTGTATATTTACAAATAATGTATGATGAATTTCTCTCCAATTAACTATGTTTATTTGCTCTCCCATTTTACGGTTCCACGTTACGATAATTTCGTAATTTAATCTTCTACGTTGTGATAATTTGCTCGGTAAAATGTTCTTAAAATTAGATTGTAAAAAGAATAAAATCGAATTTTCGAAAAATCGCTTCGAGGTGCACACTCTCATGCTACAAACTAATTTTATACCAAATTTCATGAAAATCGGTCATATATTTTTTTCAATAAACAATATTGTAATCGTCATTGAATAATTTAATACCAGGGGCAACCACCACCCTGCTCGTTTACGTCTGCCAACCCCCGGATCTGCGTACGCAGTTCCTTCAAGTCGCTTCGCGATCCGAGCTCGCTACACTCACTCACTGGTCACTAAAATATTAATCTAGCTTTATTTACACTAAAATAAGTATCTTTTTTAATTTTTTTAGAAACACCTATTAATTTCATACCTTTAAAGGGGACAACTACTTTTGCATGCAACTCGTGCATTACAGATTATTACCGCCCCCTGCTCGCTACCGCTCGCCAATCCCCCGGAATTGCTTTGCAGTTCCACGCGGATGCCTTTGGGATCCGAGCTCGTTGCGCTCACTCTCCGGAAACTACAATACTGTAGTCTTAGCATCTAACATTTTAGATACATTTGGCAAGCATTCATGGTTGTTACTTACCCGTTTATCGATGGCTTCACCTGAATTAAAGATGTATAGTTGACCACATCCTTCCCTGTGTTGGTATACTTGGCCATGTAAACGACAGCAGTATTGGCTAGACCTTCGAGGGGGATTAATTCGAGTCCCCATAGAAGCAAAAGCTAATCCGGAGTTATATTCGCGAATCCGTTCCTGATATTTTTTTGAATCAGGAGTATCATCCATGGGCAAATGTATCATAAGCTCAGGAGCGATAGTTGAAGCTTACCCTCATGACAACATCGATTAACATTATTGGTCGAATTACGCTCATCTCGCCAAAATAAAGTGCCACAAAACTGGCACGCTTGATTAATTGTTCCACAACAATGTTCATCTACATTATCACGAATACAGACACGTTTCTACGTAATTTCGACTCAATAATATTTTCCTGGCTAAGTTCAATTTTTCGCTTCGCATTCTGACGTACGTACTTAGCTGCTGCACTAATATCCGTCGTGAAACACTAAATAATATGTGTTTCAACGTAACAAATCAAAGGAGAAAACTAGCGAGAAATGACACCAAATCCTATTAAAAACCTAAAAACATAAGAAGAGTGATTAAAAGCACAATATGTATACGTAGAAACTTAATAAATCAGAGCATCCAATGCGTTTGCCTACATGCATAGATCGCCGCGAGGTAAACATTCTGTCCGTTGCCAACGGCAGAAAAGAAATGCACCGTCCTTTTGGTAGTTACGTTGGAGTATTATATATATATATAGATGGTGACATAAAGATTTTTTATGGAATTAGCAATTTTGTTGTTTTACTAGTTTTTGGAAATGAACGATTCAATTCGCAACTCCAGAGCTCGAATACGCTATCTTGCGGTGATTTAGAAAACTGCCGAAAAAACTAAAACATTGCGTTCCACGTGTTCATTTTGGGCAAAACAAACAGTTTGTTATGTGTAATTTTTTTATTTGCGTAATTCATCATTTGGAATCGTCATTCGCAACAGCGTAACATAAACTGTGAGTACACATTTTATTTATCTTGTTCTGAATGAATTTGAATAAATATCAGTTTTTCAATTCGATGAAAAAAAGCGGACTTAACAACATTGACTGGACACTAGGGCCGTGCTGAAAGATTACTGCTTTTCCTTAACCTAATTCTACATAAATGTTTTAAATAGCCTTGTTACTATAGCATCCAACTGAAATGGACAGTATTCAAATAAATTTTTGTAAAAATATTTATCGCAGAACAGATTGAAAAATCCAGAAAGAACGTTAAGAATTTGAACAATGAAAAATAAAAGCTTGGAATTTTTATCGCTAAAATATCACGCCAACTTGACTTTATTGCTCTGCAAAAGCTGTCATTATCGGTGGAAGAGTTTTGCCAAAAATCTGTTTATAGGGTTATCGTTTTAGTATTGTGTGAAAGAATAATGTATCTTGACAAGATTTCGTATATCAGTTAAATTATTTTAATGAATGAATTAAATGCATGATGATTTCTTTTGATATCCAATCATATAATCATAGAAATAAATTATCTAGTGTTAAATGTTACTCTTGACAGTCTGTCACGTATGTGCACTATGTGACAAAAATGTCAAAAAATGCCGGAAATGTCACGAAACTGGACATAATATGTACTAATGTATAAAAAAAAACAGTACAAAATGAGAATGCTGTTCGAAGCGAACCAAAAATTTATGAATACCGAATTCAACATCGTGAAAATGGCTGCTTCAGACAACTTAATGTGTGTTCTGCATTAGTTTTTTACTTTCGTAATACTTTTTGATTTCTAATCTCTTTCTACGTGGGTCAGAATAACCAAAAGACTCTGAAAAATCTTTTCAAATGAATATAGAACAAAAAATCATACATGCGAACAAAAATTTCTGCCATTTCCAAAGTTTAGAAGCAATTTATACGTTACGGCATGCGTTTGTTTTAGTTTTTTCATCCGCCATTAGACAGTGACTGCAGCGTCCCCTATAGTTTGTTGGAGTTGCGAATAAGCGATTTTTAACATTAGTCGTTTTGAAATTTTTCTACAAATACAAGTAAATGTATTAAATTTGTTCTAAAATTTCAGTGAAATTTTCTTTACGAGTAAGAAATAAATGTTCCTCAAATCATTTAATTAATTAATTTGATTGAGAAAAATCCTTTTAATTGCTTTCACTTATAAAATTGCTTTTTAATTTAAAATAAAAGTACAAGTAAATCCACTTTCCACTACTGAACTCAATCGAGTTGTTTTTTCCTCTTCTACAATACGCGTGCAGTAGAAACTGTTTTACAGATTTTCCAAGTCTGTAAGCAGTAACACAGGTAATGTAAAAGGATAATCAGGAAATAATGGGTGTAAAGTTTAGATGAAATAACTTATGCCATCTTTTAGTAATGTTTTTAATGAAATTCGAAATATGTTTATTTATCTGCGGATATTTATTGTTAGAAAAATTAAAACGTGTTTTAAAAGCAAGAGTTAGTTTTGCATTATTAGGCATCGAAACGAAACAACTGCTTCAACTTCAGAACGCCATTTTGAATGCACTGTAAAAAAATGAGTAAGGTTACCTGTATTAATATGTGTAAAGTTAACCGGATTCTGATGTGTGTAGCATCATTGTTTTAAGAACTCAAATTGTTGGAGGAACATTGCACTACGGTTTCAGTAAAATTCAAAGCGCATGCGTAAAGATCAGAATCGGCGCAGAACAGGTAAACTCTTACTAGCGAAACAAATACCGGTCTTGGTAGCCGAGCGGTAAAAGCTCTTGAAATTCGCGTTCTGTGTTCGGACCCCACTCAAGTCATTTCCTTTCTTAGTGCAATAAACATGTCTTGTTTGTACATTAAAGTAAATAAATACTGTGTATTAATAATTCGCAACTCCAATAAACTATAGAGGGCGCTGCAGCCACTGTCTAATGGCAGATGAAAAAGGTAAAACAAACAAAGGCCGTAACTTATAACTTGCTTTGACGCTTATTGAATGGCAGAAATTTTTCATCGTGTTTGTTGGAAGCTTTCTTTTCTATTCTCCTGAAATTACATTACACCATAAACTGTCTGAAGCCTGTAATTTACTCCAAAGAAAACACGTGGAATGGAATGTATTACCCTTTTCTTTAGTATTATTAATCACCACAAAGTAATGTATTCGAGCTTTGCAGTTACGAATTGGTGTATATTGGTTGTTAAAAATCACGAATTTGATAAATCGTTTAAGAAAGGTAGAGAAAAGCTTAATTTTGCTTTTAAGCTATATCTCAGTAAGCATAAAAAAATTTCTGGTGTATCCTTACGCAGAAATAAGTGAAACATTACGCTATAGTTACATTAACATGGAGTAACTTGTCACAAGCGATGTGTAACTTTACATCAGTTATATCAGTTTAGTTACTTAATAGTAGTGGAGGCAGCTAAGCTGCAACGAATTTTATGGAGTAAAGTTACACAAAATTTTTTACAGTGTGAGTTTCATGAATATCCCCGTAGGAGGCATGCATTTTGATTCCTGTTTTAAGGGAATACGTTTTTCAGCACGTTGATATGAAAGAACACGTGTGTGTTTGAGTTTTCATCGCAGTTCATGCATTAAGAACGAAAGAGAGAGGGGGGGGGGATTTGATCCTATCTGTATGAAAAATAGCAAAAATTCATAAATGGGGAGCATTTTTGATTTTTACTTTAAAACTGAATGTGTTTCTTGCCTTGCATTTTGTTTTTTAGCGCAAAAGTATTCCAATTTTTCAACTTAGTGTTTTTAAATATATTTCTTACTTTGTTGGTTGAATGAATTAATTTGATTCCTTCGACATCGCAAATATGGTTTTGATCTAATTTGTGATGAAAAATAGCAAAATTTTTCATTAATAGGGAGAATTTCCGATTTGTAGTTTTTAACTGAATGAGTTTCTTGTCCGGTGTTTTGTTTTTTAGCGCAAAAAAACTTCTGTTTTTTTTTTCTGTTTTTTTTTCTCTGAGCAATCACGATTGCTAATTGTTTTCACTTGACCGCCCTTGACGCTCCGGTTTCTTTTTCAGATTTGACCGGGGCTTCTGCAGCGCCACCGCCCATCGGCCTCTGCAGGCGCGCCGCCTCTGGTCCTGACCACTGTCCCTCGGAATCCGGCGGCGTGCATGTCCCGCACACACGCGCGCGCCTTTACTCACATACACACTGACACACATGCACGCTAACACTAAGCGTGCATGTGTAAGGCTAGCCTACACACGCACGCACGCACGCCTACACACACGTAACCACTCAGGAGGAGGGGCAGGCCTGAGGGGACAGAAGCCGTTTCTAGAAACAATAACTTTAATGAGTAGGGTTCTGCCGAAACTCGTGATTGAAAAAAACATAATTTGAATTCAAAATTTCAGAATTCGAAATAGTTAGTTTTTTTAAATATATTTTTTGTTAAGATAAATATTTAGAATAAAAATAGTAGTAACTTTTTTTACGCATTCTAAAGATATTTTGTGTGCCTTCCTCCCGACGTTTGAGTAATATCTCTCCTATGCTCAAACTCCTTCTGTACACGTAGTAACACAGTATCCTTTACATATGTCCTGTGGACATATGTATAAATGTCAAGGTGTTAGGTCTGGTGACTTGTGGGTGGGAGGAGGGGCTTGGTAGCACCCAGAGACATCTAGCGATAGCCAATTAAAACTTTACAACTCTTTTCTTCATGTTCTACGGGTGAGCTGTAGGTCCAATATTAGATTGCCACATGAAATGTGGTAAAATATAACGTGGGATAAAACCATTTTTGAAATAATTTGACAAAGTTATTTTTGAACCATTATTTTAATTGGTGGATTGAAATTCATTTTTTACGCTTCTGCACATGACATCACAAGTGATGAAATGCCATTCCCTGATGCCATTAGCGCACAGCGCAAATTATCATAACCTGCAAAAGTGGTTATGCAAAGCGTAAACATTTAACGTGGCAATGGAGTAGCGTGCCAAGGTACATCACTTGTGACGTCATAAATACCACGCCTTATTTCCAAAATCGGACATTAAAAAAAATTTAAAAAAAATTGTTAGAAAAATAAAAGTTTTTACGGCTTCATGTTTTTTTTTTTTTTTTTTGCTTATTCTATCAATTTCAGTGACAAAAAATAGTACTTTTTACTGAAGGAAACAACCCCACTTCAAAAAAGTGGCTATTAATTGAAATGTTGCTAGCGGTCACTGGCTGCAAAATAACTCTCCCCTTTTCCCCTTTTACATGATGTCCTTTTCATCATGTTGGCGTTAGCATGATTTATTAAAGCACCCTAAAACCCGATATCTTTACATTACATTTGACATTGACACTGGATGCAAGAAATATCAAATGATAGATTCATTGATACATTTTTGTCAACTTCAAACGCATATGTTGCAACTGATCCTCAATAGATGGAAGTTAGCCTCGGCTTTTTATTTGAACTTTTCACTCCATCTATATTGATCTGGAGTGAAGTGAGCAGAAAAATAAAATAAAGAATTGTTCGAACAAAATTGCTGCAGTCCGAATAGTAAATAGTTTTTCTAATTTTAAATAATGTGATAATATACTGTGTTTTTGAAAAATACTGTGTATTTTTTTACATTAAAACAGTACTCTCCAAGTAATAACGATGCAGACGTCCTAAAAAAAAAGAAAACGGTAAGATTTTTACTTGTATTTTCATGAAAGTTTCCGCTCAGTACAGCTTTAGAATTAAACTGCATCTTTTCACTGCATGCGATTTAAAATGTCCTTTCACCGCATACAAAAGGCGTTTCTCAAATTAAAATTTTCCTAATTACTTCAAAAAATTTATTCACTGGAGTAATTGCGAAATTGATAGTTTTAATTTCGTAGCATAAGATGAAGATGCATATTTTCATTTAAAAGCTTCATAATAGTGTAAAAACTAGGACCGAACTGCTCATCACTTATTAAAAACATGGAGTTTTCAAAAGCACTATCATTAAAGATTATAAAGATTCGGGTAAATTAAACATCTTTAAAATAAAATTGCTAGTTAAAATGTTGCACCACCTTCAGTTAGAAGATTGATTATGTCGCATATGCATTTACATGAGCGTAAACATCTTAATTGTGGGTAACCAATTCAGTAGTTTTTGTTTTGAAACTCTGTTTGACTAATTATACGCTCTTAGCTCTCTATTAACTAATTCTGAAGAAACATACAACAGGGTTTACTTTAAAATTGAGACTGTAATTATGAATTTGAAAGACGGAAAACTAAGCGAATTATGTTTGCTTGGAATAATATTCATCTTTTTTGCGCAGCGTGGCATTAAAGTTTGGATCCTAGTCTTCTTAATAAAGTGTTTTAAAATGAATAATAGTTATCATGATTAGAGGTGGGCAATGTCGTTCGTTTTAATGATCCGTTCATTAGAGGTTTGTTCATTCCTTTGATCAGTTTATTTAACTCGTTCATTTGAACAAATGCGTTCATTAAAAAAAAAGTTGCGGGTGATCTCGCTGCAAGACATACTCACGTATATTCGAAATGTTTCATAAGATCAATATTATTCTTTGAAGAAACAATAATTAAAATCACCTAAAAGTAAGAAAATAGCATATGAAAAATTAATCAAAAAACTTTATCCATGTTTAGATAATAAATCAATTATAGTTCATTTTGTAAGATATTTCTGAGTTACCGAATGGTAAGATATGTTTTCCATTCCAAAAATCGCAGGTTACATTTCAGCATGTCAAAAATTAAGTTATGCGATTTTTCCAGCTACAGCACTGTACATATACATACATTACTACCTATAGAATATGTATGACGGGAAAAGATAACAAGAAATATATCAGTACCTCAGTCGGAGTACCCCCCCCCGATAACTTAATTTAAAAAAAAGAGACTCTCCTAAAAATATTAGGGAGCATCAAAATAATACTACAGTACCGATGGAAACTGAAAAAAAAAATTTGAATTTTGACATCTTGAATTCAAATTATGTTTTTCGCAATCACGAGTGTGTGTATGTATGTAGGAATGTGTGTTTGTTATTACTCCTTTTTTACTAATACGTAATTCTTTCTGTACAACATTATCAACATTAAACAAAGTTCAACTACCGGGATACTGTTCATTTTTATACTTGTAACTTTAAGACGAGAATTTCTTTTAAATCCACTAATACAAACCCTAGATATCGATAAAATGTTGTTAATAATTTGCGTTTTTACAAATAATATATTCTGAACGCAGCTTTTCATTCCTGTCTAATAATACAAAACATAACAATAATTTAGCGTTTTGTTCATGTTCATATCGATACAGGAACAAGTCAGTAAAGGCGCTTTATCTATTACTGAATTTATGAAAGTGTACCTCGCTTTTACGTGAAATTAAATTATTATCAGTTTCAAACGAAAAATAAAAGTATGAATTAAAAAAGTAAAGAGGAAAAAATATGAAGATGAAATAAAATTAGTTTCTGTCGTTATTCTTGCACCAAAACATGAAAACGCTGTCCGAAAAGAAAAAAAAATTCTTGTGTCAGAAAAGCATGACACTAAAACAATTTTAACTAGATAGCTTCTCTAAAGAGGAAACGCTTTAGATGTGATGATTAATAGCTGTATGAAACAATGGCATTTCATGTATCTGTCACTACTACAAATTGAATTTTTCTTTCCCTGAAAACTACTTTTTTGGTTTTTCTTCTGAATTTAATTTACTTTGTGAGCACTTTTGTATGTTCCGTTTGCGGAAACCATTGCGGTTGCATAAAATTCGTCAACTTCATTCGATAACCATGGCAAGCAGATTGAGCACAAAAGGGAGCCTCGTCTTGCACCAAAATTGAGCCAAGTTCGTAATTAAATGCCAAGCAGGCACCGAAGCAGGCTGGCCGGTGGGCACAACAAGCATCGCGAGCGTACCGAACACTTTTTTTTTTTTTTCAAATAAAAGAGTGATGGGTGGAAGCCCCTTAGTAGTTCAAACCACTACTTAGTGAATGCTTAGAAGATTGAAAGCTTTGGAAATTTGTATAAGTTACGCACATTTAAAATTAATTTATTTTTTTGCTTTAAATTTCAGTGCTGCTTTCCATTTTTTTAAATATTTTAAAAGTGCTTCTTTCTAAATCGTTATGAGTGAACAAACAAAACAAAATGAAAAATATTTACACACAGCAAATTGCTTTTAAAAAATGTTGTTCGTATAAAATATTAATAATCTCTTCTCGTGAATTTTTTGAGTTAGAAAAGCTATAAATTTCTTTCCTAAAATATACATACCGTGTAGATTTATTTCCCCAAATGTTTTTCAAATGAGAAAATTGAAATATTAACTCAGTTACAGCAAAAATAGGGAAAGACAATACAAAAGAAGTCGATTATTTTTAGGGTATCGTTTTAGAAGTGAAATATTGACTTTCTGCCTAAAACTGCAACGGCAAGAGAAGTAATAACTCATTTTGAAAACAAGTAGCTCTACAAACAATTGTTAATCGATTTTCGCAGAGTATGATTTACTTTTAAAAAGCTACTTTTATCATCTGTTAAAAATAGACAGCTTTTATTTCAGTACATCATTTTTTGTTTTAATCGAGATGGAATAAAAGAAGATACGCTTATTTGGCGAAAAGATTATTCTGGAAATAATTTTTTTTTTTTGAAGACATTGCTATTATTCACACTGAGGGACATTTTTTTGCACAATGTTACTGAAAAAATATACATGCAATTGCTAAGTATGTTATTTTCACTTAACTTTAATAATGTCAGCGTGGTTTTTTTTTTCACATGTAATTTAGTCTCTTTTTTTTATTATTTATCTCGATTCAAGCGATTTTTTCTCTTAGAGCACATTAGGTTTCATGTTTTTCATGTTTGTCGTCCTTTTTTGGTAAATTTCTGTTTTTAATGTTTTTAAGTATAAGGATGCTAGTGAAAGTAGTGGTTTTTTAAAAAGCAACGAGGGAGAGGGAAGCTATTTTGAACTATCAACGCCAAGTGTAACTAAAATACAAAAACAATTTATGTTCTCAAACATGTAAGTTAAATCTCTTCATTAGAAATTCTACTGCATGGTGACTTTGTGAAAACCGACATTTTAGCTTTTTTTTTAAAGCAAAATTGCTTCTAGTTGTTATCCTACTTCTTAAATTTTGTCTGGATGTTGAATTTTAAACACACAATGCTTCATCTCTGCATAGCATAAAATGAAGTCTAAAAAAGCGTCTGTGTGTTTAAACTCGCCAAACTCGAGAACTAACCGACCGATTTCACTGAAAATTTCACAGTTTGTTCCTTTAAGTCCTGAAAAGGTTTTCAGGTCAGTTTGAAAAAAAAATCGATGAATAGTTCTTTTTTTATTTCAATTTAGGCTCATTTTTCACTTAAAATTCAGGAATATGGGGGGGGGGGGAACTTACTTGCACATATTAATATCACATATCGTTGGAAAGGGTAAAATTTTCTGCGTTTTATGCAATTTGTTTCAATGCCTTAACTTAATTACAGCGGGAGTTATTTGGGTTTTTAGCTCGAATTTGTTTAGATTTAGCTAAAATTTAGGCACAACTTTCTTCATTAAATCTATCAATAAAAACTGAAGGAATTGTCCCACAGTTTTTCTTTTGACACCATTTTAAAAAGCGACATTTTTTACTCCAGATCTATCTCGACCAATGGTCGAAAAACTTAGCTTCTATCTCAAAAGGAAAAAAAAAGTTACAAGCCTTTTTAAATCAAGTTCAAAAAAAATCTCATGTCATTTAAATTGTTAATTATTTTCTTTCTCATTTTAGTTCATTAAACTTATTTTATTTTGTGTTTCCATGGTTACGCTTTTTAAATCCATCTTTCTCGATTTAATTTCTTAAAAGTATTTTAATATCTGTCGTTATTGTTTGGAAGTTAAATTTTACATGATTTTTTTAAAATTTATTTATTTAAGCCTGATTGTTGAATATACGGCACTTGACACAATTTTTACTTTCAAGGTGGACCGGGCAATGCAGCTAGTTCCGTATATAATTCATTATTTGGAATACTTCACTCAAATTCGATTGTCCTTCCAACTTGTGACATTATAAATCTCTTCAGCTTGCTCCTCCCTTGCTTTCTAGCTAAGCAGGCTGTTACTCGACCCTTATCTATGATGGTTGACTTTCTTAGCAGAGATCGCAGTGACTTCATATAATGGTAAACTGACTTAGTAAAATCTTTCAGATATGACCATTTTGAATATTGTAGCAAATGCCTATATGCTTTGTTGTTGAGTAAGCAAATGCCTATATGCTTACTCAAACTTACTGAAGACACTTTGATAAAATTCATTCAACTAAAAATTGAAAATCTTTTCCATTGCACCAATTCAGAAGATGGCTTCCGATACTTCGAGCAAAACTCACGTGCAATAGTTTGCGAGCAGTACAGAGAGATAAAAGGAACAATAACTTCAGTTAGGGGAAAAAACCTTAGATCGTCACCGCAGATGTTTATTACTCGTGTAAATTAAGTGCTACGTTTATAGGGAAATAGTTCCAACACTTTTACGTACATTTTAAAGGAACATAGTTCCCATAACTTTATCTACAACAAGATAGAGGAGGCTGATGAAGAAGATCAGAATTTGGATCTATGAAATACCAAAAATGCAGTTTGAGATAAATAGCAAACTTCTAAGAAGAATCAGGAATCTCCAAAAGAATAGAGAATGATATTTGTGATTTAGATTGAAAGAAATTTTCAATGCAAGAATAAATGACAGTCAAAAATTATGCCTTTGCCCCCCTTCCCTCCCTTCCAGAAATATTAAAAATGACTGTCCTAGTCACGTTTTTACTTGAGAAACCAAATTTAATTCTTGAGTGGAAAATAAACCTTAGCTATAATCTTAAAAATTGGTAACAGAAACAACTACTCGAAATATGCCAAAGCCAATTCAAAGGCATTTGCAGTGTGTGCCGGTAAAATAAAATCCTGACAAACTTTCATTGAGAAATCGATAGAAAAAAAACTGAACCGTACAAAACAATAATTAGCAATAAAAAAAAAGTAGCTACTAAAGATGCGAAGTGCAAAATAGGATGAATGAACAGAAATCAATCAATAAATGAAAATTTTCAATCGTATGAAATCACTTGAAGTGGCGGAAAGCTCCCTCTCTTTCATTCAGGTGTGAATGAACATTTCCAGCCACCCCCTACAGAGCTCTTTTCAAATCTTCCCTTTCGGAAAATCCGCCGCCATTACTACTACTCCAGCCCCGGGAAGTCTTTCGCGCCTTCCAGACCCTTCTGCTCCGCTCCGTCTAGCGATCGTCTGGGAGAGGGGTGGTGCAGAAAGGAGGAAAATCGATGAAATCCAGGCCAGTCACACTATAGCCTGACCCTGAGCTTTGTCCTTACCCTTCCTTGCAGTGGTGCATGATGGGAAGCTGCTGCAGCACCTATACCTTTCCCGCTGCTCCCCTATTTTCGTTCTTTTTCGATTTGTTTCTCTCCCTCTCTCTCTCTCTTTTTTCTTCTTTTTTCTCCTCTCTCTTTATCTTTATTTCGGTTTTAATTCGAGGCTTAGACGGTAGCACGGAGAAAGGCAGCTTTAGATGCAGGTCTTGTAATTGGGTTTTAACGGAAGCTCTACATTCAGAGAGGGAACTTTTATAGTTACGCAAAATAACTTTTAGATGGAATTCGGAAAGAACAAGTATTAACAGACACATTTATCTGTATATAAAGAAACTTGTATGCAGTATTTTAAAAGTTACAAGAAATGGCTTCTCCACTGCAGCTTTAATAAGTAAATAAATCACTAAATGAATAACCCATAGAGAAGTAGAGAGAAATATAGAAAGGTTTTTTCAAGAGCGTCAAAAAAATTCCTTGCATTTTTTAGCGGAGTTAAATTTATTTCGGAAGAGTGAAATATACGAAAGTCGTGAAGACCATAGCAGTGATCAGTTCCATACGAAAAATAAACTTTTAAAGTATCAAATTCAATATGGAAGGAAATGAAAATATGTAGACCTTTTATTTTGAACATTTAAAATGTATAACATTTTTAATTAAAAAAAAATACTAAAGCAACCATATGTAACATTTTAAAAACTGCAAAAACTCTCCCCCTCTCATATTATTTTCCACGGGAATAGATTTTTGTTTTAAATACAATGCGTAAAAATACGCTCAGCTAAATTTTTGAAACATATTTCCAATTTTTCTTGCTTAAAATACTCTCGTAGAGAGGTTCGTAGTACTAGCTATGGCAGGCGGCTGCTTGCAGCGTGTTCTGAACATCGCCATCTAAATTACTTTGCCTTCGGTAGCGTACTTCGGGGATGTTGCCCATTCTTACCACCTGTGGTGGATTAAGTTAGCTAAAGAATGTCAGCTGGCGTAATAATTAATATACCTGCTAATTAACGTCTTATGAAGATGAAACTGGGCAAAATTGTATCTCCGTAAAGTTATGAATATTTTGGTACCATATTCGACCCCAGTCGCTCTGAAAGATGCATTTTGAATTAATATTTCTGTTTCACATTGTCCTACGAAGACCAAACTATACAGGATCCTCCTAAAATTTTTAGTTTTTAGCAACTGTTCGACCCGCAAGTCACTGACGTTCTCGAGGAGTTCGAATGACACACATAAATAGAAAAATGAATAAATATTGTCAGGTTTTAATACATGAGTAGCCGCCTACGACTGCTTCCTCAGCCTCCTTACCTTTTTGACTCACCCAGCCTACTTACAACGGCCTGGAGTTCACTTCCGTTCACCCAAAGTACCTACTGCTTTTTGAAACGTTAAAAAAATTAATGAGATTATACAAAGTCACACCAATCCGAAGGGGAAAAAACTGTGATCCCGTAGCACACGTAAACGAATCCGAGACCGAAAAAGTGGTAACCACTTACAGATATGAATGAAATGTTTACATTTATTAAAAGCGTATAAATTAAAAATCAATGCAAAAGTTGCTTTCTAGAGTAGGAGAATGCGGGACAAAGTGAAATTGTGAAATATTTACCTTGTTTTTAGCACCAGCTATCTGGAATTTTTTTAACTATGTAGTAATGTGTGTAGGCTACTACAGTCAAGAAAAAGTTGATATTCATATTGCAATATTTTGTAGCAAGTAAAAATTGTTTTTGTTATTATGTATGACTAGCTGCATTGCCCGGCTTTGCCCGGACCACCTTGAAAATAAAAATTGTGTCAAGTGACGTATATTCAACAATCAGGCGTAAAAAATAAATTAAAAAAACATCATGATTTCCCTTCCGAACAATGACGACAGATATTAAAATACTTTTAAGAAATTAAATCCAGAAAGCTGGATTTAAAATTCGTAACCATGGAAACACAAAATAAAATAAGTTTAAGGAATTAAAATGTGAAAGAAAATAGTTCACAATTTGAATGAAGTTGAGATTTCTTAAACTTGATTTAAAAAGGCTTGTAACTTTTTTTCCTTTCGAGATAAAAGCTTTTTTTTTCGACCATAGGTCTAGTTAGATCTGGAGTAAAAAACTTCGCTTTTTCCAATGGCGTCAAAAAGGAAGCTGTGGGACAATTCCTTCACTTTTTATTGATTTATTTAATGAAGAAAGTAGTGCCTAAATTTCAGTTAAGCCTAAAAAAATTCGAGCTGAAAACGCAAATAACTCCCGCCGTAATAAAGTTAGAGTACTGAAACAAATTGCGTAGAATGGGGAAAATTCTACCCTTTCTAACGATATGTAATATTAATATGTGCAAGTAATTTTTCACCCCCATATTCGAGAATTTATGTGAAAATCGGACGTAAATTGGAATAAAAAAAGAACTATTCATCGAATTTTATTCGAACTGGTCTGCAAACCTTCTCAGGACTTAAAGGAATAAACTGTGAAAATTTCAGCTCAATCGGCCGGGTAGTTCTTGAGTTTTGCGAGTTCAAACATACAGACGCTTTTTGGAGACTTCATTTTATACTATGTAGAGATAAAGATTTCATTATTAATATTTTTAGCATTAGTTGAGACCTGCTTATAATCGATTCAGTATTTATTTAATTGGTATTAAGCTCATTTTTATTTCAAAAGTTTTGTCCAATGAGTCATGTGCATGTGGGGCAGATTAAAATAGTTCTTTCGATTCACTTATTGGATCAGTTATTAACTGGGATTTACTAATTAATTTATTTATATTCCTTCAATTAAGAACTCAAGTATTTATTCCCTTATTCATTCACTGTTTTATTCGTTCATTTATTATTTCTTAAATTAATCAATTAATTCACTTATTTATTTGTTTATTGTTTCACTATCTTTTTTTTATATACTGACTAGCTGCGTTGCCCGGCTTTGCCCGGTCCACCTTGAAAATACAAATTGTGTCAAGTGGCGTATATACAAAAATAAGGCTTAAATAAATATAAAAAAATTTAATGCAAAATTTTCCTTCCAAACAATGACGTTAGATATTAAAATACTTTTAAGAAATTAAATCGAGAAAGATAGATTTAAAAAGTGTAACCATGGAAACACAAAATAAAATAAGTTTAAAAAATTAAAATGCGAAAGAAAATGGTTAAAAATTTGAATGGAAATGCGATTTTTTGAATCTGATTTAAAAAGTCCTGTAACTTTTTTTCCTTTGGAGATAGAAACTGGGTTTTTCGACCAAAGTCGAGATAGATCTGGAGTAAAAAATGTCGCTTTTTCTAATGGTGTCAAAAAGAAAACTGTGTGACAACCCCTTCACTTTTTATTGATAGATTTAATGAAGCAAGTAGTGCTTAATTTCAGCTAAGCCTAAATAAATTCGAGCTAAAAACGTAAATAACTCCCGCCGTAAAAAAGTTTGAGCATTGAAACAAATTGATCAGAACGCGGAAAGTTCTGCCCTTTTCATCCAATAATAGGCAATTTACGTGATATTTGGGCCTAAATTGGAACAAAAAAGAACTATTTATTGTATTTTTTTTTCGAATTACAGCCTATGTTACTCAGTAAGAAGGCACCTTTGATACAGTGAAAGAATTTTTCAAATAGTCACAATGGTTCCGGAAATTACCTCGAACATATAAACACAAAAATTCGTCCTCTCTCTTGATAATATTAGTATGGATAAGAAACTTTTAAGTTAGGCCTATCTAGAAATTTTCCGGAGTCAAATTGTACTTCAAAAAGTGTCATTTTCGTTTTGGAATTGTATTGCTCTTATTGCTTCTCCATTTGCATTATTAAAATTTGAAGCTGGGTTAACCCATTGAAAATATTGCTTGCTGCTCTCCTTATCTTTACAAATGTTGTTTTGTTATACGTAAAATAAAAGAACACCACCACATATAACCGCATATCAAGTTCTAAATGTTACAGATTTCAGTTTACTTAAGAATCAAAGCAAATTACTTGAACAGCGCTTTGTATTTCAAAAACACTTCACATTATATTCAATTTAAAGCTGCACCTTTCAAAACATCAAAGCAACATCTTTTACTCTCGAATCTGGTTTGAAGAGAAAAAAAGTTATCTGAAGCTATAAGTGACATTTTTGTCATTCTCACCACTCTTTACGTACTTGTAAATTAAAATATTTTGACAAAAACATATTTTCGACGACCTTTCTTTTGTTCTATGAAGTAAGAATTAAAATTTTAACTCGCTCATCGAAGTCTTTAACATATAAGCAGTGAAAATGTCCTTCTTCCAATTTGATGTAACAGATTTCTATTGTTCAGTATAATCTAGAAAGAATTAAAGTGTAGAAAAAACTTATTGATTTTAAAAATGCATCGAAAGCAATTTTTTTTTTCCGTACAAGCACTACAAGAAGGATAATAATGTTTTAAAGAAAATAAGCTTACTTGTAAAAAATTGCTTCTTTGGTTTCCGCTGAAAAAAAAAGCATGAACTGAACGTCAAATTTAAATACAGGGTTAGTATACAAAAATATCCTGGTTTTAAAATTTTATATTTCATTAGCACTATAAATGATACATAAATATAAACTGTGAAAGTTTTTTTTCACTCACCAATGTTCGATGTGTGAACCTTTCGTAACGCGACACACATCTATAACATACATTTTGGAGTGTTTTACTGTCAATTTTTCGTAATGCTACACATATGTGATCTTTGCGTTCATGCCTTGCAATGTTGGTTGGTTTGATTAGGTTTTTTGGCGCAAGATTAGGTTTTTGGCTTGCAATGATGTATGCAATGGTGCTGTAAATAGTCTTTGATGAAACCTCGTAATAAAAAAAATCACATGGGGTTAGGTTTGGGGATCTCTGGCTGGTCAACGCATGAACGGTACATCATCATCACCTGCACGGCCAGTGCAACACTGCTGAACGTTAGTGCTGCAGCGAAGTGGGGGGGGGGGGGGTAAAAACACTCCCAGAGGTCATGGTTTTAACTTTGTTGCCAATCCTAATACAGTAGTTAATACACGTGTAAGGACTGTTCTGACCAAAAACTCCCTCCAGAAGGAATTTCTGACTGCGCTAGTGCAGAACGTAGTTATGTACGTGAAAAAAAAAAATACATGCAGTTTACCTTTATTTTCATGCATCTTTTATAGTGCTAAATGCAATATTTTCTTTACTAATAATAAAGCTGAAAGTCTATCTGTCTGTCAGGATCTCTGTCCGGATCTCTATCTGTCTATCAGGATCTCTGTGACGCGAATAGCGCATAGACCGTTTGACCGATTTTCATGAAATTTGGCACAAAGTTAGTTTGTAGCATGGGGGTGTGCACCTCGAAGTGATTTTTCGAAAATTTGATGTGGTTCTTTTTCTATTCCAATTTTAAGAACAAAATTATCATAAGATGGACGAGCAAATTACGAAATTATCATAACGTGGAACCGTAACATGGGCACAAGTCAATTAGCGAGATACGAAATTATCATAACGTGGAACAGTAACATGGGCACAAGCCAATTGGCGAGAAAATTCACCATACATTATTTGTAAATATACATTCGAACCAAAAACCTTTTTATTTTTTCTATTACGGGCAAAGCCGTGCGGGTACCACTAGTATGAAATATAAATTTTGGAAACCGAGATATTCTTTATGCTGACCCTGTATTTTAGTAGTTATCGATGGGAATGTTAAACGCGTTTCTTCAAACGTCTCAAAAACTCATTTTTGTGAATACTGCCGTTTACCTGCCCACGGCACTACACTTAACTCCCGATTATTCGAGGTTAACTCATAAATCTGTACCATAAATATTTAGAGTACCAATATTTACCAAGTTCTCGTTGCTTCTTGAAAACAGTTTCACTTCAACGCTGCTGCATTTTAAAACTGCTGTATTGCATCAATTTTGAGGATATTGAAAATTCAATTAGGCAGAAAATAGAGCCATCGCGTCATTATTATTGATGTTCTGTTCAAAATATTATACATTAATCAAAAAATTGACAGGAGGTCGATATCGGTCATTACGTAAATAATGGAAATATTTTGTTAGACGATAGTTTCATCACGCAAATTTTTGTTTCACTAATAATTTGTATGGAAGTTTGATTAATTTTCAGTCACTCGAAAACATTTTTCCCGATTTTTGGCTGCAGTGTTACGCTATAAATATTGTACGATGATGATGCAAATGCTCGGAAATCAGGATTTCAGTGCTGGTCATATGATTTGCTTGAATTTAGGAAGCACGAAAAACATTGAATTTATCATGTTGATCATTGTTTTAGTTCTGAATGAGTTCATTTGAGTCTTAGATGTACAGTGAAACCTCCGAATAGCGGACAGTCAAGGGACTAGAAGTTTTGTCCGTTATTGGGAGGTGTCCGCTATTAGGAGGAACTACTTAATTTACCTTTTTCAAAATGGGCTGTTGTTTTCTTTTTAGAACACAATCGAAACAATTGCGAAAGGTTTACTACATTTTACGTCAAGTGTAATTAATCTGTTTTTTTTAAATAAAGGTATACTGACAGCACACACTTGTCTTAAAAAGCATTTAATCAATTAAAATAATCATTTAAAACAGTTTGACATCTCTTTTTTGCATCACCAACGGCGGCGATAAGGCAGAGCAACCCCCCTCCCCCCCACACACTTTTTTATGGTTAATTTATTTTTTTTATCTCGAGTATCACTATTGCATGATTGACAGTTGTCAATATGACCTTGAATATGGGCAAATCTTTTTCATGTCTAAAAATTAAACAATCCAACGAAACCACGGCGCCATAAAGCCGACTACTACCGGCGCCGGTCTGCTCAATTGCATCTCCTGAGAGCCCCAGTTAGAAAATGCGCCCAGTTTCCTCTTTTTTATCTTAACTTTTGAATAGTTACCCTTTTAATTCCAAGAAACAGTGATAAGTAAATGATGGGGGGAGGAGGGGGAATATAAGTTGTGGAGGATGAAAATCTTTGTAAGGCAAGCAGTTACTAAGATATTCTTTGAAAAGGAAAAAAAAACGGAAGTGCTACGATCGCAAGGGAAATTTTTTGTGAAATAACTGTCCGTTATTCGGAGTGTCCGTTATTCAGAGTGAATTACATGGAATGGCCTATATTGAGGGACTGGGACTTGCAAAAATGTCCGTTAATTAGAGGTGTCCGTTATTCGGGAGTGTCCGTTAAGGGAGGTTTCACTGTAGTTCTAAATGCCAACCAGAGAAGTTTTACCCAACTTGATTCTCAACATTTTATTTCTAAGAGTTAATATTAATATTTCCTTTTGCTAGACATTTTAATTATTTAACAGATCCTTACATAATGTTTAGTGACGTATTAATAATGATGAAAATTATTGATTTATTAAAATTTGTGTTCGGGTTTGTTTCTTACACTGAAAACCTAAATTTTGAAAGAAAAAAAATATTACCAAATAACTATAACTGTTTGTGTGTGACTGAACTGTAAGTCGTCTCATACTTCAGTCAGAATTTTAGAAAAATGCAATTGACTTAGTCATGTCGTTCAGAAATTATTGGGGTAACAACTGATTTTAATGGTCACAGTGGAACACATGGCAAGATGATGGCAGGGTTTTTTTTTTCTTTCATTACCTTCACCTTTCTATTTTTAATTTTTCACTAGCGTAAAAAAATGTCATCTGGTACTTCATTATTTGAAATTCTTGAGACGAATCTCCTTTTGTAAAGCTTTGTGACTAGCAAGGAAATTATTTTAAAATTTTCACTACATATTGAGTCAGTTTTAACCCCCAACACACAGAAGAAGGGGGTTATAAGTTTGACGTGTCTGTGCATTTGTGTATCTGTGTGGCTGTGTATCTATCTGTGGCACTCTAGCGCCTAAACCAGAGTTTCCCAAACTGTGGTCCGCGGACCCCCGTGGATCCGTGGTGCTATCCAGCTAAAACGTTAAACATAATTCAGATTGAAGGACGAGTAATGATATTTTAGTTCAAAAAGAAAGCAAGTTTATGAAGAATAAAAAAAAGTTTTTGCTTAAGTACATGCAGGACACAGAAGCCCCCCCCCCCCTCTTGGAATTCTCGGAAGTAAACGCACTATACATTAATTAATTTTGTATACATGACGAAGTTTATTTCATTACAAAACTATATTAAGTAAAATGCAAACATTGAGGCACATTTTTATAGCTGGGATATTGTACTTTAAATAAAAAAATTATTGCTCCAAAATTTTCAAGACTAAATTTTATAGTCAGCATTCAAAATTACGTAGGTCAAATGCTATAGTTTGCAGTCAATTTCAAAAATTATGGAGTACCACTGTTTCATAGATTTGTTGCATAATATGCTTGCGTTTAGTCAGCAAAATCATTTGAAGTGAAAGTACACGTTTGACGCTTGAGATTTTCATACGGTCACCAAATTTTGGGCAATCATCCTCTCATTCCCCAAAGTTCGTAATTTTTCCGGAGGTCTTCCGCAGAGGTTTGAAATTTGGGAACCTCTGGCCTAAACGGATGGACAGATTTTTAAAAAAAAAATTCGAAAGGAGAGCTGATCGAGAGTGTTCTTAGCTAGGTTGCGTCTTCAGATGACATCAATTTAAAAAGATATTAGTTAAATGCCTCTAAAAGGGTTTTGGCGATTTTTACAGTGAAAACATATTTAAAAATTTAAAAATTTAGTACCAAAATAAAAAGTTACTTTTTCTGCGTCTGATAGAATATGTTTGGAACTTCCATGTTTTATAGAATTTGAATTATGATGTTTTTTAAAAGCAGTTTTCAGAAACGGTTAAGCCTTTATTCACACAATTGGTAACCGAATTCTTTGTTGGCAGACAAAGAAAGAAAACGCAATGATTTAAAATGTTTATATGTTGCCAGTTTACATTTATTAACAAATAAAATACTTCTAATTGATTTTTAATAGAAAAGGCTTTTAAAAGGATCTTCATAATTCCCTCTTGATTCTACTTTTGCGATTCGCAACTCCAGCGTTCGAATACGTTACCTTGCGGTGATTTATAAAATTAAAGAAAAAGGTAAAACATTGCGTTCCACGTGTGTCAGTTGGTAAACATAGGCAGTTTGCTTATGAGTATTTATTGACGCATTCGATGTATCTTAGATTGCTTTCAGCAACAGAAATTGCTTCCTCCCGTAATGGTATTCTCGAGTTTCTCAAAAGAATGTTAGTTTTCATTACTTTAATCTAAAATGTGAGTTGACTGTCGTAAATGGCGAAATTCTAAACACAAGAAAACGCTGATTTACACGCATTTGCATGAAATTAAAAACAAATATATGCTGTTCGAAGTTTTTTTTTTTTTTTTGAAAGAGGATAACGTTATACAAGATAAAATTTTTCATTCTTTTGTGTGAATTTGTGAGAATATCGGTTTTTTTTTTCTCCTGAAGTTCGAAAGAAGGATTTAATAACATTAGCGGAAGAATAAGAGATTTCATCTCCGCCTAGTTTAAAAATAATTAATTTAACTGACCTTATTTTACTGCAGCATTTGGTTGCAATGAACAGTATGCAAAATATTTTCTCGAATGTATTATCGTAGAACGAAATGAAAAATGTTTCACCGAGAAAGAAATTTGAAGCAAAACAAAAGCCGAGAATTTTCATCGCCAAAATAGTATTCCAATTTTACTGTATTGCTTTCATTCTCAACTGAAGAGTTTCACCAAAAATTTGTTTTGGATGAAAACTTTTCATCCAAAAGCTCACACTTCTTTCCATTGAAAAAGGTATTCCTTGTAACACAGAAACATATGTCTGCAGTAATTCACAATTTCCGTGCATCAAAACGTTGGTTAATTGATTCATTTAATTTTCAAGCACAAATATATTTATTCGTTACTCTCTACTGACGTTTTTATTTGGTCAGTAGGATCTATCGCAGTTATGTTTTTACCAATTCGTAATCGATTGTCTATAAATTTAAAAACAATATCATTCATCTTAGCCCATATCGCAAATAAAATGTCTTCAACATTAAAATATACAGCTCTACACAAAACAAATACTCATGATTTTAATGAAATTTTTAACGAAAGTACTGCATGTAGAGCACTTTCACGAACTTTTGAGAAATTTTCTAAGTACTACGTTCCTTAATTTTTCTTTGCATAGGAAACGAAAGCATCAGCGAGCATAATATTGTTTGACGATGGTCAATGGTATTTCCAGCTAAGTGATAAATCATTGGTAATGGAATGACACGAGCATTACCATGTATCTGCGTATCTGTCAATTAGAAGTAAATGCAGCGTGATCTGGATTGTTCAATAAACAGACATTATGCGCTTTGTAATAGCGCATATTGTCTGTTTATTGTTAATCAATTTTGATTAACTGATTCTAGCATTAATTCAGAACAACATAATAATTATTGAAATGACGATAATGTTAGTTGATTAGTTCAATGTTCAAGAGAATATTCTTCATTATTTTATTGGTTATTTTTACGTCAAAAGTAATGCTTAAAATATTTATTGAAATGAAGAAAAAATATAGTCGATAAGTTCAGTGTTCAGAAGAAGACTTCTCCTTTTCTTATTGAACATTGTTTGCTCAGAGGAAATGTTAAGATCATGTGGAGCAGCAACAGTGATCATTTTTGGATTATCTAGTTGTTTGAACTGATTATGGGTACGGATTACATAGTAAAATAATCCAATTATAATTGGATTACTCAGTAATATCAATTAAATATCGATGCATTCTGAGTTACAGAGAAAATACAAGAACATTTTCCCACACAATGGAAATATTTAGTATCTCGATTATCTGGAAATCGAAATTAACTAGGATAGGTATAGTCCAAGATCTGAAATGGCTAGGAGCAATTTTTTTTTAAAGAGTCAAACGAATTAGGTTCGGATTTCTCGGAGATCAATTTTAAAAAATATATTGTGATCAAATCGATTAAAATCACCGGGTGATCAGAATTATTTAAGTTCGAATCATCTGGAGATATGACTTTGTTAGATCTTTCTCTTTCGAGTATCCTATTTAATTGCATCCGAATTATCAAGGGATTTGAACTAATTTGACTGGAGTTATTCTAACATTTAAATTAAATAGGTTTAAATTGGTTAGAGATTTGGATTAGTTGGAATCATAATGCTATGTCAAATATTTCCGAAATATTTGTTGTTACTTTCGCAATGCGCTTCATTTCACTACACTATTGTTTTCAATTACTATAATACACCAATGTTCAGTTTAATTAGGATTGAGTCATCCAGAGAACTGGATTAATTGCTGTCTGTACTTATACCGCTTAATTTCTACCACAATCCAAGCATAATACCAAATATTTCCTAAAATATTTTTTCTAACAAACGCCACTTTCTTCTTTCTTCCCTTTTATTCTCGACTACAATAATACTATAACATTTAAACTAATTAGGCTTAAGTTGTCTAGAGATCTAGATTAGTTGGAGCTACATTAATGAAGCTATACCATGTATCTCACTTTAAGACATGTGCTTCATGTTTACTTTCAACACTACTACAATAATATATAGTATTTAAACTAATTAGGCTTAAGCTGTCTATAGATCTAGGTTAGTGGGGGGGGGGGGCCATATTAATGAAGCTATACCATATAAAAAACGCAATACCGGAACAAAAATTCAATACCGGTATTCGGTATTTTTAAAACGTGATACCGGTATTAATACCGGTATTTGAAATTGCTTAAAAAATGCTTGAAAACATATTGTTTTGTTGCCACATTTCATATTTTTTCCAAAGTTGTATGATTTATAAATTCGTACTGTGAACAAATATAAAATGAAGGAACAAATGGTATAATAAAAAATCAATAATAGTAAAAAACATAATGCATCTATTAAGTTGTCTCCATGCCTGAAACTCATTTTAGTGCTCAACTTTCCTACACTTGAAAATACTCTTTCTGAATTCATGCAGATTGGTGGTACTGTTAACAATGTCCGATAAAAAAAAAAGGTTCTCTAATTGCCTAGAAGTCCTTCATCTTCAAATAATTCGGGTCTTTTGCATGTTAATTCGGCCTTTTTATGTGTGTGTGTTTCTTTTGTACTGTGTGTATTATTATTATTATTATTTCATTTCTAGCTAGTTGTAAATTCTTTCCGAGAGATGATACTTTTCCAATATTAAGATAATTTTCTCTTGAGCAGGAGAGGTTTGTGTTTTTTCTTTTTATTGGCCCTTTGGTTTGAAATTTACAATTAACTTGACAAAATTTGATCTTATTAGTTTCTCTTATTCGTTTTCGCTTTTGTTTCAAAATTCTTTGCAATTATAATTATGTAAATATATGAAAATGTGTTTCAATTGATTATAAAACATATTTTCAAGGCACTACATTATTTCTAAATATTATCTTGCCAAGTATAAAGGCAAATAGCGAGGCTGAACAACAAACTAATACTGGTGACAACAAATCTGTACATCAAAGCCAGAAGGACCTAAGTCACACTATGGTAACTTTACAGGGGAGAGGAAAAACCCTATTTTCGCGCATGAAAAGGATAGGACGCGCGCTCTTTTAACCATGGCAAAATATTGAAAAGAATTTAGTTTTTAAGAATTACGATCACTTGACTCGATGCGGGATAGGCTTCTGCATACAATGCACTAATAAACGGAAAATCACAATTTTTGTACTTACGTCCGTCTTATTCAGTAAATTACACCCATTAGCCAGAGCTAAAGCGGAAATACATAAAATACACCGCCAGTTCAGTCATTTCCAGCCGAGGACTTCAGTTTCGTGCTTATTAGCACTCATCAGTCCGGAGACTGAGCTGGAGATGGAAAACTTCTTAAGGATGCCAAGAGTGCCAAACAAACTGGTTGCTAATATAGAATCAGCACAGACCAGACGAGTGACCGAACCACTCCCTATTGAACCGAACCATCACCTGTTATAAATATTTGTAAGTTATGCGTTTATTTTTTAATTTGAGAATGTGGTCCATCCATAGCAACCTGTTGCCATGAATGGACCACATGCTAAAATATTTGAACAGACCACATGAACAAACCACATGCTAAAATATTTGAATAGACCACATGAATAAACCACATGCTGAAATATTTATTTTTAATTTTCATTCTTTATTGTGTATCTTTATCATGAAAGTAAATATTATTATTAAAAAAGAAATATACTGAGAAATTATTCCTATAACTAACGTGAAATTTGAGTTGGATTTCCTTCCTAAAAAAATCGAAAACCGTTATGTGGTTCATTGACTGCAACCTTCCCCTAATGTGCAAAAACTAAAAATTTGAAGACTACTAATGTAAACATTTTAGAACTTCTCTGTTATGAAGCAAAAGATCGTACTAAGCTGTGGTATGCACTGGTATACAGCAAGATTTAGAAAAAAAAATCGATGAAAGCTAACGAAGGATCTGAACTTTAATCGCGTTTTACTCAAAACTTTAAAAAGTCCACTCACATCGCTTTGCTTCTAACTGCCTCAAATGTCCTGAAATATTTTTTCGAACATACACCATGCGTTTCATTCTTCTCCTTTATTCCCGACTACTATAATACTATAGCCTTTAAACTAATTAACCTTAAGTTGTCTAGAGATCTATATTAGTTTGGGTCATATTAATGAAGCTTTTCAATATAGTATTTCCTGAAATGTTTACTCTTAACTTACACAATGCTTCATTTTCCACTTTTAGTTTCGATTACCATAACGCTCCAACGGTTTCCTTTTTCGATGGAACTATATTCTTCTTTATCATGCAGTGTTTTACAACTGTCTTCACATTAATTCCCTAGAAGCTTCAAAAATTGCTATCTACTCTGCAGGCGCTTAAGTAAATATAATCTCCCCGTCTACTCTTTGCTTTGTTTTCTTTCTACACTCATATCCGATCAGAAATAAGGCTTAGGGCTATTTTGTCGCAGAATGATTCTTACTCAATTGTTCCGCTTTCGTGTCACTCCCATATTTAAATAGAGTCTCAGCAAATATTATCTTTGTCATCAAATTAGTTTTCGGCTGAATTATTAATCAACATTTTCTTCGTTGCCTAAAGAAATGTATTGCATCATTGTCTTATATTTCGATTATATTATTTCTCTTTAAAAGTTTGAGCAGGAAGAAAAGTTTAATATTCTCATGCAAAATATCGGACACTGTTATTTTTGCCTGAATTCTGTGGTATTTACAATTCAGAAAAGAAATGTATATCACATACTTCAATGAAATTATTGAATGCTTGAAACTCTTTTATCTTGTATTCGATTGTGTTTACAACTTTGAAACGAAGTGAATATCACATATCCTTATAAAATTATTTGTTTTATGCCTTTAGAAACATTAAATTTGTATTTCCTTTGCACAAGTTCTAGGTACATACCGCATGTAAGTGTTAGGAATAAGACAGAGATTTTCTTTGTATTTGTGCAGGTAAGTTTGATTAATATTTTTCAGCTACACACAAAAAAACATAGAAAATACGATAAAATGTTAAATTAATTTTACGTAGCATAATTATTTATTTATTTTAAAATCTACTAATGTTTTGGTATAATCTAGATTTGTAACTTACCTAATATGAGTCAAAACATCGCGTAATTTTGTAAATATGATTTGTTTTCAAGTTCCATTTTCTATTTTATCTTACAGCTTTCTTAGAAGAAATGGCCTATTTCTAATAGCCACATGATTATTAAAAACTAATTCGATGTGTACATATTTTAAAAAACTTCTGCTACCACTTTGCAACTTTGTCCTTCAATGAGTTATCCGTCATCTTTTTTTTTTTTTTTTTTACTACGTAGGTGGTGAGGTTTTGTGCATGTAATCCCAACATTTTATTTCTTCTGCACACTCCAAACTTTAGCAAATTGAAATAGGATGCTGCCCAAATATTTTCATAGTATTTATTTATAGAAATAGAAGTGAAACAATAACGTAAACGACAGCCATTTATTGGATGCCTCACTTGCCAAGTACATATACTCCATAAAACAAAAAGTAGAGAAAAGTTATGAAGAAGTTGGTGTTATCCATAGAAGTGAACAGGACCTCGTGTTACATTTTCTGCCATCATGTGGTCAGAAATGTACTGAACCAAAATTTTAATATAAATTCAGATGCTAAGCATTGATTAAGCACTATTAAAGCAGAAATGATGATTTTTTTTAAAGAGGAGTTAATCGATTTGGCAACTGAGGCATCCATATATAAAGATTGCAACATGTTTGAATGCAAAAGCTCAACTCTTCTGGGGTGTAAAACACCTCACTTCACCTGTTAAAGTTTTAAAAATATTTATTGGATTGTAGAGTTATTGAGGGAAAAGAATGCTTCGGTTTTTGGTCAGTTTCCTTTCACAAATCTATAGATTATGTTGGGTCTTTTCAAAATTTGGCACAGTGGTCCTTTGCTGCTTAGGAATTAGATAGTGACCCTATGGGGTTTTTAGCAACCCTATGAGGATGTTACATGCGCACAGTTTACAGTGGCTCTTTGAAGAGTTTCTTCGAGGCTTAGGAATCCCCACAGAGGGGGTGTTCACCAGAAAATCCGTAAAATGGAATGTTTAAGCCAATTAATAACAAGTTTTGAACTAACTCCCCCCCCCCCTCAAAAAAATGTCTAATGTGGTCTAACTTCTAAAATCTAGTAATTCAGTTCTAATTATCGTAGCTGAAATGTTTTGTATAATCAAATCTTTTCAATAGTAAATGGGTAAATTTATGCGGCTGTGCAAAAGTTAAGGGAGAGAAGAAGTACAGATTAATCTAGTTTCTTCCTCAAAAAGAAGATGCGCCCTTTTACTGCAATAAATCTTTCCCTATTATGTGGGTTCACAGTGAAATAAATCCTGAAAAAAACATGCAAATAGTAAATGGAAAGAAATATTTCTGACCGAAAAACTTGATGAGTTATATCGAAATGTAATCGAAATAAAGGAGGATTAAACAAAATAAAGAAAATTAGTGTAAATTTAAAGCCAGGAAAAAAAAGAAAGTTTGAAAAAAAAGAAAAGTAATAAAGTATAATCTGTGATTGACTTTTGGTTGTGATGATTAAAATTGTTATAAATGCAGTGACTTTTTGACCTTTTCACAAATAATATGTAACATATGTAGACATTGCACGAAGCCATTGATTCAGTGGAATCGTTCGTGAAAATCTCTGGTTGCGTTTTTCACAACTATCCGTTTTGAGAGTTCTTTGAAATCCCGATTACTGTAAATACTGTATCCAAACTTTAAACATTATGACTTACTTCTTAAAAACCTTTATTGATCCTCAGTTCATGCTCGACGTCGTAAGTTTTTACAGATGTGCTAACATGCATCTAAAAAATCGTTTACTTTTAATTTGTACCCATTTTTTTAATACCGCATACTTTACAATGAACAGCATTACAGATTGTTCCATGAGAACTTTATGCGTTATAAAAGAAGAAGAAAGTCAAATATTTATTCCTGAAATTTAAAAACCCCTTTTATTTTCAAATTGCCTTCACTTAAAATTACGTATGGGTTTTGTCCGTGCAAGAAATAAACTTGAGTAAATGTGAACGTTCTAATAACTAATGCGAGCATAATTGTTCATACTTTGTACATATTTAACGAAGTATTTTTTAAATAGCCTAATTATTGTATGCTCATCATGAAATCAAACCAGAACAGTGGTTGGAAATTTGGGTAATTTTTGTTATAGCGAACTGCAACTACAACTACTTTATTACAAATGTAGTTAACTACAACTACTTTTTTCAAAATGTAGCAACTACAAACTACTTTTAAAAAGTAGTAGCTACTTCGTTACTTTTTAAAAATTAAGAAATAAAAAGCATACACATATACACCGTTTGAGGATTGAACGAAAAATTCAAAAATTGGTTTAGATTAATAAATTGGCTCATTTGAACATGGAATACTACTAAGTATTATTCATTCTTTCATGTAACTTTACTGAATCAATTTGTCATTCCAAACATTTTTTACAATTTTTACGAATATTCGCCGCAAGAAATTAAAAATTGAAATTTGTATTTTAAAGTTGAAACAATTCAACCTTCAAATTTTTAATTATATCTTGACTGTGAATATTTAATTCAAGAAGTACAGTTTGACTACTTGAACTGTAAATAGATGCAGGCGTAGTATGATTTAAATTTTACATAGGCATGCATGCCATAAAATTGATTTAGATGATGAAAAACATATTTTAAACAAAAGAGAAAAACTTTAATTTCCACTATCAAAATTAATTTTAAAGGAATTTATACATTGTAGGAGATAATTAGTTGATTTTGAGCTTCAAGTTACGGGGCTGGACATGGGCACCATCTCCTTTCTTACGCCACTGATAAAATGAAATAAAATCATTATTCAGTTTTACCGATTAACCTCAAAAATTAATATATTTAATAATTGACTTTTATTATGTTAATGTGTCAAAACTCCATCAATACGAAGAAAAAAAATTAAAAAAAACAGGAAAAATACCCTTAACGGTACTAGTATTAAAAATCAAATATAAATATATATCCGAAATATGAAACATAACTAAGAATATTTACTCTACTTCTATGTGCAAATTTAAACTGCAGTGGACTCGCGCTGCAACGCGATTCAAAAAAACGCGAAATGGTTATATAGCGAGTATTTCTTGAATAATGAATTTCGGAGCTAACGTGAATTCCTCCCCCGCAACACGAAAATGTTCGGAACTAAATCGGGGGGCTTAAGTATTGCCTTCTTTATTATGTACTAAATATTAGCATCGTGAATGAACTTTTTGTTTTGCATCACTGAAAGCGGAAGTTCCTTACACCGCACTAGTCGAAACATCGTTTTGTTAACGTACAAATCGCCACTCCGCATCTTTTTCATTCTAAATATGACATTGTTGAAACATCATAAGTAGGCTGTTTATCTAAAGTTTGAAAATGAAAGGAAAAATAGAAATTTTCTGACAACTATAAAAATTTAAAGATTTTCGAAATACTTGAACTAAAAATGCGTCGAATATAATTACTGCATCTATAGTACAGTACTATTGCAGTGCTGCATTTTATTATTGCTACATACTATGTGTACCGTATTGTTTCATATTATGCCATTCTCTCCCATTGATTATGTGCACAGCTTCTTCAACCGATGCAAGGAACGCATCCCTCGCGTAAGTTGATATTCTACTGTGTATGCGGATGACATTGATACCAAAAGCTTTTTTCTTGACGGGAAAAGTTTGCATGAAACGGAAAAATTTCCATTATCGAACATTTCTATAACACTGTAATATTTATAGTTAATCAGTCAGGGCCTAAAACATTTTCAAATGTTCATCCACGGGACATTTTCTGCTGTTAGAAAGCACAAACGCTGTACTAAATTGGCAATTATCGCTTAATCTTTTCTTTCTATTCATGCCTGTTTTCATGCTGTATTGCTCGATTCAAGGCAAATATTGGGGAAATGTGAACATTTTTATGCCAAACAAACTAGTGGCGTCAAACAGAAAGAAAGTACGGCGTCAAAATAATATGCCAGTGTCGAAAGAATCTGATTGGAGCAAATTTCACTCGCTTAAGATTTGAGCCAGTCAGATTCGTTTGAAACTTCGTTTCTTTTTTTTTTTTTTGAAACTTTATTTAAACGCAATTTCTCGAAATCGCTACAAACGATTTTTTTTTGTATCAAACTACTCGCTACTCTACTTTTTCAAAAGTACTAAAACTACTAAAACATGTAGCGTCGCTACTTGTAGCGCGCTACTTCCAACCACTGAGCCAGAATATAGGTCATAAAATGAAGCAAAAGAATTTTTAAATGCTATATAAGTAACTTTTGAATTTGATTTCTTTTCAATATTTCAAAAGTATATAAATCACTCTAAAATAAATTTAGTTTAATTGTCTGATTAAAGAAAAAAGTTTTTCCATCATTTGAATTTTTAAAAAAATAATTTATTGCTATCATAAAAGGTGCATAAAACTAATATAAAACTGCACTAGAAGAAGCGCAACATCATTAAAAAATGGCAAGGAAAATACTTAATTTTAATGTCGTCAGCAGCAAGTAATGTCAGATTTATTTCTCATAGAATAAACGAAAATCTGATGCCGCCATTTTGGAAACCTTTACCTTGATGCTCACCATCCTACGAAAATGGATAAGAGATCTTAGGGCCACATTTCTAACCTCGAACATAATAGTGGCCACATTAATGTGGCGAGGGAATAAATATAGGGGAAAATATTTTTTTCTTATTTATTTCTTTGGTTGGCAACGGAAGAACGTGCTGTTTCTATGGTAACCTTGTACTTGTAGTATTCAAGATGAATTTATGGGCTAACGGGAGGCAAAGTTAAATTGGTTTTGAAACATTAAAAAAAGTTGCAGTTTCGATTAGTTTGATTTCGTACTACAATATTGACTAATTTATGTTTAGAAAGTCAGTCAACGAATTTAATTTTTTTCCTACTGAAAATCATTAATTGGTGGAATTTACTGAAATAAGGATGGTGCAGAAAGGCATCTTTCCCTTACCGAAACATATGTGAAATGTACTTTCGTGTGCAATTGGATGGAAAGAAATAATTTCTACAGCACTTTTAAGAATGGCATGCTGCTCTAAGTATTCCAGAACATACTTTTTTTTGAGCAATCACGATTGCTAATTGTTTTCACTTGACCGTCCTTGACGTTCCGGTTCCTTTTTCAGATTGGACCGTGTCCTCTGCAGCGCCACCGCGTGCTTGTCCCACACACATGCGCGATCATACACACTCTCACACACACGCGCGCCTTTACACACATACACACTGACACACACTCACCCGCCTTTACACACATACACTCACGCCTTCGTGCATACACGCAGGTCTACGCACATACTCAAGCATAGCCTACACATGCACGCACGCACGCACGCCTACACACACACATACACTTGCACACACACAACTATACACATAACCTCCCAGGATGAGGGGCAGGCTTGAGGGAACAGAAGCCGTCTCTAGAAAGAATAACTCCAATGAGTAGGGTCCTGCCAAAACTCGTGAAAAACATTATTTGAATTCAAAATTTCAGAATTCAAATTAGTTTTTTTTTTTAAATTAAAGAACATTTTTGTTAAGTTCTATCATTCAATTAATGCAACATGCATTTAAATATAGATGAAATAGTAAGTTAATCATTGTTCGGAAGAAAACTGCGGGTATTGTCTTTATACAATACAGAATGACAGCGGAACGATCGAAATAAGAACAATTGGACTCGCTTATAATGACCATGAAGGGATAGCGATATTTTCTTGTTATAACCGGACACTCGTTCCTTCCTCGAATTTGCGGAAAAAATAATAAAAATCCCTACATATTTACTTTATTTGGTTTTTCTTTTTTATACAGTAACGAAGTAGTTGGTTAATTTGCTTCGAAATGACTTATCATCTATTTCTTGTGTCATTGTTTATCGGGAATAAGTTTTAACTTGAAAAATAAAGGGCAATTCCATGAAACCAGAGACATCATAGTAAAAAAAAACTTCATTGTATCAGTACATTTTTTCTTTCATATGAGGAGAAAAATACTGTATTTTTATAAACCTATGCAAAAAAAAGTTATTAACACATATTTTGCAAGTTTTATAGGCAAATTTGAACAACACTACTCAGTGCACATGTGTCGTTGTACGAGCGGCTCTAAAAGTTAATCCTTTTTTTCACTTAGGAAATTAATTGTTATGTCTACAATCTTATTTTTTATTGACATTTTGTTTACACAGGAAGAGATTAGGCCAACAGAGAAACTTTTAACTGTTATAATTGTCTTTTAACATTTTTTTTAAACTAGACCTTATACTCTAATGTAACATCAGTCACAAAATTGTATAAAAGTTTGCATTGCTTAAACAAAAACAAACCCAAGTTAATAAAAAGTCATATTCTCTTCATTTAAATGATATCTTTAATATTAATCCCTTAAATATTTAGAAATAGTTGAATTTAATTATTTAAAACTTATTTAAAATATGTAACATCAGTCACAGTAAAATCAGTCACATTTCTCTTTTTGGTAATAAACCTCAAACAAATTGCACAAATGCCACTGATTGCTGCAGAAAGGCAAAAAAGGAGGCGAGATAATTAAGAAATGAAGGAAAATATAAAAATTACAAAAGTAAAACAAAGTAGAAGCTAAAAAGAGCGGACTATAAAAAACAAATAAAATAATTTTAAAAATCCTGGCATAATTACCAAAGTTAGTTCAGATTGGAACTAAAAACAGAAATTAAATGATGAAGTAGAGCAAGAGTAGAACGAATTTAAAGTATTGAAGTCCCAGGTTTAAATTGTTAGCTGCATTAAGCCTCTTCAAAATAATGAAACCTTGGTAAAAACTGTTAGTTATTAAAAGCACTCTTTGTTATATCTTCACAAAAGAACACTGCAGTCGTAAAAAAATTTCCAATATGAAATTTGACAAACAGATGCAACTAATTCTGAATGTAATGCATTTGAAAAAAAAAGTGCTATATCATCGATACAGAAACATTTCTAAATATCACAGCTTCATGCAAATTTCAGAGTTATCACCATCCGACTTGCAACCATGTTGTAAAGAGTAATATTTGAGTAATACTTTTTTTTTTTTAATTTGTAAGCTGCATCAGGTGTTTAGCAACAACACTTTTTTTGCAGTAAAGGAGATAATCACTTCCAGCAGAACATGTTCCAAAATTGTTGACTGCAACTGGAGAACGGGTTCTTGAAGAATTTGACAAACGATTGTATCACGAGAAGTTAAATGCGTTGAACTTGAAAACTAGGAGTATTTAGTAACTGTCAAGATTCAAGCAGTAAAACATTGGAAATAGCCTGTCAATGTAAATGAAATTTATTATTCACATGAGAAAGGAATAAAATATTTAACGCACTAGATGTAATAATTGCAAGATAGCTTTTTATTTTATGAAATACATCAAAAATATATCTTTTAAAACTTTATAAATGTACTTTTCTTTTAATTTAAATACAATTTTAAACAAACATGCGCTAACTTTATTTTTAAGGAGAAATAATTTATAGTTGTAGCAATTTATTGTAAATGTAACATCAGTCACAAAATCTTTGTATCATCAGTCACGGGTACTAAATAACTTTTATACTCTCAGTTTTTAAGTTTTTCCAATAAAACAAAGTGTTTTCATCAAGTCTAAATTCTCTACTTTAAGGAGAAAAAAACTTTAGATTTTACGTTATTAGTTTGAAGAGAATTTCAAATCGTATATAAGTCAATTTTCTCAATGTCTCTTCTGCGTAACATGAGTCACTTTTTTTATTCCCTTCAATTTCACACAAAAAATTTTTCTCAAGTCCGAAAACACCTGTGGGGGCAGTGAAGTACCATATCATGATATTTTAGATCAATTTCAGAAGAAACAAAATTTAATTTCAAGACAGTGCTGAATTTGTAAGTTAAAAATAGAGTCAAATTGTAACGTCAGTCACCGTGGACAGACCCTAAACCATTGCATCTCTGATTTCAAAAAAAAAATTGAAGCTTTTGAATAGCAAATTGCATTCTTTAAGAAATAAGAGGATTTTTCCAAGAAAGAATTAGCTGACCTGGCTGGGAGAATTTAATAAAATTTTTAAATCAAATAAGAATGTTGCTCGCTACATCCAAGGTTTTCCTTTTAAAAACGAATTATTCTCTTACAGACTTAACATTGTACTAACCAAATATTTCTCATTTCCGTGTTAAAATCCAGGGTTTTGCAAAATTATAGATTTTTATAAAAGAGTTCGATTGTATTAATAAAACCAACGACATCAAAAGCAAGCCAATTGATCGATGCGAGTGATTTCATACGAAAAGCTAACCCAGGCTTGAAATGAATTTTAGCCTTAATAAAAAGAAAGAGTAAGAGAGAGAGAGAGAAGGGCGGAAGGAGAGGGGGAGGGCGGAATAGTTTTTCGGTAGTAGGCTCTATTGCTTTTCCATTTTAATTATGTTAAGGAGCAATATTTCATTGTTGAAAAGTGAAATAGCTAAGGGTGCATGAACGGTTTTTTATTCACAAAAAACTGTATTGCTTTCGGGTATAAATAATTTCTTCAAACAGTAAGTCACTTTTTCTCATCTTTTACGGACGAGGAGTAGCTTGATAACTAACCGAAGCACTACACCAGGAATTTCTTGAGCACGGTTTTCAAACACAAAATACGGAAAAATTATAAAGTTAGATACTTAAGATGAGGTACTACTTGTATGAATAATTTTATACAAGTAGAAATGACTACTTGTATGAAATTATTCTTCATAGCTCAATGAAAGAGCGTAAGTACTGAAGGATGAATAATAGCATCCGTGGAAAGTACTAAAACAATTTCCCAAGAAAAAAGAATGAAACATAAATCCAAATATAATTTAAAGTTTAACAAATTGGTTTTTTACCACAGCTAAGTATTCACCGAGTTTCAATAATTTGAGGAAAATTTTTTTTTTATTTCTCCCATTAGAAGAAAACCAGCCGGCAATCGTGTCGAAACAGTTTGTATAAAGTATAAATTCAAAACCCATCCACCAAGAACTAAAAAAAACCACCAACATATCCCAGAGGAAATACCAGAAATACATCAAAACCTTTTCAGAAATTATTCTCATCACCAAGTCACTCATCATACATTCCAAGAATTGCCATCCCGGTCACGCCCAACAGTCAATGATTGTTCTATCCATGGTGTCTGTACCAAATTAGATCACGTCCAAACCAGCCGGAGTGTGTGTAAGCATATTGGAGGCAAAAGGTTCGAAGGGTGTGTCTGCTGCGGTAATGTGTAATGCTTGAAATTGATCGCCATAGGCCAAAGTGAGTGTATAAATACAGCATATTCTTTCGAAGATATTTACTACTAATTTATCGTTCGCACGTTTTTCGTTGGTCATTTAGAGCGAGGAAAGTTTGACACTAGCTTTCGCTTATGTAAGTTATTTTTAGGTTGATGGGAGTATGAGTTGAAGGTTGCTTTTGTGATGGGTTTCATAAACAAAGGAACGATTTTGGCGTGTGAAATATATTTTTCCTTTTTACACTTTCTTTAATTCGCGCATTACGTATTTTCATTGTCCAAAAGGAAAAGGACTCATGTTTACACTTTAATTTATATTTGAATTTCTAAATTCCTTATGCATGATATATATATATATATATATATATATATATATATATATATATATATATATATATATATATATATATATATATATATATATATATATATATATGTATATATATATATATATATATATATATATATATATATATATATATATATATATATATATATATATATATATATATATATATATATATATATATATATATATATATATATATATATATATATATATATATATATATATATATATATATATATATATATATATATATATATATATATATATATATATATATATATATATATATATTCATGACTGAAAATGATTTTGAGTGATTCTATTGAAGTTACTCTATAATTGACTACACTCTATAACAAAAAAAAAATCGATGCACTAAGAAGAAGTTGCCATAACAAAACAAAATTCTTCAGACGTGAGGACGAAATTCTACTTACATAAAGCACCAGACTATATTGGCCATAGACCCTTAGCTGTTAACCATAACTAAGGCTTAAAGTTATTATATGATGTCTTGCATCATCTCATTCAATATTTAAACTAAAGGTTCCACTAATTGTTTCAAATTCGTCGGTTGTCCTTTTTACCGTCCCAAGCAATCCCAAATATATTCTATCTGTGACAACTCAGGGGATCGAGAAGGCCAAAGAAGGTGATAATGTTTGAGAGGAAGTCCCTTGACGCAATTGCTGTGTGTGACCGAGCATTGTCCTGTTAACAAATGGCTCCTGGGAGTCATAAGTTCCAGCACATGTGTCAGAAATATACCCTCACGTTGGTTGTTCTGGTGTTATGGATCAACATTTCGGTGGCCATGTTATTGCATTCTGTCCATGTTTCCTGTATTGTTATTCCCATGTTTCCTGAAATTGTTCTGTATTATGTACTCGACAGCACCCCATAACATCACTCCAGCTGTCAGTGCGGTGTTATGCTGAAAATCAAAGGGCAATACTAAGGCGTTCACAACGGAAATCTACAAGAGTACATGATTGTCATCATAGTTCAAATTGAGCCTCGATGCGTTCTAAAACGGCCTGGATCCTCCCGACGAACGCGACAGTACTTCAAATGGAGGCGACAGTATGAAATCCCTAATCCTGCATTTGCTTTCAGCGGCACACTGTACCTGCAGCAAGAGTGACACTATCGAGCACCATAGTATATGATGCATGGTCATTCCTAATATTAATCCACAACAGCAAGACAGCCACCCTACCGGTACGTTCGCACCATGCTTTCGTCGCACGTTTTGTCACTCATGGCAATGCTCCTAGGAGCTATTTTGTAACAGGACAAGGCTCGGTCACACACAGCAAGGGTGTCAGGGGATTTTTCCTTCCATATTATCACCTTCTCTACTCTTCTCGATCTCCTGATTTGTCACAGATGGGAGATGGAGCATATCTGGGATTGCAAGACGGTAAGATGAACGACCTACGCGTTTGTCCGAATTAGTAAACAGCTTAGTCTTTACAGTAAAAGTAAAACGAGAGGACATTCTACGACGCTTTCAAGCCTCAGTCCTCGCCAGTATCGTCTCCTGTATTCATGCTGGAGGTGGTACAGCAGGGTACTTAAACCTTAATTTATTTAAGATTTTCCTTGTAATATATTTTTTTTTGCAGTCACTTTTATTTACCAATTTCGTTTCATTTTGATTTCTTCCTGTTCTACCGATTTTTATGGTATTGGTATAGAGTGTATCTGTTATTTGAACAACAATATTACTTTACAAATTATCTAGAACACTACGCTTACTGATTGAAAATTAGAAATTTTTGATATATTCTCTTTCTCAAAACTATTCAGTTGACTTAGTGAGCTTTATCTGTAATTAACATCTCACGCAACGAAGTAAGAACCTAAAATAATTCACTCGCATGCCTGCATCTAAAGCAGTTGTCCTGTATTGTCAATCGTATCACGCTTGGCTGTGGAAAACATCCTTACCGGAACAAAATGATATCCCTCCTAAATTAGATCAAACTTAAACTACGAATACTTAAGCCATGGCTACACATTTTAGATTCGTAGCAGATAGGCTTCGGTCTGAGTCAATAGTAATAGTGCACCGGAATGCAAATCAGCCGACTTGTCGGAGTAAATACACTCATGCAGTTTCGATCATTGCTTACCAAGAAGCTCTTTATTTCTGCACCGGCGGTTTTTCTTGGATGAAAGTCGTTGCCATGTTACTTCAGAAAAAATACCCTTTGATTTGGTTCGATTTTTATCTAAAATTCAATTTTGAAGAGAAATTGCGTGTAGTGGGGAAATCGACGGAATAACTATAGACAGAAGGACAGCTTTTTTTATGCACTGTTAAAATGAGAAGTTGAATATAAATTCCCAGAAAATTTCAGTTCAAGAAGGTTTTGAAAATCATTTTCTTTTTTTGAGGAAAATGTGCGATACTCAGAATCAAATTCAAATAAACTTTCATCAGTTTAGAATTTTAGAGTAAACTGAAAGAAAAATTGCAGTCTTCTAATACATTTTAAGCTTTTGCTTTTTTGTTCCATTTCAAGTTTTAGGTTAAAGAAATGCTTTGGTTTTAAACAAAATGTATGGAAACAAGTTCTTTGAAACTATTTGCAAATAATTATGTTATACACTCACTAGCCAATGAATTAGAAACCTTTGAGATTTGCATTTGAATGCGTGCACTGTGCAAAGGTCTGCAAGGATTATCATGATATGGAGCATGTTCTGCTGGCATGGAAAGGGTTCCCTGGAGTTCTTCAATGGTAAACAAACAGCCATGCAGTACCTAGATATAACGGAAGATCAAGTGCACCCTGCAATGTTGCAATTTTTTCCTGATGGCGTCGGATACTTCATGGACGATTATGCAACTATACATCGGATCAAAAATTGCTGAAAGAAGTGCCGAAAATAGGTTCGCTGAGCACCAGTTTAAATTTCAACGCTTTTCCTGGCCAACACTTTCCATCGCATAGCCCGAATCTTAATCCCATAGAAAATATGTGGGATATGGTGGATGGATGCATTTGACAGCACTCTCCTCTTCTACCTAATTTACAAGATCTAAAAAGCTGCATAGCCAATGCATGGTATTCTCTGAATGTCAATGCATTCCAGAAGCTCGTAGACTCGATGCCATAACGATTTAGAACAGTTATCCATGCAAAAGGTGGTCTAATAAAATAATGATCTTGGGTTTCTAATTCAGTGGCCAGTGAGAGTATTAAAAACCTTCCTATTAGTTTTGAAATTGTTCACAATATTCAATTGAATAAAATCTCACCTTGAATTATTAAGGTTTTGATCTGAAATCATCGAAATTATAAGCATTTATTCATTATTGTAAATTTTAACAACATTCGAAATAAAATTGAATATTAAATAGAAGCCTTATTTGTAAAATTTAAATTCTTTCCAGAAATCAAACACGCATAATTGCTAAAACGCAACTAGGCCAAAAATTTCAATACAAATTACGTTACACGCTTTTTGATGTACGGGCATTGTACTACTTTAATTTAAGTTACAAAAACAAAAGCAATGAATCTACAAGTGCAATGAAACGGAACTGTATCTCAGTTACTAAAAATCTCCAGAAAGTTTGAGCTACAATCAATTACTAAACTATGCCTCCACGTGTATGCTATTTCTTAAACGTAAAAATAAGCGCTCGTTAATTAATTAAATGTAAGAGCGTAAGTGCTGGACATAAATTATTTTTAACCTCCGGCACTCAAAGGAACAGGGTTATAAGATTGACGTGTCTGTATATCTGTGTGTCTGTGACATTCTGGCGCCTAAACGGATGGATCGATTTTGAAAAAAAAAAAAAATCGGAAGGAGAGTTGATCGAGAGTACTCTCAGCTAGGTTGCATCTTTGGATGACATTAATTAACGAAGATATTACTTAAAACCTCTAAAAGATTTTTCGCAATTTTTGCAGTGAAAAAACATAGTTTAAATTTTTTTAATTAAATACCAAAATTAAGAGAATTTTTTTCCACGTCTGATAGAATGTGTTTGGAACTTCCATGTTTCATAGAATTCGAACCATAACGTTTTTTTAAAGCAGATTTTAATAAAAGCTTTGCTTTTATTCACGCGATTGATAACCGAATTCATTGTTGGCCGACAAGGAAATAAAACGCATTGATTTAGTACTTGTATCTGTTGCTAGTTTCCATTTAAAAGAAAATAAAATACTTGACATTGATTTTTAAATATATAAGACTTTTAAAAGAATTTTCAACTTTCCCTCTTGATTTTACAGTTGCAACTCAATCGGGGGCTTTTAAAATTTTTAATTTTATCGTTGCTTGTATTAACCCCCGACACACAAAGGAAGGGGGTTAAATGTTTCACGTCTGTGTGTGTGAGTGTGTGTGTGTGTATCTGTCTGTGGTACTCTAGCGCCTAAACGCATGGACCGATTTTGAAAAACTTTTTTTGTTTGAAAGGAGAGTTGATCGAGAGTGTTCTTAGCTAGGTTGCATCTTCGGATAACCCTAATTAACGAAGATATTAATTAAAAACTTTCTAAAAGGTTTTTCGCGATTTTTGCAGTGAAAATATATTTAAAAATGTTTTAAATTTGGTACCAAAATAAAGAGTATTTTTTTCTGCGTCTGATAGAGTGCGTTTGGAACTTCCATGTTGTAAAGGATTCGAATTATAACGCTTTTTAAAGCAGATTTTAAATACAGTTAAGCCTTTAGTAACCGAATTCATTGTTGGCAGACAAGAAAATTAAAAGCAATGATTTAAAATTTTATCTGTTGCCAGGTTCTATTCGTTAACAAATAAAATACTTGTGATTGATTTTAACAGTATAAGGTTTCTAAATGGCTTTTCTATTTTCCCTCTTGACTCTGCATTTGCGACCCGGTCGTTTTTTTTTTTTTTTTAATTTTCAATTTTAGTTATTTTTATTTCAAAATTAATTTAACAACATTTATTTAACTAAAATAGGAAAAACTGTTAATTCATTTTAGTTGATGACAACTTTCTTTAGAGAAGGTTTTTAAACCCTAAAAACAGCATAACGTGATCATTAATTCATTATCAAAGCATAAACGGATAAGAAAAAAATAACCGCGTAATTTAAAGATTGGTCAGTTTATAGTGGGGCAAACTTTTTTTTTTGCATAAAAAGGCCAAAAAAAATAATAATAACAATAATAAATAAATAAATAATAATAATAATAATAAATAAATAAATAAATAAATAAATAATAATAATAAATAAATAAATATGATTAGTTTCTCCAACTTTTATTCAAGCTAAAGAAATAAATCATTCTTATTTCTAAGCAAAAAAATACCTGGGAACGCTTCTTATCTATCCTATTCCTCCATGAATACTTTAATTAGGCGAACTCTTTTGCTGATTATCAGCCTTTTCGTTCTATACAGATGAGATAAACTCTTCAAGCGTAAGTAGTCGCTCTTTTTTTTCGGTAGTCAGTAGCACCGTATGAACAGGTTTACGGTGTCTGAAAAGGACGATGGTGAGAACTCCTGTAGTTCTTTTATTTTTTACTGAAAATAAATAAAAAGAGCGTTACAGAAGATGTTAGCAGTTGTTTTTCTGTTATTGATACAGTGTAATAATATTGAAAAAAAAAATGGAGAACTACTCTTAAAAATAAGAATAAAAAACTTTGTATTATTTTATTGTAAGTTTTTAAGACACTTTGTTTTGTCCCAAAGATTTCAGTGTAATTCGCAATTCTTATAAGAAGAATAGAGTGGTAGTTTTGAGAGACATTTCGGCTTGTTTTAAACGAAAACAAGAGGCTTCATGTTACGAAATTAGAAGAGAAGTTTTAGTAAAAGAAAAATAACTAATCTCTTTAGGGTGTATTAAACTTAGTTATGGAGCAAATTTGTGTCAAAGTTCACAAACCTCAATCTTACTGTCTTAGTATCAGATAGCCTGCAAATAAGAAATTCTAATAGCAAAGCTTCTTTTATTTTTGAGATCTGCTCTTGAACATAAATGAACAATTCTCTTTCATGAGTGTTTTGTATATTCATAAAACAAAATGTCTATTTTAAAATACAAATTTATTGTTTAAGAACTGAACGGTGAACGCATGTTTTCAAGATTTCTTTGATTCAAGTCCAGCCATCAGTTTAAAAGTGCTTTTTAAAGCTTTTTTGTGTTTTGTCACTATATATATTTTTTTAAAGTACAGAGAAATAAATATGTTTTGAATTTTAAAAAGTATCTCCTCAAATAAATTTCTAAAAAAAAAGCTTTAAAATAAACAATAAAAAATGTATGTGTTTTTTAAAATTCTAAGATTTTTTTTACAAGCTTGTTTTACTCTAATAAGCATGAAATAAAATATGTATATTATTTCTCGATTACAACACTCAAAAATTGCAGTTATCTTAGTGCCTTAATATTTAGGTTTTTTCTAAAGCAGATAATAAAATTTAAATTAAAATTTTGATAAAAGAAAGAGGCGGTATATAATTTGGCACGGATAGCTTTTACTGTACCTCCTATATTTATTCTCCTCTGAATTTTTTATTTAAATTTTATTGCTGCTTATAATTTACCTAAATGTAATGATATTGAGAACAAGTGTGATTTTTGAATGTTGTAAACAAGTAATCATATTTTTATTTCATATACTTTTTAGTGCTAACCAAGCTTATAGAAATAGTCTTTAGAAGACTTTTTTTTAAATTTTTTTGATTTTTGAGTTACATTTTTTTTCTTCTTTTTATGTCTTTTTTTTTTCTTTTTTTTAACGATTTATGCTTTTCTTTTTCCTTTGCTCGCTGTGTTGTGATTTGTGGATAGCGTAGCAGATTAACAAAAGGTTTCGTATCCATATGTTGTGGCGATAAAGATGTCGCACTTTAACTAACAACTATTGTTGTATTGCCCCCACTTACCCTAGTGAGGCAGAAAAAAAACCGTGAAAAATTAAAAGTTCTGATTTTTTTTTCTTTTTTTGCTCTATGCGAACCGAATAAAAAAAAAAACCACAAAGTGATTCAAAAAGAAAGATCAGATTTAAAACATTTATTTCTTCCAAATTACAAAAGGAAGAACCATCATTCCAATTCTTATGGACAAATACAAGTTTAACAGTGACCAAAAGGGTGACACAAGAGGAAAAAAAATTTTGTGTGAAAAAATTAGCAAAATTAGTGCCCATTACTACTGTTCAACTTGCTTTTCTTTTCCAGTTTCATAAACAAACGCCTCAGTACAAATAGATCAGGTTAGGTTTCCCCCAAATAAAGCCCCTGTATATGAGTCGATGATCAGCCATTTTGCATCGAAGCGCATGTTTTAGATGGTTGTCTTTTCTGGCAAGTTATCGCATTTAATGACTTTTCACTGCGAACAATTATTAGTGGCACGTGAATTACTTATTAAATAAAATATTGTTTTTGACTAATTTGGTAAAACTCTGGTTTTCTCTGGTAAACCTAGCTCCGCAACAATGAAAAATTTGATTCATAATGGCAAAACTTAAGCTGATGTCTCGGATTATTTATACGGTTGCTCTAGTCATACTAATGATGTACTTTGGCGCATCTGTCTAATCGCATTAACCACGTCAATATAATCAAGAAGCGAATTAATGCTTGCTATTAACCACATCGTTGCCAGTTCCCGTGAGGATTGATGGAAACTAAATATTACGCTCTGTGAATGGCATCAGCAAATGGAATTTCATCATTTGTGATGTCATCGGCAAAAGCGTGAACAGTAAAAGAACACAGATAAAATTAATTTTTAAAAAAATATTAAACTTATTCAAATTATTTTAAAATTGGTCAAATCATGTGTTTTTATATAGACCATAAAATTTGTGTGTGGCAGGAAACGAGCCACCGTTTTTATATTTGTTGTGCAAAACATTATGCTCGGATTGGATACACCAAACATACTAAAATATTTCGTATTCCACGAAAGTTGGAATTGTGTTTCTATCTTTTTTAGCTTGAAAGAAATAAATGACTGTAATTTGATTTTTTTTTCGAATAGCTCCATACATACTTATGTGTGTGGATCTGTTCCTCTATAAAGTTTACCTTTTCCCTTCTCCTGGCAAAATTAAAAATTGCAAACTTGAAAACAGTGCCCATGTTCCAAATAACATCTATCTGTAGTTCCGCCAGTCTTCTTTTTCATTGGTTGCATCTAATTTAATCCAACTAATGAGATTACTTCGTCTCTTTATGGCAACAAGGGCTTAGAACAATTCTTCCAAATCTAATCATGAATGCCGGATTACCCAACTGTTAAGAAGCAAAGAGTTTCGTGCTTCCAAAACAAGTTAGGCGCGAAAATGCTTATCTATCACCCAGTCTCTCCGGGACGCTTCAACCAGGAAAACTCTTCCACTGATTATCGGTCTATTCACTGTGCACAGATGAGATTAGCTCTTGAAGCGGAAAAAATCCAAGATATCTTTCAAATAAGATACGGAAGAACAATTTTTCTTAAAAAGGGTAATGATTAATGGTTTTTCTTTAATTGTCGATACCCAAAGAGATAAGTGTTAGTCCTATTAATCTTAAATTGCAACTACACATTTTTCTGTATAATTTTGATTTTTTTTAAAAATTTTTGAATTACATAACTTATTCTCATAAATTTAAAATTGTTATCTCACAACTCGTTCTTTTCCCCATGAAAATTAATTTAGTGCTGTAAACGAGTACAGTAGTTTTGGACCAAATTCAAGACTAACCACAGAAATGGTATCTAACAAATACTCATATATATAATGGCCAATGATCGAGTAACGCTATTGACGTCATCAACAATGAATCTCGCGCAACGGTCTGATAATTTGATAATATGGTTTAGTAATGTTTAAAATGCAGGGAATTTGCTTTATTGTGACAAGACTGAACTGGATCCGGTAACTTAACTGTTTTACTGGTAAAACTGTCATTTCAGGGGAATAAAGAAACGAAAAAGTGGTCAACAATGAACGCTATCTACTGGAGTTTAGGGTTAAATTTTCAACTGTCAAAATATCACCAAACAGGCAATTGCTTCGTTCAAATGTGGAAGCAATTTTCTCCCGTTATACCTTAACGGGCAATTTTCTAGTTATTAAAGAATGGCGAATGAAGCAACTGAATTGTGACTAATAAACAATGTTTGGTGAAAAAAGAAAATCAACCTTGTAGCGTCTGAACATATATTTATAAATCATCACCTTCAATTTCAATAAAAATGTATTTATTCTTAATGATACTAATTAATTTTTCGTGATTGTTGAAATCATCCCAATGTTATTAACTCTTTTTAGTTATAAATTAAGATCAATATTATATGGAACTAATTAGCAATATTATCCAGGGCAAACAATGAAAAAACTAAATCCAATAATTATTCGTGTGTGGCAACTTTTGTTTTATTTATTTATTGTATTCATTACATATTTTAAGCAGTCAAAAATAATTGCTACTCGCCTAGTAGACAAAAATTTGCACGACGAAGCGTATAGTTGGCAGCACCGCAAGAGCACTCTCCCAGCTGAAAAACGTATTCTTCAGTGACAGCCTACAGGTTGGGGAGAAAAAAAGGTGAATTCGGAATCAATTGTATTATTAATCACTTTAAAAAATGATATATTTCGTTTAAAAAATGCATATAACCTGTATGATTCTACTAGTAAAGTAATTTATCACTTAAGTTTATATAGGAAAAGGGAATTTCAGATGCTATCATATATCTACCACCCGAAATAGCACCAAGTGAATATAATTTGTTTTTTACTTTCAGTACTTTTTAATTTGTTACGTGAACAATAAAAGCACACAGATTAAAATAATTTTTTTAAGTATTAAAGTTTGTCAAATTATTTTAAAAATGGTCCGATCATATGTTTTTAAGCATGCTCTTTCAGAAAAAATACTTTAAATTTTTTAGAAACAACACCATTTTTAGAATTCGGCACGTTATTTCATTTGAAAATCTAGCAAACAGAAGAAGCATCCTGCGTGTAAATAAGATAGTTACATTTTCAGCCGAATCTATCAGGAAAGAGAAAAAACGTTATACATTCACCAAGTTTTCAAATAACTGAACTTTTTTTTTCCTCCGTCACAACATGCATTTGTGTTGCTGTCATGGAAATATTACGTAGTCTCTTTAAAATCGGGCTCTGGAAAACTTAAAATGTAATTTGGACTAATGCTGTTTTTTCACTTAACTGGTTTTAGACTTGGAGAAAAAAATTGTCAAGCATTCAAACTTTACGTATATTTGTACATAATTTCATCAGAAATGAAGTATTGGCTGCTTTACCATTGTTTCATTTATCATATTATTTATATTGTTTATTTATTTATTTATTTTGAACAATCCCGATTGCTGCTTGATTTCACTTGAACGCAGCTGATGTTCATTTGGTTTTATCTTACATGCTTATAATAAACTCCTCCTAACGAAGGGCTTCCGCAAGCATGTCCCTTCTAGCGGCGGCATTCACGTCCCCTGGTGCCGATTTTATTCATACCCAATCCTCCTGACTTTACACAATCATCTTTAGACAAAATCAGCTCTAGCCCCTGGTATTAACTTAAATTTTGACATATTTGACTCAAATTATATTTTTTCACAATGGGGTGGTTTCCTTCAGACAAAAGTACTACTTTTAGTCATCGAAATGGATAGAATGAGCAAAAAAAAAAATTGCATGGACGTAGAAAATACTTTTATTTTCCCAACAGTTTTCTTTAATTAATTTTTTTTTAAATGTTCAATTTTTCAAACAAGGCGTGGTCTTTATGACGTCACAAATGATGCAATTTGGCGCATCTTTCTACTGCGTTTCCACGTTAGGATAATCACGCGGCGAATTAAAATTGCGCTTTACGCTTGCTATCAACCATATCGTTGCCAATACACGAGAGTAAAGATGCGAATTAAATATTTTCTTCTGTGAATGGCATTATTGAATGACCTCTCATCATTTGTGATATCACACGACAGAAGTGTAAACAATGAAAACGCACCTATTTAGGGTAGGGCGGGGCTAGTTGAGCAATTTTTCACTTGAGCGGATATAGCTCTTCAACGGTAAGTCTCAATCGATTGTTATGTAACCTGATGGATTAGTAATGTATCCCTTTTCAAAAGTGTCCATAGTAACTTGTTGCTAATAGCAAACGTTTAAGAGCTACAACTGTCGGAATGCAAAAAGTTAAACTTGCTCAACGTACCCCATAGATGGGGCAAGTTGAGCAAGGGTATGGGACAAGTTGAGCACTAATAATGTCTAACCAAAACGTAGAATAAATGATAACTAGAGATAAAATAAAATTTCTGTTTGACAATCATCTCTTTTATAGTCTTTTAATGAAAAATTAACAAAACGTAAAGTCTTTTTTTTTTAATTAACTGAAATAGTTCTGGCTTTTGGATGGATAGTTCCGGATTTCGTTTTAGAAACTTTGTAAGCCAATCTTTTCCGGCCATCTTATTTGGAGTCCAGTTGGATAGAATTTTAATGCTAAATTTAACAGCATACTCGTTGGCAAGGTGACGAACGTCTTTTGGGGAACATCCATAATATATTGATGCCATTTGCAGCAAGTATTTTTTTATATTCCTCTTGTTGAGAAGAAAAAACTTGCCTCGGTTTTGCATAACCCATGGATGAATCAGTACCTTTTAATTTCTTCAAAAACCTTGTCAAAGTCATCCATTTGACACCGAATTATTTTTGACTCACCATTGACAGCCTATGAAGCATTATTTAAGTTGTAAGTAGTCCAAGAACATCTTTTAGTTTTCCTTTTTTAAGTCCGCATCCTAACAAAAGCAAAAATGTATTGCTACTTTTGTTTTAAGTCGCGGTGATCAGTTGAGCAATACTTGCTCAACTAACCCCAAACCAAAGTGTTAAAATAAAAGCGAGATTACGAAAAAATGGTACAAATTATACCAAGAATCTCTATACATATCAAAAGTACAGTAAATTTATGAAAGAGTAAAACTTGCCTGACAGAAAACAGATAACATTGGACTAGTACAGACGAAAACTTGTGGCAAATGAGTTTTTTACTTTTTTGTCACAAAATAAATAAAGTGCTCGCATACTTCACTCATTTGTCGAACTGCCATTGAAGATAGCGCGATGAGCTCCCGTCCCATAACCCTTCCTTTCCGCCATTTGATGCCTACAAGTGTGGTGAATAGGCTTTGAGATATATCGATTGCTCAACGTGCCCCTATGCTCAACTAGCTCTGCCCTACCCTAAGTAATTTTTTAAAAATATTAAACTTAAATAAATTATTTAAAAAATGGTCAGATCCTATGTTTTTAAGCATGCTCTTTCAGAAAAATACTTTTAAAATTTTGGAAACGACCCATTATGATGGTGATTGAAGCCCTTAATAGGAACAAGAACCCAACCAGTAAGTAGGGTCTGATCACAGTTCGTGGTCGTGAAAATTTGAATTCAAGATGTCAAATTCAAATTAATGCCAGGAGCTAGATGGGCTTTTTTTTCTTTAAAGCCTTATTGTAATGTTAAAAAACAGGTTCTCTTCTTTTTTTCTAACGCTCTTCTTCAGAAGGATTACTTCAAAAACAGTTGGGGGAAAATAATTTCTAAAGAATAAGTTTAGCAACAATGTTTTCAAAATTATTACGCATAGCGCGGAAATTTCTGTTTCTATCATAATTAAATACAGCACGTAAAAATGATTTATGCATTCGAATATAATTTACTTTTAGCTACAGAGCAGCTTGTTGATAAGAGTTGAATTAAGTTAATCGAAGCGCTAGTTTATTTTTTGCTTATTTAGTTTTTTTTTTTTTTCGTTTTATTTCGTTACTTACAAAAAGTATTTTTTGAAAGAATACTGAAAATAATTTGTTTTCTAACAAAATTTTAATCTCCTAATGTATCGTTAAAACTCCTAAGTTTGTTCATGCATAAAATGTTGTTCATTAATAACATACATAATCACGAGCATTTGCTTATTGCTTTGGAAAAATTAAGCATTAATTTCATCATTAGGATGGGGAAAACATTTTCTTCTTATTCATTTTAAGATTCAAGCAGTGGAAATGTTTCAAATGCGATTAAAACTCCAAAAACTAAAATAAATTACTTAATTAAAACAAATATCCATTAAAAAATGGGGGGGATGGGGAATCAACCAGTCTCTTGTTAAAAACATAAAATATTATTTTTGGTAAAAAACAAATAAGCAGGTTTCAATTAAAAGAATGAGGCCAATCAAATGATAATAATAATGTTTCTCTATTAATTTAGTTTTTTCTGACTGCGCAATTTTCAAAATGAAAACCTATTTTTTTACTGTTTATGCTTGCAATTGATATCTTTTTTGATTACAGAGAAGAAAGCCGTTGCCAGTAACAAAAATTGGCGTGGTGTCAATCTCATAATGTCTCCTCTTTCAACTCAAACATGAACGAGCTCGTTCAAAGTCAAGCATTTACTATTTATCAGAGCTAGTAATTGCAATACCCGTATACCGGTATTTCAATCAATTTTGCAATTTCGTAACACTGGTATTTGCTGAGGTAAAATACCGGTATTTTCGAAATTAACTGAAAAAATAAATGGTTTCAATTAAAGGATTTTCAATGTAACTTATTAAACATCTACTCAGATTTTTTTCATGTACATTTTTTTCCATGATACAGAACCGAAATCAATCTATACATCGAAAAATTTGGCTTCAAAAGCACAAACTAATAGAATAATAACACGCTAGAGACCGAAGAACTTGAAGCTGATGGACCCAGACAATTAGAGTAGGTATATGAATGGACATCAACAACATTTTTTGTTTTTAATTTTAATACAATCATAATGACCTAAAAACGACAGAAAACGTTTTTTGTCTCATCTCAGAGCGATATTTTAAAAGTTGTTTGCAACTAAAAATAGTTTAGTTTCGTTTTTCCCTGAAACGAGGAGTCATGTGACTTTCCGATAAGTGACGTGGAATGTGCCTCGCTTCGCACATGCTTAACGTCTTTCTTCGATATCCGTCTGCTTCAGTAGAATGATTTAGGTGTTTCTGTGTTTAGTTCGGGTATTTATTTAGGTACTTTTTGTATTTATTTTTCTGTCAAAAATACGTTTTTTTTTTCCGTTTGTGATCATTACATGGTTGAATGCTGTCAGTTTCCAAACCACATCTTAGCTTCCAAAAAAAAAAAAAAAACTCTAATTTGAATTCCGAAACTTTGAATTCAAATTATGTTTTTCGCAATCACGAGTTGCGACAAGACTCTACTGGTTAGAGTTATTGTTTCTAGAAATGGCTCCCCCGCCAAAGCATGCCCCTCCTCCTGGGTGCTTACGTGTATGTAGTTGTGTGCGTGTGTGTGTAGGTGTACGTGTGTGCACGTAGGCGTGTGTATGTGTGTAAAGGCGTGCGCGCGTTGGCGAGTGTGTATGAGCATGCGTGTGTAGGACATGGACGCCACCGCCCAGCAAAAGTGGATTCCGGGGGACAGTGCTCAGGACCAGCCGCGCCGCCGCCGGTGGACGGTGGTGCTGCAGGCCTGGTCCAAGCTGAAAAAGGAACCGGAACATCAAGGACTGTCAAGTGAGAACAATAAGCAATCGTGATTGCTCAAAAAAAAAAAAACATATACTCTATATTCAAAAGGAACTGTTCTATTCTTTCCCTGCGCTTGCTTGCGCAATTGTTCAAATTTTCGAGAATTCTCCCAATTTACCCTAGGGAAACGAAGAATGCACAGATTAAAGGGGACTGACACTGTCCAGGAATTTTTAGAGATCGCACACCTGCGGGTGGCCAATGGTCACTTGAGACATTAGTTTTAGATGAACAGAAGGCATCACATAAATATGAAACATGAATAAAAGAACTGATCTTTATACAATATCCTTGAATCCTAAATATTTCATTGAATCATTGTAGTCAAGGAATTGTTCTTGTTTTGAAAGCATATTAAATCGGGCAGAAATTCAATTATTTTCATACATCAAATATAGAAGTTATTTCAAGTTATAAAAAGTGATTTTTTTATGTTCAAAAATAAGAAAGAACTATCGCTCTTTTAGTAACAAAAAAAGGGGGGAAAAGAAAAAACTTATCTATGCTTAATTTCGCTTAAACATTGATTTGTATGAAAAATTATTTTTATAGTTTATATGTCCTATGTTCTATTAAGTTTATTTATTTTTCGAAGGTCTCACAACTTCAACAGTAACTTTTTAGGCCCTTTTTTACATTTTTATAAATATTAATTTGTGTCTTTTTTTTTTTTTTGCATTTATTTCAAGAACCGAAAACAATGTGCAAAGACTGTTTTAAAGAAATTATAATACCTTAAAATTACTGAAGCTTAAAGTTATATTTTCATTCAATTTTAGTTTTTCTTTAAATTATTATTAGTAGTATTGTTTTAAAATTGATAGTTCCAACAAATGCTCTTAGGGTAAATTATAATCGAAAAAGAAATAATAATACTATTTACATTTTCTGTAAGCTTGGAAATATAGACTCTGTAAGAAAACCAAAATATTTACTATTTATCATAATGCATACTTTTACAAAAACATTTTTAAAATGGAACAGTATTGTACTTATTTTAGTTCCTATATCCTTTGTCCACAATCTGTAGGTTTTTTTTTTGAAGAAGAAGAAGAAGAAGTCGAATATTTTAAAAAGAAATAGAACTAGAATTGAATGAAATATCACATTTTGCAACAAATCTCAGATATTCTAATGTACTTTTTCTATACATTTTTTTTTTTTTTTTGCATATATGTTTTTGGCATTAAAATAACGAGTTTCATTTTTTAAATTTTGCTTACAAATTTTTTCTGGGTTAGCAGCAGTATTGAAAGGGATTTTGTAGTTAATCAGTGCCATTAATTTTCAAATTTAATTTTAAAAACATTGTATTTGAATTGAAAGGAAAGATTAAAGTCGCGTTCGCGCTGCATTCCATCCATCGATGGCAATCAAACCAAGAACTTATTAACTCTACAGTCCATCTGCCACTATTTTCTCATTTATAGTAATTACTCCATCTTATTAAGCGCTAAATTAAAATATAAATTAAAAAATCACACCTCTGAGCTTCTATATACATCTCTGATTTCAGCTGGAAAAAAAGCAGGTTTTTGTAACGTTTTATTTTTTGCAAATTATAGATGTCAGATTTCTAGAGTCATTGTTCCATTGCACAATAATCTTTGAAAATCGAAAATGTGTTCAAAATACTGAATGCACATAACAAATTAAAGAAATTTGGAGGAGCATCAGCGTTAAACTCCCATTGAAAAACGTATTACGAGGGAAAGGGGGACGTGGTGTACTTTGGCACAAATGACGTCAGGCCAATCAGGGGTCGTTTCTTCTCGCGGTGCTTTTAATGCAATTTCAATGCTTAATAAGTAATTAATGAATTTTTTGTGCGGAAAAGAATTGGATTTTTGGATTCAGGAGATCATTTTTGATAAGTTAGCATAAAAATTTGGAAAATTAACCAGATTCTGTTGTTGTCCATTGTTAACAGTACCACCGACCTGCGAGAGTTCAGAAAGAGTATTTTCAACTCTATGAAAGTTGAGCACTGAAATGGGCTCCGGGCTCAGAGACAATTTAATAGATGCATTGTGTTTTTATACTATTCTTGATTTTTATTATGACATTTGTTCCTTCATTTTATATTTGTTCACAATACGTTTTCCTAAATAACACAATTTTTGCACAAAATTATAAAATGTGGCAACGAAACAATGTGTTTTCAAGCATTTTTTTTGAAAAATTTCAAGTACCGGTATTAATACCGGTATCACGTTTGAAAACTACCGAATACCGGTATTGAATTTTTGGTCCGATATTGCAATCCCTAATCAGAGCCAAACTATTGTAGCAATCATTACACGCTGTTCAAAGTATATACATAAAATTATTTACAACACATTGTACCGAAAGATACTTTACTGCACAATAATACAATTTGTTTATCAAATAGTTGACTGCAAATGGCGTATTGAAGGGAATTCACGCCATTTGAGAAAGCATAAATATTGAAAACAGCTAAACTTGACTTTTAAATCTTCGAAAATGACGCGCAAAATTCGATACAAGATCCCCTCGTCTATCATAACGATAGAGATTACTCGTAAAACAACTTTTCCAGCTTGAAAACTTATACAACTTTCGACGCCGAAACTGCTTTCAAAACAAAATGTCTTTCTTGAAAAGGTCAGGCAATAAATGAAAGCTTAACAAAATAATGTCCCATAAATGCTCCTTAAGTATTGATAGTTTCAATGAAATGTGTTTAAAGTTATAGGAAAACAAGAAAATTTCTTCAGAATTCACTGTTCCATAATCGTTGAAGTAAAAACAATTTTCAACAACATTAATGGAAGGAAAGTAAAGTAAAAATTCGACGTTTGGTGCAACAACGAAATAATGTTTTTCTGAAAGAAAAATAATGTAAAAATATAAAGACGAAGCTTAACTTTTCGTTATCAGCTTTAAACTTTGAATAAAAATTGTTGTGAAAGATGGTTGTTTTCAAAATTTTATTTAACTACTGTTTCAGGTTCAACTGAAGCGAAGGGGAAATTAAGAAGCTTTTTTTTTTGTAATATTTTATTTACACTTAATTTTTCCACTTTTTAATTGTAAATATGCATGTGATGAGAACATGATCAAGTTAAATTTTAACTGTTCAAGACTAAACGTTTCGAATAAAGACCTGTGGACAACAATTTACCGGTTATTGTAGATTTGCTTTGAATTGTCTGAATTTAAAACAGAATATCTAGAGAATGTTGATAATAATAATGCATAATTGGCGGTTTAATGAAAACGAAAAGGAAAAAAGATTTTCAGGTTGATTCTCCCAAAACCATTTTAAGAGCATAATGCAGACTTGACAAGAAGTACGCCCGGAAGCATACAAACCTACTTTCCCGTGTCTGAATATTTAGTTTGCGGCACTAGTTACCTTTACCTTTCGTTTAGCTTAAGTTCTAAATTTTTTCGAATGTTTTTTTTTTTCTAGCGGCTAAAACATTTAAAATCAAAAATCAAGTCAAACTAAATATTTTCAAATAAAAAAGAGAACTATTAGATATTGAGAAAAAATACTAAATTTTTTCACCCAAACTGCTCTTAAACAGAAAATTTTAAATTGAAACACATTATTTCAATATGTAGGAAAGTATAGAACTTAAGCTGAGCAAGAAAAGCTATCAGTATAAACTTCACACTGAAAAGGAAAAGTGAAAAAAAAAAAAAATAGATAAAGTGAAAGCAGTTCCCACATGCAAAACAAACCACAAATTTGCTGTAAAGACTGCTTAAACGTGTTTCAAAACCGCAAAGAGCCCTCTTTCCTGTTCATCACTTAGGAAAATAGTACTAAACGATAAAGAAGACAGCGAAACCGTTATACAGAAATATATTCAAATTTCATCCGCATTCTAAAAATGCTGAATTATGTTCATGAGGGTTTCCTTGAAACCTGTGCTTTATTTACAATAAAATTATTACAGTTTACCACAACTGCCTCAAAGGTAGAATCTACACGCCGTCCGTTAGGGAGAATTTTAGTGCACCAAACTGTCGGTTGTCTGGATTTCAACCAAAGAACCAAGTTACTTGGGATAAGTTCTTGGGACATGTTTTAGAGACATAAAAATTTTCTTTTTTAGAGCATAGGATTGAATCTTCATTGAAAACTGTCTTGAAACAGTCACTTTTTGAAATAGCTTTGAACTAGCGTAATTTATTTTTCTCAAAAAGTGTTGAGCCTGGCTAGCAAGGTCTAAGCATGATAAACACAGTGCAGGAATAATTAGCTTTAAGTGCAATCTTCATAAGAATGATGGTTCGAAGAACAATCTCTTCAGCCAACCTCTTAAAGTAAGAAATGGCATTTGTCGAAAATGCACCATTATATGGGAGAAACCCGTACCACTCATACTTGTAGAGCCATTAACAAAGTTTAATTAATGTTGTAATACACAAAATTGCTGCTAAGTCAAGAGTGATGATATCATCTGGTGACAGAAAGGAAGGCCTATTTTTCCAAAACTAATTGAATGTAAGAACTTTCGTAACAATTTCGGATGTTCTCAAGATTTCAAACAACACGAAACTAAAGTAAAAATATTTTTTAAAAAGTTAAACTTTCATCGCTGTCAACATGAACTAGAAATATTTATCGACAAACGAATGTTTGATTGTTGATCAAGCACTCGTATTCGGTGTTTCAATATTGAATACGAAGGAAATCTTTTTCTGTTTTATTAAACTTTGCAAAGAGTCTTTAAAAGTCTGTCGATGGAGTTAAAAATATGATAGCAGTTCAAACTTGCGCTACGGCAGAAGAGGAGACATGCGGCTTCAGTTCTATCCTCCTTCTTGTTAAATGTCATATATAGTAGGGGAATGTGGGGCAAGGTAAAATTGTTAAACCTTTTCAAAATGAACAAATTAGAAATATGTTTTGAAAATTACAGTACGTAGAGAAAGAGCAATGTGTTTTATGATAAAACTTGCACTGAAACACTATTTTTTATTTTTGGCAATACGTCCAAAAGAGGTGGAAAATGTTTTCCCTTTTCTTTCTATGGAGCGAAGTAGAAAATAAAATAATTTTCTAATGAGATATTTTTTACTTTTTTTTTAAAGATATGCGTTTGGTCAAATGAATGAGTAAAGAAAAGAAAGAATCAATAAATGAACAGATAACGAAGCAGTGAATAAATAGATGAGAAAAATAAATAAGGAAATAAAATACTGAATGAATATAAATACGTCAAACATTAAATGAAGGAATTTATATGAATAAATAAATACGCAAGTGACTTAATAAATAACTCAATAATTAAACGAAATGAACCATTTCACTTTGCCCTGCATGCATTTGACTAATTGTACAAAATATTTGAAATAGAATTAAGCTTAATAATAAATAAGTGAAAGATGACTAACTTTTTATTATTACAAAATATTTTTTAACTTACAAAAAAATATTATAATATGAGTATCATTTTTGAAAAGTGTTAGTACTATCATATGCTTTGATCCTAAGGGATATTTTTTCCTGACTGCAATAGACTAATTTTGTTCCTACGCAGTTAAAATATTAATAAATAAGCTGCGCTAAAAACAAAGTAAATATTATGTCATTTCAATTTTCCCCGCTATTTCACTTTACCACACATTCAATGCATATTTCATTCAACAGGGGCCAATTAACCAGTAAAGAAAAAATTGAACCTTTTGAAACCATCCTGTTGCACATTTTCAATATATCGCGCAATACTTCTACATACAAGGAACGACCTTTATATGCAGTACAGTCGACTCCCGCTACAACGCGATCCAACTTCCGCGAAATGGCTATAACGCGATTTTTTTCACCAGTAAAAATTTTTATACATAACGCGAATTCCTCGCCCGCCACACGAAAATTTTTGGAAGGGAATCATGGTGGCGGTATCGGCTTTGTTATTGGCTACTAAAAATATTTTTTTCGTGAATGGACTTGAATCCCTTTAGCATCAATCACTTAGAGCGATAGTTCCCACATCGTACTAGTGTGATACATCGCTTATACAAATAACTACTCCTCATTTTCCATTTTTTTTTTCATTCTAAATGTGAAAGTTGTTGAAATTTAATGACACCTATAAGAGCGTTGTTTCATCTTATGAAGATAGAAAGAAAAAGATAAAGTTTCTGACAATTAAATAGAAGCTAAAGATTATGTGTATGAAAAATTATCATATAAACTTTGTGCTACAATGTGATTAAAGTGAAAAAACAGCGTAAATAAAGCACAAATATTAGAGAAGATTCAGCAAGCTGAAGATGCTGCATCTTCTCCAATATTTGTGCTTTATTTACGTTGTTTTTTCACTTTAATCATAAAGATTATGTGCTTGAACAAATGCGTCGAAGGTAGCACGACAATTAGGCATGAGCAAATCTTCCATATGTACAATTAAAAGTCAAAAAAAGGAAGTCCGTCAAAGTTCACCGAGTAATATCTAAGCAAAATGCAAAAATTCTGAAAATGGAAGCTGCTCTTGTATTGTGAATTTAAGAAACCAGGAAGAGGGGTATTGCATTGCCAATTGCCATAGATGGAAACGTTATAAAAGAACCAGTGAAGTAACTGTATTGTGCATTTAAAAATGTGTAAGAATAACGGTTTGATCACGCAGCATAAGTCATCATCATCTTCCCTTTTTTAAGTTACAAATATCAATATTAGATCCACTGTACAGTAAAACTATAGTGCATTTGTTTTTCTTACTACATACAGTACGTAGTGTACTGGTTTATTTTTTGTCTTTCTTTCCCATTGATCATTGATTTTGGCATTGTAGCAGTATTTTATGTTGAATAAAACGGTTTTTTTTAATTTAAATATAAATAAAAATTCATTTTTTTATGTAAGAAACGGTACATTATAGTCAAGAAATGGTTTTTAACAATTTGAGGTGGTGTTTACTAGTATCTAAAATAATTGGATATGTTTATAAAAGTTTTTAAGGTATACCTTTTTAAACAACGCGAAATTTCGACTTAAGCGAGGGGTCTTGGAACGCATCCCTCGCGTAAGTCGGGACTCGACTGTATACATTTTCTACGGCATGTTCAGCTCATTTTGATGCACAACAACACCACTCTGATCTTGTCACCCCTCCCCCCCCCATTGCAAGATAAGCACTTTTATTTTAATACTAGCAGTACCCGCACGGCGATGCCCGTGCTGAGAATTTAAAAAAAATCCGTTGAATAACAAAAAATCTCCCCCCCCCCTCCTGATGTGAAATGATCATTTTTCTACAACTAAAATGTGTACACACCTTTTCAAAATAACCTATTAAAGTCGCTTTGGAATTCAAAACTATTCGCCAAAACACATAAAAAGATAGCCGCCTGCGGCAACCAGCCGGTTCGCTTTTCTATGCAAACAGCCCCAAAGGAGGGGAGGGGAGGTAGTGCCCATTTTGTCAGAAAATAACAAAAAGTACGTCCACTTTTATGTAAATGTTTTATTTTTTCAAAAGTGGGGGGGGGGGCATTGATCATCCGTTGAGGTTCTTTAAATACGGGTCGAAATATCTCTTACTGACCTATTATCTCTTACTGACCTTACTTACCCCTTATCTGGTCGAAATATCTCTACCCATCGACCTCTATATACTTATCTATCGATCTATCTATACGATCACTGCATATCTACCTGTGGTAACTATCTTTTTCTATGAATAAAAACACAGATCATGCAAGAAACCTTGCGCCTTATTTATTTAGTTAAAATAGCACCAAAATAAGAAAACAAAAGCTCTATGTTCCGCGTAGTGTGCAAAAAAAAAAAAAAAAACTCACTGCTTTTACTGAATCAAATGCATAAAAATATGTAACGTTAAGTAACAACAGCAAAACTTAGGGGTGTGAGAGCGGGGATAAATAAAACTCCTAAATGGAAAAACGAAGCAAACGCAAACGCTGCAGTTGGATCACGTAGCCATGACGTCATTGTCATGACGAATTGCTAAAACTTCGGCTATGCTTGGAAATCGTGCCGTACTCCGCATTAAACGAATTGTTAAAAAAAAACAAAACTCTTTCGCGTATTTTGGAAAACATTTTTTCTGAAAAAGTTGAAATGTTTTTACTATTATATAGTTAAATTTTAGAAAAGAGGCTTTTATACTTTTTGCGGGATGAGTTTAGAAAAAAATAAATCTTGGAAAAAATACGAAATAAAGGTTTTTTTTTTCAAAAATTCATACAAAATACAAAAATCACTCTATAGCAAAAAAAAAAACGTTGTTTTCATCACACTTAAAATTAAATTTCCTACATTTTAATAAAATATTTTTCTGGCGCAATTTGTTCGTGGTGTGTGGGGTGAAAAGTACCAAAAAACTGCTAAAAATTACATAAAACATTGAATAACTTTTTTTTCTAGTTAAAATATTAATGTAAATTATAGCTTGCCTTCCTCAATGAAAGGCTTATTAAACACAAAAAGAATTTGTCAATTCGAACCAGTAGTTCCTGAGATTAGCGCCTTCAAACAAACAAACCAATTCTTCAGCTTTATATTATTAGTGTAGATGTAAATGCAAAAAAAACGCAAAGAGAGAAAACTGCATCGAACAGCTGAAGAGCGCTGTAAAAATAAAAAGGAATTGTCAATATTCGGAAGATATAATTTTTCATAATGAAACTTACGTTTTCTATTGATATTAATGAAAACTCCATTCGAATCCCAATTTTAATCCTGTGTAGCAACAGAATACGAATCGGACTTCGAAAAAATTTCTAAGATTTTTGAAAATTGGTAGTTCAAATCAGGCAAACTTAAGAACGAGTAGTTCCACCAAGCATTGATCATCAGTATTTAGTGAAAAACATTTAACGGGAAACTGGTTCAACGTTTTTAGTAATTTTTATCACTGCAGTTTTTGATCTTACATCGTTTTATATATTCTTTTCATTAAAGTCTGAAGTAACACCTCTTCTATGCTGATTTTAACATAGGAAAAAGATTTGTGTTGCTGTTTACGTAAATAAAACTCCTTGCAACAGATTGGAGTGATGTTTTTCATTCATAGGCATTTATACATAGGCAAACAACAGATTTTGCAAAATATAAATTAACAAAGCCGTTCAGGTGGCTCGTTCCTTTTTTTATACATTTTTTCATTTAGTGTTTTATTTATTTATTCATTTATTTATTTCGAATATATAACATTCATTCGCAATTTAAAGTCACTGAGCCAAGAAAGATTAGTAAGAAACACCTGTGCTAGTAAACGTTTTATCAAAATATTATATTTCACGTTTTATTCTCAAAAACAACTTCAGCAAAAGAAAATTTTCACCATAACCAATAAACCAAAATTCATTATCCTCAATTCAAATAAACTCATGAATACAACGTTCGTTACTTAAAGACATTAATTAACTTTTTAAATTATGAGGAACAAAAATTTTAATTAACTGCCTCGTTAATTGGCTAATATCGAACAAAAACAAGCCCGTCGGCAAAAATCGATCCCAATGTGTCGTTGTAGGGATATCGATTTTTAATTTTATGCTCTTTACGAGTATCCTTAAGTAAAACATTATTCTCTAAGATAATTTTTATTAGAAATTTCTTTAGAAGAAAGAAATGAAAAGGCTGGAAATTTTAAAGGTTCTACTCGTTAGATTAAAATATTGCAGAGGTGTGAAGAAAAATAATTTATATTGATCGTGCTGAACATTGTTTGTCTATTTATTTAATAGCATTATTAAAAGAACTAAGAATTAAACATAATGAATGTAAAAATATTAACCATTCTGATATAAAAGGGAGATATCAAAAAATGGTTATCCTTATTGAGTTTTACAAGTTACAGAAAGCAATAAAATGTAATACAGTGGAGTAAAACTTCAATGCAAGTAAGTGAATCGTGTTTTCATTCATGAAGAATCCTCATTTATATATATATATATATATATATATATATATATATATATATATATATATATATATATATATATATATATATATATACAAAATAGCCAATGATCGAGTAACCCGCGACTTTCAACAGTGCAACTCTCGTCACAGCATGATAATTTGATGATATAGTTTGGTAATGTTTAACATGCAGGGAAAGGCTTCACTGTGACAAGGCTGAACTCGATCCGATAACTTAACTGTTTTACTGGTAAGACTGTGTCATTTCAGGGGAATGAAGAAACGAAAAAAGGGTCAACAATGGCTACCTACTGGAGTTAAGATTAATCCACTGGAGTTAAGGTTACAATTTTAACAATCAAAATATCACCAAACAGACAATGGCTTCGTTCAAATGTGAAGCAATTTTCATCCGTCATACTTTGACGGGCGAGTTTCTAGTATAAGATAAAAGAGAAACATAATGAATTCTTAGCCGCCCCCCCCCTTTTCTTTTTCTCCCTGAACAGTTTTTCTCCAATTGCATTCCTGTTTCGTTTTCTTTTGAAACCTTGATACGGTATCGTTAAAGCAGTCTGTAAAAGAAAATGTAAAACAGCACTTTTTAAAAATTCCCTGATCATTTTTTTCTTTTTTGAATGCTCTGAAATTTATTTTGTTGTATTGCATCATTTATCGCTTTTACAAACTCTATTTGCAAGTCTTTATCATTTTTTCTTATTTTCCTTTCTCATTTTAACAGTATTGCAAAATGGCAGCAAAAGAGATAAATTAGTCATAAGTTTGCATGTTTTGAATCTTCTTATTTTTGAGTTTGAAACCAATGTTTGCTGCACATGTGAAGGAATCATACCCTGTTGGAGATATTCTGAAAATTCTTATTTTGGTATCGGTTTTTTTCCTCCGGTTTACAGTTTTCTAATCAACTTTCGTTTGCTTTGTATATCTTATACTTATCAAAAATTTTCCTTGTCGATTCTCTTTTACAAATAAATAAATGAATAAATAAATTTAAAATTACTATGTATCAAAATATAAAAAAATAATAATCTAGATTACCAATCAATCAAAGCATTTAAAACACTCTAAACAAAGACTTTTTTCAAGTTATCTTTGTCAAATCTCTAAACAAAGATTAAACACAGACAACTTGAAACTTCCCAAGCCATGCATGGAAATCGCTTTGAAATTCCAATTCAAACTAAAATCCTAAAGTTTCAAAAACTTCAAAGTGCATTCTTACGTCTGAAAACATCTTTTAAAGTTTAAAACCGTTACTTTTTCTTTGCTTCAACAGCTCCCTACTTTTTAGAATGCAGCCTTAAAATTTTCATAGAACGTGTATGAAGTGATAGGACTCTGAGAAAGTCTCTAATGTTCTAGTGCTTCATGCTTTTTGAAGCTTGAAGCTCATAATATTGAATAGAAAGACATTCGAAAAACCTATTACCTGATCTTTTCTCATCCGTAAGCTAATTTCTATTAAATTAAGAGCATTTCCTTGTAATTATGACAAACGTCTCTAACTTTTGTTGTTTATTTGAATTTAATATTGCCTTTGAATTTTTACGTTTCTCAAAATAGTAAACTTTTACTTTTAAAAACGGTTTCTGAAGTCTGAAGGACATCCTTAAAATTCTTAATAGTTGTTCTTTCGCTACAATGCCAAAACAACTTGCGTTTTTTAAAAATAGTTCCCAAAATAAAACTTATTGAGCTTTTTGTAAAAATATACTCTGAAGTTGCAAACCATCGTCTCTAAACTCAAAACAATAGCTGAAATTCAAAACCATGTTCCTAAGACTGAAAACGATCTCAGAAATTTCAAACCTTTGTGTCTTGTTTGAAAGTAGTGTCTGAAATTCCAATCAATTGCTCTTCGCCTAAAAGTAGTTGCTAAAACTTCATACTATCTTGCCTAATCTGGAAATAGATTATAACTACGGCGCATATTGCCTTTCGGAAAAATAGACATTAAAATTACAAATAATTGTCTCCTTTTTCGAAAAAATAGCTGAAATTTCAAATTGTTTTCCGAAGTTTAACTCATCTCAGAAATTCCAAAAATTTTTGCTTTGTCTGGAGATATTGTTTCTGAAATTCCAATCACTTGTATTAGCATAAAAGTTGTTGCCGGAATTCCTAACCATCTTACCCAATCTGGGAAGTTCTTAATTACAACCCATTGTGTCTTTTATGAAAACAGTTTGAAATTCTAATCAACGACTCTTAGCCTAAATTAGTTACAGGAATTATAAACCATCTTTCCTAGTCTGAAAATACAGTAAATTCCCGATTATCAGCGGTCGGTTTATCGGTGGTTTGGATAATCCGCGGGTCTCTTCACCTTTTTTTTTTCGGTCAGTAATTGGTTTTAAACAATACATGAGTGGTTGTGTTATCGTTCGTTTTTACCTTTTACATTTATTTTTTCATTCTCAATGTTAGTAGACGCAATGTAGTGATGTTTATAGCAATGTATGTGTGAGTGTTACTCCTAATTTTTTACTATTATATACACTAGTATCGTAAATAAATAAGTACCTTTGTGCTGAAAAGTAAAGTGAGAAATAACAGCGTCAAAAAGCGCAAATTGCAGATTACTGCAGACACGTGTTTCGTAGTTACAAGGAACGTCTTTTTCAATGCAAAAAGTAATGAACTTATGGATGAAAAAACATCCGACAAAAGCTCTTTTGCCAGATGTCTTTTCATCCATAAGCTCATTACTTTAATAATATTTTTTTAATATTTATAAATTTTATTGCTTGTAAATTAAAACAATTCTACTGTTTCTTCTACTCATTTATGTAATTAAAAAGAAATTATAAAGCAGTTTGATTATTTTTTATCTTCTGTTTTGAAAATAAGCATATTTATCTTGTAACGTGAGTCGAAAGAAATGTGCGTCACAGCCAATACAAGATAACATTGACTTCTTAATGGTATATAATATACCCTAATGCAATTCTAGAAGCTAATAGGAGGTTAGCATACACACACGCCTACTGACATTAATTAAATAGCATAATTTTATTTAGTCAACGGTTTTATAATGTTTTAATTATTGCAAGATTCACTTATCTGGCCCTCAGATTTCTAATATGTTACACATGAACATTTTTGGCTTCTATAGTTCTAAAGAGCTTTTTTTTAACAACAAAAAAGAAGTTTTTAAACTAAGGCATAAGTAACAGCAGAATGTCAGAAAAGTTGCCGAAAAGATCGTAATTATATTAACAGAAACATTGTTTCCAGCGGAATGAGTTATAGGAAGTGAAAAATTGAAAAACTAAAGAAGTTGCGTCGAGCAAATCAAGATGATTTGAAAAGTAAAAGTAGAAAACCTTCAAGGGGAAAAAAGTGGCTAAATTCAGACTTCTTCAAAATCGTAAAATCGCTTCTTCAAAAGTACACAAATGTGTTAGTACACAAGAAAAGGCACAAGCAAAAGCAAAGCAAACTTGGTTCAACTCGCCTCGTCGCTGCAAGAAAGTTATTCAGCAGCAAATGCAATATGGATTAGAGAAGAATGTTTCAGTGCCCAGAAGAATTCACCGAAAGAAAATTCTTTATCCTAATTAAATCAAGGTTCAAATTAAGAATCTTATGACAAGAACTATTTAACCAGATTAGTTTAAGAGAGAAAAAAAATGTAGGATAGAAAAATTTTAAAAAGCAAGCTCGACAACTTATTTGTTCCTATTTGAGATGTTTAAAATCCATTCTTCATCAGTCGTAGTTGAGAAAAGTAAATTCTTTGAAGAGACTGCTTCTAACACCCGAAAGTTATTACAACCATTACGCAATATTAAATGTGATGACTGGCATCATCTAAAATGTAGTAGTGTATTGTAACCTGTAGAAGTTACCAGTTGTATCAAGATCAACGCAGAATCTGAAATCAGTACAGCGCAACCAACAGCAAAACACTGTGGCAAGAAAAAAATATTTTAGCCTCTGAGCTAATATATAACACTAGAATCTCAACTTTTTATAAATTCAAGATGATATTTCACACTTGTACTACTGCTCTTCCTACAGAATAACTTTTTTTATTTATTTAAGTGATTTTCAACAGCTTTAACCTACTTTAACATTCATTAACTTTTAATTCGAAATGAATTTTTTTTATTTAGTTACTTATTAAAATAGGCAGTTAAGCATTAACCTACATTGAAATCAAGTGAAATTGCATTAAAATTTACAAAAAAAGATGTTTTGAAATCAGTAATACCTGAAAATCAAAGACTAAAGTGGGAAAAGTAATGTGAGTCACGAAACAGTCTAACGTGAGTTACACTCGAAACATTGGTAGTCGTAATAAACAACTGTAGAATAAACAAAATTTTTGTATATATCATAACTTAGAGAGGTATTTTGTTCCATGAAATACTTTTTTCAGATATTTTTATTCTGAAAGAGCAGAAATTTAAGTTTTTAGTAATCCACAAAACTTGAGTTCTTTTTTTTTTTGTAATGTGAGTCACGGAGCCAAATTCTGGTTTAAATACCATCCGTTTGTATTAAAATTAAAAATACTGACATCCCTAGCTTCTTACTATTACCCATATGACTATAAAGAATTTTATTTAGGTCGGTTATGGTACCTCTTCAATATATATGTCATTTATTTTTGTAAAACTTCATCAAATGGTAACGTGAGTCACGTGGAATTGCCCTTAAGCCATTTTTCCAAGTCCGAAAGCAATCTTTGAAATTTTATCCAATCGTCTGCACTTCTAAAAAGACTCTGAAATTCCAAATCATCGTCCCACGAATGAAACTGAAAACATGGTTAAAAACTTAAAATTTATCTCTTGAGAAAAATGCTAAAAACCTTTATTTTACGCATCTAACTTATCTTGCTTCAATTACATCCACTCAATTCCGTTTTCTTTCTCTCATATAAAAGCAAAGAAAGTTTATGTGGTTAATCAAATTTATTATCACCATTTTTTATTGCTATTAAAATCAATAAAATCGGAATAAATAAAAAAAAGTCTTATTTTTCAAATAAATATTGAATTCAGTTCCAACTTTACGCACAATCTCAAAAAAGAGTTTCAATCCATTAGTCATTAGCTGAGAGAATATTTCACTTTTTTACATAACCTCCATTACTCATGTCAAAGAGAACTGAGAGCGCTTAATTCTTATCAAGGAAAACTTGAATCTTAATGTATTTTATTCAGAAAATATTTGAATACTACTGAGTTCATAAATCATTATAACGACAAGTTTAGGAGTAAAATTGAAAAAATAAATCAGCATTTTTCTTTACTTCCGAAACGATACTAGGATTTTATGTTCACTGAGAAATAATTACTCCCATTTATTTGTACATAGAACCGAGAAGATAAATTAGCATGGAATTTGATTTTTAAAAAAAATACAGCCATTACGCAAAAGCACCTAGATTTTCCTCGATAATTTTTCTCCCAAGCAGTAATGAAATAAAATACATGTTTGACATGTCACTCTGTACTGATAGAATCGAATGCAGCCAAATAATACAGATACAAATTCAGTCTACCAAAACTATATATCTAAATTTATTTTGAAAACCCTTTACGTTTAAAATTTTGATTTTAAAAATATAAGCATTGGAAGAAACGTAGAAAAAGCAAAGCACTGTTTTTTATTTGAAAGCAAATTAAATGAGCTATACGTAGAGCAACCGAGGGGGAGGTGTAGTAAGGGAAAATCCCCAGGACTGAGCCTAGGAGAGGGCCCAGCACTTAGGTAAAAGAAAACAAGAAAGATACTTTTTTTTTCTTTTGTCAAACCAGTTTACATTTGATCCAAAAGCATGCAGATCAAAGGAATAGCAATTTTTACAGAGGAAGAGAGCTAATAATATTCAAAGGAAAAAAGAGGCTCACGGGAAATTTTTCCCTGGAAAATTTTCAAAATTGTGGTTTTTAAAACGCAATCCTCACTAGATGATCTCTAGTTAGGTTAGGGGAAAGGAAGGTTCAGAAAATCCCTTTGGCTCCGATAGAGGATGGGATAGAGTTAAAAACTCTCTCTCTATATATGCAATATTTTGAAATTTAAGCTCTAAACTCGCTACTTTAGTCGATCTTCGATGATTTTAGGGAGACGAGAGTTTGAGGTTTCTCCTCTGGAACTTTTTTCGAAATGAAAGTCCCAAAAGCAAAGGCTTCAGTGATATTAGGGAAGAAGGGAGGTTCAAGGATGTTCCCTCGAAATTTTTCAAGATTGAAGTTCCAAAAACGCAATTTAAAACAACATTCGATAATGTGAGGCGGAAGAGCGTCAAGGGGCAGTCCCCTTCGGTAGGTCACCCTTGACCCCCAATGAAGATGGCCTGCAGCTGAATTTTCAGCACTTCAATTTCAAAACTTTTTCCTTGGAGTCGTCTTTGACGAGAGTAATCCAAGTGAAAATTCATTGATGGAAAGTGTCTGAAATTTATCAATAATAAGTTGACGAAAATTTATCGGGACTAAGTTGGCCGAAATTAACTAATTTGACTCCCATCACTTTGAAGTCGTTCAAAACATTTTAAAACTATTGAAACGTACAATCACACGTCTTCAGTTTAAGATCGATACTCTCCTGAAAAGATTCTTAACAAGAGGCATTAATTTACACAGACAAATATTATAATGATTTTAATGCGCAAGTGCTTTGTCAAGCACTAACTTGATTCAATATTGTCCTACTATTTATGGTTTCTAACTTTTATTGCAGTTTCATAAATTTATCGGAGTGGCTCTTACGTTTAAGAGCCCAAGATCGATATATAATTCATTATAAGCATCAAACCCTTGAACGTCTGTGTCGCACGTACTTGATGAGTGTTACGTTTCATTCGGCGAAGTGTTGAGAGCGGGCCTTAAGCTTAAGGCTTCGTTGTGTGAATAGGCGAGGTACTTAAACGGAGTACCACTTAACCGTAAATGGTTGCTCTCTGTATAATAATACTCTGTAAATATTAATGGGAAGGATATTCAAGGGAAGTGTAAAACATGTCGTGATTAGAAGACTTCGTTAAGTGTTTAGGAAAGAGTTTGGTTCAGTTATATACTAAATTTGAATGTTTCGTAAAGAATATTAGTTGAGACAGAAATTCGCAGCAGACTACACGCATCTGTTTCAAAGCTGCAAATCATGATTTTGCAGTTAAAAGTTTGTCCTTTTTTGTTTTCTCACTTTCTAGATCATACGAGGTTCAAATATCCTAAAAACTTCTGAATGGGCGCCTTGGTTAGTTAAAGTTTATCTGCTTGCTTTGCAATGTCATACTGTTTGTTGTAAATTGTGAAAATCGTCCTGTCGAAGATCAGAAATGGATTGCAGAACATTTTTTTTTTTTTGCAGAAAAAATAATAAAAAAGAAAGGGAGAGATGTATTGCAGAGTCATATTCATAACAATTATACCATACGAAATAGTATTCACATAAATTATGTCCTTTCGGAAGAAAAAAATCATTCATAATGTCGGTGTGAAAACTTGAAAAAAAAATTATAGTTTTTTACATCACTAAAATGCTGCCTTTTCAAACATATTTTTTTAAAACATTAGGCTCTTATGTTTAAATATCATGGAATTTCAAAATGAAAGTTTTCTTATTTTATTATTCTCGCATAACATATTATTAATTGTGACTATTTATAGTAGAACTAGAACTTAAAACTGCAAAACGTAAAAGGCATGAAAAGGCAACTAAAATACTTAACTTTTGTAGCAAATCTGGAAAATCAAGTAAATAAATACAGCAACAACTGCCAACTTTCATCGAAGTTTATCTTTAACCTTGCAAATTTTACTGATCTTGCTGATTTTACTGATGTACCTAATTCATAATTAAATTATTGTATTAAAATTTGATGAGCAAGAAAACAGCCGTTTAGTTGCATCGATAAATTTCAATTTCAAGATTAAAAGTTGTTTTAACCTAACATATCGGGACATTAGTAATAATTGGTTTACACTGATGTAATTGCAATAAATTTTTGAAATGTAGCATTCAAAAGGTTACTTTAGAATGCCAAGTAATGTCTAACTTTAGAAATGTCTAAACTGTTCTTTCCCTTAAACAGTTTTTGAAACTGAAGCATTCCACTTATGTGTCTAGTAAATTCTCCTTATGAAAAACGTGTTAAGAGTCATGAAGTAAAATACTTTAAAATTTGATAATTTTAAATGATGACAAATGCTATTTGTATTGTGAAAGTTATCGTTGTTAAACTTTTATCTTTAGTTCAACTGCGAAGCTTATTAATTTTACTGCAAAAAAAAAGTCGAATTGAATTCAAATGCAAAGAATATCAACAATAGAGAAAATACATTCAAACATCTTTTATGTTTACAAACATCATCCCTCATTCTATTTTTTCCAAATATTTATAAATGTTTTCAATTTTAAGAATGATTTTCTGAATAAAACGCATCCGTTAAAAAAAAAAAAAACATATTTTCACCGGATAAATGCAATTTTCTCCAATGTCACTCCACCACACATTTGTAACCCTAAAAAATAAGCCTCGATACATCTTCATTTATTGCGATTTAAAAACGAACATACGTTACTCATGCACAGGAAATAAATCACAATTTCCCGACAACTTTCCACGTCCAGACAAGACAGATGTCCTGAATCCAGAATGGTCTTTCCTGGCCATCATGTGCAGAAGCAGAACTGCGAATCTTCCAAAAACATCCCTCCTCAATAACGCGCCTGTCCGTCCCTCCCTTTTTAGCTTGCAAGTTGCATCAAATGCTGCTCGAAGGCAGAAAAGACTATCCATCTACGTAATACGCATCAGCTACTGTCACCCTTCCCCTTCTGTGCTAGGGGTGTTCGAGGCATCGTTTATCTTGCGAAGATGGCAACGTCTTCCACACCCCCCGATGTCAATAACAAGAGTCCGAATGGCGCTCGCCTATTTACTGGTGTCCTCGTCTGCACAGATTGCAGAAAGGGGTGATTACTACGCTCCAAATTGAACCGTTTTGATGAATTGTCACTTTAAGCTGTTACCAGGACATGAATCACGTTGCAATGTGCAAAACTGCTGGAATATAGAGCAAAGATTTTGTTGGGGAATAATATGAATTCTTTTCAACCCATTTACCCTTTCTGGTCATGCATTCAGCTTCCCTCCAAGGTCAAGAAAAATTGAAATTTTAATTTCTAGATTTTTTTTTTTTTTAATAATCCACCGAATTGTCCTTACGTGTCTGTCCTAACCTTAGGTGGGCACGCACTCTTTCATGTAATTTGATACAAATTTATTCAATTGCTCTTGATTCATCACACTCTTCAATGAATAACTTTATAACAGCGTAGCATCCAATCATTGATGTACTCTTGAAGATTCTTTTCCACTTAAAGAAGTTGTCAATTATAAATTAAGTGACTTACTCATAAAATGGTGAAATCTGTGCAAGTTGACCATTTGAGGTGCAGTACTTTATTGGTCAACTTATAAGGGTAGACTTATAGGACTAATTCTGCACCTGAAAAATGCAGTCAACTTAACAGGAGGTAAACTTACAATGGTGGTCAACTTAATAGGTTTTACTCTATTCTATGCTATTTTTAAAATTATGGTGTCATTTGATACTAAAAGTTGATTTAATCCTTTCTGTTGAAAAATTGAAAATCTAAAAGCAAATTTAATTAAACTTTAAAGTCCTGCAATCAATAAAGTTCAATTACTATTAATTCGACAAATGCTTTTTACTTGTTCCACGTCAACCATCTAATATTCTTTTCACAAAAGAATAAGATTGAAGTAAAAAAAAAAGAAAAGAAATGTAGTTCATATTGATACTAGAAACTGGAAGTATGATGAAAAAAAAAATGCTGATGCTTCAAGCTTTGTATTTGCTTGACATCAAAGCAGGATTTTTATAGCCAAATAAATAAATGTCATTCAATTTTCCTTTCAGCTAAATTATATTTCTTTATATATTTTCTATAAAGGAAACATTTTTCTAAAAATTCTCGGTAAAATATGGTGTTTCGTTTTTTGAAATGAAGCACATGTTATATGTTTAAATAGGTTGTCAAAAACAAGTTTCTCCCTTCTCCCTTGAACAAATTTTCTTTCTTAACATTTGTTTTTTATGTTACGGAATATTAAGCAAAAACATGTGTACTTTTGTGTTTGGTTTTTTCCTTTACGCTTTTTGATATCTCTAGTACTTTATAATGCGAGATGGTTTTTCATTTGTAAATAAATTTGAAAGAAATTTCAGTTTTTTAAAATTACTTATTTTCACATCATAAAACCTGTGGCATAAGAGGATACAGCAGTCGTTAAGAAAAACAAAAGATGCACAAAATATATAGGGTCAGGTGGGGTAAAATGGGTATCAAATAGCCTACTTTTGGATTTTGACTCAAATATTTTTGTCAAAATATTTTGTTTCTAATTTTTTTTAGTTTTATGTATACATTACATATGTTGAGAGTAGAATTGAATGATTTTCACACATAATTTGATACAAATTTATTTTTGAGAGGAGTGTTTATGACTATATGTTTTGTATACCCATTTTACCCCACGCAGGCGAAAATGGGTAGCCTGCCTGAAATGGGTATTAAAGTCTAAGAAATGATAAAAAGCATACTATTTGTTCAATGCAGTGTGATAATATAGACTTAAGAGTCAGTTAACAAAATTTAACTATTTAATTTAAAAAAATAGTGCAAACAGTCAATTTGACGAAATATTAATAAGGTTTCTTTCAATGCATGATATCCATACTTGTATTTCTTTTAAAAAAGTAATGGCCTCTATTGTTAAATTGTGGCTCATTAATTTTTTTTATTATTTGATGTTTTTCAATGAAATCCATATCGTCTCTACATCAGGACAAATAAAAAAAATCTCAGATTTTTTAAAAATATTTTATCTTATAATATTTCCCTCAACAGCCACATATTTGCCAATAAATTATTTCTTGCTTGTTTCCTTTAAGCATAATATTTATACCCAGGCACTTGTGGTTAAACTTCGCTTCATAAGCATATTTTTAGCAGTTTTTATTCCAGATACTTCCTCTGAATGGAAACTTTCTTTTTCCACTGTTTTTTATTTTCTTGTTTTTTAATTCATTATTTTTTTCACTTTCAACTCTTAGCCTTTCTAAAACATCTATGTCAATATTTCCTGTATTTAGCAGCATACATTTAAGTTGTTTTAAATAACTCATGCAGGTAATTGTCAAATCTGAAGCTCTTGTTGAAATTGCAGACAATATTGCACTTTTCAAATCTTTATAAGGTGACGAAATCGTACTTTGTGACTTATATTTTTTGGATTGAAACAAGGATGAGTTCTGAGAATTTAAAGGTGCATTAGAGAAATTGGTAGCATCTGATTGCAATGAAATACAAATGTGACGACCAGCAACAGGCTGAGCCCTGCATATTCTGAGGAAATTGTGATTTTGTGCGCAAGTGCACACAAACTCCAGAATAAGTATACCGTGGGCTTCTTATTATTTATTATGATGGAGCGAAGTTTATTTTATAAAGTCATGGCATTGCATAGTTTTATGTTTAAATCATTTTAAATTAACCACAAATGAATTAATATTCATTAAAAGGAAAATATGCTGTATCATTTAAAACAGCGGTTCCCAACCTTTTCCCCCTTGCGAACCCCTTCCAAACTCCGAAAAAAGTTGGCGAACCCTTTGGGTACTAGGTAATAACTAACAAGCAAAAAAAAAAAAAAAAAAAAAAAAGCGCGCGCGCACAACTACACTTATACAATAAAATTGGTGAGATTTTTTTTAATTTTTAATTTGATGCTGCTGCATAGTTTATAACAAGAACGAAAACATAAATACAAAATATATAATTACAAATATTGCTACGAACTAAAATGATCACTAAAAAATGAATGCAAAACAAATTCACCAAAAAATAAACACAGTGATTATTCTGTGTTGAACCTCAATCAACTTTTAAAAAATTATGAAAATGGGATATTTGTAAAACAAAGAGGCTCAAAGTTTGGCTGAAATTTTTCTGACCCTAGAGTACATTTATCTCTATTATAACTAAATCAGAAGTCAATTAAAGAATGATCTTTAAAATACCTTTCAGAGAACTATCAGATTAATTAAATAAACTTTTTTCTTACAGTAAAATGAGGAAGATCTGAGTTTAAGTCTTCTTGAAAAGGACTACGAGCCTAGCTGTTTAATAAAGATTTACTGCTCACATTAATCGTTTGATTGTTGAAGAATTTTCTTGTAATTATGCTATAAGTGCGGAGTAAACTACGTTTATTGAAAAACTAGCAGTACCCGCACAGCGATGCCCGTGCTAAAAATTGAATGGAAGTCCGTTGAATAAAAAGAATTGACGCCCCCTCTGCCTCTGATGTAAAATGATCGTTTTTCTTTGTATAAAATGCGTACACATCATTTCAAAAAAAAAAAAAAAACTATTTAAGTTTCTTTAGAGTTTAAAACTTTTCGTCAAATCATTAAATTAGATTTACAGTTGCTTTAAAACTCTATTTAGCGAGTGAAGCGGTTTTTACTGCAATTTAAAATATTTCGCGAAATAAACAAAAAAGGCATCGAATAATATCTTTCAAATGTAAAAATAATTCTGCAGCTCTATTGTTTATCGCCAAACTTGCCCAGCAACCACGCTATCGTAATCCATCCGTCTAACGAAAAGAGGACAGTGGAACATTCAAAAATCATCGGCAGAAAAAAAGAAGAAAATGTCGTACATTTTACTCGGATAATAACAAATCAAAAGTTTCTTTTCCTTCAAAACAAATCGCCAAAACAATGAATTACATTAACGGTTGCCTTAAAACAATAATCCTAGACTGAACTACTCAGCGCCTAACGTGCCAAGCGACCACGCTACCGGAACCCAGCCTTTTTGCGAGTGAAGCCGTTACCGTTGCAACAGCGACGGCATTGGTGAAGCGGATGTTTTTTCTTTGGCAATAATAAATGTTTCGCCGCACAAACAAAAAGGTATAAAATCACATTAACAGTAGCTTTCAAAACTTTATATATTAGGAGCTGCGTTGCCCGGCTTTGCCCGGTCTACCTTGAGAACAAAAATTGTGTCAAGTGACATATATTCAACAATTAATTAAAAGAATAACTTAAAGAATAACTTAAATAAAAGAAAATAAACACCATGCAAAATTACCCTTCCAGACAACGACGATAGATATTAAAATACTTTTAAGAAATTAAAATGCGAAAGATGAATTTTAAAAGCGTAACCATGGAAACATGAAATAAAATAAGTTTAAGAAATCAGATGTAAAATAAGAAGATATACAATGGATACAAAAAGCGTAACCATGGAAACGCGAAAATAAAATGGTTGGCAACCTGAATCAAAATGACATTTTGAAATTGATTTAAAAAACGCTTGTAACTTTTTTTCTTTGAAGATAGAAGCTAATTTTTTCGATCAAAGGTCGAGAGAGATCTGGAGTAAAAAATCTCGCCTTTTCCAATGCTGTCAAAAAGAAAACAGGGGGAGAATTCCTTCACTTTTTATTGATAGATTTAATAAAGAAAGTAGTGCCTAAATTTCAGCTAAGCCTAAAAAAGTTCGAGCTAAAAACGCAAATTACTCCCGCCGTAATTGAGTTAGAGCATTGAAATAAATTGTTTAGAACGCAGAAAATTAAGTAATTTTTCACCCCTTTAATAGCCAATAATAGGCAATTTACTACATGAATTTTTTTAAAAAAATACTAATTATTTTTTTAAAAATCAAAAACTTAAAAGTGCCGGAAATTTTATCTCACAAAAATCTTTGTACACTTTAAAAAATGTCTATATATCATTGAATAATCTAACTTTTTATTAAGTTAATATTTAGTAGAATATCATGCAATATCAACAACACCTTTTAAACGTCTGGGAATAGATTTCATTCTTTTTTCTTTCCTTTCTTTGTGTAATTTCTGAGTAAGTGTTCAACCACACTCCGAGTCTTACTGTTTCTAGCTCTATTTTCGTTTCAAAGCCGTATTTTCGTAATCTAGCCTCCAGATATCTCTAAATATGTTACATTAAGTTCTGGAGATTGAAGGGGTATTTTTTAAACTTTAGGACAATTTTTGAGGCACTAGACGCGCAAACGTTGAAAACCGTGTGCTTCTTATCGTTATCTTGATAAAAACAAAGTTGTTTCCGATAACCAAATTTTTGACTAAGAGTTTAAAATTCGTTTTCAAAATATTTAAATGAACAGCATGATTCATTATTTCATCAAAAAATTCCAAACTACCAAGTCCTGGTACTGATGTATGCAAGAACACGTCATGATTAACTGCTCCAACTAAGTTCTTAAGATTAAGTTCCCAATTTTTTCTTCTATTTTTAATTACACAACAATTTAACCAAAAATGTTGAATTCATTTCTATCTAAGTAAGACGTAATTCTAAAACGTTTTGAGCTTATTTATTATTGATTTTGCGACGAAAAGCGAAAGCTTTCTGTTTTTCTCACGTCCAAGAAAATTTTTGCGGGAAGAAGTCCCATTTAATCCAGCTAATCAGAGAACTTGGCGAACAATTTTTGGTGAAAATTAAGTGTAAAAATTTTCATTTAACTCTGTAGAAACTTTTACAGCAATCAAGTGTGTATTTTTCATAAATTATTTAACTGTAAATTTTCGATTACGCTTTGTCACCTTCATCGGTTGACCTTTTCTTACCTTGTTTTCGATCCGATTATTTTCTTTAAATCATTTTATCAAGCACTTTACTATAGAATGGAATAAATTAACTAATTTAGAGACATTTTAAACTAATTTACCGCTAATGTGAGGAAAAAATTCAAATTTCGAATGGTGTTTGTGGTTTTTTAAAAATATCAGTTATTTTAAAGTAATAAGCACAATATTAAGAATAAATAAACAAAAAATTAAAGTCAAATGCGTTTTAAGGGTCAACACAATGCAAAAATAATAAAAAAACGACATATGATAAATTTTAATCATGAATTTATTCGAAAATATTTGAGTGTACGAAGACTTTTGTGGCGCATTATTTCTCTGTCTCTTCGTTTTTTGACCCATTTCAAAAAGAAGATCCTTCAATATTTTGAAAAAACAACAGGGTTTTATTTAGAATGACATAGGAATGATGTGAAAAATATTGGACTTCATATTCAAACTCAGTTTTGTGTTATTTCGATTTTACTAAAAAATTTCAAAGTGTACGAACACTTTTGGGAGCCATTGTATATCGTTGGAAAGGGTAGAATTTTCCGCGTTCTACACAATTTGTTTCAACGCTCTAACTTAATTACGGCAGGAGGTCCCACAGATTTCCTTTTGACACCATTGGGAAGAGTGACATTTTTTACTCCAGATCTTTCACGACCTTTTTTCGAAAACTGAGCTTCTATCTCCAAAGGAGAAAATGTTACAAGCCTTTTTAAGTCAAGTTCAGAAAATCTCATATCCGTTCAAATTGTTAACCATTTTCTTTCGCATTTTAATTCCTTAAACTTATTTTATTTTGCAAAGACGGGAAATGCAGCTGGTTCAAATATAAAATATCTCAGGAAGATTGCAAATATTTTCAATCTGAGAGTATAGGTATCAAATGTACGAAAGACACATGAATAAAAAAGGAGCAAAATTTGCTTGAAACCGCTTGAACATAAAACTGAAACTTCATCAGAAACAGGCATGTTAAAACTCCGCCATTACAATATTTTTTTCGCGAACCCCCTAAAACCTCTCGCGAACCCCCAGGGGTTCGCGAACCACCGGTTGGGAACCGCTGATTTAAAACAACTTGCTGGAATGATAAGCCTAACCATATACCCATTTTACCCCATTTCAAAATATGAGATTAAAAATAGAAAAAAAAAATATTTTTTTTCTTCCCTGTAAATTGAAGCAGCAACAAAAATGTCTAACTAAAGATATTATGACACAGTAATAGAAATGTCTCAAAAATCATGAGCTGGAGATAGAAGTTTAAGCAGACAACATACGGTTTGAATTTATCTACTTCAATTTAAAGTGTTACCTCTCACTAAAAAATAATCGATTGAAAAAATATATTTTGTGAAATAGAATTAAGAACAACCAAGTATAAAGCCAACTCAAAAAAAATGCAAATTAAACTTAAAATAATTTGTTTTTAAAACTATATATTTTGACTACCCATTTTACCCCACCTGACCCTACACTATATGACTAAAAGTATTGGGACACTTTCAAAAATTCATTTTTAAAGATTTCTCGAGAAGTAAAAGACCAATTGTTCTGTAATTTTTTTCACATTAAAGGTATACTTCAGCTGTCATTTCCCAATAAAAATTAAGCCTACTATTCACTTAGGGGACCAGCAACAAATTGAGGAAACAAAAAAAAGATTTTTGATCATTTTTCATTGTAAATAGCCGGGAATAAGCTATAAATTTCATAAATAACTTTGAAAAATTATCAAAAATTTATTTTTATATCTTCGTGAAAGTATCTCTTATACCCACGGAAATATGAGCATTTCTTTCGAAATTGCAAAAATTTTTTGAAGGTTTTTGGCTCACATCACGCAGAGTTTTCCATCAAACGTTGCCACACTTTAAGAATAATTGACAGCATATCAGAGAAACATAATAATAAAATTTGAAGTTAGAATATTAAAAATTTAATGAAATATGAATGTTTAAAGCAATTTATTTTTCACTGCGCATTCGCGAAAGATAGCAAATTATAACTTTCATAATCCAAAGCTCAGATATATCCTACAACTCACAAAAAATTCCACTTCAATATCTTTAAAATTTAAAAAGTTATCAGCGATCTAATGAGTCGAATTTCCATAATTGTTGAAGAGGCGACGAATGGTAAAAAATGTGAATTTTTGAAAGTGTCCCAATACTTTTGGACATATAGTGTAGTTCTGGAAACCACGTTAATGACAGAGATTTGATTAAAATAGTCATGAGAGAGTAGTTGTAATGGCAAAAAGTATAGTTAGCAGTAATGGCAAAAAGTATAGTTAGCAGTAATGGCAAAAAGTATAGTTAGCAGTAATGGCAAAAAGTATGTTTAGCAGTAATGACAAAAATTATGGTTAGCTGTAATGGCAAAAGTATGATAAAAAAATCTATTAACATATATAGTTAAGAGCGTGATTACAAAACAGAAGGAGGTGGATTCAAAACATGACAAAAACAGAAAATTCGCTTCCGAAAGGGGACAAAGTTAAATTTAAAAAACTGATCTAAAACTAATCTGAAGCAATTTCTGTTTGTTAAAAAAACGATCAGAGATTGCCAGAAGTTGTGACCGCGAAAATCAGGGCACAGCTGAGACAAAGAACAATAGCTTCCCATGAACTGAAATGTACCTCACGTTGTTGGCTTGAAATCTTTGCATGCTCGTTATTGGTTTGAATTTCTTTTTAAAATTGACTTTATCACAAATATTTTTCTTAGTATTCTGCATTGCATTTCATCTCTCGCTTTTTTGTCTGACGTTATTTGTATTTATTTAGATATTTTAATATAGTCAATGTCTGTCCTCAAAGCTAAACACGTCGAAGATATGTGTTGATTTCTCTCTCTCGACATACAATCGGGCTGATAGTAAAGAAAACTGCATTACTAAGAAAATTGGATTAAAATCACGTGAACAAAATCTATCAAAAACAAATAAATAAGTAATATATACGACGATAAATTGTACTTCAAATGTTCGGTAACACCGACATTGCGTCAAAATATTACTCTTAGCCTCTGATCAAATTGTTACGTATGTATACAATGAAAATGGAAAGATGATTTCTCGTCAAATAATTGAGAACCTTATGAATAGGAAATTTATTAAATCCACTTTGTAAATAAAAGAAAAGCAAGCACCTGCTTTAGTAAATACTTTATTCACTTACTTCAACAAAGATTGCCTTATTCAAAGTAATCATTCATATTTTCTCTAAATTGTATTTGATAAAAGTATTAGAAGTGCTTCAATATCAATTAGAATTGTTCATTATCATGCGACACATGAAACACAATGCACATCGTGCTTGGAGCTTTTCAATATTTCGCACAACGCAACATTTATGCAACTCCTTCTTTTTCTAACATTTTTCGCATAGCAACTGATTGTTTGTAAAAAAGCAGTCGAAAACTTTGTACTATGGAATGAATAAAAATGACAACAACGTGTATAAAGTACAAATAAAGTAGTATAAAAGAGTTAAAAACTCAGCAACTCTTTTTAACTCTTTTATACTACTTTATTTGTACTTTATACACGTTGTTGTCATTTTTATTCAACTGATTGTTTACAAGTGCATATACAATGCGACTATGCAAATGCAATTACACTATTTGGAAATGCAACGCAATCAGTTCTTTTGAAATTTAAAGCAATTAGTTAGGCACAAAATAATTAATTTGTTAGAAAAATATTTCAATCTGCAATTATGATTAAAATACCATGTAACAATAGAAAATAATTCGAATGTAATTAGTTCTTTTAAAGCATGTCAAACAGTGGCATAAACAGTTTTGCTAATTTTTCAAGCGAAGATATAAATTTCACTGGCAAGGCAAATTATGCATTAACACAATTTATGCATTAATTTCAGAGATAAAGCATTTGTATTCATTTGATTAAAAGTAATTTAAAGAATACAGGCAAATTTTATTGACCACTTCATCCTTTAATACATTCACATACTATAACCCAAATACTTTGAATCTCTTTTCTTCAAATTCGAGTAAAAATCTGGCGAACATTTTATGCATCAAAAGTAACGCCGCCTGAGGGAATAAAATCTCTTTATGACATTGTGTAGTCGGAGATCAATAAATATTAACGAGTTCTAAAAGTGATACAAACTCTCAAAACTCATAAATGCTTTTATAACTTTGATGCGATTCATTCGAAATTTCGAATTCTATTCAGAATGCTCAAAACGTCATTTAACTCGATTCGAAGAGGCCATCAACGAATGTATCAACAATAAAACGTCCAGCGATTTTGCTCCCTTTAATATGATGTCGTCGTAAACACTGCCTGGGGAGGAAATGACAATTTATCAGTGTAATAAGCATCAGCTGCTGCTGACCTCCCTCCCCCACCCCTTTGTGCCAGAGGGTGGTCAAACCATCGTTCATCTATCGCAGACGACAACTTCTTCACTTCCTGCAATCTCTAATGATAGAGCGATTGCAAATCTTTTGTCATTTTCGCTATGGCTCTTGGTTTGGAATTACAGCAACATTTCGAATTAACTTGGGGTTCAAAGCTTTTAATTTTTTTGCAGCATTTCATCGAATACTTTGAAGGACAGTTTGTAATTTCAGCGAGACTGATTTTAGCATATTGATCGTGTCTCCCTAGTTTAAAAATCGAGAAACCGATTTTAGAATATTGAATGTGCTGCCTTAGCTCAGAATTCGACCAACCGATTTTAGCAATTTGAACGAATTTCCTTAATTCATAATTCGAGCGGCTGATTTTAGCATATGCAACGTGTTTTCTTAATTTATAATTCGAGAAACCGATCTTAGCATATTGAATGTTGGCTCAGTTCAGAACTCGAGCAATCGATTTCAGCAAATTGTACGTATTGCCTTAATTCATAGTTCGAACGACTAATTTTACCATATTGAGCGCGTTTTCTTAGTTTATAATTCAATCGACTGATCATAGCATATTGAACGAGTTTCCCTAATAATTTATAATTTGAGCGACCGATGGTTAGCACGTAGAAAGAGTTGCCCTAGTTTATAATTCAAGAGGCTGATTTTAGCACATTTAACGTTTTACCCCAATTTATAGTTCAAGAAATTTGTTTAGCACTTTTAACGTGTTGCTATCGGTTACAATTTGAGCATCTGATTTTAACATACTGAGCATATTGCCCAATTGTTATAAACTATGAGCATAATTTGAAATTGCATCATATATTGTTATAAACTATGAACATATTTTGTAATCGCATCATGTTGGTCGAAAATTATTTTACTTCCAATGGTTGTGAGCAATATTTCTCGACACCTTTTTACCTTCACATACTATTTATTAAACTGTTCTCATGAATGATGTTCAAAAATACTTTTCAAATTCAAGTAGGTAGAATAATATACTAGATTTTTTTCTCGTACATGCACAACTGTCGTTGAACACCACCTTCCATTCCACAAAAACTCTTTAAAAAAAGTTTAATTTTATCATTGTAAAAGGTGCATTTATTTCGTGATTTGTTTTTCTATTGCAACTAAGCTTAGTTTTTGCTTTTTACATCAATCAGAATGTTAGCTGCAAAAACATTTTAATTTTTTTGAAGTTTCAAATAGCTCTGCAAATAGTCATGCCAGATCAAAAAGAATAAAGTAATTTTTTCCCTTTGTATTTACATTTTCATCAAGTTGAAAGTATAAGCATTATTTTGCATTAAAAAATCTTGATTCTATTTGAGAATGATATATTTGCACGGGAAGATAAGAGAGCAAACGAATATAAAAAAAACTCCAAAGAATCAGTGTTTTTATAAATGCGTGCGGTATTGCTCCGCGTTTGCATGATCTAATACCTTGAAATTAAAAGTTATGTCAAGTGACGCACGCGTTTAACAATCAATTTCATTTCGTCCCCTCCCCCTAAGAGGTGGAAAAAAACTCTTCTGAATTCCTGAGCATATTGAATGTGTCTGCGCCAAGTTTTTCAAAAATCCGGCGTAAACCATGGGTTTGTACAAAGAAATCCCTCTTACGTGGATTTTTGGCCCTCACAAACACCCTATGACAATTCTTGAGCATTAAAGAACATCTGTGTTAAATTTGGAAAAAAATCCGACACAAACTGTGGAACTATACAAGGAACTAACACACATGCATACGTACATACATTTATATGTATATAGATTTTTTACACATTCAACGCCTGTAAATAAATTAAAATCCAAAACACAGAAGAACATTTTAGCTTCCATTCGGAAAATACTCTTCTGTTTATAGGGGTAAATGACATCCAATCTCGAAAATGCATCAGCATCAATCACATTTCTTTGTTTTACGAGACACAGGGATATCAAGTACGTGCAATTAGACATAGTAGTCAATATGTTTAGGAATAAAAGTTTCAGTGGAAAACAAAAATGTAAATTGACATGCACTTCATTGTTTTCTTCTATTTCATCCAAGTACCAATAATTATGCTTAATAGTAGGGTGCGGTAAATTTACGCATGGCAGATGTTAAAATTCATGGAGTTCGAGAAAATTAAAGGAATATTTTATGGAAGAAGAGTGAACACTGAGGTATATTCATCAGAAATGTAATGAAATAGATAGATATAATTTGTTTAATAGCAGGTCATTTGTAAAAAGCTTTTTTTTTTTTTTTAAGTCTGGCACTGATGACGATACTTGATTAAAAGAAACTCTTGGTTTAAACATATTTTTGTTTTGTTGTAAAATGTTTCTCACAACGTCAATACATTTCTACGTGTGCATGCTTACAACGAATACTAAAACCTTTTATTTTTGTCGAGGGGGAAGGGGGGGGCGTGACACACAAATTGGCGCCCCTAGTGTCACCCATGCTAGGTACGCCACTGCTTAAGTTTCTATCCTCATCTTCGGTAACTTTGAAAACCGAAGCATTTTCTTTGTCTGATGCGTAACCACTTTTGCACGCTGGTATAAAACAAGATGTGACTTTTTTTCAAGTCAATTCGCGATAACTCGAATCTAAAGGTACCATCGAAAAACTTCGAGCTATCCAAAGTTCGACTTATTGCTGGTTTTGACATTTTAATATTAAAATCCATCAAATATTTTAATTAATATGTATAGCAGACACAACTACAGAACTTAAAAGTTTTTAAGCAGAATATGTACAATTTAATCACAAATATTGAGAGAGAAAAAATCAGAAGCATGGTTTTGATTTCGATACTGCTCGAACCACTTGAGTAGAGCTGATTATACTTTAGGAATGGTGCACATCTTCATTCGTTTCAAATTCGGATTCATGGATTCTACCGATTTAGAAGTTTATTTTTTTTCTTTTAATATCATTGACAGAGTACTTGCTGAGACATCATTAATAGTAAAGAAAACTCACTCTGTCTCTCAGGAATTTTTCAGCAAATGATCGAACTAAAGAATAAAGGGGAACGCATCTTTTCGGCCATCCTTTGAATAAAGGTACAATCAGTTGACTTGACAACTTGACAGCTTAAAAGCAAATTCGTCGTCCAGAAACATATCAAAAAACTAAATAGTACAGTACAACAAGAGAAAACAAGCTAACTCATTTCCGCACGTGTAACTCCTTTGTTGCACATTGACTCAAAAGGTTCTCTTCTTGCTTTAGAGGTCTAATATGAAGGTATTGAAAGTGAAGGTGAATTAATTTTTCTCTCATAGTCAATTGTTTTTTTTTTTTTTTTTCATTCTTTCGAAATAAATTTCGAGTCATCTTTGAAAAAACTTAAAGTAAAAGGAAGTTAACTTCGAGATATTGTGAATAAATAGCATGAAATTAAAGATAAAGGAAATGGGACTTCATAAAAACTTCGAGTTATAATAATATTAAGTTATCAGACTTCGAGATATCGCGAATTGACTGCATATATATGTATAAATTTGAAATAGTTTTTTTTTTTAAATAGACTTTCTTTTTAAGTACAAGACTTTACAAACATCCATTATTATACATCTACAATATGTACACATACTTATTTACGCTTTCTCTTTCTCAATTATTATCTTTATTTTTCTACATAAAAGCTTTTACAATCCATACAAAACAGCTTGAAAGGACAATTATTTGGATTTTTTTTAAGTTAAAATTTTGTATGAATCTAGCTTCCTTATTTCAGAACACGAGTTAAAAATATTCTTCCTTTAACTATTCACTCATAACATCATACATTTAGTAAACTTATTCATAGAAAACAAAAAGCTATCGTGAAACGAATATCCAATTTCACTAGCAAAATGGATTTTTTTATGAGGGAAAAACCATAAAAGGATAAGTATTAAAATATTTTTGAAATATGAACGACCATTTTCAAATCGAAATTTAATGTCAAGATTTCTATTTTACGACTGAAACAGAACACGGGAATTACAATATGTCTGAGAAATCAAAGGGGAAGTGATTTTTTTTAAATGAAAAAAAAAGTATGTCTACTGTGTCAGAGAGTTTTCTTGCTCTGATATTAGAAAATGTTTTATCGCTGTAGTAGCAAATACCAAGAATTTTTTACTAATATATTTATATGAATATATACGAAGTATTTTTCATAACTATGATGCGAGGACATTACAATTGTTCTTAGAAGGTTTTCTTTTCTTGTGTATGTGTCTGTTTTGGTATGGATTTTAAATGCTGCTTGTGGGATCAAAATATGGAACAAAACTGTGAAGAAAAATACTCAAACCAGCCATATCCAAACCTTTTTTTTTTTCTTTCTTTCTTCTTCTTCTTTTTTTTTTCCTAAGCACTCGTGAATTGTTTATTATCCTCACTTGACCAAAGTTGATGTTGCTCTGATTTTTCAGATTAACATAACGACGGTTATTTTAAAAACTTATTTAGAGAGCGAAATCTTTGTCGTCATAGTCACTCAAGCAGACTTTACATTTAAAAAAAAGGGGTTATTTTTGTGTAAAAATTGCGTTTTCTCAGGAAAAAACACCTATGAGCCATTCCATTTCAGATGAGGCAGGGTCTGTCACATGACCATCACCGATTTTTTTGAAAAAATTACAGTAGTTACAACTAAGGGACATATGAAATATCCCAAAAAGATTTTGCAAGAAAAATTTTTTTTCTTCAGTTACAGCCTATTAAAATTCCGCACAAAATCCGCCATTTTGGAAAAAACCGGCAAAACACTCCGTTTGAAATGGACACTCTATTTCAAAAGTATTTAACCTATTTGAATAATTCTTTTTTCTAAAAATAAATAAGGACCCATGTATCCTCCAGACATCGTTTTTGAAAGTTAAGTTAGGTTTTTTGATAAAGAAAAAAATTATTTTTGCGGCGAAAAAATTGCATTTTTACCGATTTTATGATTTTTTTTCTCCGTGAAAAAAAAAGTTTTTTTTTACTAAACGGAGATGGCAGTCTAAAGCCCTTGTATGATAGTTTCATAACATATTTTATTATAATCCTTAGATGCATACAGCCTCGGAAATAAAATTTGAAATTTTTAAAAATTTCAAAAATTGGCGATATTTGAAGTACTCAAAAAACCCATTTTTAAAAAAACTAAAAATTGGCTCATTTGAACCCCCTATAATGCTTAACAAGTGGATAGATACCGCATCCCGTATTTTTTCCCATAAAATGTTTTATGATTTTTTGAAAGTGACCTTATCGCCCATGGCATGCATGTAAAATAAAAATGTCTAATAATTTCAGTCACTGAAAATCTGATTATATTAATGCCTAAAAGCTGCAATAATGGTGCACTTTATCAGCAACAAATAAAATTTTACTGACTTTTAATAATATAGCAGTATCAAACCGCTTCTGATGACCCAGTCAATTCGTCTTTTTGCACTTCGTTATATAAATATATTTTTCTGCTGATCAGCACCTAATTGTTATGGGAACTGAGCTCCCATACTTCCTTATTTGTTTTACTCAAATTTTTGTATTTTTGCCCGAATTCAGGTCACTTAAGCATTAAAATAAGTTCTGAAGAGTATAGGGATCCTGCACTTCAATTGTTAGAAAATGGAACCCTGGCTATAATAGCTACCTTTGGTGATCTGTTTGGTTACCTCAACTTACAACCATGTTCAATTGATTACTTCTCTCATAAAACAGGTGGTCTTTTTAAATTCTTAAACTACAAGTGAGTTTTGCGGTTTGAATTTAGTATACATATTCTTGCGTATAAAAGTAATCATAGGAGGTAGGATCCAAAAATTATGTGACAACATTCGCCAATGACAACCAAAGCACGAAATTAAAATTAATCATTTTAAATGCATTGTATTGTTCTTCCCTTTGATGGTTTCCCCTGTCGCGTAATTGAGTTGAAGAGAAAGAGAATTGAAAGAGAAAATAAATATGATTCGTTGCTGCATATCAAAGTAACGGTGAATGCATAGCTTTGGAGACAAAATGAACTAATATTTATAAAAAAAAGGAAAGATTTTCTACTGTTACTGATAAAGTACGTTATTATCGTAGCTATTAGTCGTTAATATAATCACCATAGTCTCTTCTATCTAAAGGCTACACACAGAGTCTTACAAAAAGACGAATTGACTCGGTCATCAAAAGCGGTTTGTTACTGATATATTATTAAAAGTCAGTAAGATTTTTGTTGTTCCTGATAAAGTGCATCGTTATTGTAGCTATTAGGCATTAATATAATCAGAATTTCAGTTACTGAAATTATTAGACATTTTTATTTTACATGCATGCCATGTGCGATAAGGTCACTTTCAAAAAACCATAAAAGATTTTATGGGAAAAAATACGGGATGCGGTGTCTATCCACTTGTTAAGCATTATATGGGGTTCAAATGAGCCAATTTTTATATTTTTAAAAAATGGGTTTTTTGAGTAAAATCACTTCAAAAATCGCTAATTTTTGAAAATTTTCAAAATTTCAAATTTTATTTCTGAGGCTGTATGCATCCAAGGATTATAATAAAATATGTTATGAAACTATCATATAAGGGCTTTAGACTGCCATCTCCGTTTAGTAAAAAAAAAAACTTTTTTTTCACGGAGAAAAAAAATCATAAAATCTGTAAAAATGCAGTTTTTTCGCGGCAAAAATGAATTTTTTTCTTTATCAAAAAACCTAACTAAACTTTCAAAAACGATGTCTGGAGGATATATGGATCCTTATTTATTTTTAGAAAAAAGAATTATTCAAATAGGTTAAATACTTTTGAAATAGTGTCCATTTCAAATGGAGTGTTTTGCCGGTTTTTTTTCCAAAATGGCGGATTTTGTGCAGAATTTTAATAGGCTGTAACTGAAGAAAAAAAAATTTCTTGCAAAATCCTTTTGGGATCTTTTCATATGTCCCTTAGTTGTAACTACTGTACTTTTTTTTTTTCAAAAAAAAATCGGTGATGGTCATATGACACTTTTCATACCTGCCTGCCTGATTTGAAATGGAATGACTCCTATATAGATGAACTTAAACAGTAAAACTTCATCCAGATTACAAACTCCCATATTTAAGACTGATAAGGAATAAAATTAGGGGAATGTGGGGCAAAATGAAATAGCGGGGCAAATTGAAATGGAGAAATATTTACTTCGCTTTTAGTGCCACTTACCTAGTAATATTTTAACTATCTGGTAACATATGTAGTCTATTCTAGTCGAGAAAAAAACCCTCTGAAGATCAAAGCATATGATAATACAAGCAATTTTCAATAATTGATACTCAAACTGTAATATTTTGTTGTAAGTCAAAAATTATTTCAATATTATCAAATGATAAATTCCTTGTTATTAACATTTCAAATATTAATTGGGACCGTCTAATAGGCGGTGCAGAATTTAGTTTGCTAATATTTAGCTTATTTGTATTTTTAATATTTTTTCACACTTAGTCAAGTGCATGCGGGACGAAGTAGATGGGGCAAAGTGAAATAATTCATTTCGTTTACTCATTCAATCATTAACTAAATCCCTAACGTATTCATTTATTAAATATATTATTTACCATTCATTTATTTAATGATTCACCTATAATTCATTCATTCACTATTTTATTCACTCATTTATTTTTCCTCGTGTATTAATGAATTAATTTATTTATTAATTACTTTATTGTTTCATTTTCTTTTCAATTATTCAATTATCCCTTTATTTGTCCATTAATTTGTTCAAAAATATTTTTCACAATCGAATAGAAAATGTTTCATACGAAAAATAATTCATTTGCCCCATCAAAAAAAAATTACAAATTTTCCACTCTTTTTAAGGAAAGATTTTACATCCAAACATAAAAAATGTTTCAATGCAAGTTTTTTTATAAGACACAATGTTCCTTCTTCGTGTACTGCAAATTTCTTAATTGTTTTACTTTGTCCCACATTCTCCTACTTAACCTTATGCACTGTAAATAATCTTTATCATAAGTGTACTGGTGGATATCAACCATAAGATCTTTATCTTCATTACCGCATCCCAATCACCATTTTTTTTATGGATAAGTCTCGTATTACCTATGCTGAAAAATATTACGGTTGCAAAATTCTTTGCCATTTTCATTCGTAGAAACAAGAAACCCAACGAACAGGATTCTATCACAATTTGAGGCTGCGAAAAACATAGTTTGAATTCAAGATGTAAAAATTCAAATGAATGCCGGATGTTTTTATTTTTTTTATTTCTGTGTGTGTTTTCTAATTTTATTTTTTTTCTACCCCCTAAGATTAAAAATTATTTAATTTGCCCTTGCCCGCTTTTCAGTTAACAGCATTTGATTTTAGAACTTAAACAAACGAAATCATATTTTACGTCAAAGCTTCTTTATTGTTTAAATATTTCAAAGCACTTCTACTATTTTAAGTTCTTTCCCAGCACCCAATGTAACTTAAATTTGAAGAGTAAACCAGCATATTTAAATCTCCCAAAAACTCAAAACATCCTAATCAGTGTTAGGCATCAACTAAAAAAATCAACTAAATTTGTAATTGATTGATTAGTTGACTAAAGTAATCTGACTCCCATTTAGTTCAGACTAATATTTTAAAAATTTAATTCAATTGCAGACGAAGATTAACGTTAGTTTAAACTAACTCGTTAGTTGACTAAAAAAACTAATTTAGTTCAGATTGATTTAGTTCAGATTAAATTAATCAGATTGAATTTAGTCAGACTAAAAGTAATCAGATTAAAAGTAATCAAATTGATTTGATTACTTTTTTAACTCAGATTAAACTCGTAAAATATAAATATCACATGAACAGAGGCACATTTGTATTTCTACGTGTATATATATATTTATGCAAGCATACACGAGTTAATGCGTGTACATACGACTACGTGCGGGTATATACGTATATAAACGTGTTATCCCGCGTATGTTCGTGTACGGAGGTATATTTGAAATTTTAAGTAAATATACATATTTATGTGTGCATACACCAGTAAATACGTGTATATACGAGTATGTACGTGTATATAAGAGTATGTACGTGTACACATGAGAATATGCGTCTAGATACGTGTTACCCCGAGTATACTCGTGTAAAAAGGTACATTTGTATTTCTACGTCATATTCCAGCGTGCGTATACGAGAAAGTACGTGTATATACAAGTATGTTCGTGCACACACGAGAATATGCTTATAGATACACTGTAACAAATTTCGGAAACGTTTCTGGATATATCGGAAACGTTTCCGAAATAGTAGGAATCCTTCATCCAATAGCGAACTCCTCAATATTCAGAAAGCTTTTTGTTATTTCAAGATATCTAGAAGCGGAAGTGATGACGCAACGCTTCGAAACCTATTTCATCCTTCCAACACAGGCGCCAATGAGTCGGAAATAACGAGAACTTCTTTTTTTCTTATCTATGGTTGCTGCAGTCAGCAACTGTTTAGCATTGGATTGCTTGTTATTTCATGTCTAGAGAGTAGTAAAATGTGTCGAAACTAATTTTACGCCTTGCATTTTGGACTGCCCTTGATTTTTTAGACGATGTACGCTGCTATTAAGTTAGTTAATAACCATTTCCTTCTTTACAATTTCCAATGCGACCATAATTAGATATATATTGTGTGTTCAAGCGTGAATAGTTTCAACACCCGTGTTTATACTTAATGAAACGAAACCCTTTGGATTACTTATTCAGTTGTAATGGAGGTACTTAGATTTTCTTCCGCTCATGTTCACTTGTAAGTATTAATGAATATTTTAAAACATGTTGTTATACATTTATATTTTTGTTGATTTGCATTTGATGAGGCTCCAATTGTAACTGTTTTTGGGTTTATCGAATTAATTTAAAGTTATCCTACATACCTATGTGCGCGGTGTACTATTTGTTGTAACCAACTGAAACTGATTAATTACGCAAAAGAAGTAAGATTTATATTTGAGAAGCAATCACAGAAAAGTTATTTCGAAATACTTGGATGTACATACATTTTGGTTCAGAAAGAAAAAAAATCAATTGTTTAATTCATTAGAAATATGGTAATGCAAATATTTTCTAGTATTGTAATATGCTTCACAAAAAATGTGCCGGTATAATTTATCTTTTTTTATTATAATTTATTCATTCATTAAAAAATATTTATACCATTAGAAAATGACCATGTTATCTATTAGTAAGAACATAGTTATGAAATTAATTCATTTGCTTATTCATTTTGTTAAATGTGGTTAACAATAAAAAAATTCCTTAACATTAGTTCCGAAAATAACATTTCCTTCGTAGATATACTAGTTTAATGTAGGACAGTCAGGAGAAATGAGTCAGTGGCAAAAATGGAACAGCTGCATTTACATGCTGAAATAAAAAGTAATATTATTTCATGTCATCGTTTTAAAAGTGATCAGTTTTTAAATACTATGTTATTAATATGCAATGCACATATGGTGAGAAGACGAGGGGCGTTCACCACGAAGACTGTGCCATTGACATTTTCAAGGGGTTGCTTTTTTTTTAAGGTGGGGGACGCTTTATATCATTTTATGGGTGCACCATCACTCTTATGGTGTGGGGGGGGGGGAAATCTCGTATATATAAAATGGAATAATCATGTAATAGAGTTCAATGTTTTAATAAATAAAATATATAATGCATTTTGCGCACACTCTAAATCAGTAACCTATTTTGATTAAGTATCTATATTTGTGATAAACTGGAAAAGGGCAAGAACAGAGGAATAAACCCGAATGGTTCCAGCAGGGGGACTTTGGTGTCATATTTAAATTCATCAATTTCTCTGTTGGTACTTTTCGGTACACTTTGTTCGTCAAAGAAATTGACTTGACGTGAACGAATTTCGGAACGCAAAGTGTAGGTAAGTTCTGTCAAATTTTATCCGAAAATAAAAACTATCAAGTTTGATACAAGATATGTTTTTAAGTTCTGCATTAAAAATACAATATGTTGATAATTTTGTCTCGAAAATATTGAGAGAAAAACTGAAGTTTAATATTGTTTAACAAACAATCCCACTTTTGAGAAAGTACTCCCCCTTCCCTCACCCGGCGATTTGTGATTATGAATGAAACTACTATATTATTTCATAAATTTTCAAAAATTTATAACTGTGCATATGTTATGCTGTTAACCATGCTATTTATCATTAGAAATTCAGAAAAAAAAAAAAAACACGAATGATTCTAAAATTGCTTGTTTCATTGCTCTTAGAGATGAAAGAATTGAAATTGATATAGCATGCAATACTATTAAAAAAGAATTATTTTTTAGAAAAAATCACGGAAAAAGGATTCCGAAATTCTCAGAAACGTTTTTGAAAATTGTTTGGAGAATTCCGAAATACTCGGAAACGTTTTCGAAACTTTCATGAACCACAGCTGCACAGAATACTCAGAAACATTTCTGGAAATTACGGAAAGAGGATTCCGAAATACTCAGACACGTTTCTGGACATTACAGAAAGAGGATTCCGAAATACTCAGACACGTTTCCGGACATTACAGAAAGAGAATTCCGAAATACTCAGAAACGTTTTTGAAAATTTCATGAACCGCAGCTGCACGATATACTCAGAAACATTTCCGAATTTTTTTTTACAGTGTATGTGTTACCCCGAATATAATTGTGTAAAGAGGTACATTTCTATTTAAACGTGTATATACATATTTATGCAGGCATATACGAGAAAATACGTGTATATACAAGTAAGTACGTGCACACACGACAATAGGCTTACACTGTAAAAAAAATTCGGAAACGTTTCTGAGTATATCGTGCAGCTGCGGTTCATGAAATTTTCAAAAATGTTTCTGAGTATTTCAGAATTCTCTTGCTGTAATGTCCGGAAACGTGTCTGAGTATTTCGGAATCCTCTTTCTGTAATATTCAGAAAAGTTTCTGAGTATTTCGGAATCCTCTTTCCGTAATTTCCAGAAATGTTTCTGAGTATTCTGTGCAGCTGTGGTTCATGAAAGTTTCGAAAACGTTTCCGAGTATTTCGGAATTCTCCAAACAATTTTCAAAAACGTTTCTGAGAATTTCGGAATCCTTTTTCCGTGATTTTTTCTAAAAAATAATTCTTTTTTAATAGTATTGCATGCTATATCAATTTCAATTCTTTCATCTCTAAGAGCAATGAAACAAGCAATTTTAGAATCATTCGTGGATTTTTTTTTCTGAATTTCTAATGATAAATAGCATGGTTAACAGCATAACATATGCACAGTTATAAATTTTTGAAAATTTATGAAATAATATAGTAGTTTCATTCAGGGGCGCCGACTTGGAAAAATTATTGAGGGGGCTGGGCCAGTCATCACGTGGGGTTTATGGGGTTATGTAATCCCACGGAGGTTACCCCCCCCCCCCCAAATAAAGATCGTTTTTTGTGCCTTGAAAATGCCAATTTACAGAGTTTTAAAGTTTTTTTTAAAAGCATTTTAAAGTCATATAATCGCCATTAAAACCCCGAAAAGTCAACAAGCTCGACACATATTTTTTGGCTTTGAAAAAAGGGAAAAATAAATACGAACACACACAGTATTTTTCTAAAAAGGTAATTTAATTTACGCATGCTTTTTAAGACCAGTTGTTTTTTCATTAGTGATATCGGCTAACATATTCAAGTGTAAACGCCGTCTCTCAATGTCTAGGTCATTTTTGAAAAACTCAGTTGATTTTTCAAAATGTTTCACCTCTGTTTAATAAAAGCAAGCACTCTTGTTCAACTGCAATGACCTGTGTGCGTCCAGTTGATGTAAATCGCCCAATAATGCAAAATTGCACCATTTTACAAACCTCAATGTATATTGCCTTGTAGTACACTCGACTCCCGACCTACGCAAGCGATGCATTCCAAGATACCTCGCGTAAGTCGAAATTTCGGGTTGTGGAAAAAGGTATGTGTAAAATTTTTTATAAACGTACCCAATTATTTTAGATACTTGTAAACACCCCCTCAAACTGTTAAAACCATCTCTTAACTCTACTCTAACTGTACATTCCTGTTTCTTACATAAAGGACTGAATGTTACTTGTTTTTTAAAAATACCGTTTTATTCAACATAAAATACTGCTACGATGTACAAAATCAATGATCAATGGGAAAGAAAGAAAAAATAAACCGGTATACGGTAAGCACAGTATATAGTAAGAAAAGCAAAATGCATCTTTAGTTGTACTGAACAGTCGATCCATTAATGATATTTGTACACAATACATGAGCAGTTTCCATTTTCATAAATATTTGCATTTTACTAATTTCACTACTCGGTGAATTTTTACGGATTTCCTTTTCTTGACTTGTTGTATGTATGGAAGATTCACTCATACCTAATTCTCGTGCTACCTTCAACGCATTTTTTAGTCGAGCTTCAGCTTTTCAAGAAGCTCTAGCTTTTCTTTAATTGTCAGAAACTTTCTCCTTTTATCTTCACAAACTTTAAATGAAACAGCGCTCTTAGGTGTCATTATATTTCATTAACTTTCGCATTTAAAATGAAAAAGGAACTTCCACTCTCAGCGATGCTAAAAGGAAAAAGATCCATTCATGAAAAAAAAAAAATGTTAGTAGCCAAAGCCGATACGAACACACCACAATTCCCTCCCGAGAATTTTCGTGTTGCGGGTGCGAAATTCGCGTTAGGTCTGAATACTGGAGAAAAAATCGCGTTATAGCCATTTCGCGAAAGTAGCGGGAGTCAACTGTATTCCTTTTAGATTTCGAAAGTGTGCGGTGAGCTGCCTTCGTTGTTTTCACTTCTTTGGTATACGTCGATTCCGAGGAAGGGAAGGATCATCATTTTGTGAAGGTTTTCTTTTAAACACAATTCCTAAAAGTATTCAAAATTATCACGCCTCCCATTTTATATATAAATCAAGCTCTCATATATTTTTTCCGGATCAGCAACACATAGGTGTGCGCGCCGCAGCGCTGCCCACCGGCAACAGGCTTGACCCGTAATTCGCGCACTGGGACAAATTTTTACAGTACTCGCAGCAAAATTACACTATCATTATTCACACCGCTCGTTTTCAGTTAACCTGCTTACACAACCGTAATAATTATTTGTTTTAACTCATTACTGAATGTATTTTACAAGATAAACTATCTTCAAACAAGGAAAATAAAAGATAAATTTATGAGTTTAAAAAAGCATAATGTAATTAATAATTTTTTTTTATTTATGGGGGGGGGCTCTGCCCCCTCAAAAATATTTTTGAGGGGGCTCGGGCCCCCTCAGGCCCCATGGAGTCGGCGCCACTGGTTTCATTCATAATCACAAATCGCCGGGTGAGGGAAGGGGAGTACTTTCTCAAAAGTGGGATTGTTTGTTAAACAATATTAAACTTCAGTTTTTCTCTCAATATTTTCGAGACAAAATTATCAACATATTGTATTTTTAATGCAGAACTTAAAAACATATCTTGTATCAAACTTGATAGCTTTTATTTTCGGATAAAATTTGACAGAACTTACCTACACTTTGCGTTCCGAAATTCGTTCACGTCAAGTCAATTTCTTTGACGAACAAAGTGTACCGAAAAGTACCAACAGAGAAATTGATGAATTTAAATATGACACCAAAGTCCCCCTGCTGGAACCATTCGGGTTTATTCCTCTGTTCTTGCCCTTTTCCAGTTTATCACAAATATAGATACTTAATCAAAATAGGTTACTGATTTAGAGTGTGCGCAAAATGCATTATATATTTTATTTATTAAAACAATGAACTCTATTACATGATTATTCCATTTCATATATACGAGATTTCCCCCCCCCCCACACCATAAGAGTGATGGTGCACCCATAAAATGATATAAAGCGCCCCCCACCTTAAAAAAAAAGCAAGCCCTTGAAAATGTCAATGGCACAGTCTGCGTGGTGAACGCCCCTCGTCTTCTCACCATATGTGCATTGCATATTAATAACATAGTATTTAAAAACTGATCACTTTTAAAACGATGACATGAAATAATATTACTTTTTATTTCAGCATGTAAATGCAGCTGTTCCATTTTTGCCACTGACTCATTTCTCCTGACTGTCCTACATTAAACTAGTATATCCACGAAGGAAGTGTTATTTTCGGAACTAATGTTAAGGAATTTTTTTATTGTTAACCACATTTAACAAAATGAATAAGCAAATGAATTAATTTCATAACAATGTTCTTACTAATAGATAACATGGTCATTTTCTAATGGTATAAATATTTTTTAATGAATGAATAAATTATAATAAAAAAAGATAAATTATACCGGCACATTTTTTGTGAAGCATATTACAATACTAGAAAATATTTGCATTACCATATTTCTAATGAATTAAACAATTGATTTTTTTTTTCTTTCTGAACCAAAATGTATGTACATCCAAGTATTTCGAAATAACTTTTCTGTGATTGCTTCTCAAATATAAATCTTACTTCTTTTGCGTAATTAATCAGTTTCAGTTGGTTACAACAAATAGTACACCGCGCACATAGGTATGTAGGATAACTTTAAATTAATTCGATAAACCCAAAAACAGTTACAATTGGAGCCTCATCAAATGCAAATCAACAAAAATATAAATGTATATAACAACATGTTTTAAAATATTCATTAATACTTACAAGTGAACATGAGCGGAAGAAAATCTAAGTACCTCCATTACAACTGAATAAGTAATCCAAAGGGTTTCGTTTCATTAAGTATAAACACGGGTGTTGAAACTATTCACGCTTGAACACACAATATATATCTAATTATGATCGCATTGGAAATTGTAAAGAAGGAAATGGTTATTAACTAACTTAATAGCAGCGTACATCGTCTAAAAAATCAAGGGCAGTCCAAAATGCAAAGGCGTAAAATTAGTTTCGACACATTTTACTACTCTCTAGACATGAAATAACAAGCAATCCAATGCTAAACAGTTGCTGACTGCAGCAACCATAGATAAGAAAAAAAGAAGTTCTCGTTATTTCCGACTCATTGGCGCCTGTGTTGGAAGGATGAAATAGGTTTCGAAGCGTTGCGTCATCACTTCCGCTTCTAGATATCTTGAAATAACAAAAAGCTTTCTGAATATTGAGGAGTTCGCTATTGGATGAAGGATTCCTACTATTTCGGAAACGTGTCCGATATATCCAGAAACGTTTCCGAAATTTGTTACAGTGTATAGATAACGTGTTTAACCCGAGTATACACGTGTAAGATGGCACATTTGTATTTCTACGTGTATGTGCATATTTATGCGTTTATAAGCGAGTAAATACGTGTATATACGAGTATGTACGTGTACACACGATTATGCGTATAGATACGTGTTACCCCGAGTATACTCGTGTACAGAGGTAAATTTGCTTTTAATTGTGTAAATACATATTTATGCGTACACACAAGCTAAGATACGTGTATATACGTGTACACATGAGAATATGCGTATAGATACGTGTTACTCCGAGTATACTCGTGTAAAGAGGTACATTTGTATTTCTACGTTTATATACATATTTAAGCGTGCATATACGAGAAGGTACGTGTATATACAAGTATATTCATGTACACACGAGAATATACTTATACATACGTGTTACCCCGAGTATACTCGTGTACAGAGGTAAATTTCTATTTAAACGTGTATTTACATATCGATGCATGCATATACGAGAAAATACGTGCATATACGAGTAAGTACGTGCACACATGATAATAGTCTTATAGATACGTGTTTAACCCGAGTATACTCGTGTAACATGGCACATTTGTATTTCTACGTGTATGAGCATATTTATGCGTTTATAAACGAGTAAATACGTGTATATACGAGTATGTACGTGTACACATGATTATGCGTATAGATACGTGTTACCCCGAGTATACTCGTGCACAGAGGTAAATTTGCTTTTAATTGTGTATATACATATTTATGCGTGCACACAAGCGAAGATACGTGTATATACGTGTACACATGAGAATATGCGTATAGATGTGTTACCCCGAGTATACTCGTGTAAAGAGGTACATTTGTAATTCTACGTTTATATACATATTTAAGCGTGCATATACGAGAAAGTACGTGTATATACAAGTATGTTCGAGTACACACGAGAATATGCATATAGATACGTGTTAACCCGAGTATACTCGTGCACAGAGGTGAATTCGTATTTAATCTAGTACATGCACTTTTATGCGTGCATATACGAGAAAAGGCAAGTATATACGAGTATGTACGCACGAGAATATGCGTATAGATACGTGTTTAACCCGAGTATACTCGTGTACAGAGGTACATTTGTACTTGTACGTTAAAATACATACTTATGTGTGCATACACGAGTTAAACGTGTATATACGAGTAAGTACGTGTATATACGAGTATTTTTGTGCATATACGTGTATATACGTGTTGACTCGACGATATTCGTGTATACAGGAATTTTGTATTTCTACGTGTATATACCTACAAGTACGTGTGAACACAAGTAAATATGTGTATATACGATACATATTTGTAAACACGAGTTTATACGTATAAATACGTGTTATCCCGAGTATACTCGTGCACGGAGATATGTTTAATTTCTAAGTGTATGTAGAAATTTATTTGTGCATACACGAGTAAATACATGTATACACGAGTATATACGTGTACACAAAGGAATATACGTATGGATACATGTTAATCCGAGTATACTCGTGAACAGAGGTAAATTTGTATTTAAACGTATATATACATATTTATGCATGCATATACGAGAAAATACGTGTATATTCAAGTAAGTTCGTGTACAAGCGAGAATAGATTTCTAGGTTCTTTTTTTAGCCCGAGTATACTCGTGTACAGTGGTACATTTGTATTTCTATGTGTATATGCATATTTGTGCGTTTATACATAAATAAATGCGTGTATAAACGAGTATGTACGTGAACACACGAGAGAATATGTGTATAGATACTTGTTACCCCGAATATACTCGTGTACAGGGAAATTTGCTTTGTATATACATATTTATGCGTGCATATAAGAGAATACGAGTATGTACGTATTCACACGAGTATATGCGTATAGATAAATGTTACACCGAGTATACTCGTGTGTAGAGGTCGTTGTATTTACACGAGAATATGCGTATAGATAAATGTTACACCGAGTATACTCGTGTGTAGAGGTACATTTGTATTTAAGATTGCATATACATTTTTATGCGTGCATACATGAGAAAATACAAGTATATACGAGTATGTACCTGCACACACAAGAATATGCATATAGATACGTGTTTAACCCGAGTATACTCGAGTAGAGAGGTACATTTGTATTTTTGGTTAAAATACATATTTATGCGTGCATACACGAGTTAGTACGTGTATATACGAGTAAGTACGTGTATATACGAGTGTGTACGTGTATATACGGAGCTGTACGTGTTAACCTGAGTATATTCGTGTCTACAGGAATTTTGTATCTCTACGTGCAAACAGAAGTAAATACGTGTATATACGAGTTCGTAAGTGTAAACACGAAATTTTACGTATAAATACGTATTTCCCGAGTCTATTAGTGCACGGATTTATATTCAAACTTCTAAGTGTACACAATGTTTATCAGTACAACGTTTACAGACTTTCAGGGCAGATAGAGTACACCTAGACGGGGGGAAGCACATAGCAATGCATGGTCGGAAACACTTTCCTGGCGCGGTAGTGACAACACCAATCACTAAAAAGACAAAACACGAATAAGAAAAGAGAACATGTTCAGAATCTTTAGTACAGCAAAAAACTAAGGAAAAAGAAAATTAAGGGGCCAACGATCATCATCAAAGAAGGTGTTCGAAATTACGACCCCGCCTGTAATATCGAAATTTAGCAAAAATACCGGGCGGGTCCCGGACTTCCTGGTGGAACAAAAACCACGTGTGCGCATCCACCGTCATCTGATGCTTCGGTTTACGTAGCAACATCTGTTGTATGCACCAGACAAATCTTACCAGTATTTTTGCTGCATTAAAAATAATAAATATGTTTTCTCCTTTTAATCGTGCCCTGTCTTACGCTTTGTGTCGTCACTATCGCGTCTAGGTGCACTGTATCTGCCCTGAAAGTATGTAAACGCTGTCCTGATATATCCTGTATACTTATTTATGTGTGCAAACACGAGTAAATACTTGTATATACGAGTATGTTCGTGTACATACTAGAATTTGTGTATGGATACGTGTTAACCCGACTAAACTCGCGTACAAAGGTAAATTTGTATTTAAACGTTTATATACATATTTATGCATGCATATACGAGAAAATACGTGTACAAACGAATAAGTGCGATTCCACACGAGAAAAGACGTAAAGATACGTGTTTAATCTGAGTATACTCGTGTACAATGGTACATTTGTATTTCTACGCGTATATGCATATTTATGCATTTTTACACGAGTAAATACGTGTATATACGAGTGTGTACTTGTACACCCGAGAATATGCGTATAGATACGTGTTACCCCAAGTGTACTCGTGTACAGAGGTAAATTAGCTTTTAAACGTGTATATATATATTCATGCGTGTATATAAGAAAAAATACTTGTATTTTCGAGTATGTACGTGTACAGACGAGAATATGCGTGTAGATACTTGTTTAACCCGAGTATACTCGTGTACTGACGTACATTTGTATTTGTAAGTTAAAATACATATTTATGATGCATACACGAGTTAATGCGTGTATATACGAGTAAGTACGTGTATATACGAGTATGTGCGTGCATACACGTATGTAAACGTGTTAATCCGAGTATATACGTTTACACACTAATTTTGTATTTGCCACGTGTATGTACATCAAAGTACGTGCAAACACAAGTAAATACGTGTATATACGAGTATATAAGTGTAACTTGTTATCCCGAGTATATTGGTGTACAGATGTATAGTTTTATGTCCAAGTGTATGTCAATTGCAGATACAAAGAGGGGTCATGAAGGTCAGGACCCACTCCCCCCCCCACACCGTGGGGAAAATTTGAACGTTTGCTTGAAAAATACAAAAAAATATCGAGACCATGAGAAAATGTAATAATCTTTTTGAATTTTTTTTTGTGGGGGGGGGGCATTACAGTAGAACCTCGATAATTTGAACTAATTGGAATCCGACCCAATCCGGAATATCGAAAATCCGGAGAATGAAAAAAACAAAACAAAATAAAACATACTCACTGAAAATCACCTTAAAAGGAAACACATAGAATTACAAATAAACAGTAAACATGTCTACTTTGTTATTACAAAGTCTGTAATCTTCTCCTGTGACAGTTCAATTTTTTCCCTATCGAGTAAAACAAATTGATTCAAAAGTTGCATGGCGAAGAAAAGGGAACTCAATCAACGACATAACACGGTCTTCCCCGTGAGAGGATTAAATAAATAATTATTATGGAATTTTGACGATCATTCTTTAAATGTAAAGGGAAATCGGTCAAATCGATCGAGCCGGATTATCCGGTGATCCAGACTAACGGGGTCCGTGGCGCCGACTTCAAATTTATAAGTTTTGTTTTTGAAAAATTTTCGTGTTTTAATAGGTTTTTTGAAGGTGGGGGAGCCTCCCAGAATATGAGGGACTTTCTTATTTAAGGAGGGGTATCCCCTTACGTAAGTTACTCAGAAACAGACCATGCATCAGCCATCTGGATTTTAAAAAATCAAACATTTTATTCCAATAAAACCAGAAGCAGTGTGGTCTACGGTGGGGGTGGGGGGCGTGGTCAGTGGAGAGATTGGTTCAAACTTAAAATTTTTAGCGCTTGTTTTTGAAAAAAATTTGTACTTATGTTTTTTTGGGGGGAGCCCCCTTCCCCCGTAATTTGAGGGGGGTTCAATCTAAGGGGGGGTATCCCCTTAAGTAAGTTACTTTGAAACAGAACAAGCATCGGCCATCTGGATAAAAAAATCAAGCATTTTATTCGAATAAGATCAGAAGTGGTGTGGCCTACAGGGGGGGGGGGGAATTAGTGGGGCGGGTGGCGCAGACTTCAAAATTTTAAGGTTTGTTTTTGGAAAATTTTCGCGTTTTTAACCACCCCCCATAATTTGAGTGGAGTGAATTTCTTTTTGAGAGGGGGGCATCCCCTCATATAAGTAACTGCAATAGGGAATAGGCATCGGCTATCTGGATATGAAAAAAATCAAGCCTTTATTCCAGTACTAGTAGTACCCCCACGGCTTTGCCCGTAATAGAAAATTAAAAGGTCTTTTGGTCCGCCTGTATATTTACAAATAATGTATGGTGAATTTTATCGCCAATTGGCTTAATCCCATGTTATGGTTCCACGTTATGGTAATCTCGTCCATCTTATGATAATTTTGTTCCTAAAATCGGAATAGAAAAATAACCACATCGAATTTTCGAAAAATCGCTTCGAGGTGTACACCCCCATGATACAAACTAACTTTGCCAAATTTCATGAAAATCGGCCGAACAGTCTAAGCGCTATGCGCGTCACACAGATTCAGACATCCAGACATCCTCCAGACAGAGAGACTTTCAACTTTATTATTAGTAAAGATTATGTGAAAAAGGGTTTAAAATTTTAATAAAAAATTAATAAAATCGAATTTTTGAAAAATCGCTTCGAGGTGCACACCCCCATGCTTCAAATTAATTGTGTGTCAAATTTCATGAAAATCGGCTGAACGGTCTAGGCGCTATGCGCGTCACAGAGATCCAAACATCCATACAGAGAGACTTTCAGGTTTGTTATTTAAAAAGAAAGGAAAACGAGAAAGATAATGAAGTAAAGAAAAAAAAGATAAAGAAAGATAATTTTCAAACAAATTCTTTCCCATTTTATTAAATTTCTGTGAAAAATGGGCTTAAAATTGGAATAGAAAAAGAACAAAATCGAATTTTCGAAAAATCGCTTCAAGGTGCACACCACTATGCAACAAACTAACTGTGTGTCAAATTTCATGAAAATCGGCCGAACGGTCTAGGCACTATATGCGCGTCACAAAGATCCAGACATCAAGACATCCTCCGGACAGAGAGAATTTCAGCTTTATTATTATTAAAGATTGTGAAAAAGCGCTTAAAATTTTAATAGAAAATTAATAAAATGGAATTTTCGAAAAATCGCTTCGAGGTGCACACCCCCATGCTTCAAATTAATTGTGTGTCAAATTTCATGAAAATCGGCTGAACGGTCTAGGCGCTATGCGCGTCACAGAGATCCAAACATCCATACAGAGAGACTTTCAGGTTTGTTATTTGAAAAGAAAAGAAAAGGAGAAAGATAAAGAAGTAAAGAAAAGAAAGATAAAGAAAGATAATTTTCAAACAAATTCTTTCCCATTTTATTAAATTTCTGTGAAAAATGGGCTTAAAATTGGAATAGAAAAAGAACAAAATCTAATTTTCGAAAAATCGCTTCGAGGTGCACACCACTATGCAACAAACTAACTTTGTGCCAAATTTCATGAAAATCGGCCGAACGGTGTAGGCGCTATGCGCGTCACAGAGATCCAGACATCCAGACATCCTACAGACATCCAGACATCCTCCGGACAGATAGAATTTCAGCTTTATTATTAGTAAAGATTATGTGAAAAAGGCCTTAAAATTTTAATAGAAAATTCATAAAATTGAATTTTCGAAAAATCGCTTCGAGGTACACACCCCCATGCTGCAAACTAACTTTGTGCCAAATTTCATGAAAATCGGCCGAATGGTCTAGGCGCTATGCGCGTCACAGAGATCCAGATATCCTACAGACATCCTCCCGACAGAGAGACTTTCAGCTTTATTATTTGCAAAGATAAAGAAGATAAAGATAAGGGAGACCAAAAGCAGTATTGTGTACCAAACGGGGGGGGGGGGGGTAGTGTGGGTCATGTCGCAAACTGCGTCACTCCAAAGGGGGTGTTTTTAAATATTATTGATTTTTTAAGGTCTTAAATCGGTAAGGGGGGCAGCCCCCCAACCCCCAATGTCCCCCCCGTAACACATTAGGAGCTACTTAATATTCATTGGGGGGGGGGAGAGAAGAGAAAGGAACCCCTTAAAGAATCCAAACGCAATCTGTAGTTTTAACAGTGTAGATATTTTTCAATCTGATTAGATTTAGTATAAATTTTAATCTGACGAAATTTAATCTGATTACTTTAGTTGACTAAATCAATCTGATTAAATTAGTTTGACTAAATTCAATCTGATTAATTTAATCTGAACTAAATCAATCTGAACTAAATTAGTTTTTTAGTCAACTAACGAGTTAGTTTAAACTAACGTTAATCTGCGTCTGCAATTGAATTAAATTTTTAAAATATTAGTCTGAACTAAATGGGAGTCAGATTACTTTAGTCGATAGAGGATTTAGTTGATTAATGCCCAACACTGATCCTAATGTTAGGCATCTGCAGTCCCCCCATCCATCCCCTATAAGAGATCATCGTAACTTCACGTCAAATCGATTTCTAAATTTCCCTTTTCAATATCAAATCCCACTGGGGAAAATAAGAGAAAAAAATCCCCACTGAATTAAAATGGCAAATTTTAAAAATGCAAATGAGCTTTCTATACGTAAAACACACTTAATCGATTCCACCCCCGACTATAGTACATTTACGCTTTTTCAATTATAAGCTTAACATCATACGAAGTTATAGTAACGTAAATTGTAATTTTTTTTATTCCGCTATCAGACATTAGCGCAAAGGTTTCATTACCCTAATGGCAATTTTTAACGAATGAGAAAGCCAAAAATAGAGCAGATTAATAACTTGGCATAAACAAAGTGCGAAGAAGCTTGAACACCGCGAGATCAGCCAGTCAAACTAAGTCGAGGCTATGTTGTGGAATTTTGTTCCTCTTTTAAGCTCGATGGCAGGAAGATTTATGAATTCACTTCGAAGACTAAAAATGTTATTACGATGAAAGTAATTTGTGCATTTTCGCTTGTTCAGGCGTTATTTTATGTTCTCCTGAGCCTTTTAGGATCATTAGATTTTTCACACGAAATGGCGTTCTTCGTCAAAGCTTGAACAATATTTGACAGTAGTGTAACAGCGTCATTAATATCTGCTCGCTTGTTGCCAAACAAAAGAAGATAATTTTAAAAATATGTAATAACTTCAAAATCTTTTTTTTTTTCGTTAATATTTTCGAAAGTTTTACCCTTAAAGCTCTTATGTACAAAATAGAAATGGCTTAAATGAAAGTATGCGTGAAAAGTAGGTACTTATAAGAGTTTATTGGGTATTTCATAAAACGCTCACTAAAGTGAAAGACATAGAGTTAAAATAACATCGTTCTTAAAATCTTTATTTCAAGCTTTTCCGTTGTACTTTGATTACTTTGTAATAGAGTTTTTAGTAGCTGTTATTATTTAAACTCATAAACATTTTCAATGCTTGTAATACTTTCTTTTATGAGAAAGAAACTGCATGATTCCGTGGAAACTGTTTTTCATCTCTCTTTTTTGAGTCTTTCAAAATAAGAAATAATCTTTTTTCACTCGAGTTCTTACCAGGAAATTGCGCCAGTAGCATAATCATAGCAAATCAGTTAAATGGTATATTCAGTAAATTACCGCCCTTTTTGCCAAGTGTTTATTCGAGAAAGTATAGTCTGACTGTTTTGTGTGTCGCATACCATTTGCCATCATTCTCGAGATTTTGATAAAATTTTAAGCAAAAATGAAAGGAGGAAAAGGTAGTTGTGGTAAAAGATACGAATCTTTGACAAAATGCGTTAAAAGATGCTTTATTATTTTTCCATATTGATCAATAAGAACTTGTTTTTAATTTTCTCCCACCGAAGCTTCGTTCATGTTTATGTTAGTATAATTATATTTTGTAACTTCTGTTATTCAGATCATCAAATTTTTTCAATTAGATTGCTTTTTGATGCCTAAATTGTCAAACTTCAGTAATTTTTGTCCCCAGAACGACATAAATTCTTAATCGAGATCAAAGTATTTATTCATACAAAAAATTACGTGTCACTCAGATTCGATAACTCTGTCGATTGTTGCTCATTTAGATTGCTTTTCAGTCATACAATCCCGGCCATTCATCTCATGCTAAATATAGTTTAATTTTAAGATTTAAAAGTAGCTTTCTGCAGGAGTTAGGACAGTAAAATATTTTTCTTTTTTAATAACAAACAAACAAACTAAAAAAAAAAAAAATTGAACTCTGTCAAAAACTTTTTTTGACTAAGTGAGAGTGTTTGATCGCCAAGAATATGTACCTACTGCACTTAAAGTTTTTTTTTAGTTGCTTTGGCAAAGTATTGTAAACAAAAGAATATTTTTACTGTAACTTTTTATCCCGTAACAAATACTTGAATGACTTAAACTGAGGCTGAATTGTCTCCAGGGCTCTACTCAACCGGTAAACTACATCTGTGGTAGGTACGGGGAATCCTGGGGTGTAATGTAATGGAATGCATGTAAAGAAAAAAGTTTGAATTGGTGTTGTGCATTGAATAAATGAAATTTTGTATTGCTGATAAACACTAGGGCAATTTTTAAATTTCAATAACTTTGTAACCATTTTATAGTATCCAAGTGTTCTTGTGCGCAACGAACGGTATATTTTCACCTGCGATTAAATTGTTGTAGAAATACGTATATCTTTTAAATTTTAAATTTCAAAACACTCAGTTGGAATGCTTGAATCTTCTACACAGAACAGCATACTAATACATTCTGTTATCTCTCTGGCATCAGATAGGTTGCATGAATAATGTAGAGCTTTTTAAGAACTTTGAAAATCAACAACGAATTCCAGTAAAATTGTAATGCAAAATGTAACATATTTCTTCCAGCAAGTAGAATGCTGTTTTCCTTTCATGTGCAAATATTCCTCCCTGAATAATTACAGAGCTTAGGAACATTTCGGATTGAAAAGAACTCCCAAAACGACCTCTTTCTTTTTAGATTACTGTTTACATGCACATCCCTCCCGCTATTTACTCTCATAGAGCTTTCGAACCCGAGTTGTAATCCGCTATCTATCTCCTGTAATCTGCACTCGGTGTGAAAAGAAAACCCACTCCATTGTGAAACGAATGCAACTCCTCCCAATATTTCTGTACCCCAGCGATCAACTGAGATTTTGTTTTTATTTATTTATATTCTTTACTTGGCAAGTCAGCCTGCAGCGCAGAAGACATTTACTGGATATCCATCAAATCTCGACGTTGAACCGTCGCCGAACTGAAGTGAAGTGTTGATGTCAAAATGTCCTTAGAATTCTTTTTCCTGCTCTGATGCTTCAATTCGTCGCGGTGGGCAGCAAAAGTTGTTGACACATAAAAAAGGGGGCACACAATGTAAAACGCTGAAGAAGGCGGAGCTGTTGCCATCGCAGAAACATGAAAACATGGTCTTGCAGACGTAGCATTTTCTTTTTCTTTCTTTCTTTTTTTCTTTTTCTTTTTTTTTGCATTCCATTGTAAATACAAAGTTAGGGTACGAGATGAATTGTTTTTGTGCTTCAGTCTATTCAAAATTTCTCTTGCCCAATTTTTCATCCCACAATAAACCAAACCGTAGATTTCTACAAACGTCAACAGTAAATTTTGGATATGAAATGAACTGTTTACGGGTTTTGTTCTATTCAAAGTCTTCCTCATACAATTTTTCCACATCAACAAGAATCAAAGTCGTACATTTCTACAAACAGCACATTTAAATAAAAACCAAGACTATCAGGAAAAAGTTCTTGAACAGATGTTTGCATTTTTTAAAATTAAAATTTAAATTTTTACTGCATAGAGACATTTTTAACTGCAATATGTGCGTGCTTATTTGCCATCAAAAATTTTAAAAAAGCATGTCGAAATATAAAGTAGTTTCGACAAAAAGTATAAGCTTTTAAAATCAAACATTTATGTTCGATACAGTCATCAATCACTGCACAAGTGCAAAAGGTATATCGAAAAATTTCTAAATGCAATATTTAAGTGTGCTTTTAAGCTTCATCTTTTGATATTTCAAGAAAATGCTTAATTCCATGTTGTTTGCGAGGTAATTTAATGAAGTGTATTTATTTAAACAACATTTTCATGTTCATTTGGGAAAATTTTGTCATAATAAATTAGTGTCACATGCAAACGATGTTACTGAAAGTGCTTTAACATCAATAGAAGCTTTGATTAACATGATAAGTGAATTGTAATTCATTATACTGACAATTACGGAATGCTTTATTCTAGAACAATGATAAATGAATTAACATGCAAAGGGCTTCATAATAAAACTGCATTATTCAAACAAAAATGTCTCATAATAAAAGTAATTTCTGTTTGTAGCTTTCTATCGCTTTTTTATTTTTGTAATTTATTCTTCCTTTCTTACTTTTTCTGTAATTTATTTCCACAGAAAAGAGTTCAAATAAATCCATTTGAATACTACAAAGCAATATTTTGCGAAACATCAAATGAAAATTGATTTTTTTCCCTTATGGTTCACGTCTACAATATGCGAATACGTCATTTGTTTTTTTAATGTGGATGATCTTGAGCTTTGTTCGCAATTTTTCGACAGTAAGTACAAAATATAAAATAAATAATTTCTTCGTCAGAACCTTCTCTTTTACTTACCTCATTAAAAGTGTTTGCAAACTTTTGCGATTCGCGGCACCCTTTGAAATGTTACAACTTTCTCTCGGCACTTTAGTTTGTATTACATAAAGTGGCTCCCAAAAGTGTTCGTACACTTTGAAATTTTTTAGTAAAATCAAAATAACGCGAAACTGAATTCGAATATGAAGTCCGATCTTTTTACACATCATTCCTATGTCATTCTAAATAAAACCCTGTAGTTTTTTCAAAATATTGAAGGATCTTCTTTTTGAAATGGGTCAAAAACGAAGAGACAGAAAATAATACTCCACAAAAGTCATCGTACTTTCAAATATTTTCGAATAAATTCATGATTAAAATTATCATACGTCATGTTTTTATTATTTTTGCATTGTGTTGACCCTTAAGAGTCATTTGGCTTTTCTTTTTTGTTTATTTATCCCTAAATATTGTGCTTATTACTTTACAATAGCTGGTATTCGTAAAAAACCACAAACACCATTCGAAATGTGAATTTTTTCCTCACAGTAGCGGTAAATTGGTTTGAAATTAAATTTCAAAAAACTATCTAAAATTAAAGCACAAATTTAATGTTGTGATTAAAAGTTTTGATATGCCGCATTGGCAACAGCTCAACATAAAACGTCAATCATAAAACATTAATCTACACTTTGAAAACGTACTTAAACAATTGTAGTACAAAAATATGGGGTGCATACAGTGGCGTAGCTAGGGTGGGGCGAAAGGGACGGTCCGCGCAAGTTGGCACTTTTCAAAAGACGGCAAATTAACCCTTTTGATGTGGAAAAAAATGAATGTATTTTTCAAATAAGGAAATTATGGTTTCAATCTGTTACTGCAAGCAAAAAGAAAATCTTCAAATTGTAAGTCTTCTGTGTCACTACCAGATTAAAATTACTTTTGTACAATATTTTCTGCTTTCTTTAACTTTCAAAATTCTTGATAGCATATCAGTGCAATTCCTTGTTTTTTCTGAGGGGGCGGCAGAGGACAGTCACAGGACCATTGTTTTTTTAGACTGTAGAAGTTAACTCCAGGAGGAAAAAAATGAAGTTTTCCAGTTTTCGTAAAAGAAAAAGTTAACACGGGATTTTAAGAGACTTTCTTGCAAACTTCCTAGTGAAACAAAAACTTTTTTTTTTAACTTCAAGAAAATGGTAACAAGAGTAAGAAAGGGAGGGGGAAGGGGGAAAATGGTACACGAAACAATTTTCTGCTTATCACAGGGTGACTTTATATGCTGCAAGGTTTACTTTGATTTCTCATTTAATACAAGTTTTCTCTGTTTCACAAGAAGTAAAATGTATTTCTGTTTTCTCGCTTTTGAGAGCAGAAAATCTATCCGACAAATTTATGTCACATTCTATTTTATAACACTCTATTCTATCTCATTCTATTCTATTCACGGTCTGTTCCTTATGGAAGGTAATCGAATTTCATTTGGTTTGATCCCTCAACCTGGCAAAGAATAGTCAAAATTGTTTTTTAGCGTATTCAGTTTCAAATAATTCCGGTTGGGTACCTCTCCCACCCTCACTCTCTAGTCTAACAGCGTGAAAGATAGCTTCAAAATCTTTTTAGTAGGGAGAGCTCTCGAATCTTTCATTTCTTTTCCTGATGTAAACAAAAATAGCTTAGAAGTACGGTTTTGAACTTAATGTTTAAAATTTTCTGGGAAGAACCCCGAATCCTGTCTTTTGCTTTAACGTAGCAAACACAACCAAAAAGTACATGTTTAGGACTTTAATCCTGAAACCCTTCCTTAGGAAAACTCCTACCCTCTCTTCTAAAGTTTCACCATATAGCCCAAAATTATGTTTTTAAAACTTCGAAACTTCAGTATCAATGTTTGAAAACAGCATTTGAACCTTGACTGTGCTTTATCTCCTAACTCCATCAGAGATAGCTTAAAATACGTTTTTTAGGACTTCAGTTTCAGAAATTTTCCGAGAAAGATACCTTAATTCTCCCCCCCCCCCTCATTTAACGCCTCTACAGAATGAAACTGCGTTTTGGAAACTTCAATTTTGAAATTTTTCCGAAGAAGGAAAGCCGAATTCCTCAGACCTTTTCCCAACGTCCCCAAAGATAGCACAAAATTTCACTCAAAGAAATTTGCGTGGATGGGAGAGCTCGCTAATTCTTCCCTCTCAAAGATAGCCTGAAATGAACTTCAGCTTGAAAAAAGATTTTGGGAGGGAAACCTCCCTCTGCCCTCTTTTGCTCCTAACATTATCAATATCAAACAAAGCATAAAGTCGGGCGTCAATTACGGAAATTTACCATGATAGAGCAGCCTGGCTTCACAATATTTTTGGTGCCATTAGGTGTTAGGGAACTCTTTAACGTTACCAAAGATAGCCTAGAATTGCGTTTTTGACACTTACGTTGAGCAATTTTCAAAGAAAGAAACCGAACCTTCCCTATTCCAGTAAATCACCAAAGATACCCTTGAAATTGATTTCAATTTTAAAATATTTCACTAAAAAACCTCAGCGCCCCTCCCTCTCCTCTAACGCTTACAACTGCCATAGAATACACATGCAATTTCGTTGCCAAAGATAGCCTAAAATTGCATTTTTCACGGCTGAAAATTTTCGAATTAAGTATCCTACCATTCCCGATTTTCATAACTTCTTTACAAAGTAGCTTAAGCTTCATTTTAAAACTTTGATTTCCGGACATTTCCTTGCGTTGCCCATCGATCCCCAAACGTCAACAAGGAAGCACTAAATAGTCTTTAGTTTTGAAAAAAACCGGAAGCAAACCAAACCCGCCCTTTCCCTTCACTTTACCGGAAACTGCATAAATTTTCGATTTTTTACGTAAACTTAGGAATTTTCTCCGAGTGTTCCACTTTCTCCCCCCCCCCCTCGCCAACTTTTTTTCTTTTCAGTCAACCCTCAATAACTCGAAGTCCCAAGGGACCGGCTAAAACGTTCGAGTTATGGGAAGTTTCTACAGCAGTCTCAAGAGTTTTTGACCCGATGAAAACTTCCAGATAAAGGAATATTCGAGTATCAAGCTTTGAATTATCGAGATCCGACTGTATGTAGAAAATAATGTCTTTTTTTCTCTTTAATTATATTTCGAGTTTTAATTTAAACACCCGTGACAGTTTAATGTATCAGCTATTTCAAAACGAAAGGGCGGCACATTGGGGTACCGCCGCGGACAGCAAAGACTGTAGCTGTTATGTTTGTTACATGTACATGTTCATCGTAACACTTTATAATCAACAACATTTCTGTCGTTGTTATAAAATATAAATACAAATACAAATGTGACGACCAGCAACAGGCTCTGGGCCCAGCTAGACTGGTCCTAGTCAATTTACAATCCCCAGTGAAGATCAATGGCCCTCTTAAAACTATCTACTCCCATGCTTATTACAACCTCTCCCGGTAAGCTGTTCCAAGGATCCACTACCCTGTCACAATAATAATTTTTGCTAATATCCGTGTTAGCCTGAGATTTAAATAGCTTAAAACAATGACCCCTTGTCTTGTTTTCAGTGCTAAACTTCAGTCCCGTAACATCTTTCATTTTAATAAATTTAAACAACTGAATCATGTCCCCTCGGTCTCTTCTTTGCTCAAGACTGTACATTTTTAGCCTTCTAAGCCTGGAATCATAGTCTAAATGAGAAAGTCCATTTATTAGCCTTGTAGCCCACCTTTGAACCCTTTCCAATACATTAATATCTTTCTTAAGATAAGGAGACCAAAACTGAACAGCATACTCCAAATGAGGTCTTACCAAACTTCTATATAAGGGCAGAAGAACTTTAGATTTGTTTCAAATAGATCTATTGATAAACCCAAGCATCTTATTGGCTTTGTTGCTAGCAATGCTATACTGTTGGCTGAACTTTAAATCCTGAGTTATTAAGACGCCCAGATCAGTAACTTTTTCTGCCTGACTAATGACTGAACCGTGCAAATAATAACTTGCACACTTATTTCCATGCCCTAAATGTAGCACTTGACATTTCCCAACATTAACAGCGATACCCCATTTATCATCCCACTCTGTAATATGATCTAGATCTTCTTGCAACTGATTTGCTTGTTCTTCATTTTCTACACTCCCCATAACTTTGACATCATCAGCAAAACAATTCATGTTCCCAGAAATATCTTTATAAATATCGTTCATGAAAACAATGAACAAAACAGGCCCTAACATGATCCTTGAGGAACCCCACTTAAAACCTCACTCCAATTAGAATAATTTCCCCTTACAACTACTCTTTGTTTCCTTCCAGTCAGCAAGTTTTTTACCCAAATGAAAGTTTTCCCTCCTATTCCTATATCAGCTAATTTGCTAAGTAGAGCAACATGCGGTACCTTATCGAAAGCTTTTTGAAAATCAATGTAAACAACATCTACAGGCTTCTTATTGTCCAAAGCCATGGTAACTTTGTAATAAATTAGTTGCACAAGATTTACCTTTCCTGAAACCGTACCGAAAACTAGTCGATAGATTATTAGTCTCTAAAAAATTTACTATCTTAATTTTTATCAATGTTTCAAAAATTTTGCAAACCACCGAAGTTAGACTCAGAGGTTTATAATTTCCTGCACTCACTTTAGACCCTTTTTTGAAGAGCTGTGTAATGTTAGCCAGCTTCCAGTCCTCTGGCACTGTCCCCGAGTTATAAGACGCATTGAAAATAATTCCTCTGCACATTCAACTAAAATTTTGGGATAAATATTATCTGGTCCCGGAACCTTAGTTAGTCTCTTTAATTTTTTTCAAATGAAGTAAAATGTCATCCCTGGAAAATACAAAGTCCTCAAGCTGTACTATAGCTTGTGTCTTGTTGGTGTCAACTGTTGAGACACAGTTATCGTTAAAAACACTCGAAAAAAAAGTTATTAAGAGCATTAGCAATATCACTATCGTCCTGAATTAAAATTCCGTGCTCATCAACCAGTGGCCCAATATGACTATTTCCAACTTTCCCCGAATTAGCGTATGCAAAAAACCTCTTGGGATTCCTGTTTATGTTATCTGCCAGTCTTTGCTCCAACTCTCTTTTCTGAATCCGTACCAAATACTTAAATTTACGCCTTGCCTTACAATATTGGAGCCTATCTGCACTGTGACCTGTTTCTTTAAACCTACGAAAAGCGACTTGCTTGTAATTTAGAGCGCTTTTAGTTTCCCTGGGGAACCACATCGGCCAAAATGTAGTGTTGACACCCTTTCTCCTAAAGGGAACATGGTCCCCAACCGTTTTCGCTAGATTTTCCTTAAACTCTGCCCAATGAAGATTCACATCGCTATTGTCCAATCCGGAAGAAAAAACTGCTTTCTAACTCTGCCTAAGTGCCACAAAATCAGTATTTCTGAAATTGGGCACAAACCTGAAATTCTCTACTATGTGCGTATCAAATTTAATCCCAAACCTAATACTGTTGTGGTCACTATCTCCAATGTGTTCCCCTACACATAACCTCTGAACAGAATCTTCCATGTCGCAGAAAACTAGATCCAAAATCACGTCCTGTCGAGTATCCCGAATCACAATTTGATCTAAGAAGCAATCACCAATTACTTTCAATAATTCCTCTTCTCTGCTATTACTATAGCAAAAATTATTCCAATCAATTCCTAGAAAATTAAAATCTCCCATTATGATGACTGACCCCTTGCTTGAAAAGTCACCAATAATACTAAACATCTGTTCATCTTGACCCTGGTTTAAGTTGGGTGGCCTATAAATGTTCCATAAACGTAGTTTTTTGCCCTTATTGCTCATCAACTCCAGCCCAATCATATCAATTTCATTAGGTTTATCATTAATTACCAATTCATTGCAAGTTAAAGTGTCTCTGACGTAAAAAAAAAAACCCACCACCCCTTTTACCTGCTCTATCTTGCCTAAACAAATTATACCCAGCAATAGATAATAAATCATCATCATTTTCGGTAGCCCATGTCTCGGTAACTCCAATAATATCCAACCTCTTGTCTATTATTATGCTTTTCAATTCTTTCATCTTGTTCCTAATACTACGAGCATTTGTATAAAAAACCTTAAGTAAGCTCATCTTACTTTCACTTAATGCTGCGCGATTATTTGAATCCCAACTGTTAAAATCTTTTCTCTTATTAGCCACCCTATTTCCGTTTCTACTAAAATCTCAATAGTTAGTACCCTTTCGAATTCTGCTCCTTAAACCATGCCCCCCATTCCAACTTAGTTTTTTGATTCTGAATCCTCTAAAACCAAACCACTAACCATTTTGACCCCTGTAGAGCTACACTTATTTTATATGACACTTATTTTCCCCACATTGCATCAGTACTTAACGAAAGACAGAAAGAAAATGGAATTTGCCAAGTTTATGCATTTCGAAGCATTAGGTAGAAGAAGTTTTCACATTATCAATCCCTGCTGAATAAATAAATGATAAATTTTGCAACGAAGAAAAAGAAATCCCATGAAAATATCTTAAAAATACATCAACGTCGAATTTTAAGGTACGGGTACAGGGAGCCTCTATCCTTCCCGAGAATGGAAATTCAGTTTCCTTCCTCACTACGTTTTAGAGAAAAACCTTCAATATGAGCTTCATCGATTCGAAATAAAAAAGAATGGAAGTTTTGCTGAAGACGATCAATAGTTCGAAGTCACTGAACTAGAAAATAGAAAAGACTTGCTCACTAGAATAAAATGTCTTTGTATAACAAATTGTTCCGATTCTGCAGTTAAATTGTTTCTTATGAGATCAATAAAGCGATAAAGGTTGCCGAAGCTTCTCTTAAAAACTATATGAAATGCAATATATTTAAACAATGGATTTATCAATCAGTGTTAAAAACTTATGAGGACTCGAAGACTCTTCTTCAAAGAGTAGAACTAAGAAAAACTTTTGTTCGAAAATTGCAAGTAATTCATTAGTACGGAAAGTCTCTCCGATTAAAAAATGTGTTACGGTTTATCACTTTCATGTCGAAAAACTCGATTTTTGATCCTGTTAGCATTGCATCGGACTTTTGACTGTTCCTAATTGCAATCTTGTCTTCTGTTTACGAAGTTAGCTATTTTTGCAGCAAAAGGTACACTTTTTTCAAAAATCTTTTCAACAATTGCATTTTATTTTTATGCTTAAAATTAAAATATTTTGAATCAAAAAGAAAACTATAACAGGAATTTGCAAGAAATTTAAAAAATGCTTTTGGAGCAACTACGAATATAATTGCCAATTTGTCCTTTTAAATCAATGCTTTGTAATTTCGGATATTTATGTATATCGTTGCCTCAGAGCAACAGTAGGATATCTTAGTGTTATTCCTGGGATTAGATGTCTTACTGTTGCTCTGAGGCGACGATATATGAATACGCACACAAACATATTACATATATACAGTCGAATCCCGATCTAACGAACCCTCAAGGAGTGAATTAGGAGATGGCTATAACTGAGGGTCAAAACTTGCTAAAATGCTCCTATAACGAATGTTTTTACTACACGATATTTCTACAAGTGATTATAGGATACAATTAAGTAAAATAATAGTATTAACTATTGAACTCGGTAATAAGCATACTATAAAAATTTATCTTCTTTAAAATTTATCTATATAATCGCTAAAAAAGATGTTTTTCTTGGTTCCAAGCTTTTAGATTTTATGCAAATGTTATTCATTTTTCTGTAAACAAATCTACAACTTATTTATCTAGTTTCTGTCGTTAAAACGTTGCTGAAAACATTGACAGCTGACTTTAGAATTACAATTCTGCCAGCTAGTGACTACAATAAATTTATAAATGGAAAGTACCTTGCAAATTGAGAACTATTCTGCTTTCCAAGTTCAATACAAATTTTAATTGATCCCCAACAGAAAAATCTTTTACTTGCCTAATTTAGCAAAGATCATTGCGAAGTTCACAACATTATCAGAGGAGTAATAGGTGAGGAATGTGTTTTGGATCTGTGTATTATGATGGAAAAGGGGCAACTATTGCAAAAAAAATGGTGTTTCGTCTAACAAAAATGGGTAAAGAAAGTAGCTAGGACAAGTGTTGTGAAAAGCTGGAAGTTTTAGAAATTTTTGAATGGCTGTAGCCGGTTCTCTAAGCATTTGAGAACCGTTATAATGGTTTGAAAATACATTAATGACATAGAGCTTCAGTTGGGATGATTTAATGGGATCACTACAACAGCGGTATAGTTATATCTCAAGTGCGCTTTAGCGAGTTTCGACTTTATATACATATTTGTTTGTAAGTGTTTGTTTGAATGTGTGTATATATGTGTGTACGTAGCACACATGTATGCATTTATGTGTAATTCAGGTTAATCGGGTTTGCATATTACAAAGTCATTTCATTCGGTAACAATCATTCGAATAAAACTTAATGAAAAACTAGTCCAGTGCCAAATTTATAAATCTTTAAAAACTTTTATTTCTAATTCATGGATACTTTAGCGTATGGTTTGGGACACAAAATTTCAACTACTTCAAATCAGCATTCAAAAGTAGCTACCACACAGTAACTTCAAAGTAATTGGATCAAACAATGAGCTGAGTATAGTGTTGACAGCTTATTTTGTAAAACAAAATGTGGAAAACTGGCATTATAGCCTTTCCAGCACAGTACAATAACGATCCTTCTACAGTTTTAGCAGAAGTCGAATATAGTAAAAAATATTGAGTGGGACATAGGTAATTCTCATGTATCAATTTTTTTTAATGCGTACTTTTAACAGTAAATATTTCCCTTTCTTTCTAAATGCTACCTTTTTCACTTAATAAGTGCTCGTATAAGAAATTGAACAAAAGAAATCCGGTTTACTTAATCACTTCTAAGGATCTGCAAAAAAGTTGGCCCGTGATCAATATATTCGAAGTCGTTGAACTGTGAAACAAAATGTTACGGTGATCCTGAATTTCGAGAGAAAGCAATCTAAAACTTATCAGTTCGACCACTCCCATGGCGCTTTGTCATTCTTTTTCGCAGAAATAATTGAGATAGAAGTAGAACCACTTTGTATATGAACGATTTCTGTTGCATAGTATTCGCGAACAAATTTTCACTCAAAAATCGGCCTTAATTTCCATTTGCTAGCCCCGAATGAATGTTGAGTTTTTTTTTTTTTTTTTCGACCCGACCACACGTGGATATGTGCCTAGGAACGTACAGACACCCGAAATGCCATTTTGACGATCCCCGAGTTAATTACAACGACTTTTCTCGTGACGTCTGTATGTACGTATGTATGTATGTGCGTATGTATGTCACCTAGCTCAAGAACGGTATGTCCTAGAAAGTTGAAATTTGGTACGTAGACTCCTAGTGGGGTCTAGTTGTGCACCTCCCTTTTTGGTTGAATTCGGATGTTCCAAAAAGGGTGTTTCACACCTTTTTGGAGGGAAATCATTGTTAATTTCGATGCAAATTCACGTTGTGTTATAGTTTCGCAGACACTTGCCGATATATCGCCAGTCTTTTGGTCGCCAAGTTTAAACGCCAACCTGGCGACAAATTTGGTGATTTATTTTTGGCGATTTTGGAAATATGCAGGCCAAGGAAGAAGCTGTACCTGTTGCGAAACAAGGTAGGATTTGACAGTCCTGGCGACATGTGGACGGTCATTATTCTACTGTAATACAGCCACTGGCAATCCTTTCAGGAAAGGAATAGCTTAAGGCTGTAAAACTTCATTTATGTATCGGGTATGTTCAAATTTCCCACAATTCGTAGCAATTGTGATCGCTCATGATATGTTATGGCACCCCAAACCATAACTGCGGGTGTTCGTCCACTGTGGCGTTCGATAATGCACTCCGGAATGTGCCGTTCACCGGCATAGCGCCTGACATGAATTCGACCATCATGGTTGCACAAATTGAAGCGGGATTCGTCAGAAAAGACGACCTGCTGCCAATCAGCACGCCAGCTCTTATGCACATTGGTCCATTAGTCGCAGGCGGCGATGGTTTTGCGTGACAGGAATCCTGTATAAAGGAATCCTTGCGTGCAGCCCACGCTGCAGCAGATGTCTCCGAATTGATGAAGCACACAATGAAACACCTGTAGCTGTTGACCACTATGTTGTCAATTGTCTAGAAGGAGCTGTGCGATCCGTCAGCGCCGTAAGCACCACGTGTCTCTCATCGCGAGCTGACGTCACATTTCGGGGTCCACTCCCGGATTTCCGAGTTGTCCGACCCTCGTCCGTCCACTGCTTCCAAACACGCATGATTTTTCTGCTGTTACGCTGCACAAGAGCGGCTACTGCACGATAAGACAATCCAGCTTCATGAAGGCCAACGATTCTGCCCCGTTCAAACTCCAAAATTTGCTCAAATTTCGCTTTCTTTCGTCGAAGAGGATAGTAAAAATTCAGTTAACGTTTACTTCAGCATCTAACCACCGATAATCATACACGCCTCGCTACAGCTGTCTATTTATATCCGGTGCGATCTGCCGTTCAGAGGGCGCTGCTCAGCATACGCATGCGCTACCGGTCTGCAATTCTAATCATTTGCATATCATGCCTTACTTTACATTTTCTGCAATTCTCAGCTCACTCGCGTAAGTTTTCGTGGTGTTGCAGTTTTCACAAACAGGAGTGTACGTATGTGCGTATATATCTCGCATAACTCAAAAACGGTATGTCCTAGAAAGTTGAAATTTGGTACATAGACTCTTGGTGGAGTCTAGTTGTGCACCTTCTCTTTTGGTTGCATTCAGATATACCTAAGGGGGTCTTTCACACCTTTTTGGGGGTAAATCATTGTTAATTTCAATGCTAACTTAAGTGGTGTTATAATTTGTCAAACACTTGGCGATATATAGCCACTCTTTTGGCCACCAAGTTTTGTCGTCAACTTGGCGAAAGATTTGGCGATTTTTTTTAAATTTTTAAATCTGGTTTCAATTTAACCAATGTTGGTGATATTTAAAGAGTTAACCACTGAATTACATTAAAATTGCCAATAAATGGGGTACAGAATTTCGAAAAGAAAACGAAAGCGATAAATAAACTAACAAGATCAAATTCATCGTAAATTTCAAACCAATGGGTTAATAAAAAGCAAACACAAACACATTCTGACCAAGAGGAAATCGTTGAAGATGATGTTAATACTGGAAAAGAATCGTCGCTCGAAGAACTGTTACAATTAGCGATAAATAATAATGATGAAAAACCTACCCACAATACAAAAGAAACACCCACACTGACAAAAATGATTATTTCAAAACCAACCAGTTAAAGACCGAAGTATTTGAAGATGCAGGACTTCCCGACAAGTACAGTATCGCGAATTGTTAGTAGTACCGCCGGCCTGCGTGAATTCAGAAAGAATATTTTCATCTGTAGGAATTTTTTCCACTAAAATGAGTTCCAGGCTTAATGACAATTAAATAGATGCATTATGTTTCTTGCTATTATGGATTTTTTATTATGATTTCCTTCCTTCATTTTATATTTGATCATAATAAGTAAATAATGCATTTTTTCCACAAAATAATAAAATATGGCAACCAAACATTATGTTTTTGGATGTTTTTTGGGGTGAAGGGGGGATTTCTAATACCGATATTAAAAATGGTATTCCGGCATCACGTTAAAAAGATACCGAATACCGGTATTGCATTTTTGGTCCGGTATTGCAATCCCTCCATACGTACAACGGACGCCACGAGAAACTCGCTCTCATTAATTCGGGGATCGTCAAAATGGATATTTCGGGCGTCTATACGTTTTAAGGCATATAACCACGCGTGGTCGGGTTGAGGAAAAAAAACTCAATATTCAATTTGGGGGCAAGCAAAATGGAAATTCAAGGCCGATTTTTGGGTGAAATTTTTTTCGCGAATACAATACTTCCTTTGCTTTGTAAAAGGAAGTAAAAAACATTATTCACTATAACGGCTGTCTATAAACGTGTTAAAAAATTGCGTAAGAAAAATAAAACTTACTTAACCTATTAGATATCTACTTAATTTTTTTCGAAATAGAGAGTATACGAAAAATAGGTCCGCATACTTCTTGAGCATGGTTTAAAAATCAGGGGAATTATATTTAACAAGACATGAAAATATGATCAACTAACTCTATGTTAAGTGATCTAACTGTTTTAGATCATTTTTTTTTTTCAAAAGAATTGCTAGTTGCTGTTTTTCTTAAGACTATTTTTAATATTGGTTTTCAGAAACTTTTCATTATGATTTCATTGGTTACATAATTTACTGTTCAATAGATATTTAGTAACAACTTAGAAATGGTGATTAACCGTTAATCACCTTTAATCGTTTTATGTCATAAAATGTTAGTAAAACTATTCGAGAATATGTTGTCAAAATTTGAGTGAAAAATTCCGATTAGTTCCAATGCTATGAGCACTTGAAGGGACTATGGAAATTCAAAAACGTTCAACACGCGAATTTTTATTTTTCCCTCTCATTCAAATAGACTCGTCTTAACTGGACTTTTGCCAATTTCATATAATTCGTGCTCGAACTATTATGGTTATTATTATTTCTTGCAAAACGTACATTTAACAATGTACATGTGTACGCAAGTGGAAAAAAAATTGCTGAAAATAGGGTAGATTGAAAACATTTAGAAGGGACCTGTATTTTGCAGAGTATTTATAAAAGCTGACAATGATGATGAATATGATACATGTGTCTATGTGTGTATGTATGCATGTATGAACATACTACATACTTGAGTCTTTATGTTTTATATATGAAGAAAACATTTTTCTTTTTAACAAAAGTCACATTTTTTTTTCTATTGTACGTAAGGAAATAGATGTCGTGTAAAGTATTAATATTTCATGAAAATGTGGAACCCTCTTCAGTAGTTTACACAGTTCGATAAACACGCACTGTATTTTCAGCTCGAAAATAAAAATGAAGGTTCGAAACTATAATACACGTCTTTTGCATGCAGTTCGCAAACCGTCCAGAACTGATTCAACATGATTTCTTATTTTAACAATCTTCCATTCCCTCACATTTTCAACACGTTTTTTGCAGTCTCACTGCCATAAAAATAAAGCTTCTCTCTTATCTTGATTTTTTTAGAAGTTTTTTTTTTTTTTTTTTTTTTTGCTATGTTTTGCGAAAATAACGTCGTCCCTGTTGAATAAAAACTTTTGCTCAAATAAACATAAAAATTCTTTCGTCAAAAAATAAAATTGCGTTCTCTTTGCCGACAAGATAATATAAAAATCAATACTAAAATAAAATTCATCTCTTCGCCTCTTTGTCGAAGGCTGCCTCCAGCTATACAGAATCTCCAAACCTCTTACGAAAGGAGCTTACTGCGTGTTTTTTACAATATCGGGAAATGGTCTCCATATTTTTTCACTGCAGCCGTGACCTGCGTTTCTGATGCGAGAGATTCAGTTCCACATTCGCGGAAAAAAATCGCACATGTAAAGAATTTTATATGGATTGTGAAAGAGAAATTGAATTCTCTGCAATTTTTACGATGAAGCGCCGGATGAAGTTCGATGATTTGTTGAATATAAAAACAACAACTCCGTTCTTTTAAGTTTACTTTATGGATGCCTTCCGATTAATGCTTTTTATGTTGCCTTGTCAAGTATAAACTCGCTCATTTTCCTTAAAACTTACTACGGTCCAATTTAATTTCCGTAATTAGTCTCAGAACTCCGACTGCAAACTCATCGCAATTAACAAAATTTGCTTATTAAGATAAATATTACTCTAGTCAACGAAATCACTTTGCTCTTCGTAAATTTGATAGCATGAACTGCTTACGTTTTCGTTATCAGCATATTTTAAACACGACCATTGAAGATTTTTATTGTCTTTACGACCTCAACGTAAACCTATTTTAATGCAAAATGCTGCAAGGGAAATTTATCATCGGTTTGCATACACAAAAACTAGTATAAGTTATTTGAAAAATAATTTTCTTTCTTCCCCTTTTTTTTTACAATTTGTATTTTGTTAGAATTTGAAGTATGACCTTAAAAAAAAGTTTTTTATGCAGAGAAGTACTCAATATGTGACAACGACGGCGTATGTTGTTTGCAAATAATAAGAAAAGCGCCTTTTTTTTTTTTTACTAAAACAATTAGACACATATTTTTCGTCAAATTGTTTTAAGTATACTAAATTCGGGATTTGAAACAGTTTTTGAGTTTTAGCACAGTTGATGATTTTTTATTTAATTTGGAAAATGATTAACATGACATTTCTTTAAAAAAATATTGTGTTATGTATTTCAAATTTCAAATGTTTTAAATGTGTTTTTGATTCTAAGAGGTTTTAAGTTTCCTCGAAGTTGTAGAAATCTAGAAACTTCTTTCTTAAAATATGAAAAAATGTGGGCTTCTTTATTTCAATGATAGGTTTCCACACAATTAAGATTACAGTCGAGTCCCGACTTACACGAGGGATGCGTTCTAAGACTATTCGCGTAAGTCGAAATTTCGCGTTGTGGAAAAATGTATGCATAAAAATTTTTTAGAAACATACCAAATTTTTTAGACATTTGTAAGCACCCCTCAAATTGCTTTAAAGCATTCCTCAACTATACATTACAGTTTCTTACATAAAATAACTCAATTTTTACTGTACTTAAAAAATAAAAAAAGCTGTTTTATTCAACATTAAATAATTAAAATGCACAAAAAGAATGATTGATAAAATAAAACAACACGGTACGTACAGTATGTAGTAATAATAAAATGCTGCACTATAATAGTACTGTACAGTGGATACAGTAATAATATTTATGAGTTAAAAAATGAAGATGATGAAGATTTATGCTGCATAATCAGATCGTTATTATTTATTAAATACATTTTAAAATACGGTTGCTTCACCTTTTCTTTTATAACGTTTCCATTTATGGCAACAAGACCCTCTTTCCAATCTCTTTAATCCACAATGCAAGAGCAGCTTCCATTTTCATATACTTTGCTCAGACTCTGCTCTGCAAGCTTTAACATTGAAACTTCGTGTTGTGGACGAGGAATTCGCTCGCGTCAACTCTAAAATTCGTTACTCGTCGAAAATTCGCGTTACAGCCATTTCGCGTAAGTTGAATCGCGTTGTAGCGGGAGTAGACTGTATTAGTTTCTTCTTGGGAAAGCATAATGCAAAGGCTTCTTAACTGCTCTGAGATTAGAGAAATGTTTTGAAATTTTGTAAAACCAACCTTCTATTTTCGATTAATGTAAAATAACTGATTTAAAATTTAAATAAAGTAAGGGAATTAAGATAAAGTGAAATAGCGGGGCAAAAAGAAATGGCAAAATATTTTTAGCTTGTAGCGCCACCTATCTTTTAATACTTTAGCAAAGTCCTTTAACATGTAAATTATTTCTGTCCATAAATAAATTGCTCCGAAGATCAAGGTACATAATTATACATGTCAATTTTAAAATTTATTTCCATATTGTAATATTTTGTGGTTTATCAAAAATAATTTTTGCTATTATAAAACGATAAAAGTTTTTTAATTAATATTCTAATTTTAATTGAGATCTACTGATGTCCGGTGTAGTACCTATAACTATTTAATATTGGAAAAGTTTTGGTTTTAAATGTTTCATTCAATTTGTGAAACCCACGTGGGGGCAAAGTGAAATAGTTTATTTCGTTTACTTATTCAATCATTTAATAAATCACTTACGTATTTATTCATTAATCAACACCTGTAAATCCATCATTAATTAATTCATTTATTTATTCATTCATGCACTTTTTTTCTGGCTCATTCAATACTAAATTCACCCATTTATTTTTTATCCCATACTAGCATTCCCGTACCCGGCATTGCTCGGGTAATGGAATTAGCAGGGTTAACCGTGCTTGGTGCACCTAGTTTTGAAAATCCCCCTATAATAATTACTTTTTACCTATAATTTTTTCTAATTTTAGGAGGATCCCTGGACTCCTTATATATAAGCCCTTGTCCTTAACCGATCTTTAACTGTTATTAACGATCCTTTTAAAGTATTGATTATCTTTGCAAGCACAGGCCGTCCACATTTTATTGTTATACCTATGTTTAAGCAAGAACTTCTTTGGTTGAATTGGCTTTCAACATATTTAGGCTTTTTTTCTGGTGCTAAAATTATTAAGCTGCTTGATGAACTGACTTTCGAGCAAGCTACATAAAATTGAATTTCACCAATTTCGCAATTGAATCAGGTTTGAATTTCACCGAATTTAAAGGGTTTTAATTAATTTCTCCTGAACTAATTGATATTTCGAAAAATCCTTTCTTAGTGGATATTTTCGTAATCATGTGGACATGCCTGCTAAATTTCAAGTCTGAGGCTTCAGTGGTATTGGCTGTGCGTTGATATATATATATATATATATATATATATATATATATATATATATATATATATATATATATATATGTGTGTGTGTGTGTGTGTGTGTGTGTGTGTGTGTAGTTTCGAAAATCCCCTATAATAATTACTTATTAGCTATATTTTTTTCTAATTTTGAGAGGATCCCGGGGCACCTGGACTCCATATATATATATATCCCCTTGTCCTTAACCGATCTTCAACTGTTATTAAAGATCCTTTTAAAGTATTGATTATCTTTGCAAACACAGGCCATCCACATTTTATTGATATACCTATGTTTAAGCAAGAAGTTCTTTGTATACAACATTTTTAGTTTTTTTTTCTGGTGCTAAAATTATTAAGCTGCTTGATGGACGACTGTAGCTCGACTTTGGAGCAAGCTACATAACATTGGCCGTGTGAAAAAAAGTCTTCTCTTAAATCGGTCCCTGCTACTTTTAATGTCTGTACTTGTGACTCATTAATGGTTATTGCAAAGCAAACTTTAACAGGAAACTGCACGCTTCTAAATTCAAAAGGATAGTCCACCTGTGATGATGTTCTTAAAAACTTCGTTTCTAGTTTTAAAAAAATGAAAGCAATAGACAGAAACATTATGATTTGACTTGAGAAAAGCCTCGAAGAACCACGTGAGAAACAAAAACAATATCAAATTTATAGTTCGCTATCGACCAAAAGTTGAGATGAAGTACTGAATAATGATTTGAATGGAGGAAAGCCTTCGAAAATAAGGGATTTGAATTCAATGACAGGTTTTAAATTCGCAGAAATTAAGAGGTTTTAATTAATTGCTCCCGAACTAATTGAGATTTCGAAAAATCCTTTCTTAGTGGTTACTTTCGTAATCATGCGGACATGCCTGCCAAATTTCAAGTCTGAAGCTTCAGTGGTTTCGGCTGTGCGTTGATATATATATATATATGTATATATGTACTAGCTTTGGAGCAAGCTACATAACATTGGTCGTGTGAAAAAAAATTTTTCTCTTAAATCGATCCCTGCTATTTTTAATGTCTGTCCTTGTGACTTATTAATGGTTATTGCAAAGCAAACTTTAACAGGAAACTGCACTCTTCTAAATTCAAAAGGATAGTCCGCCTGTGATGATGTTCTTAAAAACTTCGTTTCTAGTTTTGAAAAAGCAAAAGACAGAAACATTATGATTTGACTTGAGAAAAGCCTCGAAGAATCACGTGAGAAACAAAAACAATATCAAATTTATAGTTCGCTATCGAACAAAAGTTGAGATGAAGTACTGAATAATGATTTGAATGGAGGAAAGCCTTCGAAAATAAGGGATTTGAATTTCAATGACAGGTTTTTAATTTCGCAGAAATTAAGGGGTTTTAATTAATTTCTCCCGAACTAATTGAGATTTCGAAAAATCCTTTCTTAGTGGTTACTTTTGTAATCATGAGGACATGCCTGCCAAATTTCAAGTCCGAAGTTTCAGCGGTTTCGGCTGTGCGTTGATATATATATATATGTATATATATATGTTATCTCAGGACATTGATTTTTATATATTAAGATTAATATGTTTAATTATTTCTTTGGCTACTGTTTCATTATTTATTTATTTCTTCATTCATTCGTTTATTTATTCATTCATTTTCTAAAATAGAAAATATTCTATTAGAAAAAAGAGTGAAGATTCCCCCTTTTTCTTGAAGGTATACATTTACTACAAAAAGGAAGATTAATATTTCAATGCAAGATTTATTAGAAACTACTTCCTTTATATACTGTAGTTTTCAAAACAAATTACTAATTTGTTCCTTTTGGAAAAGGTAAGTTATCGTAACTATTTCACTTTGCCCTACATTCTCTTACCTACAAAAATACACATTTCCACTCTTCTACTTCAAGGAGAAAATAAAGTTCTGGAACTAGCAGAAAAAATCTTCTGCAAATGGATAACTGGTAAGAAAATACTCTTGGTAATATAAAATGTTTTATTCTATAAAAAAAATTCAGTGCTTTGTAATATTTTTTTAAATTGATTTAAATTGAAATCAAAGATTTCGCGTTTCGATAAATTAATAATTTAACGTTTGTAAGAAAGCTGAGACATTGGTGGAGTAGCAAAGCTGGGAAGTTTAGAGGGAATACAACACTCTTAAAGTTGAATACGGTAAAACCTGTGAAGTTGACCACCTGTTTAAGTTGACCATTAAAATAGTGCACCGCAAGTGGTCAACTTACACAGGTTTCACTGCTGTACATTCATATATGCGTGTATAATTCATGTATAATATCTGTATTTATGTGTTATAATGAAATCTCACCCACACGCAAGAACACATGCACATCACACGCAAGAATTGTTTTTTCTCAATCAATGCATGTTCAAACACCGCATATATTCATATCCATCCTTTTTTCATACACAGTAGGATCAAATTAATTACTTTCTAACAATTTTTGGAGCCAATTTTTGCATACAGTGTAATCTATCCAATTGTACAATTTTAAAAGGTCTTTGTTTGCTGTAGGAACATTTCCATCTCTAGGACGTGTCCGAAAACTACGGGCATCTTACCCCAAAAAAATGTTCGTCCCCTCTAAAGTAAATGCATTCCCTTTAAAGCATTGGAGAACGTGCCAGTCCACCTAGTGCTGCGCTTCAGAGGCAGGCGCATTAAGCGACTAATAGAAAGTCCATACTCCAAAATCATTACAAATAACAAAGTTATTTTTTTACTACCAAAACTATACAGCTAACATGAATAAGTAACAAATGTGGAGATATTATTTCGGATACTTACCAGAGCTCTCGGAATGCCAAAAGCATTTAGAAACATCACGTAAAATAGTTACTAATCAGCAAAAGCTATTTTCGTACGCTCAATGTGCAAGCGCTTTCGTACGAACTGACCAGCAAGCTGATTTTGCGCATGCTTGGGAGTCAACCACATTTTACGTCTTACCCTAATTTACCATACATTTCCAGTTGTGTCTATTATAAAAACACAAGAAACTTAATTCTGAATAGAAAATGTGTAATTTGAGACCCATATTAAATTTTGCTTTAGTTTTTAACCTAAGTCATTATAGCTCTATTTTCAGCCTATTCGCATAGTTCCGAGCTTTATGATTTCCATGGAAGGACTACTTCAACAAACTGATCCATGTCCCGCTCTCCTTTGCTCTGAGAAGTTTCGGAAACCCTTGACACTCAATAAGATTCTTGTCTAACTATACAACATTAGCTTTAAATTTAGAATTTAAAATAGGAGCAGGTGTTGTAGTTGCTTGAATGCTGCAGATTCCTTGTCCGACGCTGCCGAAAATTGCTTCATGAGTCCCGATTTATGTTCAAAAGTGTCATTCGTATTTTTTTGAGGGCATATACAGGGTTCTCATTCAATATCGTCACAGATAGTGAACTCAGTATTAGCCAATATTATTCCTGGTAATGCAGTTTAGTGTCCCTGCTATTCCATGTACAAAAGATTCATTCAAAGGAACTTTTCTACGATAAAAGCTTATTCAAAAGAATCATTCAGAAAAGTAGTGACAAATGATTTTAAGAAATGTAAAAGTTGGCAACGATGTAAATACCGCTGTAACAGCCCGCAGAGAGTACTTTCATAACTACTCTTTTCTACATAATTGCTGTTCAGTTTAACTGAAAGCTACATAGCATTGTTTTCATATGGATTTACAAAATCATTTTAAAACTTTTTTTTTATGTCACCAAGTTTTGATTGTCTGGCGTTATTTCATAAAAGAATAAAACAATCATATCTTGGCTTAAAAAGGCGATTTGAAAATGTTGCTGGTCTATCTCCGAGCATTTAACATAAAAATTATACTAACTGTAGTCTTTTAGTAATAACAATTTTGCTCTTTTGATAAACTTCTGTTAGAAGCAACTCCTGAAAACGGAATACAATCGAATCAAAAACTTTGTTCTCCCTTCAGATGGATTTTATTGTACCTTTAATTTGTTCAGGATACAAAAAGTTACAGTGACGGTGGACTACAACATGTATTTATTAAGACTTCCTTTTCAAACATTTAACCGATTCAAAACAGTCAACATTCAAAGTAGAAATCATTTTTTAAGTCGATGTACTTTCTTCTAATGTTAAAATTTCAAATAGAAAACAATGGCAAAGAAAGAAAGATTTCGTGGTTCTTGTTTCTGTGTTTTAGTAATGTGGGCACGCCCCCCTGGTGAGAGAGGGAGGGAGAGAATCCCCATCAGCAGTAAAAGTCTCTTTCCGACTCTAAGTGCTACATCAGCAGCTAGGTATGCAGCAACTATAAAGGTAGCCATTGCTCCCGGTGTTCCTCCCGTTGCTATGGCAATGACACAAGCATTGATTCTTCCTCCTCTCCGGGGTTCGACGACCTGGCCTTTGATGCCAATTTTTGGCACAAAGCCCGGTCTGAAACCGAATTTCGAGACCGGGTTTCTTTTTTTCGATTCGTTCCTTTTTGCATCTTTCGAATGGCAGGGATTTCTGGAATGACCCCTTTTTGGTCACGTGACTACAGATGTGGCGGGGGAAGACTGGTGCTCGAAAGGAGGTTGGGGGGAGGGGAGATTTGATATTTATAGAAAAGTTCTCTGTGTTCTTCGTAAATTGTTTCTATTGCAATATATATTGCTGCGAATAGTGAAACTTAGGAAATCTTTCTTCTCTGAAAGACAGCTTTTTGTTATGGTCGTCTATTGGTTTGGCTTCTTTCTTTATGGCAGCTTAAGTGCCTTGAAGTGCTGGTTGAAGATATTTTCGAAAGTATTTTAGTTTTTTCCGGAAAGATTTGTTCCACGTTCTTTGTTCCGTAAAAACAAAAAACAAAAAACAAAATGAAAACAGTTGTACAAAAACAGACGCGTTTATATATTTCGATGTTACAAAAAAGTTTCTCCTTTAAAATACTTAGCCTTTGTTCCGCTATAAAACATTCTATCAGCAATGAATTTTAGACAAAATTAAAATTGTGAGCTTTTTTAACTCAATTTACTTTCGACATATTGCATTCATATTATTTTTGTTACGTTTAAAAACGATCATTGCAAGTATGTTATTAAAAACCTAAGCTTATTTCAAAAAAATTCTTTATGTGTTCTACTGCTTAGGAGAAACGTAAAAAAAAAAAAAAAAACTAAATGTGGAACTTGTTTTGACATAATTTCTGTTGATGAATATATTAATCCTCTTATCGGTGAATATAATTCGGCCATGGGGGTTTTAACTTTTTTTGCAAATTGTTTGGAGGAATTACTTAATTAATACAAAATAATAGAGAAAAACAACAAAGCTAGAATAACTCTCATCTTCTGACCATTTATTACATTCTATTAGTGATTTTGGGGGAGGAGATGGAGTTCGGGCTCTCCCCCCCCCCTTTTTGAACCCTCTTTGCGTTTTTGAAGGGTCCTGTAGCCTTCTTTTCAAATCCCAAATGTTATTTCGAGCTCCCGACTGGCATTACAACACTAAAAAAATTCCGAAACGTTACTGAGTATTCCCGTGTAACGTTTCGTGACTTCAATGGTTTTTATACACTTCCTGGAAAAATCAAGTATCGTTGTCAAAAAGTTTCCTGAATTGTTACAACTTGTTGCACGAATGTAAACTTCTCACTGTTTTGAAGAGTATTTTTAGCTGCCAGTTTAAAGATTAACTGAGCGTATTCATAAAGTGTATCGACTTCATTTCGATTACGGCATGTCCGTCCTGATTAAGCTCCCATAGGGAGAGAGAAAGTATGGGCTACGTTGCCAGAATTGCAGGCAAGAAAAATTTTCGTTAGCTTGCAATTCTGGCTTAACTTTGGCCTTGTTTGCAATACTGCTTGTGAAACTTTCTTGATACATCAGGAAGGTGTCAAGGTATTATACTTTACCTGCATACGGTTACTCTAAAGTTTCAGAAACACGACTGGCTTAAAACAGGATGATTCCTGAACTTTTCAGGAAGCTTCCGGGATAATTTCAGGAAGGTTACTGAATTTTAGCGGAAAACATTCCTGGTTTTTGTAAGGTATTTTACCGACAGAAATTGGGCACATCAGCTGCCCATTATTTTCCGGGAACGTTTCTGAATCGTTTTTTCAGTGAATCACGTTTTCAGGTACTATTTTCATTCCTCTCTTCAGCCTATAATCTTCGATACTTATTTCAGAAAAATTATGTTCCAACATTTTTTCTTTCAATAAGAATTACGTCAGGGAATGTAAAATGAAACTTTAACGTAATAACCTCAAATTTTGCCGACAAAAATTTCGCATCCTAGTGCACCCCACTTTCCTTTTTTTCTATCCCCAATCTTACTACCTCCACTTGACCAATCTATCCGTCTTCAACAGGTAAAATTTTCGTGTTGGTCATAGTACTGAATGAAATTTCACAATGCAACAAATAATTAAAATATGAGAGAAAATATTCATAGCTATAAAAATATAAATGCCTTGATTTTCAGAGAAACTTGAAGTTGAGATATTTTCACAATTTGTGGAGTTTTAAGTTATTTTTCATGAAAGTATTTATTTTAATTAATTAACGGTCTATTACATTTAAGGTATTCATTTATTCTATGAACCCCTTTTTAAGGTCTCAAAAATTACTTTATCTTTAAAATATTTAGATCGTAATTTTATTGCATTTAATTAGATAACGATCGTAATTCATGCCCCAATTATCTTCCAAGAGATTGCAGAAAAGTTTTTCCTTTTTTAGGAACTGATATAACTTAAAGGGAAGGGCGGCATATATGAAAATTGTATATGTTTTACTATGATAACTTGAAGATTTTTTTTTTTAATTATCCAGTGGTGGCAGAATCAGGGGCAATCTCTTGGCAAATCTTTTAGAGCTTTCTGCCATTTTGTGTTTCTGTGATGACAATTTCTTTGTCTTAACAGTTGCTGTAATTTCGTTGCTATCTGCTTCAAGTGAAAACACATATTAAACTGACTAGTAAGCTAAACTTAACTATTGGAAGCCGTTGTATGAAAATGCATTTAAATTTCTTACAATGTTTAAGTATTTTTAAATTAAAAATGCTTTATTTTTGCAACTTTATCCTAAGGTAGCAGGTGGATCACATATGGACATGCGGCTGTAGTTGAACTTCATGTTTTAAATTCGTAAATATCATGAAAACAGCGACAGAAACGAAAATGGGTTCACATGTGTCTTTCTTTAGATTTCATCACAGACAATGCCGGGGCGGGTATCGCCAGTATACCATGAATAGAACTATAATGTTTCGCTATAAGTTACTTTATTACATAACGTAGTAAATGGGACAGGAAACCAAATTAATCCAAGCAAAAGTAGTTTTAAGAAAATTTAAATCATTCAGTATTTTATTTTCTCCCCCCAATTCAAGTATTTTTTCCCTTTCTTTTACCAACAGCAATTCCTTTTCGTAACACAGTTATTTATTTATTTATTTTTCAAGAGGGAGAGGTGATAGACCTTAAAGTATCTCAAACGGCTTTACTAATAGAACGGATTTTTTTTTTTTTTTTTGTGATATTTTGGTTCGAGGGAGTTCTATGGAATGGAAGAACAAAGAAAAGTCTCACCAGGCCCTCGGCAAGAGTTGGACAACAACTTCAACTTCTCCTTTCTGAAAATCATCAATTCTTGTCCGGAGCCTTCTGATTCCGAGCTAACCACGTTTCCGTTAAAAAATTTCAAAATAGTATACATTGTTGTCTTCCACAAAAATTACAAGCTTTGAACTAAAGAAATAAAATAAAAAGTTAGTTGTTGTCAAAAAAAGTTTATGTTTTTAATGTATGGTTAACTTATTAATTGTGTTAACCAAGGCAATTTTTTTTTTTTTTTTTTTTTTTTTTTTTTGATTTCCAGTTTTTAACTTAATCTTCAAACAACATTTGGGGCACATGTGAACAGTTCTTGCATCCTCTTCATAATATGAATATTAGTGTAGAATATTATAAGTTTTAGAAAAAAAATGTGTAAACACTTTCCTATACTCAATTCATAAATTCATTCATTTTTTAAAATTGTTTATTTATTATTTTTTCATGATTTATTTATTTTTGTATTGTTACTTAATATTTGGTCCAGAATTTAAAAGTTATATATCAGCTGAGGAAGAAAAAAATATTATAATTTAATTAAAAACTTAAGCCCCTTAAGATCATTTTAAATACATTATCATACTCTGTATGAAGCTTAAAAGAATTATATAATAAGAATAATGTTTACATATTAAAATATTATTTGCGCTGTGTAGTCCTACATGTTTTTCTTGTTAATCCAGTGATCAGAGCATGCTATGAAACTTTGAAATTTGACAGTGAACAGGGTTATATTTTCGGTATTTTTTTTTCCTTATTGATAGACTATTGTGCAATGTAAACTAAAACAGCATAGGTCGCAAACCATGCGTATGTTTTATGTTAAAGAGTTATTCCTGAAAACATGATGATATTCATGTTTTCTTAGTCCTGTACTTACGTGCCCCTGGCTTGCTCACATGTGTCCCTCTGTTGAAGTTCATAAGAACAATTGAAGACATTTTTTGAAAGTACCCTTAAATAAAGAAGTATATTTTTTTTAAATCTCAAAATTCCCTACGACACATTCCCTTTTGCCTGCATCAAAATATGAATAGCTCAAGTAATGAAATTAAATTGTTCTTCATATCTTAGGACTAAATTTAAGCAGTTAAACTAATTTGAAATACGTAGGAAGAACAATTTAATACTCAGAATATTTTTTTTCTAAAAATTATTATTCATTTTCTTTTTACAATATTTCTCTGTATTTAGTATTCTATTATTCCCAGTAGAATATGTTTTTCGATTATTTCAAGAGTTTTAAATGCATTTTCGAGGAGACAATAATTTGCCCTATTCCTTGCATTTTAACTTCAAAATTGGCATTATTTTTTTCTTCCTTTTTGCAGTTGATCATGAATGTGAATATTTAAATACATAGTCTAATTCTAAAACATAACATTATTAGGGAAATATGAAGTTGAGTTTTTCATATTTTGCGAAAATCACTCATGTTCCATATCCTATTTAGAACTTGTAAGCAAAAATCAAACCAGGAAAAAAAAAAAAGAAAAATTCTAAAGGTGTGCCACATAAGTCGACCCTTTTAAAGAAATATTTCCTGATTCGCAAAATTTTCATTCTAGAGTCAACGCTACTTTCAACCCAAAGGTTAGGAACTGTTTAACCACTACTTTTTCAAGAATGAGTTAATTTTATTTTAAAGGCTCATAATTACATTTTAGTTTAATAGGCTATGTACTGCGTTCGTAACACATTCAAGATGAAACGCAAAAGTTAAGAAAAATTATTAAATGTGAAAGTTTCTCACAAAAGATTATACTAAGATTTGGCATTCGTTCTGCATCGTTAAAAGTATGATTCAGAAAGAAGCTTTTTAACTTCGTTTCGTGATAAACAGAGAACTGTGACATGCTCTAAAAATTATATTTTGCATTTACCAGTGCTGTTAATATTCGAATAAATGAAAGAAGACGAGTTCAAGCAGAACAACATTAACTTAATTGAAATTCACTCTCATTATTTTTAATGAACAGAAACCGTGACATGTGTAACTCTTCTCCTTTCATAACTTCAAATCATGACTCATTCTACGATCAAGAGGCATTATGCTTGGTTATTAGTTACCCCAGATGGCATTGGGAAAGGCTTTCCCACCACCTTTGCAGAAAAGAATGGAGCACCTTCACTTCCCCTTCCATCCCCGTGAATGAGAGCAGCAAGAAAACAGCTCAGCACGTGCGACTGCTTATTCTCTACCCAACTCCACTCTCTTCCGGGCGGAACCGACCAATCAGCGATCGCTTCATCTGGACCGTGAAACGTCATTTGAAGTGCTGGGATGAGGAGTTCGCATCCTTCTTCCTCTAATAAAGTTGGGAAGAGAGAAAGAAGATCGTATAAAAATAAATCCTTAAAAAAAAAAGAAAAAAGAAAGAGAAGCTAAGTTATTTAATTGATTTTTCTGGTTCCTGTTTTGTTTTTGTAAGTCTTTGAGTAGCATTATAAGAAGATATCTTTAGCTTAGTAATGATATTATTCTAGCGGTGGGAAAATGTAATTTTCTCACAAGGAAAACTATTCCTCTTCGGTTGATAATATTTGCAGTTGATTCGGAAATCCTTAGCAATTTATATAAACTCCCTTCTTACCTTTGGAGTGCTGAGGTTCAAAGATCCGAAGTTCAATTGCTGCATATTTAGATGTTCTTTCGATGTCACTAAAATAAATACATACATGTATCAGCTACAGAAATAAATTTTTGAGTAGTTTTAACTGATGTAGCAATAATCGTGTAAGTATCAGAGAATCAACGATAATTTTACGGAAAAAAAAATTTAACTTACTATTGGTTAAACATTTCTCTTGATCCATTTTTCTCTTCGAAATAATTTCCTTTTGCTCAGTACTTCTGATTATCAATACAGAATAGGAAACTATTGCACTAATCAAATGAGTACAGCTAAAAGTATAGAAATACGGGTTTCAAGGTAAGCTAGATATGAGTCAGTAAGACCATGATGGAATTCGGCGTTGAGTAAAAGTTCGCACGAACAGAATCTTAATGGTTGTTGCTGTTCATAATATTATTTTTTTCGGTAACCATGCGAAAAATATTTAAACTAATAAACAAAATAGTACGCAACATCTAGCATCCATCCCCAAGCTTTTTTTTTTTTTTTTAATTTTGCTATCTTGAACTCAAATTATGTTTTTCGCAATCACGAACTCAGATAGGATCCTGCTTAATTTTTTTTTTAAACTAATTGCAATCATGTTTGCGAGAAACATGATTTGAAAACAAGATGTCCAAATTCAAATAAGGTCAGGGACAGGATGCTACATGTTGTGCGCTGGATGCTGGAGGCTGTGTACTGGATGCTGTCTTTGTTTAGAGAAGATTATGTTAAGTTTAGAAGGTCGGGTATAAATAAAGTCGATTCCAAGGGACGAGGACGAGGAGTCGGAAGAGTTATTATTTCCGCCCTGACAATGCCCAGGAGGAGCAGCAGCGCTTAGGAGGGTGGACCTCTGAATGGGTAGAATATCAACTACGATCGAGTGAAAACAATAAGCAATCGTGACTGTTCAATATTACTGTCTATCATACAAATTCGATCGGACAGATGTAGCATTGTTTTTGAAAGGTTTCTGTCTCATTTTTAATTGCGAAATATGTGATTTGAATTCGTTTCAAACAAATTCCAGCTAATTAGCATTTCTTTAAAGTTTATTATTTATTTTTTGTCCCAATACTGTTTGTAATTGTTTCTTAAGATTTCATATTACATTACAATTAAACATTATACTCGCTGTAGTTGAACTTCATGTTTTAAATTCGTAAATATCATGAAAACAGAGACTTTCGAAAATGGACTTCCTTGCGTCTTCCTTTACATTTTACCACTGGCAATGCCGTATCCGGTATCGCAGTGTACCATAAACCGAATTAAACTGTTTCGCTATAAGTTACTTTGTTCAGTAATATAGCAAATGGTGCAAGAAATTAAATTAACACGAAGAAAATAATTTTTAAAAAAATTTCAATTACAGGCGTCCCTCGTATAACACGGTTAATTCGTTCCGTGTTGTATCTAAACCGTGTTATACGAGACTTTTAAGAATAGCTTTTTAACTTTTTACACTAATTAATCATGTACATAATAAAAATCATATTAATATGTATCGTGTTGTAACGAAACCGTGTTATACGAGACTTGTATAACATAATAATGTAAATCAAGGAATGTGTACTGTGTTATATCGAAACCAAGTTTCATAAAACAAAGTAAAAACTTATTCAAGATATCAAACATTTACAGAATGTATTAAACAAAAATGAAATTAAATCTTTTTACTTCCTTTTACAAAAAAGGAAGTATTGTATTCGCGAAAAAAATTTCACTCAAAAATCGGCCTTAATTTCCTTTTTCTCACCCCCGAATGAATGTTGAGTTTTTTTTTTTTTTTCGACCCGACCACACGCGGATATGTGCCTAGGAACCTACAGACACTCGAAATATCCATTTTGACAACCCCCGAGTTAATTAACAACGAATTTTCTCGTGACGTCTGTATGTACGTATGTATGTGCGTATGTGTGTATGTGTGTATGTATCTCGCATAACTCAAAAACGGTATGTCCTAGAAAGTTGAAATTTGGTACGTAGACTCCTAGTGGGACTTAGTTGTGCACCTTCAATTTTGGTTGCATTCGGATGTTCCTAAGGGGGTCTTTTGCCCCTTTTTGGGGGGAAATCATTATTAATTTCGATGTAAACTAAGTGGTGTTATAATTTGTCGGACACTTGGCGATACATCGCCAGTCTTTTGGTCGCCAAGTTTTGTTGCCAACTTGGCGACAAATTTTGCGATTTTCTTTTTTTTTTTTGGTTTCAATATGGCCACTGTTGGTGATATTTAGAGAGTAAACAATTGAATCACATTAAAAATGCCAATAATGAGGAAATGACATTAAATTGGAGTAAAAGGAAGTCATGCGATGCACACATCAGCTCGTTTAAAGATAACATTCGTGTTATGTTAAAACCATGAAGCATTAAATTCAAGTTTCGTACCGTGTAACATTGAAACCGTGTAATAATAATTGCATATTTGGTACGGTGTTACATCGAAACCGTGTTGTACAAGTACCATGTTATAAGAGGGACGAATGTATTCAGTTTTTTTATTTTGTATAATTCGCGTTGTTTTTCCTTTTTTTTTTTTTTTCTCCAACACAAATTCTTTTTTCCTCCACACAGCTTTTTTTTTTTTTTTTTTTGGAGACAGAGGAGAGATAGGCCTTAAAGTATCTCAAATGAGTTTACTAATCGAACGATTTTTTTTTTTTTTTTTTGTGATATTTTGTTTCGAGGGACTTTTAAGGAATGGAAGAACAGGGAAAAGTCTCATCACGCCCTCGGCAAGGGTTGGACAACAACTTCAACTTCTCCTTTCTGAAATCATCAATTCTTATTCGGAGCCTCCTGATTCCGAGCTAACCACGTTTCCGCTAAAGGATTTTAAAATTGTATAGATTGTTGTCTACCACAAAAAATAACAAATTTGAACTGGTCCAAAGACATTTCTTGGAGTAACAAAACGCACTTCGAGCCAAATAAAGTTACAAAATATGGGATAACTTAGTTTTATTTCCTGCAAATTGATAAACACTTCCATCTTTTACTCTTAAAAATAAAAAACCCATGTATGAAAGTAACACCAGTACATCAACTTGGAATTCAAACGCATAACCTGCTTTTTCTGTTAAAAGGAAACTAAAATATAGACCATGACACTGATACAGTAATATTTCCGTTATCATGTACCTAAATTACAGCTCAAAAAACAATTTCATGTTTCTCCTTCAAGCTTCTAGTATAGAAGCTGTAAAAAAGATACGCTATAATGCTCTGGAATAAATTTCAAAATATACTGCTTCAATTTCTTTAGAGCGTCCTTTCTTAAGCTCCTCACCACGACAAAACAGAAGTTTTGCGCCTTCGAACGGAGCGAACTTCTCCATAAGCACCCGTTCGGAATCAAGTGAGGCATGCTGTGAAGCACTCCAAGTTGCCGTCAATCATCTCCAAGAATCCTGTCAGAATAGCCGGCGATTTCCACCTGATAGTCTGGTAAGAGCCGCGGCAGCAGGAAATTGAAAAATGGATAAATATGCGAGAAAATCTGGCATTATCTTTCAAAATAGGGTAGAATTTATCAGACAATGTTTATTTAATAAAATATTTATTCCTCGAAAACAAAGTTTTTGAAGCAAAGTGGAGCATTCAAAGAAGTAGGGGTTGCTTGTCCTTTCACTCCAAATGCAGGGAACACAGAGAGCCAGACTCCTGTTAAGTATCTTTTTTTGATTTATTTAATTGAACCTGAAAAGTAGATTCTCCTCTAAAAATGAGATGGTTTGGAATTTTAAATTTAAAACATCATTTGTCATTGCGATGTATTAAAGAAACGTAAGTTTACCCTTATATTTGAATTGAAATAAAGCACATGTGTTTTGAAATACTTCGATCTGGTTTTTTGTCAGTTACAGGTTTTAATTTTCAACCCATGTTTCATGAAACTATGTTTCTTCTGGTTCATTTTGTCTGTACTGTTAGTTCTCTGTGGAGCACGGACTTAATCTGAAATCTGGTATTATTATTCATGAAAGCAAATAAATTATCTCTAATTTCAATAACTTAATATACGTATCGTTTTATTAATCATTTTTTTAAAACCTTCCTGGGTCATGGCCCACACTCTGCTCGAGTCTTTTTTGGAGAGTATCATTTTTGAAGCACGTTCTGTAGCTTGTGAATGGGGCGCTCCTAGGGGGAATGAGCGCCCATGACTTTACCTGTTATATGGTCTCGTATTCAACATCTATAATAATGCTTACATGCGTTACAATTTTCATTGTTGGTGTTAAGAATTTTGATCTTTATAGCTCAAAATATTACACTTCCTACAATGTAATTCTTATAAAGCAACAGGAATGATAATTACGTATGTAACTTCAAACTTCGAAATTTGAGCAAATTTCGAAGTTTGAACGGGGCAGAATCGTTGGCCTTCGTGAAGCTGGATTGTCTCATCGTGCAGTAGCCGCTCGTGTGCAGCGTAACAGCAGAAAAATCATGCGTGTTTGGAAGCAGTGGACGGACGAGGGTCGGACAGCTCGGAAATCCGGGAGTGGACCCCGAAATGTGACGTCAGCTCGCGATGAGAGACACGTGGTGCTTACGGCGCTGACGGATCGCACAGCTTCTTCTAGACAATTGACAACATAGTGGTAAACAGCTACAGGTGTTTCATTGTGTGCTTCATCAATTCGGAGACATCTGCTGCAGCGTGGGCTGCACGCAAGGATTCCTTTATACAGGATTCCTGTCACGCAAAACCATCGCCGCCTGCGACTAATGGACCAATGTGCATAAGAGCTGGCGTGCTGATTGGCAGCAGGTCGTCTTTTCTGACGGGTCCCGCTTCAATTTGTGGAACCATGATGATCGAATTCATGTCAGGAGCTATGCCGGTGAACGGCACATTCCGGAGTGCATTATCGAACGCCACAGTGGACGAACACCCGCAGTTATGGTTTGAGGTGCCATAGCATATCATGAGCGATCACAATTGCTACGAATTGTGGGAAATTTGAACATACCCGATACATAAACGAAGTTTTACAGCCTTAAGCTATTCCTTTCCTGCAAGGATTGCCAGGGGCTGTATTCCAGCAGGATAATGCCCGTACACATGTCGCCAGGACTGTCAAATCCTTCCTTGATTCGCATCAGGTACAGCTTCTTCCTTCACCTGCATATTTCCCGGATATGTCACCGATTGAACATGTGTGGGGTTTCGTTGGGTGGCGTCTCGCTCGTGATCCTCGTCCTGTTGCTTCGACAGACGAACTTTGGTTACGCATACAAACAATATGGAATACTCTTCCGCAGGCAGATATTCAAACTTTGTTTCACTCCATACCGAATCGTGTAGCAGCTCTTATTGCGGCGCGTGATGACCACACAAAATACTAATTTCTATCTCTTTTCATTGTTTGTTTCGTTCGAAAATGTAATCATTTATTTGTACCATTACCACTCAACTGTGTATTAAATTTCATTCAATTATGATGCTTCCTTCATGGTGTTGCAATTTTCGCAAACAGGAGTGTAACATTAAAGTTTAGCACCATAAAATATCGAAAGAAAATTTGTCGCTTCGAAATAGAAAAGAACAATAGTGTTTGCTCTCTTACAAAATTGATTTTCCATGATTTTCTTTCGCTGGTTTAAGGATTCATTATCATTTTTTTCTGCATGTGTGTCCAAATAATCAATGTGGTTGTCCATTAGTCAAAAGTACTAACTACTTTTAGTCACTGCAGTTGATAGAATGAGCAAAAAAAATAACATGGAACGAGGAAAAACTCTGACTTTCAAAATGTTTAACGTTTAATTATTTCTTTTAAATGTCCGATTTTTCAATCAAGGCGTGGTCTTTATGACGTCCCAAGTGATGAACTTTGGAGCGCATTTCCCCTGCCGTGCTTAATGCTTGCGCTTGCTGTCTACCGCGTTTGCAGATTATGATAATTGAGAAGCGAATGAAATATTTCGCTCTGCGCTAATGGTATAAGTGAATGACTTTACATCACTTGTGATGTCATGCGCAGAAACGTAATCAATGAAATTGAATTTGCGCAGCGATTAAAATAATTGTTAAAAAATATTAAACCTTGTCAAATTATTTTATAAACGGTCAAATGCTATGTTTTAAAGCATGCTCTTACAGGAAAAAATACTTTTAAAATTTCGGAAACGACCCCATTGTTGATATGGACGTTGGATGAGATCTTCAAAAAAATTCTTGACTACAATGCAATTTTGTGTTTTTTTTTTTTTTTTTTGAAACAATTACGTCAGTTTTGTGTACAGTATAAACAAGCTGAGCCTCGCATTAGCAAACACAAGTGCTACAAGAGGAAAATTGCATCTTCGCTTTCCCCAGAAAAACTGATTTTCTCCCGATCTTCGTTAATTAACTTAATGAAACGTGCAGTATCGTAATAGATTTCTATTAAGGCATGCGATCGGCTAAGTAGATCATTATTTTAGACAAAGAAATGAAGTAATAGCTAATTACGAGAAGAGCTCAATTAGGTTCGTCATTCCACTTCACATTTGCCCTCTTAAAGTTGAACTACTTTTAGTCATTTTTCAATATGGAACTTTAAAAAAAACTTTAGTCCATAGGACTTTTTCAAGAAGCGACGTTTCAGTTTTGTGTTCTGCCTAATTTTAAGACAAAATTAAACAAACTTCAAAATCATACTCACCTTTCGTAATGATCCCATGCGTGTGGGAATATGAAATTTCTATCATATTTTGTTAATGAACTTTTTCAATGTAGTCATATTTTTCTCACTTACTTTTTTCTTTGCTTCTTATTTATTTTTCCTTCATAATTTTGCATTAAATCTTAGCAGTTCGTGATGTGCAATAACGTTTATGTTATAACGACAAAATAAATACCAAAATTTGTAAAACATCAGTTTAAGTATGAGAATTAATTACGTTCATAAACAAACAGAGAGTGAAAGATATTATTTTGATAAAAAGGCTACTCATATTATTTTCTAAAAATTCTCGTAACTTGCTAAAAGATTTCATGCATGTCTTGCTTTAGTCAGGGGGCTACGGGGGAAGAAACTGCATTTTGCGATAAAATTTTGAAACTTGGCATGTTTGTAGACATTTTATATACAAATGTTTTAGGAAGGGGAGACATTCCAAATTCCTTCCCCCCCAATCCCCCCCTGTGGCCATTTTTGGTCCAAAACCAAAAATGGGGATTTTTTTTAAAAATTATTATATTTTATTGCTTGTATCACTCCATAGATGTTAATTATATTTTTTACCGTTTAAAGCTCCATTAAACGTCTAATTTCCGAAATAACTTCACAAAAAGTGGTTATTTTTTTAAAAAATCGATATTTTTAAATTGTAAATTCTCTGACGTGATACATCTCTCTTCATAACATAATTACTGCGTTCTGAATTTAAAGATACATTTATTTAGGGTTGTATCAAAGTAGAGTTCCAGTTATCCGAGCTCCAATTCCCGAACTGTCCAATTATCCGGCCCTTGACTGAGCAGGCATAATCGAAACTATTTCCAAAGGGTGTAAGAGAATAAGGATTTGTCGGAAAATGGGTGAAATTAATGTCAAGACAACATAATTCTAATAGAAAGAAATTTAAAGTTTGAATTAAAAACTTCTTACTTCTATCATTATTATTGTTGCTGTTGTTAATTCTCCGTTACCCGATTGATCACCAGTAAACTTTTGCTCATTTTATGGAAAAAAAACATACTTAAAGTGTATTATAAAATGTCTCTAACTGCTTCTTACAAAAAGATTCACATCGATGCAATGAAGATACTTTTGACAGAGAAACTTTCATAGCTTAAAAATCCGAGAAAGAAAGCACCATCCCAATGCTCAAATTTTGAAACACCGTATTAAAGCTGGGGCTTTTGATGTTAATGTTTATTAGATCACAGCTTTCAACCAACTTTATTATCTTTTCTGTACCTTTGAAGGAGTTGATTCTGTGTTTTTTTCCCACTTTAATGCTATACTAAACGATGTACATATATTTTTTAGTAAGTATGCTCGATGGTTACCAGTTTTCATGAAAGATCTTCTTCTTTAACCCACAAATCTTCCAGACGTACACAAAGCCTACGAAGAAGGAATGGTTGACAATAAACGTGTTTTTCTTAATTGGATTGAACCATGTTTACATGCAAAAGCAAAACAATGCGGTGGTGAAAGTAGACGGGGGTATAATTGGTCTATCACAGATCCAACTGCGTTAAGAAGATGGATGTTGGTTGGTCTTAAAGTTATCGATTCAGTTACACAATTTGAAAAAGTTACCTCGCCTCATTTAAGAAAACGCTGTATTTGAAATTATTATGAAAACTCGGAGGTTAAGAGATATTTTGATGGCTTTTTACGCTTTAGTAAGCATAATAGAATTCACAAAAGAAGAAACACTGGGTGTTTTTCAAAAATAAAAAATAAAAGAAGTTTTGGATTTTTGACCAAAAGTAGCCGCCAGTGGAGTGGGTTTAAGGGATTTTGAAATGTCTTCCCTTCTAAAAATGTTGATAAGGACATTATCTACATGCATGCCAAGTTTCATGATTTTATCACAAAATGCAGTTTCCGGCTCTATTTTCTACCATAGCCCCTCTACTACTTACTAAAAATAGCATGATACTGTATTGTGTATTTGACTGCCTGTACGCTATCACTGAACCCTTTGTTTGAAGTATTTAATCTCTATTGCTTCTTTCTTTACATCTCTTGCTTGATTTTTCTCTCACAAGAGACTTTTTTTTTTTTTTTTTTCAGTTGACCATTTTCCTAGTTTTTAAGCACTTTTATTATACTTGGTATGTTTTTCATGGAAAAATCTGAGGCCTGCTTTTGCTTAATCTCAGAAACAAGACAACTTAGAGACTTCGGGATTTCACTAAATGGTTTGCTTTATTTTAAGGTACAACTTAAAGCTGAAAAATAAAACTTCTAAAATAAAATTATTATTTTGGTTAGGATGGAAAACAGCAAATTTCATGTAATTTCCCCATTAAATGTTGTCGCCTAGTTTACAAATATTCGTTCCCTTACAACAGTAATGTTATAATAGTAATAATAATGAAAATTTTGAATGATGGCTTCTCTGGAGCAAGCATGAAATGTATTCCTTATCATTGCTCTCATCTATGTCAATAATCGATAACGGAGCTAAGTAAAGATAGGGTAGACCGGGGCACGTTTACGCAGTGTCCTTTTTTCAAAACGAATTATAACTGGAGAGCCAGCAATCATAACAAATAGATGCTGCTCCCTACCAAATATCCTCACATGTTTTTGGGTATCTGTCGAGTTTTGGTCTCGCATGTAGAAAGAATAATATGTTTTCTACCAAGTCGAGTTAATTTTAAGTTGAACGTTTTGAAGCTTATTGTGAATAAATAATAGTTAAGAAAGAGCAAATATAAAAGAATTAGTAGAATTTTATGTTTTTTTGAGGATTGCATTTGTACTAGCTGCATTGCCCAGCTTTGCTCGGTCTACCCTGAAAATAAAATTTGTGCCAAATGACGTATATACAACAATCAGGTTTAAAAAAAAGAAAAACAAAACACCATGCAAAATTTCCCTTCCAAACAATGACGACGGATATTAAAATACTTTTAAGAAATTAAAATGCGATGGATGGATTTAAAACGCGTAAACATGGAAACACAAAATAAAATAAGTTTAAGAAATTGAAAGTGAGAAAGATGGAAATAAACAATGGATTCAAGAAGCGTAACCATGGAAACGCGAAAATAAATAAAATAGCTAACATCTTGGGTGGGGATGAGTTTTTCTTTTTTTTAACTTGATTTAAAACGGCTTGTAACTTTTTTCCATGATAGATAGAAGCTTAGTTTTTCGACCATAGATCGAGATAGATTTGAAGTAAAAAATGTCACTCTATCAAATGGTGTCAAAAAGAAAACTGGGGACGATTCCTTCACTTTTTATTGATTTGTTTAATGAAGAAAGTAGTGCCTAAATTTCAGCTAAGCCTGAAACAGTTCAAGCTAAGAACGCAAATAACTCCCGCCGTAGTTAAGTTAGAGCATATAAACAAATTGCGTAGAACGCGAAAAATTCTACCCTTTCCAACGATATGTAATATTAACATGTGCAAGTAATTTTTCACTGTCACGATCTTTTTTATGTGAAATTTATGTGAAACTTGGGCCTAAATTGGAATAAAAAGAACTATTCGTCGGATTTTTTTTCGAAATGATCTGCAAACCTTTCCGGGGCTGAAAGAAAGATACTGTTAAAATTTCAGCGAAATCGGCCGGGTAGTTCTCGAGTTTTGCGCGTTCAAACAAACAGACGCTTTTTGGAGACTTAATTTTATGATTTGTGGAGATGAACTGAAATGTTATTAAATATTTTTGCACGTTAAAAGTAAATCCAAGCATGGAGACGGGGCAAGTTTACGCGTTGACGTCTGAGCACCTTTACGCACGTTCTTACAGTGTCTTACTTCTAAACGTGAACTGACTCCTTTTTTTGCTCCGATCTGTCTCAAAACTATTTAGTATTTTCAGGCTATTTAGTTTTGAAAATCACCTTTTAATTTTTGATTGACTTACAAATTCATATCTTAAAGCTTTCAATCCTGTAGTGCTGTCTTCATGCCCGTTCAGTTTTTACTTCATACAGAATTCAGTGTGTAATAAATTTGCTTTATTTTAACGATGGTAAGACATTATGATCAAAAAACTAACAGAAGCACGTTAAATGTCAAAATAAATATGTGCAAACGTGCCATGCGTCAGGGGCATATTTACGCAACCGACTTGGACTCAAAATATTTTTTTTTAACGGTTAAAAACACAAACTGAGCAACAACCGAATATACCAATTTTGACTCCATTAATTGCTTCATAAAACCGCAATGTCTAAAATTTCTTAAGTTAAAACACAAAGTTTATAGAAATTTCATTGAAAAAAATCCGCGTAAGCGTGCCCCTGTCTACCCTATATATTAGGATCTTTATCACGAGTAACTTGTATGCTTTGAAACATAAAATTATTTTTGGAAACCTTTAACATTTAAATGGTTTTAATTAAATTAGCAAACAAATAAATCCTAGATAGAATCAAGGATAAATTTTTAGTGCCAACTGCTTGAAGTTTTTGACACGTATATAGATATTTTTCCTTTTAGTACGGAGCATTTATATAAAAAAATTAAGGTGAAATTTCGTAATGGTAACATTATTCTTTTGCTGAAATACATTTACCCTAAAAAGAATAAAATAACAAAATGAAAAAAAAACTAAGCACTTTTCATAACGCACTCAAAAAATAACTTTTCTGGGTCAGAAAGAACAGTTTAAGTACTCCTGTAGTTTTCAAAACTCCAAGAAAATGACGCCACAAACGAAGAAAAGTGCGGTTCTAGTCATTTCAAATCAAACTTTCCCAATAAGAAAAATATTTATGTTTCAACACTCAAAGTTGTGAAAGCTTAGTATTTGTTTTAACATTCTGTTATTCGTTCTTCGAACTGTACCAAGAAGAAATCAACAAGTTTACAGTCTTCAGTGTAACATTAAAAAGAGATGAGTTTAGGTTCAGGTTTTCCAGGTATCCATCGAATAACTTTTAATTCTTGATATTCGTGTGAAAAAGAAGATGGATGAAATAGCTAGAATAATTTAGATTCGAAGAACTTACAGAATGGGCACTGAAATGCAAATTTTTGCTGAGCCCTAATTGCAAAATCTGAAGGTAAAATTTTCGTCTGATGAATAACCACCTTAGGAAATTCCTCCATTACTGTTATTTTAAGACAAATTTTAAAGCTAAGTTTAAAATACAAGTGAGAGGCATTTATACGATTGTCTTGTTTCGCTGCAGATTTAACCCCTAAAACTAATGATTAACAATGTTTATAAATAACATTCCATAAGTGGTGCTGTTCAGTCCACATTACTGCATTCAGAATATAACATTCCCCGAGGATTCAAATCATCCCCATTATACATCCAGTTTCCAAGAAGGTAATTAGAGCCACGAAAATAAATTATACAAGTTACAATACTTGGAGCGAATAACAGTCAGCAACATAGGGTTCAGTAGCTGGATTCCGTTGAAATTCTAAATGGAGATTAAATGGGTGGATAAGAAGGATTTATTGATTTCCTTATCATTGTACGTCAAAGGCATAGAGCAGAAACAATTGCTCTTCATAAAAGAACGCAGAATTCCAAGACTTCTATAGTGGGACTGTTTGAAATTTTTCAATTAAATTGTCTTTTCAAGTACATAATTATAAAATCTCAAAAAAGCTTGGATTTTGGAATATATTTTCATGTGTCAGAAGATTTTTCTGAATTTTACATTATACTTTCAGACATTCACAAATTCTGCTGCCGAACTTTGTTTTATGAATCAGAACCTAGGATTTTTGTTGACTTGTAACAATTTACCGTCTGACCACCGAAGAGATGGAACGGCTAACATTCGATTTACAGGCGGAAATTGACGCATCTATTTGTTTTCAGACATCCCAGATTTTGCAGATGTGTGTTAGCTTCTGAATTAAGCAGAGTCACATTAAAATGAGCAAAGAACGTACGTCAAAAATTGTTACTTTTCCACCTCATTCAGATAGACTGAATTAAACGTCTTCACTTAGACTTAGCGTCCTTAACTGAACGTTTTCCACAGCAACCGTGGGCAGTACGACTTTGTGTACCTCTCTTCTGTCTTGCATACAGAAAAATGAACCATTTAAGGAAAATCTATTCGTAACCTACTACAGTGAAACCTGTGTAAGTTAACCACTTGCACAGGAACAGTACTTTTTGTCTGTACTGTACAGGTACAATACAGGCGATTACTTTTGTGGTCAACTTAGGCAGGTGGTTAAAGTAAAAAGGTTGACATGTATGACATAAGACTAATTCTGTTTTTGGAAAAAGCTATAAACTTAGGCTGGTGGTCAACTTAACAGATTTTCGCTGTATTTTGAAATAGATACAATACTCAAACAGCAAAATTAGAGAAAAAAAAATCCCTTATCATCATATTTAAACATAAAAATAGATGATTTTTTTTTTTTCAATGCTGAATCTGAGAAGGATGTGATGGACGAATCGGAAGCCATGGAACAGATTAGATGCTTATTTATCCCCCCCCCTCCTGAATACATAAGGGCTTAAGGAAATCTTGTTACTTTTTCTAGTTCTTCAGAGCTCGTATGAGTTAAAGAATGGTCATTTTTCAGTCGTTTGTTTATGCATTGTCCCTTAGTTCACTGATGAACCGAGATTTCTTTTTGACAAACCTTCTCATGTTTGCGTTCTATCGAAAGTTGATTTTTATACAGCTTCCGATGAAAAGTGAAATTTAGTCGTTTTAAGCCTTTAAACTTTACATATATGTAGCTCCTCATAAGACATGGGGATCATGGTTCTAGGCCATGGGTTTTCAGAGAATTTTTTCTACCCCCCCCCTCCCCCGCGTCCACTCTTCTGTTTGTTCCCTGAGCTTTCAACCTTTGTTATAAAAAATAAAATTAGTAAACTAATCTGATGCAGAAAGTTTTCTCACTATTGTCATTTTTTTTTTTGCTTTTATCATATAAGAATAAGTTTGTTTGGCATTTAAGGTGGAAAAGGATGGGGAGAGGAGGAAATTAGGATGAAAAGAAACAACGATCAGTTTCACATATTGGTACAACATTGCTATGATCCGAGTGTACCTAAATATGAATATTGTAACGCTTTAGCAATTTTATTACTAGTTAATCCAAGCAACATTTTGAGCTTATTAGGTGGAATTTTAATAATAGCAACTGAGTAAAATTCAGTCTTTTTTTCTTCAGACTTTTATTTTATTCATTAATAGATTTAGTTATTGAAAAATTCTTATTTTTTTATTTATCTAATAAATAGGTATAGAGTTTGCATTTCTTAATGAATCACCTTCTAATTCAGCAAGTTAAAGAAGTAATCACAACAAGCTACGTGACATTAACATAATCATGTGTTTCCTTTGGAACTTTGCTTTCCACAATGCTTAAGCAGTTTAGATGTTTTTATCCCATTAGATGGCCCTAATTCTCTCCTCGAATTTAACACTTAAATAAAGTACAAGTTATGATCAATATCTTGAAGTTTGCTTAAATAATAAGCATGAAAATCAAAAGCAAGTGTAACTTTTTCGTCAAAAGCCGATAAGCCGACTTCAAGTAGGATCTTTAACAAAACATTTAACTATACCACTATTAAATTTATATAGCTTGACGATTCTTAAATATAAATAAGGAAAACGATTTGAACATTTTCCCTCCGAAACGTCACACAAAAGTTTGATGATTTAGAATTTATATAAAAAATATAAATACTTTGTATTTTCGTTTCTTTAGCCACCTTTTCTTATACCTTATAGTCCGTGGAGATTGTGACAAAAATACCCAAAACATTTCACTTCCGGATACCAGTCTGAAATTTTACACAATGCCTATGTACATATCTAAGAACAAAAATCCGCCGGGAGGCATTTGATCAGAGGTCATGAACCCCCTGTGATGACGTCATCAAAATGGTCGCCTTTTTAAGAAAAGTACGTTCGTTTAACTGCTAAGAACTCTATTTTGGATTTTAATATTGTGATATTAAAGTATATCATTTAAAAGTGCTTTAAAAGAGCTATTTAATAGTGATTGAATTTTTTCCTATCACAAATAGTTTAAGAGTTGTTACAATTAACGTCATCAAAATGGCTGCCTGGAAAGGTAAGTACATACGTTTAACTGCTTAGAATTACATTACAGATCTTTATATTGTAGTATTAATGTGTATCATCTGAAAGAGCTTTAAAAGAGCTATTTAATAGAGACTGATTTTTCCTCCGAAGACAAGTAGTTTTAGAGTTATTAAAATTTCCGTCATCAAAATGGCTGTCGTAAAAAGGTGAAAAGTTTCGTTTAACTGTCCAAAACGCCATTAGAAATCACTCTTCCGTAAAAAAAAATAGATGCACTAAATAAAAACTCTAAAATAAACTAGAAAAATATGCATTTGTCCCCCCCCCTATTGAATAGTTTTAAAAATTTCACTGCAATATCGCAACTACATAGAGCGGGAGGGGGGGGGAATTCTCATTGAACTGTTCCAACTGTTGCGCTGCATCGAACCCGCAGTGAAATTTTTAATTAAAAATTCTTTACTGAATTAAATACACATATGTATTTTCCCATAATAATTCACTTCTCTTGCAAGTGGGAAAGACTGGCGTCTAACGGCAAGAATCAGAACGACTACTCGATTTTTTCCGCCAACAAAGCTGTAACTTTGGATTGCAGTTCGCCTAGCTCGTTTCTTTCCAATTCTGCTGTTCTCAGCAATAATTAATTCCATAGTGATATGTTTATTATTCAGATATAATTTTCAATAACTGAATATTTGAAAATCATTTCTTTAATATGCTTTTGAAAAAGTAAAATATTTAATGAATTAAGTGTTTGTAATCTAGGTCCCATCTACGCGCCCTGCTAAAATCTATTCAGTGAGCTATGCCGAATGAGTATATGGCGAAAATAAAAAGTTGATCATGTTAGGTGGTCTCCACCTAGAAATGGCTTTTTCATCTGCAATAGGTACATGGCTTGAAGGAAGTGGATGAACTGAACTGCTTGTAGAAACTCATTTAACAACATCGGGAAGAGCAGAAGGAACACTAAAAGTTTCGCATGTGAAGAAAAGTCGATACGCTCACGATTTTGCAGTAACCACTCTCCAAGTTCTGTTAGAGAAAGCGTATCAAAATCGAAAAGAGATATAGACGAAAATTTACAGACCGGGTTAAGCAAAGATCAGAAGAATCGCTTCAGTTTAAGTACTGGAAGATCACCATGGAGCTAGAATGTATACTTTTAAATATGGTGCGCACTATTCGTCAAGGAAATTTTTCAGGTTTTACTGTCACTCTTGGGAACTATGTCCATAGATATTTGCTCTTGATCATACAAATTGTGCCCGATGGCCTTCAGTATTTCTGTTCAATTGGAAGCAGTTACCACAGATGCATCCAGCTATTTTCCAGAAGTTTCATAGGGGAATATATCTGGCTCCAAAACTGAGAGGAAATTTTCCAGGATGACACACGACCATATGCATGAGCAAAACAACAAATGAATTTAAAAATCATCAACTAATCTATCCCGTTTAAGTCATATGAGGCTTCATCAATACAATGGATCGTTGTTGGACTGGAAGTTGTACGCATTACGGGTTCTCTTAAATGTTTAAAATGTAAGCATGTTAACCAAAATCGTTTTATTATACGCTAGCATTAATAGTTAAGTCCTCGATCCATTTGGGGTGTTAACTTTGATTATTTCTCATTTTAACCTCCCTTTCATTCATTATACAGGTAAAATACTGACAAAAGGTGTTATGAAGGAAAATTTAAATTTAATGAAACTAGAAAGATTCTTTTATAATGCAGGTATAGCAGTAAAAATTTTACTCCAATATCAGCGAATACAAGAAAGTCATTGTTTTCCTATCAATTTTCACGTTGATATTGTAATAATTATTAAACTATTTATCTTCTTTACTAGTAATAAAGCTCAAAGTTTGTCTGGATATCTGCCGGGATGTCTCTCTGTAACGCGCATAGCGCCTAAACCGTTCGGCCTATTTTCACGAAATTTGGCTCAGAATTAGTTTGTAGTATGGGGGTGTGCACCTCGAAACGATGTTTCGAAAATTCGATTTTATTCTTTTTCTATTTCAATTTTAAGAACATTTTACAGAGCAAATTATCATAACTTGGACGAGTAAATTACCAAATTATCATAACGTGGAATCGTAACACAAAAAATTGTTGAGAAGGCCAGGGCCCATCCAGGGCTGTCTTGCAGCTGAAGAAGGAAGGTAAGAGCCATGAAATGACCGAGCAAATTAACATAGCAAATTGGCGAAAAATTCATCATCCATTGTGTGTAAATATACAAGCGAATCAAATGACCTTTTAATTTTTTTACTGCGAGCAAAACCGAAAATAAAACTAAGCACTGTTGAAGAGCTTTTTTAAACGCTTTCAGATAATGTATTTGAATTTAGCAAAATTATGACCTATTATGTAGTTCTAAGCAGTTAAACCAACGTACTAACCGATACATGGCGGCCATTTTGGTGACGTCACCACAGGGGGTTTTGACCACCTCCAATCAATTGCCTCCCGGCGTTTTTTTTTTTTTTTTTTTTTGCTCTCTTATATGAACATAAGTTCTGTAAAAAATTTCATACTGGTATCCGGAAGTGAAATATATTTGCACAAACTCCACCGACTATTAGGGAGAACGCGGGAACGACCGATTAAAACATTTAACGTAACTTCAGAGCAATTTTGTGAATTTTTTAAAAACTTTTCTAATTCAATTTCTATTGTTTGCGTTAGTGCCTTTAAACTTTTTACTACATTTTAAACTCTTGTTCTATGTTTTCATGGCAACAGTAGCAGAAGGGCTAGATTTTGAGCATTAATTAAACTTATTTTATTCAAGCACTCTCATGCGACTCATAATACAGGATAACAAGGTATGTCCGGGTTAAACTTATTTTTATTCATCCCCCCACCCCCCAACAAAATAAGCTATATTTCTGATGTAAACATCTATGATATTGCAATCGGCTGTGCTAATTATAAGATTTTTTTAATCTACTAACTGTACGAATAACTATAATGACTAAAGAATCTATTAGAAATTAGACTAAAAAATCTAGAACAAAATGCGTTCCAAAAGCAAAACTAGTTTACTACTTCATGGAGACAAGCTGTGTTTAACATGCCATTACTACAAAATGTCAGCTTTATAAACGGTGTCCCACACGCCCCCTCCCTCTCAGTTTCTCCATCACGAAATATGCCCCCACCCCTCCATCCCAGTTTTTCAGTTTCAATCATACCTTTTGATATATTAAGGGGGGGGGGGATTTAAACTGTCGGCGAAAATGATGGGGTTGAACCTTATGATCACCTACAGTACATGCATTTGTATCCCATGAATTGCAATAATAGCTACAAAATCCACTAGTACCAAATCATGGTAAAATTAAATAGAGGAAATCGAAAGCATCAGAAATGAAATTTCATAGTATCGACCTTTGACGTGTCAAAATTCGTAGTGTAAAATTGAAATTCTTTCATCAGAAATAAGTAACAATCATTAAGTTTAAATGGCAAAGTTTTATTGTTACTACACGAATTTAATAAGTAAATTAGTTTCTTTAATTCTAACCAAAAGCATTTCTCTTCTAATACTCCTTATTATTAACCATTATCTTTTATGATCATTCGGGGACGTTGAAAAAGTTTTGAATGATCGTTGCTTGAATTAGATGCATTAATTTTCTTAATCTTGACCATTTCTTTCTTATCTTGATGATCTGACATTTAATTTTCATTAAACATTTCCGAAACACAGAAAGTAAGTTAACAAATAATGTGTTTTCATTTTATTAAACTTAGTACTGAGCTAATGTCTTTAGACATGACATCAAATGAAACCATATAATGAAGTACATTCGCTTTCTGAAACTTAATTCATTACTGAAATTTAAATTGCATCTTAATGGATATGTTAATGCAAATTTTTTGCCCTTTGAGAAATCCTGAAAAAAAAAAAATGAAGTAAAAAGTTTTGGAAAAAAATTAATGAATAAATTCATAACAAGTACTTTCCTTACTCAAGCCAAATTTATTTTTTAGTTCATTTGTACTTTAGTTCTATAACGATATCTGACAGAGATGAACAATTTCCAACTTAATTACAAAGGCAAAATAAATTATATAACTGCTCACTGGAAGAATTTGTTTAATGTTTTTATTGTAATTAAAAAAATTTAAGCGAATAACAATTTGATAAATTGAGCTTTGAGCAGATATTTAACATAATCAAGGAAACATAAACAGGAGTGAATCTAGAAGATCAGAAACACTGTAACTACTGTTAAAGTTAATGGAAAATTTTTAATCTGAAATTTCGAAGTGCGAAGAAAAAATAGTTTAGAACTTTAAATGAGGCAGTGAGAAGCAAAGGGATGTAAGTGGACGTTTTCAAGTTTTGAGTAAAACGTGTTTAAAAATAACATCCTAGGTAGGCTTTCATTGGAAAGTTTTTCTAAATCATGCTGTATAACAGCACCTACTAGGGCAACTAGTACTATCTTCTGCTCCAAGACGGAGGAGAGGTGTACCAACCATTTATACTGGTTCAAATTTTTAATTTTGCCACTTACATCCCTTTGCTTCTCACTGCCTCAAATAATAAAAATAGAATACTCAACGTAAAAGTGTAACAAAATTTAATGTATTCGAAACTAATATTTTCTACAGATTTGAATTTTGAAAAACTTCTTACGAATTGTTTAGAATCAAATTAGTAATTTAAAATGTTCCTTGAAGTTTCTTAAGTTTTATATGAAATTCTACAAACACAACGAAATGTTTCATGTTTTAATATCAAATGTTTTTTTAATAAGCTAGAATTATTTATTAATTACAAAAGCTGAAATTTTATAGCCGGTATCAAGCAATAACTCCATTACATTTATTGTTGAAGTGTACATGGGTTATTCTACAAAAATAGGAAAGTTCAGACTGCATTAGTTAAAAAGAAATAATCTTTGTTAAAAAATTAAAGATGTGTACAAGGGATAAATAATTAATATAGTTTATCAGTAAAGCTTAAATAATTGTATTTTTGTAACTGTGTTTTTCGTAGTGCATATAAATGACACAAAGTGAATTTCGCGAGAAATGGAAAAGATATTGCCGAGTCGGTATCATTTTGGCGAGAAATCTCAAAAGTCATCAGCTCGGCCGTTTTCCCAACCTTTGTAGGTTATTGCAGATTTTCCCAGAATTTTCTCTTCTCATCAAAAGGTATTTGTGGAACTTGTTTTGATTTTCAGAATAACAGTAAGTAGACTAACTGTGAGAGAGTTTGTGGTTTCAGTTCTATATTGAAAAAATTTAGTGCTGTGTGATTTTGTTCTTAAGTTTTATCGCATTTGGAAGTAAATATGTGTTTACGGCGAAATAAGATTTGATAAATGTTTAAGAAACTACATAGGGGAGGGTGGCCCAAAGCCGGTAATCATGCTTGCATGGCGTGCAATCAGCGATGCAAAGGTATGTCGTGTTTACCCGAATACACCTGAGTTTCAATCAGTACCAGCGAAGCAGCAGTAAAGCGGCATGGCAGAGCCAGGTTGAAAATTTAAAAAAAAATGATGCATTTCTAAAAAAAACTGAAGGTTTGTACCCTGTGATTAGTCGAAGACCAGTTTATTATTATTATTATTATTATTTTATTGTCAATAATATTAAGTTTTTTTGACACCATCTACCTATAAACTACGATGATTATTCTGTATTTTTTTTAATTTAAAATTATAATTATTGAAATGAAAAACGTGCTTTAGGGCAAAGCGAGTCTGCCCGCTTTCTTTATATTTTTTGGCAAATGCAACTGTTTCAAACTTTCTTTTTTTAATAGGATAAGTATAACTTTAAAAAGTTATTTTTATAATGGCAATTAGCTTGTCTGTTGATTTAATCAATTATTTCTTCATGTTTTATAAACAAATGTGCTGACTTATACTTATCCAATTTAAATTGAAAATCTTTTTTTTTATCAATAAATAGCAGGAGCTAGTCAGTTGATTCAATCATTCATAACTTCATATTTGACTGACAAGTGTACCAAATCATAATTACCCGCTTTACCCAAAGGGCTTAACCGCTTTAGGCCTACTGGTAAATCAAAGTGAGTTTTTCAAGTGTTTGTAATATTTGATAATAAATAAATATTGAATTTGAAAAAATGCAAGAATCACTTTTTATTTTAAAGTTCACGATCCCTTCTAGGAAATAAAACCAAAATCGTTACGATAAAAAGCCAAAAACTATCATTTTCTATCGTTCTTTTTTAACCTGCCGCTTTGGGCCTTTCTTTGTAAATATTGTAAATGTTAGCAGCTGTTTTTAAAAGAACTTATTCATTCTTTGCCAATAATACCTGAATTTTAGCCGGACTCGCATCAATAGAAATAACTATGCACAATCCTTCACTTCCATCATCTTTAAATCTTTCACAATCTTCGGTAAAACCCATACCAATGACATAAGATAAAAAGCATACCAATCTCAAAACAGTATTAAAATTTGTCTGCGCAATTCATTTTGGAAGCATTTCTGGTTATCTTATCTTCTGTCATAACTTATATGCATAATCTATCACAAATTTTAAAAAAAAATGCAGTTTATCAACATTCTACTTTTGTCGTAAAGAAATTAAAATGCTTCTTTGTTGTCACATTTAAAGCAAATTTTCTAAAGAAAAAAATGTTGAGTTTTGAGGTATATAGCTGAGTCCTTGGGACAATGTTTGCACTCGTTTTTTTAAGAGAGTTTTCAAATTGTTTATAATTTTTTTATGATAAACGTTTTTACGGTACATGTATTTATTTATTTCCAAAAAAAAAGTTAAGCTGAAATCTCTCTCTCTCCTTTTTTTTTTAACATGAGAACTTTTCACAGGACAGGATATATCAGTGACATTTCACTGAAAATTTTAATTGTAAATTAAAACAAATTTCGCCTTTGCATTCGGAAGAACAAAGGAAAAATTCTCAATATAAAGAGAAAGAAATAACACCAACAGGACCGGTGGGAATCAACTCCACGACCTCCGGCTTACTGAACGTAGCTTTTTACAGTCACCCCAAATAGTTTATCTTTTTATTTATTCATTTATCTTTTACTTAGTTGTTTATTATTCATTCATTATTTGTTTATTTATTCATTTATTTGAAGGGAAAAAAGTAACCATAGCGCGCTTCTTTTGCACAATTCCGTCACATGCGGGAACATGGAAAATAAGAAAAAATAAACTTCATATCTAACGGGTATATCAGCTATTAAAAAGAGAACATGATCAAAGCTAATCATAATAGCTAAATACACAGTTTAGAGAAAAAGCTAAGAGCCAAAAAATGAGCAGCAAATATCTTTTCTCACTTCTGCCTCAGCTCTTAACTTCGACTACCGCTTCATCACATTGATCCTTAAAAAAAGTCTGCACCCTCTCCAATAAATCCCCTTGCTTTGCTGCAACGTCATCGCTAACTGCTTTCGATGATGCTTCGAGGAGCCGAATCTACTGACGGAGATAAGGGTTTAATAGCTCAAGCCATACTGAACTTATCTTTCGCCTAGTGGCTTGTCATCTAGAAGTCGTTCTCCGCTATCTTTTCTGCACTCCCCTTCTTTATATATCTCGTCCTGGAGCCCCGATGGATTTATCGACGTCGTTTTTACACCTAAATGGGAACCTTGCCGAATTTTTCTCCCCTACGTTGAAGTAATTTATAACAGGTGGTGAACTACTGAAAGAAACGCCGCTATTCATATGAACAAAACATTAATGCAGTAAAATGCAGCAGAACCGAATTCCTGTGGACCGATAATTAGAATAATAGGGGTAATCATTCCAATCACCTTTCGTGACCAGGCATACAAAAAAGAAAATCCAACAAACATCTTTGAACCACAAATTTATTAATACAGTAGTGTAGGGAATTGCATCCCACTCAACAATTGTATAAGAAATCTTAAGTTCATGAAAGCGACGGGAACCTGAAATGAGTTGATCCAACGGTCCTGATACAGAAACATAAACTTGAAACTGCACAGAACCCGAAGTTCCTTGTGTTAGTTATCTCGATAATCTAACCAGGGCCTGATAAATATATATAGCAACACTAGGCCGTGACCTAGGACCATCGATTTTTAGGGACCTGATTGCTAATCCAATAGTCCTGATACGGAAATATAAACTTGAAACTGCTGAGAACCCGACATTCCGTGTCAATTATTTCGATTATTCAACTAGGACCTGGTAGCAAAAAAGGTCAACTAGACCGTGGCCCCTAAATGATTTAAACCGTTTTAGTTTTGGAAGAAAGAAGAAAAATTGTGATTGTTTCTTTTAATTAATTTTCTTTTTTTCTTCTGTTCATTTAAAACAAAACTGCTACGCTTGCTCTGCACCCAGCTACTCTCCGACCCCCTTGAGGGAGAATAGCTCTGAACTACAAAAAGGTTTTGAACCAGGGGATAAGCTGAGCAACCAATTTGAAGTTCGATTGTCTGTTGTTTCGGATACTCAGTCAAGGCGATTCTTGAACAGGTCGAACTTTTTCAATCAGCCACGCGGACCAAATCGCATCTAACACACAAATCTGCCATCCAATTCGTTAAGTCATCAAATCGAAAACGAAAGTGAAGTCTTCCAAGGTCTATGATAAAAATCAGTCTGAAATAACTCATCCATACACTAATCTTTTCCTACATTTTCACTTTTTGTGACCGTTTGATTCACGGCTGAATAACGTGTCGACTTTCTACAGCAGAACTTGAAGCGAAAGTTGAAATTTAAGAAAACAGTCACAACAAGACAACTGTATTCAACACAACCATTGAAGCAATTGATACATTCGATACAATCATGACTTTCCCAGTATTTAAGCTGTCATTTGGTAAAATATGCATTCTCACGATGAAACTTTGCTTTGATAGAAATTAGATGCACTCACTGGCAGGATCAAGAGTTTCTGCTCGGCATATAAACTACAAAATAACAAGAAGTTCCATCCAAAACTAAACGAGCCTACTATTCCGTATACCAGTATCTACTTTCTACTATCTGATCAATATTCTCAAAAATAGCTAAAATCGCAAATTGTTTCAAACATATTTTTTTAATATTTTAATCTGAATTTTAGAAATAAAATATGCCTCACTCATCTAAAAAATTAAAGGAGGGCAATTCCACGAAAATGTCAACCTCAGCATCAAAATTTCAATATTAACAAAACTTTAAGTAGGGGAGACCGGGGCAGGTTTTCCAACTTTTTTTGTTTCATTTTTTTTTTTTTTTTAATTTTTTATTTAAACATTTTGTTAAGTTTTGATTACGCCTTGAATTCTTGTACTTTAGGCTAAGTATTAACACTACTAAAACATAAAAAATTTAAAAAACTTCAAAGAAATAAGTACATATTTGTAACCAAGTCACATTGGAAAACCAACCCCATAGCCGGGGCACGTTTTCTAAAGTATAAAATTGGGTCGGGGCAAGTTTTCCAATTAGTTTAAATGGTCTATAATAAAGGCAAAATAAACATAGAGTGTAATGTAAAATTTATATTCTAATTCATTAATAAGTACAATGGGTACATTCTTAATAATTTATTGCATTAAAATGTACTATAAGAATAAATGAGAGTCATCTTCCATATCACTGTGACAGTTAATGCAAACAAAAAAGTCTTCTTTTTTGACGCACGCTACGTGCGTCCATTTCTTGCAACGAATATACTGGATTCACTTTCTCTTGGCATTGACTTAAAAAAGGTGTCAAAGCAATATAGGCAAACACAGTCTTCATCTTCTTCCTCACTTAATACATCGGCATATTTAGTTTTATTTTTCTTTAGATGACGAAATGTCTTCTTCTCCCTTTTTTCATCAACAAATAGCTGAGCCTTCACAGTTTGCTTTCCTTTTTCATTTCTTAAAATGACCCTGTTGGACTTTTTCTTTTTTTGCTTCTTGCTCTGTTTGAAGAGCGTTTTTGATAGGAGTATATATCCGTTAGAATGGCGGATTTTCGTTTTTTCCTCCCCTTGCCTGTGCCTTTCCGCGGGGCAGCCTTTTCAAATGGTCTGATTTCTTCGGGGGATGGAAAATACTGTTGAGGCAAAGAACCAGCTATCGGCGAGCGAGATGGTTGTGGGTTAGGCTCACCTTGAATGTCCTTCGATGTAGAAGGAACACCTTCTGGTAGCCCTAATTGTGGTTGACATGGTTCATTGAGAATAATTGAAAAGGAACAGGCTGGGCGATTGTCAGAAGTGTTAGTAGTTGGGCATACATTGTTTACTTCGTCTGGAGCCTATCTGTCTGTGAACAGATGGGGACAAGCCTTCAGTTGAGACCATTTCAAATGCAGGAACTCGTGCTGACGGTACATCAACTTGTGGCATTTGGGTTGTAGAAACTTCGGCTTGAGGTACTTTGGTCTGTGGCATTCCGACTTGAGGGCCATCAGATTGAGGCACTTAGACTTGGGGTAATTCGGTTTGAGGCATTTCGTCTTGTGGAACTTCGGCATGAAGCACTTCGACTTGAGGTACTTCAGTTGGAGCCAACTGAACATTAATGAACTTGTGGTGGTAGTTATTTAATGTTCTCGTATTTATATTAAAGACTATAGAAGCTTTCCTAACACTACATCCATTTCTTATTGCTGCAAACACTGCATTTATTTGCGCTTGTGTGTAGTTAGTTCCCTCGGTTTGACTTCTTACGGTAATTGTGCATCATTTTCAGTCCATCTGACATATCACATCGAATAATGAAATTCAATTTCAGATATGACTTGACACTATTAAAAAAAAATCAGATCATTTAAGCAGTTATTCAAAGTTTAATTTTAAATATTTATAATTGTGGTTTTATGCAGTAATTATAAACTGTATTGCTAAAAATATAAAGTTTAACGGTAAAAAAAAAAAAAAAAAAACATTCATGGAGAGCCCGGGGCATATTTTCCAATTAGAAAATGTGCTCCGTATTGAATTGGAATAAGTGCCCCAACGCCATATTTGATTTTTTTTTTTTTTTTTTGTAATATTTAACTATGAAAATGAAAACTATTTTCCAAAGCAATCCCGCCATCAGAACCATGATGAAATATAGTTTAAAGTTAGGTCCTGACAATGAAACAAAAACAGTATCATACATGTTTTTTTTTAATGAAAAGTAAATGCTTGCAAAGTTACTCACCAGTAGAAAAACCGCAAAAGTTGATTTCTCATCAAGACAAAGCCATCTGATGAACTGAGGATTACGTGGAAGGCGTGCGCAATGCTGCAGTTTCACACTGTCCTGTAAGCGTCGCTACCTAGCGAGAAACACTTAAACTATGGCGCGTTGGAATACGTGCCCCTATAGAATATGTGCCCCTGTTTCCCCTACTGTACATCATTTGAAAGCTTAGGATACATATTTTTAAAGTGTACCAAGTTGAATTTTAATTTATAATTTTTCGTATTGATAACAACTCGTAACAGATGCTTATGTCCTTCCCGAATTTTTTGGAAAAATTTTGCTTGTAGTAATCAAATGTTTTCCTAAAATAAATTCAAACTAAGAGGGAATAAAAATTAGTGGATTTTGTTATACTCATAATACAGTTTTGTACTGGCAGCATACATCAAAAAATACCTTTATAGTGTTTCGTTCAGAAACGATCTTAAAATCAGTTTATGAATGTCAGTCAGTTACCATAAAAAATCAACTTTTTACCCTCAGTATGAAAATTATCGGAGAAAATTTTCCAAAAATCATATTCTCTGTCTACATCAGCAGCATTTCAGAGCCAGTTTTGATAAGAACCGAGCAGAAATGAGGTGTTTGGATATACACCATTTTTGAATTTGTTCAGATTGTTATGGTGGATTCTTTTAAAGATTTTAGAAGACACGTATTTTTTCTTTTAATCCAAAAAAATTTTTAGGGACCTGTATAAATTCGTAAAGTGGAGCTCGATGTAGAGGTTTTTACAAATCAGCGTTTTTTAAAATGCGATTACTTCTGTGCATTAATAATCAGCCAAAAAAATTCTTGTGTTGACAATATGACATTTAGTACCTAAATTGAAATTTGTCCTAATTTTGTGGCTGACCTTCAGTGCAGCCTTTCAAGGGTCGCTAAACTTTATCGAAAAAAGTGAAAAAATGCCATGTTTAAGACCCTCTGGTTCCCTGCATTCAGGCTCAACCATGGTTTTTGCACGTAATTTGTGCAAGAATATATATAAATTATTCAGTACCCTCATTAGCTGCATGGCTCACCCTCTGTGCTACTAAAAAATGGCAGTTTTTGTACCGAAAAATACTAAAAAGTGCAGTTTTCATGAGCCTTTTTCTCAGTGCACTAAGGGTCAGTGCAGAACTGTATGCCTGCATTTCAAACTAGAGTAAGTTTATTTTCACAAACAAGTGACAGAACTATGGGAAAATTCTTTTCAAGAACACAATACGTATTTCAAAACAGTAAAATGAGCTATTCAGTTTTCAATTCAGTCATCATATCCGGGTTTAAACTTTCCACCAGGGACTTCCTGATACTATTTAAAAAACTAGCATGATCAAAAACTTACCATGAAAGAGTTATAAACTTGCAAATAGACTGATTATGCTTACTCGCATACTTTATAATGTGATAACTAGAAGCCAAGTGAAAGAAAAACATCAAAATATGATTAAAAAAATGTACTATTTACGGGCCTGTATCTCAATGGACTGAGGGTTAGTATATAACTTGATGCCTACATTTCCAACTAAAGAGTGTATGTCTTTTCATAAAAAGTGACATAACTATGGGCAATGGTTCTGCAGGCTCATAAAATGCACTTCAAGGTGAGGAAATTGCATAAGAGTTAATTACGCATCCAGTTAATTGTACTCAAGTTACAATGCTTTTTCTTGCATTTTTCTTTTTTTTTATTGTCGAACTAATCAGTTAGGCAATCACCCTTGTTTTATTATCTTATAGTATTGCTTTTATCATCTATATATAAATAAATGGATGTTGGTAGATGTGTGTGTGTGTTCCCTAAGATCTCAGAAACTACCCGGCAGATTTAACTGAAACTTTCACCGTTTGTTCTTTTTGGTACTGGGAAGGTTTTATAGACCAGTTCGAAAAAAATCCGATTGATAGTTTCTTTTTTATTCCAATTTATGTCCCAATTTTTGCATAAATGCCCCAATAGGGGGAGGGGGGATATGTGCACATATCAAAATTATGTGTCCATCGAAAGCGCTAATTTTTCTGCTAAAGATGGCATCTGTTAGAAAGTTCTAAGTTGCATAAAAAACGAGTTACAAGCTTTTTAGTTCCATGTTCGAAGGCTTTCATCACTGAATTCATTATTTAGTGTATCATCTCAACTCCCAGTTGATAGCTAGAATGGGGTCGATTCCAAAATTTGTGACAAGGGGGAGAGAGAGAGAAAAAAATTAATGATAAGAGAGTCATACAGTGGGGAGAATGATATCGGATGCTTTTTTTCTTTAATGAAAATGGCATTTGTCACGCTGTTTTTCATAAACAAAAAGAGGAGGGGTGTGGTGAAGTGTGAAACTTTGTGACAGAGGGAAGGGGGTCAAATATGTCAAAACAAGTGTGACATTAGCTATCCACAGCCCTTAACCATAAAAAATCACAAAGACAAACTTTTTAAAATTGTACCATCATTGCCACTTCCAGTGTTTTCGAATGGACAATTTTTAATGCAGCAAGTAGGGTTGGTTCATTTGACCATTTGAAATTTTATATCTCTAATGGCAAAGTTTAAGATATTTTAATCAATGATAGTTGACTTTTTATAAGAAGTTTTTTTATACAGAAGTTTTACGTATAAACTGAGTTTTGCGGTATCATTTCATGCGAGAAGATTTCGATAACTGGGAAATTGGCGATCTTTGTCCATAGGCGTCAATTTTTTGGCACCAATGCCAGAGCGAGAAATTTTTTCCCTTCGATACACGTAAACAAATATTGGATAAATATATATTCGCTTACTGTTATCACAAGGGAGCAAATGTTATCCGAAATGAAATTATTCACGCCAAGAATTTGATGACCACGCCAATTTCCCAATCATCAAAATATCCCCTTTTATTCATTTATTTTGAGATTAACATACAAAATTTACTTTGACTGTATTCGTTTTTTTTTTTTTTTTTTTTTTTTTTTTTTTTTTGGCTCAAAAGCGTTATTAATAGGCTATGCTACACCACATACAGAAAGTAAAATCGGAATAAATTATTACTGTTTGGTATTGTAAGTCCATGCAAAAATTATATGTTACCAGATGTACACTAAACAAATGTGTAAGAGTAAAAATAAAACTGTTAGAAAGAGGGGAAATTCATATAAGTTTTCTTAAATATTCAGTAATGAATATGGTCGAATTTCGACCGCTGGGTGAACCCTAGTTAATACATCATATCAAAAAAAAAAAAAAAAAAATCATTTTTTTCCCCTGTTGCTAAAAAAAATTTAATGAATTAATGGACTTTCAAAAACAAATAAAAACAACAAAATATCAACTCAAAGAAATAATTTTCATTGTCAAAAAAAAAAAAAAAATCGTCAGTGCATATCTTTATGTAGAAACATAAAGGACTCCGAGCTTATCCGCCGAAAACGGAATACATAAATGATTTTTAGAGTGAAAATAAAAAAAATTATATCAGGAATAGTTATTTCTCAGTAAAAACCATGGCGTCGGAATCGGAGTCAATCTCATTTTGGGATAAAAGAGTCAGATTAGGGAGCCGAGGTTTTTAAATCTAAGACTCGGAGTTGGAATCGATCATTTTCCCTTAAAGTCCACAACTCTGCCAATGCTTGCGGACTCGGAGTTGGATTTATTTTGATATAAAGGTGTCGGATTCGAATTTCTACGAGTCGGAGTCAGTCATTTTTCCACTGTGTATAATTTTGGGCCAAAACTACGAAGTCAGAGTCGAAGTCGTGGAGTCGTAGTCCGATGAATCTTCTGGAACAGTAGTTGGAGTCAGAGTCAGGTGCCCCAAAACTCTCAGAGTCTATTTCCGACAAAATTTGTTTGAATAAATCCTCCTTTTATTTCGAGATCTATGTTAACTTCCAGTTTTCCCGTAGGCACCAATGTTAAGGGATTCGAACTGTGCAAAATTGAACGGAAAATCGTTCAAATCTAGCAGATATTTTACGTACATGTTTTTCATCAAAAGCTTTCTCTTACAAAGTGTTTTGAAGCCAATTCGCCTCTGAGTTCGGGATTGCCTTGAATTTCCTCATAGGCGCTAATTTTAAATTTTTTGAACTGTTCAAAATTGAACGAAAAATTGTTCAAATCAAAAAGTGAAATGTAGGAATGAAGTGTCCTCGCCAAAATCTTTCGAACAAAAAAAAAAAAGTTCGAATCGGACTATTCACTCAAAAGTTATTAGGGGGGAGGGACAGACAGATCGTCAGCCATTTTCCCCCATCTCAATACCCTACTTTCCAATTTTTAATTTTTCGATAGTTATTTAATTATTTTATTTATTTTTGATTTTTTTTCGCGATATTTTTAAGATGCATTAAGCTTTTTTTCATGCTTTTTTCTTCTTTCTCTGACTTTTACTGGGAAAAATCTACTTTTACTACTAATTACTTTTACTACTATTACTACTAAAAATCAACTTTTTTATATTTGTCACCAAACACAAGTGTTACAAAGTTAAGTGCTGTAAGCATTCTCGGGTAAAGCTTGTTTTCTTATAAATATATATATATATATATATATATATATATATATATATATATATATATATATATATATATATATATATATATATATATATATATATATATATATATATATATATATATATATATATATATATATATATATATATATATATATATATATATATATATATATAGATATATATAAAGAACATCATAATGTCATAGCTAGCAATCAATCAATTTTTTATTCAAATGCTCAATTCCTGCAAAAAGAGGATTTACCCGTATATCAACTTGAAATCAAATGTTGTTAAACTACGAACGAATGATCTAGTAGCCAGTTTTAAGTCAAGTTTCTTAACTCTTATCCTTACACTGTAAAGTAATTCCAAAACGTCTCTGATTATCTCCGTGGAACGTTTCGGGATTTCACAGCTTTTCATATAATAGCTGTTAAAATTAAGTATTTTGTCAAAAAGTTTTTTGAACTACTACAAGATGCACGATTGCAGACACCTCACTGTTCTGAGAAATATTTTCAGCTACCAGTTTAAAGTTTAACTCAACATATTTATTAAGTGTGTCGGCTTCAGGTCAGCTACGGCTCGTCCTAAGTGACTATGTAACCAATGAAAGCAAATAAGCCTCTGGATTCCTCAGCATTGCAAGAATTGCAGTCAAGTGAGATGCTAGGTACTTATTTTCAATTCTGACTTAGAGTTGGCAGTGGTTGCAAAAATGCTTTTGAAACTGTCTTGGTAAATCAGGATGGCGTTAAGCTATTACTTAAAATCTTCTTTAGTTTACGCCGAAAGTACCAGATTTACTTCAAAGGAGGCAATTCCTGTGTTATTTAGAAAGATTCAAGGAAAATTTCAGGATGGTTGCTGACTTTTAGCGGAAAACGTTCTTGTTTTTTGCAGGATATGCTACTGGCAGAAGTTGGGCACATTAGAAACCCATTAATTTCCAGAAAAGTTTCTGAATTGTTTTTACAGTGTAGGATTTATTAGCGCACTTAGTGAAGAGAAATTTTTCGTATCACAAAAACTGGCGCTCAAAGTAACGGCTGATCCTGGCAAGGGCACGAATTTCGACTTAAAAAGTTAACTAGTTATAGAAAAATATAGTACATTTAACATTTTTGACTAAAAAATGTGGTTAGCAACGTTTTCTCATCCGAATTTTCTTAATTGCTTTACACTGCCAATACAGTGCTGGCCAAATTATTAGACTAAAGGGTTGTTTTTTTTTTGTACACTATTTGTATTAAAATACTATTTATATTACTATTAAAGTACAGTATGTACTATACGCTGATTATTACGTTATTTAATTTAATGTTTGCAGGTGGCAGCACTGTCTGCTTTGTTTATGTTCTTTGTTTATCTACCAACCAGGAACATAACCTCAATCAGCTTAAAGCTAGTTCTTTTTATCAGTGTGTTTTTCTTTTTCTTTCTTTTGTTTTATTTATTTTACTGTTAAAGTACAGTACATACCGTTCACCGACTATTACGTCACTTTAGCATAATTTAATGTTTGCAGGTGGCAGCACTGTCTGCTTTGTTTATGTTCTTATCTACCAACCAGGAACATAACCTCAATCAGCTTAAACAGTTCAAAAGTTATTTTTATTAGTGTGTTCTGTTATATTTAAAGTTAGTTTTAGGTAATTAGTGAGTATGTGTATGTGAGTATATATAATAGTGAGTATAAACAATTTTTACCGCCTTTTTTAAAAAGTTAAGAAATGGTGTAAACCTTGTGAAAAGTATGCCAAAAAGACTTAAAATGCTCATCAAGAACAAGGGAATGCATACTAAATATTAGATAATTATTTCACTGTTCATTAATGTGTCTATAGTTATGCAATCAATAAAGAATTTGCTTTTAAAAAAGTCCTAGCCTAATAATTTGGCCAGCACTGTATGATGCTTGAAAAGCAGCACAAACTTCAGCAGCTTTCTGCTCTCATTAGCTTGATTTTCTTGTTTACCACAGGTGTAACATTTTTGTTAAAGAACACTTCTCCGCCAAGTAGGTTATGATTTATTCCTTAGTAATATTTTGGTTAAATGATGCGGCATTTATTTTTAGAATCCACATGAAAACTGAAACTTGTTTCTTTAAAACTGGGTTACAGTAGACAAAAACTAGAAGAAAGTTTTAAAAAATCATACAGTTCAAAAACATTGCGAGTTTGAAATGAACGAGAATTAAAACTAAAATTTAATCAATCAAGATATCCCAAGGAAGACAGAGGTTTACAAGCGGAAAGGCAATACAATAATTTTAATTAATATTGTTGATAATGATAATATAAATAATTTCAAGTTACTTCAAGACACTTCTTGGTAAAAACCTCTCGTGTAATCAATACTTCAAAAAATATTTAAAACTCTTAAAAATAGGACTTAATTCTTCAAAACTGTACTACAATCAAACATACCCCAAATTAAACAAACTGCAAAACAATCGTTGTTTCTCTAAAAGGATGCTCTGTTTTAAACAGAGCATAGAAAAAGTCGCTAACAGTATAGCAGTATTACTTATAAGCGTCAGATTACCCAAACAAGGGATGTTATATCCGATTCAGCTGTGCTAGTATAACTTGGGGGGTGAGTATTTATCCTATACGCTTTTCGATAATCTGGATAAAATTAATCCCAAACATCAATACGCAATGGGGGTTCAGCATTGCTGATCGCTTACTCATCCCTAACTCATAAAGTCTATCAAAATCCTCCTGCATGGGATGATTCTCTTATTTGGGGACTCCAGGTTCCATTCCTCCCATTGCATGCTTTAATAACCCCCCAGAATGGTCAATTCAGAACAAAGGAAGGGGGAGATCGACCCCGATTATCTATGCGCCGCAGGGGCTATTAGCCCACGGCAAGTACAACCCTGAGCACCAAACCCCTGGAAACATCCGCACAGGAATGAACTTAATGCAGATCAATAATAAGAACAACTTTTCCATTGATTCTTTGCTTTGCCGGCGGGGAGATAATGTTGGATTGCTCAAGAATCATGCGGGGTAGATAGGGTAGAGATTAACTCATTTCCAGGAAAGGTGGTTGGCGGATAAATATGAGAACCCTCTGTTCAGAACATTTTTGCATGCACAGAATTTGTTACATTTCTCACCCAATCCTTTCTTTCCCCTTCCCTCATTTTCCTTTGAAAATTATGAGCTTTGTTTGATAAGGTTAAGATTGTGTCTGCAAACGTTAGGAGAGGTTCGGATGAAAACTTTCCTTCCTTCAAAACTCCGTATTTTTTGAAGTTTATCAGTATTTCTCCACATTTTCAATAGATAGTGTTCTTGAATGAGATAGGAAGATAGTAAAGATTCTTATGAGCTCATCCGACCTTAGGAATTACATTGTTTTGAAAACAACTTCAAAGACAGATCACAAAAGTGCGGTCAATGGATCGTTCCAGAGTACGTTTAGCAGACGATGTAGGTTCAAACAAACTCATTAATATGAATATGTCCTTCAGGGTGGTTCAAAAAACTTTTTTTTTTCAGCTAGAGTCCATATTTTTTTTAGACTTACTAACAGTATTATGCTGTAAAAATTTTAACTTCTTACTCAAATTTTAAGAGGGTGCTCAATGACCCCTCAATTCAACATTAACCGTAGCATAGAAAATGCTAAAAATTTAAAAACATTTAATTTTCCTCAATTATTTTTAAATAGCTACTTCTGTATGTAAGGATGTCCGGGGTAATCTTCAAAACTACTGGACCGATTTTAACCATATTTTCACCATAGACAGCTATACTGTCAGGAATAAACATAGGCTATAATTTATTTCTAAAGAACTTAGTTTTAAAAAGTTATGATGGAAAACAGTAAATTTCATGCAATTTCCCTATTAAATGATTAAATACAAAACCCATTCATGAAATACACCACCAGCTCAGTCATTTCCAGCCGAAGACTGCAGTTTCGTGCTTTTTAGCACTCCGGCATAGGAAAGTGACTGAGCTGGAGATGGAAAACCTCTTAAGAAAGCCAAGAGGGCCAAACAAACTGGTAGCTAAAATATAATTAGCACAGACCAGACGAGTGACCGATGCAATGGTACGGTTCAACTCGAAGATTGTTGGCAACAATTTATTTCAACAGCCACTCGTTTCTCAAACGCCGAAGATAGAGCGTGTAAAATTACAGTCTTGGAGTACCTAATATCGAGCCACATGTCCTACCACGAATCGGGGGCATACACATAATCTACATTTACGCAAAAAGCAAGAATATACAAAAGCATAATATTCAAGTGATTTTTTTTTTTTTCATTTTTATCCTATTTTCCCGGTAAAAGTTAGAGAAAGAATGAAAAAAAAACATAAAAGAAGGCTTAATGCATCTTAAAAATATCGCGAAAAATAAAAAAAGGCAAAAATTTTAAAAATAATTAAACTAATATCGAAAAATTAAAAATTGGAAAGTAGGTTATTGAGATGGGGAAAAATGTCTGTCTGTCTGTCTGCCCCCCCCCCCTAATAATTTTTGAGTAAATAATCCGATTTGAACAAATTTCTTTTTGTTCGAAAGATCTCGGCGAGGATACCTCATTCCCAAATTTTACTTTTTGATTTGAACAATTTTCGTTCAATTTTGAACAGTTCAAAAACCTTTAATATTAGAGCCTACGGAGAAACTGAAAATCAATATGGATTCCGAACTTGAAGGCGGATTTACTTCAAACAAATTTTGTTCGAAATAGCTCTTGACGACCAACTTCCGACTCCAACTCCTGTGCCCAAAAATTAGTCGGACTCCGACTCCCAGACTTCGAATCTGACTTCGTAGTTTTGGCAAAAAAGTATACATGGAGGAAAAATGACTGACTCTGACTCTTGGAAACTCGACTCCGACTTCTTTATCCCAAAATAAGCCCGACTCCGACTCCGCAAACATTGGCAGAGTTGTGAGCTTCAAGGGAAAATGACCAATTTCAACTCCGAATCTTTGAATTAAAAATATTTAGCTCTCGAATCTCTTTTGCTCTAAAATGAGATTGACTTCGACTATGCGTCCGCAGCCATGGTTTTTACTGTGAAATAATTATTGTTGGTATGATTCGTTTTTATTTTTACTCTAAAGTTTTAATTTATACATTCAGTTTTTGGTAGAGAAATTTGAAGTTCTTTATCTTCTTACATAAAAATATGCGGAGACGTGCTTTTTTTTTTTTTTTTTTTCGACTTTTAAGTTGACACTTTATAGTTTTTATTTGTTTTTGAAAGCACATAAATTCATTTTTTAAATTATTTTTTGGCAACAGGAGAAAAATAAGATTTATTTTTTTTGATATGATGAATTTATTTTAATGAGCTTATAAATTTTAATTCTTTTTTACTTTCTTCTATATAAAATATATAGAAGAAAGTATTGGATTCGTGCAAATTTTCGAATTTCGAATTTTGACGGATTCGAACGTTTTGATGTGTGCTGAGTCCATTTCGACTATTTTTGGAAAATGTCACTCTGTCTGTGTGTGTGTATGTGTGTCACGTCTGTGTGTGACCAGTTTTTTGTGGCCGCTCTACAGCAAAAACTACCGCATGAAATGGAACGAAATTTGGTACACATATGTGCCCCTATGTGAACTTGTGCCCATTGGTTTTTGGCGCGAATTCCTCCAAGGGGGGTGGAGCAATGGGACGTTTTTTGAGTTACGCGTGCTTGCTATATTCCTCAGGAAGTAACTGGCAGAATCAAACAAAATTTGGTTCATATGTTGCCATTAACAGGAACAGGTGCTGATTCAATTTTGGTGTCAATAGCTCAAACGGGGAGTTGAGCTACAGAACATTTTTTGTCGTCAATTGTGACTGCTGTATCTCAAGAAATAACGAACGGAATCAAACAAAAATTTTTTGACAAGTAGCCCTAAGTGGGTATAAGAGCTGATTTTATTTTAGTGTCAACAGCTAAAAAGGGGGTAGCGCAATCGCCCGTTCGTTTTTTCCATTGTGCGTGCCCTATCTCAAGAAGTAATGATACGTTCTGGTTGAAATTTGGAATATATGTGAATCCATACGTAAACAGGCTTTGGTTCAATTTTGACTCCAATCGCTCCAAGAGGTGTTGATTTTTTTTTTTTTTTTTTTTTTTTTTTTTTTTGAATAAAAATAGTTTTATTAATGCAACAATAAGAAAGATAAATCGTAATAGATTGTAGTCTGCGTATTTCTCGTGATTTTTACTTTCTTCTATATCTAATATATAGAAGAAAGTATTGGATTCGTGCAAATTTTCGAATTTTGACGGATTCGAACGTTTTGAAGTGTACTGAGTCCATTTCGACTATTTTTGTAAAATGTCTGTCTGTCTGTGTGTATGTGTGTGTGTGTCACGTCTGTGTGTGACCAGTTTTTTGTGGCTGCTCTACAGCAAAAAATACCGCATGAAATCGAACGAAACTTGGTACGCATATGTGGCCCTATGTGAACTTGTGCCCATTGGTTTTTGGTGCGAATTCCTCCAAGGGGGGTGGAGCAATGGGACGTTTTTTGAGTTACGCGTGATTGCTATTGCTCAGGAAGTAACTGGCGGAATCAAACAAAATTTGGTCCATATGTTGCCAGTAACAGGAACAGGTGCTGATTCAATTATGGTGTCAATAACTCAAACGGGGGTTGAGCTATAGAACGTTTTTTGTCGTCAATTGTGACTGCTGTATCTCAAGAAATAATGAACGGAAAAGTGGGTATAAAAGCTGATTTTATTTTGGTGTCAACAGCTAAAAAGGGGGGTAGCGCAATCGCCCGTTCTTTTTTTCCATTGTGAGCCCTATCTCAAAAAGTAATGCTACGTTCTGGTTGAAATTTGGAATATATGTGAATCCATATGTAAACAGGCTTTGGTTCAATTTTGGCGCCAATCGCGCCAAGAGGTGCTGATTTATTTTTATTATCATTATTTTTTAGCGAATAAAAATAGCTTTATTAGTGCAACAATAACAAAGATAAATCGTAATAGATTATCGTCTGCTTATTTCTCGTGATTTTAATTGTATGGAAATGATCGGAAATATTATTTCAATAATTTAAAATTTAACTGTTGCCATCTTATGTTTGTTAACAAATAAAATATTTGCAATTAATTCAAGCAAGGCTTTTAAAATAACTTTCAATTTTCGCTCTTTGCTTTGCTTTTGCAATAATGCAGACATTGGGATGGTCGTCAAGTTTTTTCATGTGTAATTTTGTTTTTGTTGGGAATATTGCTTCCTCGTCAAGCATGGGGAGGGTTTAGAAAAAAAAAAGAAAAATATAGAAGAAAGTTTCGTGATGGCCACAACATAGTAATTGTATGGAAATGATCAGAAATATTATCTCAATGATTTAAAATTTTTAACTGTTGCCATCTTATGTTTGTTAATAAATAAAATATTTGTAATTAATTCAAGTAAAGCTTTTAAAGTAACTTTCATTTTCGCTCTTTGTTTTGTTTTTACAATAATTCAGACATTGGGATGGTCGTCAAGTTTTTGCATGTCTAATTTTGTTTTTGTTAGGAATATTGCTTCCTCGTCAAGCATGGGGGGGGGGGGATCAGAAAAAGGAAAAATATAGAAGAAAGTTTCGTGATGGCCACAACATACTAGTTTCTTTTTGAAAGCAGTTAAAGTTTTTTTTTTTTTTTTTTAATGGTAAAAAATGTATTAGCGTCTTTGTTAAAAAGGTGCTACTATTTTGTTTGTTCGTTTATTTATTTTTGACGCATCTAATTCTTTAGATGAACGAGGCATATGGTATTGCAAGAAGTCGACTTAAAATATTTTTAAAAAATGTTTGAAATAATTTGCGATTTTAGCTAATTTTGAGAACATTGATCAGATACTAGAAAATCGATATTGATATACGGGAAAGTAGACGCGTTTAGTTCTAGACGAAACTTCTTGTTTCCGTTTGATTTAAAAAAAAAAAAATATTGTAAAGATTCATCGCATCCCATTGATTTTAGGAACACTTAAACTTTACCACGATCATAGGACTAAACAAGCTTCAAAATCGCCGTTGGGTGTACCAATTTCATCCATTCATATACATAAAACTTAAAGAAATAGTATCCTTACCCCCTTGATCCAATGCACACAATTCTCACTCGATATACTTATTAACTCCCAAATGACTTCTAATCGCTGCAAGATCTCTCGAGAATTCATCATTCGTCTGAGCTCATTTATTTCCCGAAATTCGATCCATTCATTCTAAAATGCATTCGAATTCTACATTTCTGTCCCGGGATTCTCTTTAATAATAGTTTCCATTTTAAAGTGATCGTTTTGGGAGAATATGGAGTGGAAACTACCTACATTATTTATGCATGGCGACATCTATTAACTTGATGTGAATATCTTTTAGCACTCGAGATCGGTCTTAGTCAAAGCGAAATTAATGCGAAGGAAAGATTTTGCGACATTTATCTTCAAACCTACTCTCTTTCACAAAGGAGTTATTAAGTGTGAGAAAGCATGAGATGGAGTCACTGATGGGCGGGATGAATTTCATTTTCAGAGATCTAATTTTGATAATCTAGATAATTAAAATCATCGGTTTACAATTTTTTTTTTTTCTTTGACGAGTGTTTTGGAAAATAGAACGATTAAGTTAAGGCTGTTAAAAATTCACTAACTATTCAAAGCACGAAAGGTTTTTTTTTCTTTTTTTTCATGTAACCAGAAATAATGCACCGTTTGTTGCAATATCCTTTACCATTTCTTCTTTAACTCGGTATTTTGTAATGGGGTCGTTTCCGAAATTTTAAAAGTATTTTTTTATTTTTTCGAAAGAGCATACTTAAAAACATTTGATTTGACCATTTTTTTAAATAATTTGACAAAATTTTGAATTTTTTAGCAATCATTTTAATCTGTGCACAGATTCAATTTCATTTCTTACGTTTCTGCGCTTGACATCACAAGTGATGAAATGCCATTAGCGCAGAGTGCAATATTTAATTTGCATCCTTACTCATATGTAGTGGCAACAGTATGGTTGAAAACAAGCGTTGAGCTCAATGTTTAATTCGCTTCTGAATCGTAGTAAACTGGAAACGTGGTAGACAGCAAGCGTAAACATTCAGCGTGACAATTGATTGCGCGCCAAAGTTCATCACTTGTGACGTCATAAAGACCACGCCTTATTTGAAAAATCGGACATTTAAAAAATTAAATACTGTTTAAGACTTTCACGGCCGGCGTCAATATGAGGAGATAACATTTCCGGGCTTATTGGCCGTGGTCTAATTGGAGTAGAAATTCCAGACGTTTTGGCTAGCTTTGCTGCAGCCATCATCAGTGGTTTGAGTTTGGTGAGTCTCACCACTGATCATGGCTGCAGCAAAGCAAGCCGAAACGTCTGGAATTTCTACTTAAATTAGACCACGGTCAATAAGCCCGGAAATGTTATCTCCTCATATTTAAAAAATTAATTAAAAATTGAACGTTTTAAAAATAAAAGATTTTTTCGCTCCACGTTTTTTTTTTTTTTTTTTTTTGCTCATTTTATCAACTTTAGTAACTAAAAGTAAAACTTTTGACCGATAGAAACAATCCCATTGTGCTATAGTTTTATTTTCTGTTTACTGAAGCATTAATGTCTCTTTTTTTTTTACTTCCTTTTACAAAAAAGGAAGAATTGTATTCGCAAAAAAAATTTCACCCAAAAATCAGCCTTAATTTCAATTTTGCTCACCCGCAAATGAATTTTGAGTTTTTTTTTTCAACCCGACCACACGTGGATATGTGCCTAGGAACGGACAGACACCCGAAATATCAATTTTGACAATCCCCGAGTTAATTACAACGAGTTTTCTCGTGACGTCTGTATGTACGTATGTATGTGCGTATGTGTGTATGTGTGTGTATGTATGTCGCATAACTCAAGAACGGAATGTCCTAGAAAGTTGAAATTTGGTACGTAGAATCCTAGTGAGGTCTAGTTGTGCACCTTCCTTTTTGGTTGCATTCAGATGCCCCAAAGGGGGTCTTTTGCCCCTTTTTGGTGGGAAATCATTGTTAATTTTGATATAATCCCAAGTGGTGTTATAATTTGGCGGACACTTGGAGATGTATCGCCAGTCTTTTGATCGCCAAGTTTTGTCCCGAACTTAGCGACAAATTTGGCGATTTTTTAAAATATTTTTTTTTTAATTTGGCCACTGTTGGTGATATTTAGAGAGTAAACTATTGAATCACATTAAAACTGCCAATAATGAGAAAATGACATTAAATTGGAGTAAAAGGAAGTCATGTGATGCACACATCCGCTCGTTTTGCTTACGTTCCCGTAAAAGTAAAAGAAAGAAGAAAAAGCATGAAAAAATACTTGATGCATTTTTTTAAATATTGCTAAAAGAAAAAAAACAGTCAAGAATAAAATTAAACGAGCTGATGTGCACATCACATGACTTCCTTTTACTCCAATTTAATGCCATTTCCCCATTACTTGCAATTTTAATGTGATTCAATAGTCTACTATCTAAATATCACCAACAGTGGCGAAATTGAAACAGAATTTTTTAAAAAATCGCTAAATTTGTCTCCAAGTTAGCAACAAAACTTGGAAACCAAAAGACTGGCGATATATCGCCAAGTGTCCGCCAAATTATAACACCACTTGAGTTTACATCGGAATTAACAAATAATTTCCCCCAAAAAAGGGGCAAAAGACCCCTTTAGAAACAACCGAATGCAACCAAAAGGGCAGGTGCACAACTAAATTTCAACTTTCCAAGACATACCGTTCTTGAGTTATACGACATACATACGTACATCCGCACATACGCACATCCACACATACGCACACTCGCACATCCTCACATACGCACACACGCACATCCGCACATACATACATACATACATACATACAGACGCCACGAGAAAATTCGTTGTAATTAACTCGGGAATCGTCATTATGGATATTTCGCGTGTCTATATATTCTTAGGCACTTATGCACGTGTGGTCGAGTGGAAAAAAAAACTCAATATTTATTCGGGGGTTAGTAGAGTAGAGATGAAAACAGTCGGAAAAAAAACCGGAAAATTTCGGAAAAAACGGAAAAAAAACCGTTTTTTTCCGACGGAGTAAATTTCCACTCCGGAAAATTTGAAAAATTAATTTTTTTAACTTTTCAAGAAGTTTTAATTGAAATTTTCAGCAAAAAGTGATTAGAAATTTCTCATACTTAAACTTTGATGCTTTTTAAAAAATACCTTTAAAATAGCTTTAAAAAAACCCTGATAATACATGTTTCTCATCAAGAGCTTTAGATAGTCCGCCCATTGTTCCTCACATGGACCGACAGACACATTTTCCCTATCTCACTACCCTACTTTCCAATTTTTTATTTCTTGATATTTATTAAATCATTTTTACTTCCTTTTACAAAAAAGGAAATATTGTATTCGCGAAAAAAATTTCACTCAAAAATCGACCTTAATTTCCATTTTACTCACCTCTAGAGTTGTAAAATTTCCGGAAATTTTGAAGTGGGGGAAAAAAACCGGATTTTTACCGCTTTTTCTCTGGAAAAATTGGAAAAAATGAAAAAATTCACTTTTTAATGAATAAAAGTAGGGTTTCTTAATAGCTCTGTATTTCTTGGAACATATAAAGAGTTAAGCATTGAAAAACATATGCAAACCACAGATCCTCTTTTTCTGATTGACAGAAATACATATCAAGGTAAGTTTAATTAGAAAAAAAAAAACCTCTTTTGTTTCGTAACTGAGAGCTTTCTTGGTCAAACACCAAAAATAAGTCGTCGTTCAACCAATAATATTGAGTAAGATGTGTCTCATCATAACATTGCATTTTTGCTTTCTTCTATATCTAATATACAGAAGAAAGTATTGGATTCGTGCAAATTTTCGAATTTCGAATTTTGACGGATTCAAACGTTTTGAGGGGTGCTGAGTCCATTTCGACTATTTTTGGAAAATGTCTGTCTGTCTGTATGTGTGTGTGTGTCTGTGTGTGTGTCACGTCTGTGTGTGACCAGTTTTTTGTGGCCGCTCTACAGCAAAAACTACCGCATGAAATCGAACGAAATTTGGTACACATATGTGCCCCTATGTGAACTTATGCCCATTGGTTTTTGGCGCGAATTCCTCCAAGGGGGTGGAGCAATGGGACGTTTTGAGTTACGCGTGCTTGCTATTCCTCAGGAAGTAACTGGCAGAATCAAAAAAAATTTGGTCCATATGTTGCCATTAACAGGAACAGGTGCTGATTCAATTTTGGTGTCAATAACTCAAACGGGGGGTTGAGCTATAGAACGTTTTTTGTCGTCAATTGTGACTGCTGTATCTCAAGAAATAATGAACGGAATGAAAGAAAAATTTATCGGCAGGTAGTCCTTAGTGGGTATAAGAGCTGATTTTATTTTGGTGTCAACAGCTAAAAAGGGGGTAGCGCAATCGCCCGTTCTTTTTTTCCATTGGGAGTGCCCTATCTCAAGAAGTAATGCTACGTTCTGGCTGAAATTTGGAATATATGTGAATCCACATGTAAACAGGCTTTGGTTCAATTTTGACGCCAATCGCTCCAAGTGCGTATTTCTCGAGATTTCAATTGTATGGAAATGATCGGAAATATTATTTCAATGATTTAAAATTTTTAACTGTTGCCATCTTATGTTTGTTAACAAATAAAATATTTGTAATTAATTCAAGCAAGGCTTTTAAAATAACTTTCAATTTTCACTCTTTGTTTTGCTTTTGCAATAATTCAGACATTGGGATGGTCGTCAAGTTTTTGCATGTGTAATTTTGTTTTTGTTGGGAATGTTGCTTCCTCGTCAAGCATGGGGAGGGATCAGAAAAAAAAAGAAAAATATAGAAGAAAGTTTCGTGATGGTCACAACATACTTGTTTGATTTAGGTTGCCTTTGAAACTTTAAATAATAATTGCAATTTTTGACTTTCAAACATGACTGATAGTATTCGTAAAATACACCGCCAGTTTAGTCATTCCATCCGAAAATTGCCGTTTCGAGCTTTTTAACACTCATCAGCCCAGAATAGGAAGTAATTGAGCAGGAGGCGGAAAACCTCTTACAGAGGAACCAAAAGAGCCAAACAAACTAGTAGCTAATGTAGAATTAGCACGCAAGACGAGTGACCACAGAAATGGTGCGGTTCAAGTCAAAGATTAAAAGCAAAGCTAGTTATTTTGCAGTAAGGTACCCACTTAAGCCAGAGCTAAGGCTGGTGGTGTCTTTTATGTATTTCTGCCTTAACCGTGGCTTAGGACCGTAACTTACTGCAAAATGATTGATATTGTTTGAAAGAAAAAAAAGTATGATTTCCCTTCCTTGCAATGTAACGTTACTGTCTGAAAATGAAAGCAATTGAGTTATGTTTTTTCCGATCCAGTCTAAGTTCAAATCAAACTTCTCTCTAATTTTTTTTTTCTTTCCAACAGAAACCCCAAACTAAAACAGCGAATGGTTTCTAAAGCTGAACCGAAACTTAAACTGGAGTTTCAGTTAACGATACGGCTGTGCTAAGCACAGTAGTAAAAGTAGTCATACCTGCACTCTTGAACAAAACTGAATTACTATAATCAAGTTGTTCTTTGTTTCGTATTAATGTTTTAAGGTCATTTGATCAAGAACTATTTTTTTGAAAAATTCTGAAAAAAAAAAAAAAAGACATTTGAATCAAATATTTGGAAGAACCAAATTTTAAAACACAATATCTCAGCTTGAGTTTAACTACAGATTCCACTTTCGTGTTTAGCACGGGTGCGGCAAAAAAAACTCGGACAAAGTTTACATCATCGAATAGAAGTAAAGTAATTTCATTTCAATGGTTGTCTTTATTTGCCTCTCACTTTAATAGAAAATATTTACAATATATCTCCTAATTTATGTATTGTTTTTCAGTTTTCTTACAATTTTAAGCCTGCTATTTTAAAGTTGTTTAACCAAGTAAAATGATAGTTCGTTTGCTTGTTGTGCCTCGGCAAACAGTATTTCATGCGGTATGCCGCTTCAAGTGGCTTGGAAATGATAGCCGATGTACAGAAAGTGTACAAAAACGAACAGTAGACATTTCAGTTAATAGTCAGGTCATCCAAAAGTGAGTTGAATGAAATCCTTGGGTTTCTACAAGAAAAGTTGTTCGTGAGAGGGTGGGGGATTTGTGACCAATAAGTGCGACTAAGGGCAACAGCGTAAACAGAGAAGCTTAACGAGTTCCAAAAAGTTCAAGCATTCGTATGACTCCAAAGATGTCAGAAACGTTTGAGACGAGCCGCAAGTCCACGCCGGAGGAGATACCTTTCACTGATTTACTGTTCAACCCCCAGAACAATAGGATTTAGTCTGTAGATGCTCCAAGCACCTTAGAATGTGTTAAACATCGCCAAAATCCGATGTCAGGCTTTGTCTGTGATGGAATCAGCACAAACGATGTGGACGAGGGCCATAAAATGAATCAAAACGTGTACCAGAAAGACATGTTAGAAGCTGTAGTACTTCAGTGGACCAAAGAGCACTTCAGCAGAGCAATGTAGACTGGACATTTTAATTTGACTCCACACCAGTTCATACGGCCAAAAAGACAAGATTGGTGCAAGGCGCATTGTTTTTGACATGATATCATCTTTAGAGTGGACGCTTTACTTACTGGACCTCAATCTGATTTATTACACTGTATGGCATGTTTTAGAGTCAAAGGTTTTGCCCTAAACTACGCATAAGCTTGGACTCTCTAAACCAATTGCTTTATGGGGAATAGCATTGATTATAGGACTTGCGCCCCTGGAATGAAAATTTGAATAAGCAGTTGCACCTGTGTATTAATGCAAAAGGCGGCCAGTTTGAAACCAATTAATTTATTGATTGCTAAAGGTCTTTTCATATTGTTATTTTTGTGTTTTGTTAATTTATTTTTCATAAAGTTACATGGAAAATTGCTTGCCCGGACTTTTTTGCCACACCCTATACATTTGGTTCGCACAATCAGTAGAAACAATTCGGTGATTAAAGTTATGCTTCTTTGTTTTATGAAGAAGAAAAATATATTCTTCACTAAAGATATTGATTTAATTTTCTTTGCAAAAAGTATTAAAAGTCTTTGATCTATATGCAAATTATATTATCACACACCAACTTGCATTATCAAAGTTAGACAGTATTTTAACATACGAGGAGGGGGGGTAGTAGTTGCCACCATTTTTGGTGTTGAGATACACTAAATTTTTTTACAGTATACATACTATACGTACCATACTGTTTCATTTTATATCATTCTCACCCATTGATTTTGTGCATCCTCACAGTATTTTTATTCAATAACACAGCTTTTTTTTAAAAAATATAGTACAATTTGAGTTCTCTATTAAACCAGTTTGAGGGATGTCTTCAAATGTCTAAAATAATTGATACGACCAAAAAAAATCCTGTAGATACCTTTTTCCACAACGCGAAATTTCAACCTAAGCCTTGGAACGCATTTTTCGCGTAGATTGAGATTCGACTGTTTATGCGGATGAAATTGATGCTGAAAGCTTTTTGTTAATAAGCAAAGTTTGCATGAAATGGAAAAATTTCTGTTATCATACATTTCTACAACACTGTAATATTTGTTGTTATCCGGTCAAAAAAAAAAAAAAAAGGCAGTTCAATATCATTTTCTTTCATAACATTTACAGTAGCTTCCATATTAGGCGGATATTGTGTAAGACTTGCACCAGTCAGATTCGTTTGAAACCTCGTTTCTTTTTTTTAAACTTATTTAAAAGTAGTTTCCGGAAGTCGCTACAAAATACTTTTTTTTTTCTTGTATCGAAGTACTCGCTACTCAACTTTTTTTAAAGTAGTGCGCTACTCTACAAACTACTAAAAAATGTAGCTACTACAGAAGCGTCGCTACTAGTAGTGCGCTACTTAAAACTGGTGGCCAGGAACCATACGTTGAGCACGAACTAAATGTTCGTGGTTCTAGTCGCTAAGTTGCAACTTCAAGTTAAGCATTTTCTGAAGCGGTTTAAAAAGTTGTTGTCAAAATAGAATGTTTCAACATTTCATTGCTATCTTCAACATTTCTTATCATTTTTTTTTAATCTTGAAATATATTAAGTAAAATAAATTTAAAAAATCAACATGAAATAAAAATCATTTTGGATTTTTTAATGTGCACTGAGAATGCTTTGTGTTATCAGTCTGCAAGTGTCATTATGGCACTAAAGATTTCTTGACCAGTATGTAACTGATTATAATCTGTAATTTATTTCTTTAAAATTGCAGGTTAGTGGTTAAAATATATTTTTAACACTAGTTATAATTACCTTAAGTCCTATTATCACATAAATACATTCTGCAAAACAAGTGAGACTCTGACTGATCTGAAAAGAAAGGTACACGTAGTAATCAATAATTATTTTTAACACTATTTATTTTTTCTGTTTATTCTTAAAGCATCTTCAACGAATCAATCAATCACTAAATAAATATTTGTCCTCCATACGTGCAATTTTCAATTGCGAATAATTTTCAAAACTCTCCAAACGTTGCTTAATTGACTTGATACTCAATTGATTTTCAGTCGATTGATAGAAAAATTGACTAAAAATTAAAACTGTGTTTCAAAAATTTTCTTTTCTCGTGAGGTTCAAAATGAAACAGATTTTACTGCATTATCTCTTCAGAACTAAACAGTAACTTCTACTTAATTCCGTAGAAATTCTAAAACTAGGTGTAATTGTTACAAAACCAGTTTAAAAATCCATTTATCTTAATTCATTAATGTCGCATAATCTAAAATGAGTTTAAAAACTGCCTTTCTCTGTCGATAGGCACAATTTAATAATTATTTCTATTTTAAATCCATCGTTTGGGAGAACATGATGTTTAGAAATTACTTACATTATTTATGCATGGATTGAGTTATTAACTCGACAGGAACCGACTCTCTAGCGTTTGAGGATCTCATTTAGTCAAAGCAAAATTAATGCGGAGAGAATCCTTTTGCGGCATCCATCTTAAAACCATATTTTCCACGTAGAGATGATATTTCATGCGAGGAAATAAGATGAAAGATTTAATAATAAGTGTAGTATTTATTTCAATGAAAATTTAATTTTTCTAAAACAATGAATTTTTTATTAATCAACTGTTAAATATGTAGCTACTACTATTCTACATGAAAATACGAGGTTTTTTTTTTTTCCAAGCTCCGTTTGGCTATAAAAAAAGACGGGTGGAAAAAAAAAAGATTTTACTATCAAAAGCAAAGTACAATGCATATTATTTCTCCACATAATCACCTTGACTATTTAGGCATTTGCCGTACCTGTGCACAAGCTTTTCTATACTCTCCTCATACAGTGTTGCCGCCAATGATTGAAAGTGATTTTTGACGGTGTCTTTGACTTCCACGTCAGTTTGTGAGCGCTGCCCCCCAAGCCACTTCATCAGTTCAGGGAAAAGATTTATGCAGGGCCGGATTAAGCCAGCGCGGGGCCCGTAGCAAATGTTTCCAAGGGGCCCTCGTTTTCGAATGATATAGTAAACAATATAGCACTTCTTCATGGAGACGGGAGGTGTACTTATAACATGCATGAATACATAAATGTGGATTTAGTTTAAGAGCAATACGATGGTTATGATCCCCTTCTATTGCCCCTCGTCTTCCCGTTACGACATACTTTTAACTTTTAATTCCGAAAACGCAATTTTTGGACGATGTAAAGAGAGTGGGGATCCGGAAAATTTTCGATATTTCAATTCTAACGACGCCTGATCATATTAGGAAGAGAAGATTCGGAAACCATTATTTGGAGAAACTGAAGTCAAAGAACGCGATTGCATCCTATCTCAGGTAAGATCAAAGGAAAAAGTTTGAGTTCACAGCGACTCTCCAGGCAGTTTTTTAAAATTGAAGTCTTAAATAAATCTGTAGATTATCCTTAATGATGTTGTAGAGAGAGGAAAGAGTGGCGTTCCATTGAAAAATTTTTGAATTTATTATCTGTTATTTATCTAAAAACACAATTTTAAGCAAAAATTCTCGAAATTATATACTCTGAAATGGCATTTTTTTTACGTTCTTTGGTGATTTTGGGACGAAGTTCGCGAAAGCCATTCCCTAGAATTTTCTCGAAAGTGAAGTTGCGAAAACGTGATAGATAGTAGGCCATCGCGGGTGACGTTTCGGTGTGGGATGGGGTTCAGGCACTGTACGAGGCAACCCGGAAAATTTTCGAAGTTTGAGTCTTAAAAGTACATTTTAGACCATTGTTAACAGTGTTGGAGGGGGAGAAGTACACCCCCATTAAAATGTTTCGAAATTATAATCCAAAAAACGCATTTGTAGGCCACCTTATTGAACGACGTTATAGGACGGGATCGGGATTACACCCTTGGAAATTTTTCGAAATTGAATTTCCAGAAAGCAGTTTTAGCGGGTTTTCGATTATGTTAAACAATTTTCTTCCTGAATTTTTCTGAATTTCAAGTTCGAATAAAAAAGTTTGCGTCTACCTTTGGTAGAAGGTGGCAAAGAAAGGGGTTAGGTTCGGGGCATGAGTGGCAGCTTTTTAGTTTCCTCCCACTCAAAGGAAAAAAATTAAAAACGATATTTAAAGTCTTTCTTCTACACATAATTATTTTAGTTCATCAAAAAATATTCTCTTAATAATTCATTTATTTCGCTCAGCATAAGTGTGAAGTCTCAGAATATTTTTCTTTTCTTCTATCATGATCTCTTAATTTTGCTCATTGTTGTTTACAGTGCCGGATCTACGGGCTCGTGTCACGGGCGGAAAATTTTGAGGGTGATAAATCCACATGAAGTTAAGTAACCAAAAAGAGTTTAAGGATGACTAATAATTATCTTTTCAGGACTCCAATTTCGAAAGCTTTAAGAAAAAAGCCACTTTTAAACAATTTCTGGATGGTAACCCTTTCTCCTCTCTTGTCTAACATCACCAAAGAGAGCCTTAAAATGTGGTTTTAGAATTTGTGCTTTAAGAATTTCAGCATCTTCCTTTTCCTGATATCAACAAAAATTGTTTAAATTTTAGTTTTTAGAGCCTAAATTCCGAAACATTCCGGAGAAAGCCCTTAAACCATCTCGATTTAAAAAAAATTCCAAAGGAGAATACCTACCTGCTTCTCAACATTCGGATGAAAAGGCTCCAAAACATCACTCTTTACCTAAAGTTAGAACTAAAGATAGCCTGCGTCTTGACGATTTCAGTTTCTAACATTTTACGAAGCAAACCCGTATCCTCCCCCCCCCCGGATAACGTCTCCAGTGATAATCAAAAAACACGGTTTGAAACTTGAAGTCAGAATTGTTTCTGGGGCAGTTCAGACCCTCATCCCTTTCTCTAATCTTCCACATAGCTTGAAATTTTGTTTTCAGCTATACCATGGGTCTATCCCTCAAATCCTTTCCTCCCAAAGATAGCCTGAAATTGATTTCAGTTTTGAGCACAATTTCAGGAAAGAACCCCTGCCCCTTTCCTCTATTGTTATGAAACAACCAAAACTCTTTTTTTTTTAAAGCTTGAATAGCTGAAAGTTTCAGGACCCTAACTCCCTTAAATTTCCTAAGATACCTTAAAATTGACTTCATTTTGAAAAAAGAAAAAAAAATCCAGAGGAAACCCAATTCCCAATTCTCCAAACTTTGCCTAAAATTGTAATTTTTAGGTCAGTTTTGAAACTTTTCTGACCCAACGGAGCTTTTTCTCCTTCCACTAAGAAAGATCAACTAAAATTGCGTTTTTAAGACTTCAATTGGGAGAAATTTCTGGGAAGCAATATATCGAAAAAATAAGATTTTTAATTTACCTGAGCATTAAGAAAAGCTAAATCTAAATTAAAAAAGAAAGATAGAGAGAAATTTAAACGCGTTAAAGTACGGAAAGTAGTTTTTTTCTGGAATTTTTTCTCACGGCGCGGTGCCCCCAGAAGCGCGGGGCCCGTAGCATTTGCTACTTCTGCTCTATGGCTAATCCGGCCCTGTATTTATGTCACTCGGCGCTAGGTTGTTCAAAAATGTTCCAATGAAATTTCTGAAGAAGCTGTTGGGTCAGACCTGCGCAGCGAGGACGAGCATTATCATGAATCAGAATAATTTCTGAAGTCAGTATGCCTCTTCGTTTGTTTTGAATAGTTCTACGTAAGCGTTTCAACGTTTCACAATAAGAATCTGCCGTAATTGTTGTTCCCGGCTGCATAAACTCTAGAAGTAACTCACTTTTTTGGTCCCATTAATTAATTTCCATAATCTTACGGTTGTTGAAGGTTTGCTTGAATTTTATGGGTTGATTCGGTGAATTAGTGTGCATCCATTGCATCGATTTTCGTTTCGTTTCGAGAGTATCATATTGAACTCATGTTTTATCACCTGTCACAATAGATTTCAAAAAATCATTTCCATCAACATTGTAACGCTCAAGAAATGACAAAGCTGCACTCATTCTGTGAGTTTTGTGATTATCAGTCAACATCCTTCGGACCCAGCGAGCACAAAGTTTTCTGTAGCGCAACCGTTCTATAACTATAGAATGTAGAGACGATTTTGAAACTTCTGGAAATTGCATCGATAATTCACTTATCGTGAATCTTCGATTTTCCTCAACCGCTTTGTTGACTTGTTGAACAAGGTCGTCTGTAGCCACAGACTTGCGTCCCTGACCCCCTTCATCATGCACATTAGTTCTGCCCTTGTTAAATTTTCGGCAACACTTACGGACAACACCAGCAGACCAACACTCATTAAGTTGTCTCCATATACACGACTTCGATGAATTTCCGCTGCCCTGTTACCTTCTGCTTGCAAGAAACGAATAACACTTTTCAATTCACATTTGGCTGGAGACCCGATAGAGACAGCCATGTTTTCGTGTCTGTAGCTCAACAGAAAATGGCAGATTGGACTCGACGGTAACTGAGTGTTGGACAGGGGTATGTGCAGTATCCTAGTACGCAAACCAGCAACCTGCAGTCCACCTGGCTTTCCTACTGTGAAAACGAAGCTTGGAAAAAAAAAACTAAGTACAATAAATATTTTTTCTCATTATGGTAAAAAAAAAATTGTGGTGGATTGCTTTCTATAAAAAAAAATTAAGAACAGCATGAATTTTCCTTTTCTTCTTGAAAAGTATTCCTTTCCACTTTTTAGTGTTTTGAAGTTTTTTTCCCTGCAAACAAATTAAACTGTCTCCCGATAAAATTGAAAGTTTTTTGTAACTTTTATTGCACTTGCTCTGTCTTGTCAGATTCAATCATAGACTAATAATTAGAGTTATCTATAATTATAATCTTTTAATTAGTCTATGAGTTAAATACGACAAGCATCTTCATTTTTGCCAAAAACAAAAATGAGTAATAGTTATTCTAAAAATTATTGTTTTAAGTTTACAAATTAATATCAAGTCTAAAATTAAGCAAGCATAGAATTGTGGATTATCAAGTGTTGAAACTTTATCCTCGTGTTCGCATAGAGCAATGGTCGACAGAGGTTAACCGGTGTCTAACCAGTGCGTTCCAATAGAGCTACCTAAGGGCCCTATACAATCTATGCGGTATAAAATGTGGCCCCCAGCGACTTTAGAGCTACCGGTTGATGATAATTAATGAAAACATCCTATGGACACTAACCATGACGTGATCAAATCAACCGCTGTCATTTTTCAAATCAGCCAACCGCGGTCGTATCAAACTTCTTTACACCCTACAATAAAGTGTGTCGAAAGTTTTATTCAGTGCGCATATTAAAACCAATACCCCAAAGCTTGTGAAAGACTCTTTTTTAATATTTTAGGAACGTTTACCTCATTTTCGCTGAAAGCATTCCCTCTATCATCAGAACATTGTGCACATAAAAATATGTATCATTTTTACACTATCAACATATCAGCCAATATGCTAGTTCATCTTTTGACTATGTTTTTATCCGCTTACTTGTTAAAGCAATTTTCTGTATAAAATTCTATCAATTTGTCCTATCTTTGTTTATCTACTTATTTTCATAACCATATAGAAAAAAAAAGCGTTCCTCTGTAACAAAACGGTAGATTAAATCATCCTGGTCTGTAGGAACTGTACATCGACCATACTCAAATGCATTACTCTATTGGTATCTTTGACTAATAACTGGTAAATGTCAAATCGCAGCACTCTATCTGGACCAACCGATCATTCCCGAGTCATTGTGTCTTCGTCATCTTCTATAATCACTTCATAGCAAATGATCATCCCGAATGGGAAAGAGCACACAAGCTCTACTCCATTATCTATTCTCCGCAGAGATTATTAGCCACAGCCAGTAAATGTATCCCCTATTCTGAGGGAAGGGGGAGATTAATTCCTGCAAAAGATCAAAAGTAACCACTCTTTCATTCTTTAGATTAAGGGTAGGGTTATAGGGACATTTCATTGCCCCGAAAACGCTAGATCAGAACGGAAAGAAAACGAAATGCAATGAAGTTCAGATCAATTGGTGCATGAGAGGGACGTTTTTTCTTTTTTGCTAAGGCACTGAATTTTCAAATTTAGCTATAAATAAAAGGAAATAAGATTAAAACAACAAATATCATATCAAACTCCAGGATCCTACGTACCTACCACTATTTGTGGTTTAACCGGTTAAATGGACAGCTCTGGTTTTTTTTTTTTTTTTTTTTTCAGAGCAGATGCCGAGCAATTACTAGTCCAGCACTCCCAGAGGTATTGATTCATTTGGAGGACCTTTTGAGAATGACATATTTAACGTGCCCAAGGCACCATTAACGAACACGGACCGGATCTTCGACCGACTGGCATCGAACCCGGGACCCGCCAGTTACGAGTCGGACTATACCGATCAGGCCAGCACAGCCTGAAAATAACAAACATCACCCCCGAGGGCCCCCTGTTCCTACTACTTCAGTGACAAACCAAATGGGTATCCCTCGGGAAAAAATAACAAACAGAGGAACCTATCCCCTAGTCTTCGCGTCGTACAGTTTAAGACACTTTTGGCTTATTAGGCGGGATGCAGTGTCTTGGAGTCAGTTTGAAGCGAACTGTTGCCTATTGAAAGCAGCTTGTAGCTTTTATAAACTGGTGCTATAAGTTTCGTTATTGTGATCGTGAGTTATGAACTCTTCTGGAACATGGGTAAGGCTCAGCCGATTGTTCTGTGCTTATTTTAAATGTGGTACTTAGAGAAAATGCTTTCCAAACTGCACCATTTTCGCTCTAGAGCCAACATTCAAAAAACAAAAATCATTTAAATCTTCTTGTGTTGCTCCAACATGCCATCAATTTTATTTTCTGTGCGAAAATACTACGAAAATACCTTTTGAAATTTGTCTGGTGCAACTTAACATTCATTGGAATGTCTCCACAAGAAGCATTTTTTGCATCTTTGTTTCTCTCTTATATATATATATATATATATATATATATATATATATATATATATATATATATATATATATATATATATGCATTGGAAGTTATTCTGTTTTCTTTCTTAAGTACAAACCTTGCTTTTTTGTTTTCGAAACTTTGTTATGCTTTTCTTGGATCCCATCTCTGATAATTGAGTAAAAATACAATATTTCAAATGAGATAAACAATACCTAATCCATTGGATTTGTTGGTTACTTTTAGCATGTGTTACTTTTACCTGGTAACATAGGTTACATTTTAAAAATAAAAAAAGAATTAATGAGAACATATATATCCTTTGATTAACCTTTTAATTGAATTCGTTTATAACTTTACTATGCATTCAGTTGTTTTATTTCTAAGTTTCCCAAATTATTTTTCGAAAGCACGAAAGTCGTCAAAATTTATTAAGAGGTTAGGGAAAGAAAAAACATCCACTTAGGAAAATACAAATAATTTTATTAATACCTTATATTTTTGGTTTACACTAAGCAAATACTTTACTCTAAGCACATGAGTTTCTTACACTTTGCACCCCCAACTCGAAACTAACTTCACACCAAACACATGACTAATTAAATTGATTATTCTCTAGGAAACTTCCGTGTCCCCATGTATTGTCCAACAGGAATGAATTTTTTTTTTTAAATACATCCAGTAATGTCGTTCACATGGCAAGAGAGACTAACATAGGACGTACGATTTCTGAAGAAAAAGCAAAACAGAATAGAGACTTGTAGAACAACTGTCTGACCACGAATTGTATGGAAAGGCAAACATCCGTTTACAGACGGAAATGGACGCATCTGTTAGTTTTTAGGGATGTCAGCTTTTGCAGATGTATGTTAGCCTCTAAATTAAGCAGAATTTCATTCAAATGAGCGGAACACGCGCATCAAATTTTTACTTTTCTTCCTCATTCAGATAGACTCGTCTTAACTGGACGTTTGCCAGTTCCATACCATCCGTGTTTGGACAGTAATTTGGGTATTATTGCATACGTAACATCATCTGCTATTGTGAATAAATGTTTTTACATCAGAATTAAAATCAAAATAGCAGTGTATGCTGTATACTGCACATTGGCAGTGAAGTTAACATTAACGAGTTGCATACTGTTTAATGTTTAAGTTTACAAAATGCTTCACGTTGCATTCTCACGAGAGTCATTTCAAAAATTAATTGATTCTTAATTATCTGCTTATGTTCATCGTAATTTTTCATATCTCTTATCCATTAGTTTACGACATGATGGAAATTTCAACAGAGCTAAGAAACATGAAGACATCAAACGAAGTAATTAAATTTTACTTAAGTTGAAAGTGTCTTCGTTTTTGATGTACGTTAAGAAAATTGACAAATTAAAAATATATTAATTTATTCTACGCGTTAATTCTTAACATGATAAATTAAGATGCCAATCGCTGCTGGGGGGACCGGAGCATGTTGGCAAACTTTTTAAACATTATTTTTAAATGTTATAAATGCAGTAGAAAATAAGTCTTTTATTGCTTCAATTTCCTTGATTGTGTCAGTATCAAAATCGTATTTTTGTGTTGACACTACTATGCTTTGTGTATTTGTTACACTTTTTTTTTATTTACAAAAAAAGAAAAATTAATTTGAATTTTGACATTTTGAATTCAAATTATGTTTTTCACAATCACGAGTGTGTGTATGTAGGCGTGTGTGTTTGTGTGTGGGAGATTATGTGTGTTTGTGTGTAGGGGTATGTGTATGTATGTGTAGGCATGTGTGTTTGTGTCTGTGTGCAGGCATAAGTCCGTGGGTAGTTGTGTGTATGAATGTGTGCGGGGAAGGGTATGTGTGTGTAGGCATATGTTTATGTCTGTGTGCAGTCATAAATGTGTGGATAGTTGTGTGTATGTGTAGGTGTCTGTATGATGTGTGTTTTTGTGTATGTGTGTAGGTGTATGTGCGTGTATGTGTTTATGTGTGTGCGTGTGTTTGTAGTTGTGTATGTATGCGCGTGTGTGTAGGATATGGATGCAACCTGGAGACGGCTCTCACCAGAAGAGCAGCATCGTGAGGAGCCGGTCGACGGTGATGCTGCAGAGGGCGCTGGTGGGAAAAAAAACCATAGGACACCAGAACAGTCAAATAAAAACAATAAGTAATCGTGATTGCCCCCCCCCCCCAAAAAAAAAAAAATTTTTTTTGCAACTTGCCCTTTTATGGTGTAAGTTGGCGATCAGTAGGGGGTAAGTTAGCGAATACGGAAAAACTCATCACTGATTGTAAATTTGACATTAAGCATCGGGATGTTTTAAATAATCATGCAAAAATTATCATTAAATCCTTACTAATATCATAAATGTGAAAGTGACTTTGTTTGTTTGTTTGTTACCTTTTCACGCCTTAACTACCCGACCGGTCATCATGAAATTTTGTAGAAATGTTGTCATGGGTACCGCGGTGAACATAGTGTACCTTTCACTTTGAAAAAAAATTATTCCGTGATTTTTATTCCAATTTCAAAGAAAATCATAAATGTGCGAATATCTGAGCGAAAAAAAGTCATATTAGTTCGATTTTTGCAGCATGTTAAAGCTCTTGTAAAACTGCACGAGGTGATCTTCTCTCGAAGTTCGAGAGACAATTGGAACACTCCCTAAATCGTCATTTTAGGTTGATTTCATAATCCAAAACGAGGCTTGTTTTGAGTTTTGGACTTATATATTGTGAAGCGTTTTCGCCAAGAGAGGAAGAAGTATTTTCATATTACGAGTAATACGAGGCTTACGTTGAGTTTTTTGTATTGCAACGTGTTTTCGCCAAGACAGGTAGTCATTTTGATGTCGAAATGAAATGTTTTGCTTAAATAAGTGTATGAATATTTTCTTTTAGAATATAAATTCAAGAGTCTGATACAAGCTATTTTTGGCTCTAATTCGTTATCCTGTGTGCATTAGATGTAATATTATTTGGTATCTTTCGAAACGATTGTTCCTCTATCGGAGCAAATTCTAAATACCATGTTTTTCTTGTTTTTATACAATTACAGATTATTATTGGTTTATATTATTTACTAGCCCTTTTGTCTTACCTTATCTCATATAAATCACTCGCTATCATACTGGAATACGGTCCCTGTCGTATATTTCTGCAATGGAACTAAGCGATTATTTACCTCTCTAATGGACCCACAGGAGTACCGTATAGGAAGACATTGACACAGGAATACAATGGATAGAGTCAATTTCAGCGTTCTTTGTTTAATTTGGGACAATTTGATTGTTTAAGATTGGTTGCTATGTTGCAAAGAGGTGGAGCAGAACAAGTATGTTTTGACCTACACCAATGACTCAAACTCAAGGTATTCTAAATTAAAGTAGGTAGATAAATTCTAGCTGGCTGTTACAGAACGTTTTCTTTTTTGTGTGTGTGCTCGAACAAAACTTTTTATCATTTTTTTTTTTTCAAACTTCAAATGTTTAATGTGTGACCCTCTTTTTACCCAGAATTTGTCCGGTCTGTAATACAGTAGCATCACTGTATCTACGGATGGCAATACTGCTCAACTTTGTGGTATCACTCTATCTACGGATCGTACTTCTTCACAACTTTGTAGTATGGATCCATCTACAAATCGTAATGTTGCACAACTTTTTAATAGCACTTTGTAAAACGTTTGTAATGCTGTACAAATACATACCTTGACGTTCCTGTAGTGATCGGCATCATTAGTTAACCAACAGTGTCTGTAACAAAACCCCATAAAGAGAATAAACCTTATAATTAGAGGTGCGTGGAACGAACTGAAATACAGACAGGACGCAAGTCGTATAACAAAAGGCTCACACATTGAAAATTTGTGAGGGGAAAAATCTTGGTATATTTCTCTTTCAACTCATAATGCATGAAGTGGTTTCAAAAATATGATTTTTTTAAATAGGATTTATCATTTATGCTCATCCTGTTTATAAAATACTGCCGTGTACTACTGATTTCAACAAAAAAAATCATGTAGCTATAAAAAGCACTGCATAGAAAATTTAAGTAGTTGAGTGCTAGTTTTAAATGATGTTGCATTACAATTTGTTTGACCATACAAAAAGGAATTTGTGAATGATTACCGAAACAAAATTAGTTTTATTATTTATTTCAGTATCAGTTCTCTCGGTAACTTTGAAAAACGAACCAATAGTACGAATGATAAAATCGAGTATACCCCATATAAAATCGAGGTCTGTTCAGTTTTTATCGCCTTCTGAGTAAACGCGCAAAGTAATCTGCTTCAGTGAGCAATAATGGATACAACTATTCAAAACATTTAGGTGAAGAAAAGAACACCTATGGAATTTCGAAGGAAAATTAGGAAGAAGACTATAAACAATTAATTGTTCCCTTGATAAAGTTTACAAATGTTTTGATGACAGTTAATTAGTCTTGAAAAGAACAAACTTCTTCTCTGCTTTACAGCATACCTCTTTGTTTCTTGAGTTCTTCTTTTCTTTATGCAATTGCTGAATCTAACCAGAAACTTCTACTCGACTCGTAATTAAATTGGAAATAATAATACGACTCATAATCTAGAAAGAGATCAAAGAGTGTTGTACGACTTGAAAAATTAATTAATCCCGGAATTTTGACAGCACCGCATCGCGTTCTGTGCATGGTTACACTTAAATAACATGAAATTGATCAGTTTGAATCCCATTTCTCACTGCCTCATCCTCAATGAATAAATTTCTTGCCATTTCCATTTACATTGAATTGGGGGTAGCACGTAGTGTAGATTTGGTAGATCGTTTTGTAACAAAAATTTCAAGCCTAGAGAAATTTTTCTGGTAATGACAAAATATTGAAATGCATATTTTTCAGTTGCGGCTCTGTTCAACCAGTTGAACATCGAAAGTACTTATTTAGCCAATATTAGGCACGTTTTGATTTTAAATGTTTAATTTCTCAATTGTATGCGGGGCAAAGGGCAATAGTTCATTTCGTTTACTTATTCATTCATTTATTGAGTGACTTACGACAAATTAACGACTTTACAAATTCATTTATTTATATTTCTTAATTTATTTATTCATTTATTTATTGATTCGCCAATTTATTCATACATTTGATAAAGAATGTTTCAAGCCATTAATTAGAAAATATTTCGTTGGAAAAAAATTAATTTTAGGTTTTACCCCATTCATAAGCGAAAACATTTTACCATTTTAAAAGCTTTGCTACAAAATACATTGTTATTTCTGTGTCTACTGTATTTTTCAAAACATATTTCCAGTTTGTTTTTTGTTTTTCAAACATATCTTTGCTATTTCACTTTACCCCACATTCCTTACTTTCTTTGAAATCAGGCTCAATTGCCCCTGATGATCTTCAAATTTTAAATTAAAAATTCGAACTTATCAAAGAGCATTCAAACACTTACACAAGCTGTCAAAGAAAAGTAAATTCAACTTCAAATACTTCAGAAATAAAAAGGAGTAGGATGTTTAAATCGCCGTATTTTCTTCCGAGCTTTAAATAAATGCACTTATAAAAGAGTTCAGCGCCATCTGCAGAAAGTTGAAACACATTCTTCAGTGAGCGGGTCCCGGAAGGGAAAGTAAAATTCTCAACTTATTAGCTTAGCGACCGGCAGAGAAAATTACAATGAACTAAAGATTCCTTTATACAGCAGAATGATTTCTGGTACTTTTGGGAAGTATAAATTACTTTATCGGGTTCAGGTTATAAGTATTGCATCCATTTTCGTTTGAATCCATTTCGAAAACGAAAAATTGAACGAAAAAAAAAAGAATCTGGAATTCGTTTACTGAAAATTTGCTTTCACCGCATTTCATTTAGCTTGTCAAGAACTAATGTCATCTGTTTTAGTAAAAGTAAATTTTTAACGCTCAGTATTAGATGTCAATAATAGTGTTAGATGTGTTCGCTGAAAGTTATATTCATATATATATATATATATATATATATATATATATATATATATATATATATATATATATATATATATATATATATATATATATATATATATATATATATATATATATATATATATATATATATATATATATATATATATATATATATATATATATATATATATATATATATATATATATATATACAGTGGCTCCCAAAAGTGTTCGTACACTTTGAAATTTTTAAGTAAAACCAAAAAAACTCAAAACTGAATTCGAATATAAAGGCCAATATTTTTTCACATCATTCCTATGTCATTCTAAACATAACCCATTGGTTTTTTTTTTTTTTCAAAATATTGACGGATCTTTTTTTTGAAATGGGTTAGAAAACGAAGAGACAGAGAAATAACACGCCACAAAAGTCTTCGTACACTTAAATATTTTCGAATAAATTCATGATTAAAATTATCATATGCCGTTTTATTAATATTTTTGCATTGTGTTGACCCTTACAAGTCATTTGGCTTTAATTTTTGGTTTATTTATTCCATAATATATTGCTTATTAGCTTATTACTGTAAAATGGATGGTATTCGTAAAAAACCGCAAACGCCATTCAAAATTTGAATTTTTTTCCCACAGTAGTGTAAATTGGTTTGAAATGTCCCTAAATTAGTTAATTTATTTGTTTGTATAGTAAAGTGCTTGATAAAATGCTTTAAAGAAAGGAATCGGACCGAAAACAAGGTAAGAAAAGGTCAACCGGCAAAGTTGACAAAACGTGATCGTAGATTTAAAGTTAAAAAATTTATGAAAAATACACATTTCAGTAATGTAAAAGTTTCTGCAGAGTTAAATGAAACATATTACATTTAATTTTCACCTAAAATTGTTCGCCAAGTTCTTTGATTAGCTGAATTAAATCGGACCTCTTCCCGTAGAAATTTTCTTGGTCGTGCGAAAAACAGAAAGCTTACGCTTTTCGTCCCAAAATCAATGATAAATAAGCTAAAAACAGTCTAGAATCATGTCTTACAGATAAAAATTAATTTAACATTTTTGGTTAAATTGTTGTATAAATGTAAGTAGAAGAAAAAATTGGGACCTTAATCTTAAGAACTTAGTTGGATCAGTTAATTAGGACGGTGAAGGTGTTTTAGTGTGAGGGTGCATATCAGCATCAGGACTTGGTACTTAGTAATTTTTTGATGAAATAATGAATCATGCTCTTCCTTTAAATATTTTAAAAACCAATTTTGAACTTTTAGCCAAAATCTGGTTATTGGAAACAACTTTGTTTTTTATCAAGATAACGATAAGAAGCACACGGTTTTCAACGTTTGCGTCTAGTGCATCGAAAATCGTCCTAAAATTTAGAAAATACCCCTTCAATCTCCAGATTGTAACTTGATGTAACGTATTTAGAGATATCTGGAGGCTAGATTACGAAAATAGGACTTTAAAACAAAAATAGAGCTAGAAATAGTAATACTCGAAGTGTGGTATAACACTTACTCACAAATTATGCTAAAAAAAGAAAGAAAAAGAATGAAATCTATTCCCAGATGTTTAAAAGGTATTATGAATAATGTATGATATTCTACTAATTAATAACTTAATCAAAAAGTTAGATTTGTCAATAATATATAGACATTTTATAAAGTGTACAAAGACTTTTGTAAGATAAAATTTCCGGCACTTTTCGGTTTTTGATTTTTTAAAAAATAAGTTTTAATATTTTTTAAAAACTTTTCATGCAGTTTTGTTCAAAATTGATCATAGATCTTATAATTAAATACCTATTCCGAAATATTAATTCTAACCAATGATTTGGGGCCTATTTCGTTGAAAGTCGTAGGTGTACGAAGACTTTTGGGAGCCACTGTATATATATACAGTCCAGTCACATTAATGTGACCATCTGTCAAAAGCCAGAATAACCACCTTTCGCAGAGCGGACTGCTGCGAGACGTGCAGGAAGAGAGTCACTTAGGTCCCTGAAGGTGTTCTCTGAGATGTCAAAATCCGCTTAGATTTTTTTTTTTTTTTTTTTTTTTTTTTTTGTGTCATATATTCAACCAATTGAGGATTAATAAATTTGCACATGCCTGCCTTTTAGGCAATCGGAACTGGAATTTTAAATCCCTTCGTCCACTACAAAGCTAAAGGGAGCCTTTAGACTGTGAAGAACCAATGGGGCGGGAATTTAAAAAAGTTGCTTTTATGCTGTTTTTAATTTTTTTTTCTTATTAAAGGTGGGCATATTTAATTCCTCTCTTGTCCAACGATAGAAATAGGACGAAAAAATGAATAATCGAACATTCAGCACCGAAAACTGGGGAATTCAAGGTTATTTTTTCCAAAACACTACAATAAATGTACTCTTTGAAATTAATACTAATTAGTCATCAATAGTCTGTATGAAAACCCTGAAAGGGATTTAGCTGCGTAAACCTGCGAACTTTGGACCCTGAGCCCAAACAAATCGAAAAAAACTCGCTAATTACAAGCCTGTGTAAACAAAGAATCGAGAAAGGTTTAAAAAACATTTTTAAGCGCTTTTTGGCGTTTACGCCCCATTGTGCGTCGGGCTCGTAACCGAAAGGTCCCAGGTTCGAGGTCAGCGGTTAGGAGATCCTCCGTGTTTGAAATGGTGACTGGAGCGCGTCAAATATGTCGTGGTCACAAAGTCCTTCAAGTGAATCAATAACGCTGGGGGGGGGGGGGGGGTGGACCAGACATTACTCGGCTTCTAGTCTGGATAAAAAAAACTGAGCTTTCTCCAGGGTCCCATCCAATCGATAAAACTACAAATAGTTGTAGATACGGGGGACTCTAGAGTGGGATATGAATAGAAGACATGTGGAATTAACAAAAAATTAAAAGTTGTACCTGAAAGTACATTGTCGGCAAAAATAACTGTCTGCCCGAGGGAGAAAAAGCCTACAGGTATCCCTACATATGGGATATGACCCACTTCAAATGCATTTTTATTCCATTTTATTTAAATTCCGTTTGGTCTAATATCTGGCAGTTGCTGACTGATGCAGGACAACCATTTTACAATGAGTACCTGTTTTAGTTGTTTGTTGTTGTTCTCTGTGAAATAAAATCACACCGTAAGGAAATCTCCCCAAAACATTACATGCAAGTACTTTGATATTCAAATCAAGGGAGTTCGCTTTTCACTAACAAAGCAGACTAAATATCCCATTACGGCAGCTAGCTTCCGATTAACATTGCAGTATCGTCCCTGACAAAGGAAAAACTGCATCCATTTTGAAAGCGGCGCACGTGGGGGACATCACTTTCTGACAATAAAACTTTTCAGCCATTCATTAAAATTCAGCTATTAGTCCTGCCCCCACAATGTAGTCCCGTAAAAATTTTTAGGTCCAGAGATTTTCTCTTTAGAATCTTGATCTGTAGGTGTTCTATTGTGAGAAAATCTTGGGTAGACATGTTGAATCCTGCGCGAAATAATTTTACAGGCCATCAAAGAAAGCGGCCATTTTGGTTCACTTGCTCATTACGTTTTTCGCAACGGGCGTAGCTTCAAATTTACTTTTTAGTTTTTAACTGCAGTTTTTTGGAGTCTAGGAAGTCAGGTAATATATTAATTATGTCATAAAAGCCGCTCTTGCTGTTTCCACAATTTTACGTGGAGATATCTCTGACATTTGTTGTTGAATATTATAGTTACTAAAAAGTGTACAAAAATTAATAAATAATCCAGAATGCTCATTTTAAACTCGTGTTTATCACATATATGTTTCTTTATCAACACAATAAACGAAAACTACAAGATTAGTTACTTTTTAAAAAGGTTACGATCTGTTTTTGCATTGCATGTTATTGCACTATGACGTCTGTATCATTTGATGATGCAACCGCTCTTTTTGAACTATTTTTATCAGCCCAGTCTATGTGTGGAACAATTCGTAGATTCGCTTCTTCTAATGAATTATTCTAATTAAGTTCTTGAATGATCTGTCTCAAATCTCCTTTGAGAAGTTTTGCAGATTGCTTCTTCATTAACTGTTAAGCCGCCAGCAATCGCTGAAAATGTAGCATTTTTGGATATTTCTTCTATTTCCTTGCGTGCTAGGTGCTGTAAATTTTCCTTATTTGATACTTAAGACCAGAATTTTTTGACTTGCATGGGTACTAGTGATTTTCTGTCAATTACAGCAAGGTTTATTGCCCCCTTGGCTGAGCCCTTGGGTGATTCTCTTCTTATTCTTTTAGATTATTTCACAGAATGCTGCAAATAACTATCGAACACAACATGAAGTTCATGAAAAGAGCATACAGAAATGGATCCGTGCAGAACATCGCTGATAACTTCTCCAAAAGTTTTTATTTAGCGAACTTGTGACATGAAATAGATAATGAGGGCAGTTTTCATCGAGGATACTTTGTTAAATAGAAAACTATTCGGCAACAGATGATTCTGCAACTGTGCAACGATAATATCTAGCTTGGTAGGTGAATGAATCATCATCACGTAATGTGTTCGTTGGAAACAAGTCATGAGCTAAAATATTTTTAATGAATTCTCCCCTTTCATTCGCTATGTCACAGTACCCTTGTTAAAGTTGATTCTTTCCCATTAGCTTAGAAGTGATATTTTATGAAGAACTGTGTGCCTCAAACCATGGTAGGTTGACTTTCGAAAGTAAATCAGGCAATTTTTGAAACAAATGTCTCTTGTTTAAACTGGCGGTGCTGTTCAGATCAATGATTCATGATACTGAGAAGGCGAATCTTGACAATACCATTCACAAGTTGTTTAGTGAGAAAGCTGTCAAGTTGCACTGTTTCAGAAATCTCATAGGGATTTATATGTTGATACATAAAGTCAACAAGTCTTTTGACATTTTTATCATAATACTGGCTACGATTGCCTGTAAAGATAATGATGCGGGACACTCTCACGGTGATCCATTAAAGGAGAATTAGTAAGACCACGAAACACATTGCATATCATTAAAATTTCAATATACACTGAATACCATTCGGCAACATACTTTTTCTCGTCTGCTCTGCAATTCCTCTGGCAGTTTTATGTGGCCGTTGAATCGTTTGCTCCAACTTCATCTCAGACTTCACAGCATTGAATTTACCATTCGTTTTTTTAACAACAAATTTACCTTGAAGGAATTTTTTCTACAGGTAGGGACACACATTTTCTAGTGCTTTTAGCCCCTCTATGTATCATGTTGCATAGATAATTGATGCAGTCAAATTCACGAAAGACTGGAAACAGTAACTCAACAGTTTGAACGTATAATTTGTAATTTTCTTCGCGATCAGCAATGATCAAGTGTTTTACAAGTGATACCAGTGAACGAAAAACTTCCCAATACCTGCACATTTCCGATTTGTCACTACATCCCTTAACAAAATCTTCAAACTCTGTTTTCAAGCTTTCAATATTTGTGCTTAGCGATTGAATCATTATTTGACTTTTTTCCTCATCCTTACACCAAGAGCATCCTGAACCATCTTTACCTTCATCTTTAGAACCTTCTCTTGTAGTCTAAAATCAACATCTTATAATGATTTTCTCAAGATGCATTCTGCAGTCTTGAAATCCACGATCTACCCCCATTCGACGAGTATTACAGATTCTTGTCAACGAATAGAGGCAGCAAGTACTTTTGAAGATAAATGACTAGAAAAAACCAACAAAGGTACATTCTATCTTTAGAAAGCACAGAAAATAATCCTTTCATTATACGTTGTTACGAGAAATGGTTTTATTTCATTAGTATAAACCAATGCATTTTCATCTACATTAAGCATTGAGCATCAATTCTTTTATTTCTAAAAGAATAAATCCATGCCCAGCATTTAAAAAGAGGCTTTAATATTTCATTTGCCTTTTTAAACTGTTCAAATTTTGAGGATAGATGTTGCGCAGACTGTGTATTGGTTTCTCCCTCATGCTTTCGAATATAAGAACTTACACAGTTTAAATGTGCATATAAATTCGCAGCAGAAATATTCATATCGCTGTTAAGATCTGCTACTTCTGTCAATAACTTCGTCTTGATTTGGACCTTCTTCAGTACTCTCTGATTTTCTAAAACTTTGTTTTCACTTTCAAAATAATTTGTCTGTGCATTTTTTTATACCATTTTTTTAGAGTTATTTCTCGCGTGTATCTCTTGTAGCACTGGTTGCTGCAATGGCATACTATATTTTCTTGCAGCGTTTTTCAATATTGCGTCTTTGCGTATTTCAGCAGCTTCACAAGCTTGTTTTTGTCCAGAAAACATATTTTTTCTCTTGATTCCTTTTGATATATAATACATTTCCGTTTGTCAATACTGTCTTCAGATGTCTTCTATTGCACACCAAAACTTTCTAAACTATTTTTAGAAGTATCACCCATTGCTTAAATAGTTAGTCACAGAAAAACATGAAACAAAAAAGTTTTTGTAACTGTGGAATATTTTTTTCTCTCTATCTTTAACTTTGCTGGCAGACGATAAGTACCCTTGAACAGTGGCGCAGCGAACGGGGGGGGGGGGGTGAAAAACCCCCAGAGTCATTGGCTTTAACACGAATGCAAATTCAAATACAGTAGCTTATTCATATGAAAGGACTGTTTTGATCAAAAAACCCTTCATAAAGTATTTTTGATCAAAAAACCCTTCATAAAGTATTTTTGATCAAAAAACCCCTTTAGAACTATTTTTTTTTATCAAAAAATCCCCTCCAGAAGGTATTGCTGGCTGCGCTAATGACCTTGAAAAATATTGATTTACACAAAAGATTTCGCACTTTAAAATCGTTTGGTTACATTAAGATTTATTAATTTTTGTTCACTTTTCTAGTAACCAGAATTTTAAACGGAAAACGTCAGAGATATCTCACGAAACAATTGTGGAAATAGCCAGAGTGACTTTAATGACGTAACTATTACATTAATTGACTTTCTATGCCCCAAAAATCTCAGTTCAAAACTAAAATTAAATTTATAGGCATGCACGTTGCGAAAAACGTAATGAGCAAGTGAACCAAAATGGCCGCTATCTTTGATAGCCTGTAAAATTATTTTGCGCAGGATTCAACATGTCTACCCAAGATATTCTCACATTAGAACACCTACAGATCAAGATTCTAAAGAGAAAATATCTGGACCTAAAAATTTTTACGGGCATACATTGTGGGGCCTGGAATATATCAAGCGAGAACTCTACGATCACTATAAGGGATTACTGTCTTGATAGCATATTGTGGAATAAAATCGGACTTCTGCCTCTCACCTTAAAACTTGTTCAGAATAGCTTGTGACAGTGGTACTCATCCCTCTTTCATATAACGTCCGCACTTCATATTAAGACGGATCTCGCGTCTTTCTCTAAGTTACGCATGGATTGGTCATTAACGTGATAATGGCATCATCTGGACACAGATATAGATCTAAAGATTTCTAGATAATATCTGAAAACATGAAGAAGGGGAAAAAATACAGTTGTTGTCACCGGTACTTTATGCTTATTGTATAAATGTGAAGTTTGTAAGTTTTTCAGGAACGAATTTCTGAATATTTGGTTCCAAATTTGTAACATTGAATGGTAGTCTGTATCTAGGAAATTAAAACAGAAGGTAAGTAAAAGAAATTTTAGCAGCAATGAAGTGGTAGTCATTCGGCTGCTACTCAGCAGGGAATGATGTCGCAGTGTCTGGGACGGTTGTTTTTGGAAGGTTTTAAAACTTGGGTTTCGATTCGTAGCTTTGAATGTAGTGGATCACATGGCTGAGTTTCGCGGCCTATATATTGCCCGAAGACCACAAGTTTGGTCTTACTGACTCATGACACCAAAGCAACGGAATATGGACGAGGTGCCCTGTCTTCTTCGTCACAGTGGTACGCGTGTCGCAAGTTGATCCTCCTTGCCTTAGAGCCTCAGACTTATGAATTCCGCAATTCCGTCTCCAAAGCTGTCATCATGATAGTCTATATGATTAAAACTAAAATTGATGAGTGTGTTATGACTTTGACTATTCAACTGATTATGACAGATTACCGATATTGATTATTTAATTGTTAATGTATTTGTTATATAAAATCAAGTATGTTTATCTTTTGTTTTGAATTATATCTCTAATCTTTTATGGAACCTTAGCTTCATTTTGTAATTAATCAATCTTTGCAAGTTCTCAATTTTTGTTCAGTTTTGGCAGACAGTTCAACTTTTGTATTTTAAATTTGTGTTTTGTGAAATGTATGCCAATGCTTTTTTCAATTTTTTCTTCGGAAATTTGAAATCAATTATGTTCAAGATTTTTTTCCCCGAAGAGGTTTTCAAAATTTAAAATGAATATTAGTTACTCCACATCTTCCCCTAAACCCAGAAGGTCTTGCAACCATTCGGGGGAGGAGTGGAGGAGTCTCTCTCTCTCTCCAAAACTGTAAAAATAATCTATTCTTTTCATTTTTTTTAACAGCGGTAACTCATTGAAACGCTTGATGCAGCCAATTGATTGAATCCATCAGCCCACTTTTCTCCGAAATCGCAACCTTGCTTTTCCAACAATGTATCTCTTAGAAGTACATAGTATAGGTTGTAAGGACCCTCAGGCAAGCTGCAGACAGAGCATTTGGCGCCATCTATTTCCGAACTATAACATCAGAATGCAATTGCTCCACAATAACATTAATGCTATGGAGCAAAAGAACAAATACCCCGGAAATGACTTTTGGCTTTGGCATCATATTAAGCATTAACCATAGCAAAAATGTGTGGGATAAGAAAATGTGTGGAGTTTTCATGTGTCCAAACTAAAAAAATCGATTTTTCTGTTAAATTTTTTTCTGTTAAATTTATGCTACAATTTTTAAAGAGAAAACACTACATTTCTCACTGCAAATTTGTAATCGTAATTTTTTTTTTTTTTTTTTTTTTGCATATTTTTCAAGCGTTAGCTTCAGTTTATTTCCGGAACCCAAGCCATTACTGTTTGGAAAGTATGAAATGGGTAATAGGGCAACCCGTGGAACACAGATGGCCCTGAATTTTGTTGATAATTCTAATAACCTATTACTTTTATTTTTGTTTGAAGTGCGATGCGTTCTTTTTTTTTATTATTATTTATTATTATTTGCTTATGGTTCGAAGAAGAAAACAAAAATTAGCACGTTTTTAAAGCTTTCATTTTGAGCAATCACGATAGCTTATTGTTTTCACTTGAACGTAGTTAATTTTTCATCCTTTTTAATGTCCACCTGCCTTTGCGCGCCGGTACTTCTCCAGGGAGGTGGCAGGAGCAATTTTTCCTCTGTCTACTCCTCGTCCTCGTCCATGTCTCTGTACCCTGTACAAGCATTTGAAACGGGCGTACACAGAGAAAGGTTTGCTCTTTCTCCCGAGATCAGGTGATGATGTTCATCTTTGTAGATACAAAAGCTGAAGCTGAAACAGCACCGTCGAAGGTGGGCAGAGTGGCACCTAGGAAAAAAGTGAGAAAAGAAAGAAGTGAGCAAGTTCACGAGAAGGTCACCTCGAACTCCCGAAGAGCGTTTCGAAGCATCAGCAGTACGTCATTTTCGTGTCCAGGGCGATAACCATTTGAAGTCGGGGCCTCCTATAAACTACTACTTAACGTAACTGAGTAGGTTTAGTTTTCAAGACTTTCGCGTTTATTTAAATTAGTGTTTAACTCAGGATAAGTGGGTTGTCATATACGTTAGGTAGTAGTTTATAGGAGGCCCCGACTTCAAATGGTTATTAAAAGTAAGAGATCGTATATAATTAGTTAGGTATTAAAATAATTCATCGTATAGTAATTAGAATCGGTGTTTATTTTATAATTGGGATTTTAGTTGAGTTGGTTTTTGTACTGGAATTGTAAAATAAATTTGATTTATACGTTTAGGTAGGAAATCGTATGTAAGTATGACCAATTATTTTTTTACTTTTTAGTTCTTCTTTGTTTTTTGAAGTCGGTTCTTTTTTTATTTGAAAATAATTTCTTTTTTGCTTTTTAGTGGTGTAAAAGTACGTAGGGTAGAGTATGTAGCACACTCCTTACGTACATCTCGAGTGAGAAAGCGTCTAACACAGGAGTCTGAAAACAGCTAAGATGAGCAAAATAGAGAAAGAAATAGAAGAACAACGTCTCACAAACTTCCGATGCTGAAGAAACGCTTTTTCAAATGCGCAATTATTTACAAAGAAAATTGTCTTCATCATCACTTTGACTTTATCAAAGTATGCTTTCCGAAAAAAAATTACGAGTCACTAAAAAACAACAGAAATCGCTTTACCTTGCCCATATAATTTGAAGAGTTTTCTTGATTTTTCGAGGATCCCATCTTCAGATACTGACCTGATGACTAAGGGATCACCTAGGAAGTATATACCTTTTCTAACGAAAAAAAAAAAAGAATTTTCCATATTGGTCTATGCGTGTTTGAATTTACGGGGGACATTCATAAAAAGATAATGCGCATAACATTTTATACGATTGGCACTAAAAACTGATATTTGTTCTTCTCCAGGATTTATCCATACTTAGATTATTTCTGCGAATTTAATTGGACTTGCCAATTTTTCTCCTTCATCTCGGAACTTGAACATCCAAATTTTGAGTTAGCAAAAACGTATGCTAACCACTATGTTATATTTTCCATTACTCTTTCAGTCTTAATGTGAATCTGTACAATGACATCGAATATTACGATTTAATTAATTTTAAAACCGTCAATTAGTTTACTCTTTAGGATTAATTATGGCTGAACTAACTGAATTGAAACGCATGTTTGATACTATCATCATTATTATTATTTTCTATAATAACAAAGTTTTTCACTTAAGTAAAGATTTATTTAAATACTAGCTTTTACCCGCGGCTTCGCTCACGTTGATGCAGCTTTTTTCAATCGATTCAAGTTAATAGTCAACACAGGGGGATGTCAGATAGTTACCAAAAAATAGTTTCTCCCCAGTTTCGCCGACATTTAAAATGGCCTCCCCTCTTTAACGTATCAAAAGATATGGTGAAAATTGAAAATCAAGGGAGGGGGGGGGTATGAAATGTCGGCGAAACTGGGAAGGACACCCAAAAAATCACACAACACAGATTAGGAAAACGTTCAGAAGTTGTAAAGAAGTTAGTTTGGGTAATTCTCAACAATTCTAATTCGAGTGAGGTCAACAATTCTTAAATAAAGTCAACCATTTCTTTCATCATCCCGATCCCCGTCAAATGGTGTCCAGGGCTACATCTGCTATCTAAATTATTGTATAGCTTCTTACCGGAGAAATCGTCTCAAAATAAGGTCAACAGTCACTACAAATCCAGATTCTAATAATGTCTCTTTAGAGTGAGAACATCAAACCTTTAAAATCCCCCACGTGAAGGAAATCAGCTGTTTCTTAACAACGTAAACAATACTGCTTAAAATACCAAAAATGTTCAGAGTAAAAATACCATTAAAATCAGAGTAAGCACAACAGTTTTTTTTAAGTTCTCATTTAAATGAGGACAATAGTACAAAAAACTTATCATTTCGGGAAGAGAAACATTCCCTAAAGTTTCTGTTAGACTGGTGATATCAGCGTTTTCAAATAACATCTCTCTCTGAAGATCTCCTTCATGATCAATTCCAAAAATCTTCATCGGTACAGGTCCGATAGCATAAAAAACAAATAAAAAAAGAAAAGAAAGAACAATACTCTCTACTGTCGCTATTAAAGTAGGGATATTAATTTTACGAAATCCTAATTAGTACCATTGATTATTAAAAACACACACAAAAAAAAAGAAAATATAAAATTGAAATTTCATTAAAATTTTAAAAAATTCGTCAATGCGCTAACGTAGTCGCCTGGTGTCTGGAGATATAAAATGGATTTTGTGGATTAATTTACATTTTAATAACACTTTTAATGTTATTTGAGCGTGTTGTTTCACTAATTTGGTGGATTGATTTTAACTGCAATACCCTATACATAGTATTTAAAGATGTTTTTACCAAAATTAGTTTGGCGAAGTTTTTAATCGTCTCTATAGTGCTGTTGAGGTACAAACTTCTAAAAAATGTAGCTACCCGTATTCCCTTACTGCGATTTAAAATGTTACGAAATTTGCGGTAATAGTCTTGGGATACCTTGGATAAATCTCCCCCTCCCTACTTTGTAAAACTGTGTGTTGCTAATTTTATCGAAGAGATAGTGTCGCCAAATACTGAGATACTTCTGGTGACCATGAAATGATGCTATCCGAAATGTTTCCAAAATAAGTAGTAAAGATTGGCAATTGTGTTTGAAATTGTGTGCAAACGTGTGCTGTTTATGGATTTGATTAATTTAGTTGGCGGATCATTTTACATGTTAACAAATGATATAAAGAAAGAAATATTAAAGAAATGGCGATATTTTGGTTACATGAGGAAAACCGAGAAACATTATTCGCGTAGTTTTTAGCTTCAAAAACAGCAACAATTGAAAAAATTGCCACATGCCTTAGCTATTGAAATGATTTTGCAAAAAAAGTTTGTCAAGATTCCTGCTGGTCGATCAAGCACCCAGTCAACACAAATAAATTTAAAAACAAAAAACATTAATTGCCTCAAAGTTGCGTAAAATTGGAAAATAATCAGCCAAATCCATCTATTATTTGCCTATCTTGTGAAAAAAAATCTTACTTTAAAATTTGACTTGAGAAAAGCCTTGAACAGTCAGACAAAAAGCAAAAATGGTCAACAATACAACAATTGTCGCTATCAACAGGGAGTTGAGATGATACCTAAATACTATATTGTGTTGAGGAAAGCCTTCGAACATGGAAATAAAAAGCTCATAACTCGTTTTTTATTCTACTTAGAAGTTTGGAACAGGTGCCATCTTCAGCAGAAAAATCAGAGCTTTCGATGGACATATAATGTTAATATGTGCAAGTATTTTTTCATCCTCATATTAGAGAATTTATACGAAAATTGGGTTTTATCGTCCCCCTAGGGGGTTTTCCCCCCTAACGGGGTGAAAACTACCCTATGTGTTATTCTGATGCATAAACTATATTATTGTAAAGTTTCATCAAAATCCATTCAGTAATTCTTGCGTGAAAGAGTAACAAACATCCATACATCCATACAGACAAACTTCCGCATATGAAATAGTAGTAAGATAACCCATTCACGATTTAGATTTAACTAGCAAAAATACCCGGCGTTGCCTGGGTTAGCAATAATTATCAGAAACAATCGTTACTTGCATTTGTTTTCTGTTTTAAGTGAAAGAACTTGAAACACACCTTTTTGACGTGACTTAAAATCTAGCTTCTTCCTTACTCATAAAACTAAAGTAGCAGTAAGTAAAAAGAGCAAAATAGTATTCATTTAGAAACGAAAACACGAAATTTAAGCGTATACAAATTTGAAGAATTTCCCTAAATATGAAATTTGTAACATATGTTTTGTATTTCATGATTGGCAACGCTTGCTTACTTGCCATGCTCGTTATTGTAACATGCACGTGTAGTGCGATTCGATTCTTACCATTTTTAATAAAAGTTGTTAAGTTTGAAAATTTGTTGTTGTGCATTACTGATATCTAGATACTGATATAAAATATGAAACAAGACATGGTGTCAGGTGAAAACGCTCACAGTAGACCTCTCTGAGCATTGGAACTTTTGTGTTCAAACAACAGATATGATGGAGATGTTCAAACCGCCAGGTCCGATAAGCTTCTCAACGGGTAATGTGCCAGAAACGTGGAAGCTGTGGTATCAAAAGTTTGAGAACTTTATGTTGGCGACGGAAAAAAGTGGGAAAAGCGACAAGACAAAAATCGCCATACTCCTCAGTTTGCTAGGCGACGAAGGAGTCTCCGTCTTCAATACATTTAAGTTTGATGATACCGCCAGTAAAGATAAGTACGACGACGTCGTAAGTAAATTCACCGATTATTGTGCACCGCGCAGAAATGTGGTATTCGAGCGTTTTAAGTTCTTTTCTTGCTCGCAACAAGAAGGACAGTCAATCGACTCATACGTCACCCAGTTACGGACGTACGCAGCAACTTGCGAATTCACTGATCAGGAAGAGTCTCTTATTCGCGACAGAGTCGTCTTGGGTATTCGCGAGAAATCCCTCCAAGAGAGACTTCTTCGGGAACCGGCCATGACTTTGAAGAAGGCTACCGATTTCATCCGGGCAGTGGAAGCCAGCAAGGAGCAGTACAAAACGATCTGCGACTCTGGCGGCTTCAAAGCAGAAGTGGATGTGCTGAAGGCGAAGAGGAAGCCTATAAAGAGCACTGACTCTGCAAAATCACACCAAGAGTTCGACTGTGGCAGGTGCGGGAGAACGCACAAGAAAAGAGAGTGCCCTGCGTTCAACAAGCCGTGTAACGTGTGCAAACAGAAGAATCATTTCGCAAAAATGTGCAAATCAGGTAACGATAAAGGGAAAAAAAATCCTGAAAGAAATAAATCGGGTCCTCGTCACGTGAATGAGATACAATCTAACGGTGAGCTCGATATATCGAGTCTCTACATTAACGTTGTAAGTGCAGGCTCAGGGCCTAGAGAGAAATCTTGGTCAAAAGATGTGACCATTAATGGTCAAGTAATTTCCTTCAAATTAGACACAGGTGCAGAAGCAAATATTTTACCTCTGTCTGTTTACAAAAGTAGGAAACTCGATAAATTATGCGAATTAATCAGTACTGATGTTCTGTTAACATCATATGGTAACCACAAGTTGAAACCTGAAGGTTACGTTAATTTATCTTGCTCTGTAAATAATAATGTAAATACTGTATTGTTAAAATTTATTGTTGTAAATGTTGATTCAAAGCCAATATTAGGCTTACAAGCATGTGAAATGTTAGAATTAATTCAAAGAATTGATCAGGTAGAAATCCTTAGGTAGAATTACGGTAAACGGGTCGCGTTGGCGTATTTTTTCAAAAACAGCCAAATTTGGCACCTACGACTCAATGTAAACAAAGTACTACATTGCAAACAAAGGAAATCTTCCAATGAGAGACACCCAAAGAAAAGGGGCGGAGCTTCGGATGACTCAAACTATCGCCTTGGTAACTAGAACTGTTTGTTAATCTTTTTCTTTCTCTGACGATAATCGTAAAGAAGCAAAAAAAAAAAAAGGGTAATAAAATTCTTTTTTAATTTTTAAATGATGAAAATATAGCAAAATATGCAGAAATATATCAGAAAGCCTAATTTGTTATAGAACTTTAATTAATTTTCTTACTTTAAAATTAAGTTTGTAGAATAGACAAGTGAGAGGTAATTTTTTTTACAAAATGCTAAAATAATCTGTCTGGGAAGATCAAGCGCATAAAACGAAAAGGTTCATGACATAAATGATGTTACACTTTTTATGTTTGATTTCCTTAGGAACATAAAGATGAAACATACATTTCTAGCAAATTTAACAACTTATTTAATAATTATTATGTGTATATTTATGGAGATAAATATACACATAAAATCAACACAGGAATAATTGCTTCTAACTTCACCAGCGAACTTCTTGCGATTAAGGAGGCACTCACCTTTAACATGACCAATCAAGAGATCTCAGTCCCAACTGATGGATTGGCAATCTTCTCTGACTCAAAAGCGGCCTTAGAAGCAATCAAAAACGGAGCAACCAACATCACCTCTGCCATAAATGCCCTACTCGAAGACTTGCACGGCAATGGAAAATCCTGCATGCTGCAATGGATACCGGCACACGTGAATATTGAAGGGAATGAGTGTGCGGATTCCCTAGCAAAAGGCAGAAATATTGGCAAACCTAGCACCACCATCACGCTAGCTGACTCAAATGCTGTCGCAAAACATAGACTTCTGCCACATACCTTTAAGAAGCCTCTCATCACCGACTTTGATTACCTCAGAATCCTAACATCTACAATTGCAAGATTAAGAACAAACCACTATAAAGGGATGAAAATTCTTCCTGACAAAACGAGAACTTATATCCCCTGCAAGAACTGCACCGATGCCCAACTGACTCCGGATCACATTCTTGAGTGCCCGGCCCTTATCCCACATGTTCTGCAGCTGGGTATGGTGCCACTGGCTTCAGAACTTCGAGAGGTCCTCTACAGCACAGATGCGTTGCAGCTAGCGGACGCGGTCTTGAAGACACACGGAGCCATTTAATTGTCCATGGACACGACAAAAAAAAAAAAAAAAAAGAATTTAACAACATTAAAAGTTGGATAGAAAACGACATTATTCTGAAATAGTTCGTCAATAAATAAAAAGTGCCCTTAAGTAAATTTAATGTTCGATTAAAACTTAAAACGATCAACTAAATACATTAAATCATATCAAAAGATCCATTCAGAGAACGTTAGAATTAAAATTTTAATTCAAACTTACTGAATAAGTTTTCACGATAAGTAGTGAATTTTAAATTGAAGATGGAACAATGAAACACGAAGGAAATTACTTACTGCAAACAAATTCCAAAAAAGTATCCAAAAAGATGAATAACTAGTTTTTAAATATATAACTTAAAATGGTTAAAAGTGACAAACATTCCACGATGTAAAATTTTATGAAATCTTTTTAAGATCTAAAAATTGAAGAAACACAGTATATGTTGCCAGTTTTCAGAAAAAAATCACCTTTGAGGAAATTAAAAATATTGTTCTATGGAATTAAAATGAAAATATTTAGTAGACAAGTAAATTACAATTTTGTGTTTTGAACTCGGAAATGGTTGATTGGCCAAACGAATAGCGAATAAGCTTTGGTGTAGGGTTGCCGAAATTGCTCCGTCGCCAAGGTAAGGTAGCGGGTTGCCATAATGAAACATTTATCGCCGCGACCCGGTTACCGTAATTCCACCAATCCTTAACAAGGATGAAATTTTGACCAAATATGGTGATGTTTTTCAGGGACTTGGTACTTTCCCTGGTAGGCCTCACCATATTGAGGTTAATGAAAATGTTACTCCGGTAATAAATCCTCCTAGAAGGATTCCGCAGACACTTTTAGCAAATCTAAAAGAAACATTTTCTGAGTTAGAAAATAAAGGAGTAATAGAGCATGTAAATAAACCTACAGATTGGGTGAGCAACTTAGTAGTGGTTGAAAAGACAAATGAGAAATTGAGGATATGCTTAAATCCAAGGGATCTGAATAAAGCTATAAAAAGGGAACATCATATTATTCCATCTAGTGATGAAATAATTAGTCAATTAGAGGGAAAGAAATATTTTTCTGTGCTAGATCTTAAAGAGGGTTTTTGGCAAATCCCATTGGATAGCGACAGCTCTGATCTATGCACATTTAACTCTCCTTTTGGACGGTTTAAATTCAAAAGACTTCCTTTTGGTATTGCTTCGGCTCCAGAAGTCTTCCAAAAACAAAATCAAAAACTGTTTGGTGATATAAAAGGTGTTCAAATCTACTTTGATGATATAATAATTGCTGGAACTGACAAACAAGATCATGACAGCACATTAATTAAAGTATTAGAGAGAGCCAAATCTCATAACGTTAAATTTAATCCTGAAAAATTTCAATTCCGAGTTGATGAGGCCAAATATATGGGGTTAATAATTTCGGAAAAAGGGGTAAAGCCTGATGAATCGCATGTGAGAGCCATCAATGAATTAGAAAAGCCTACCTGTAAAAAAGATATAAGGAGACTTTTGGGCATGGTAAATTTTTTATCAAAATTTATCCCTAATGTGTCAAGGATTACTGCACCCTTGAGGGAACTGTTGAAGGATAAATCTGAGTTCCAATGGTCATTTGAACAGGAAGAGGCTTTTAATTGTATTAAAAAAACTAATCAGTTCAGCCCCAGTCTTAAGAGTATTTAGTAGCTCTAAAGAAATCACAATTCAGTGTGATAGCTCGAAGGATGGGCTAGGAGTATGTTTTCTGCAGGAAGGGCAGCCAGTATCCTTTGCCTCTAGAAGTCTAACCGAATGTGAGAAAAACTACGCCCAGATAGAGAAAGAGCTCTTAGCAATAGTTTTTGCTTGTGAGAAATATCATAACTTTATTTACGGGCATAAGGTTCAAATACAAAGTGATCACAAACCATTAACCTCAATCATAAGAAAACCTCTTAATAAAATCACCACTCGCTTACAAAAAATGGTTTTAAAATTACTAAAATACAACTTAGTTATCAATTACTTGCCAGGAAAAGACATGGTTTTGGCAGATGCATTGTCTAGAGCATTATTAAAGATCAGGTACTTGATGATCCTGACATGTTGCATACTGTACACTCTATTTCTAAATGCTTACCAATGAGTGACAGTAGAAAAGAACAGTTTAAAAAAGCATTGGAGGGGGATGATGAACTAAAAGTTATCATTAGTTTTTGTAAACAGGGGTGGCCCAACAAAAAGAAAATTCCCTTCAATTTAAGGAAATACGACAAATTAAAAAATGAATTGTATCTAGATCATGATTTGTTATTCTTAAATAATAAAATAGTAGTCCCAAAAATACTTAGATCTGAAATGCTCACACTTATCCATGAAGCTCACATGGGTATTGAAAAGTGTAAAAGTCGGGCACGAGAGACCTTATACTGGCCAGGCATTTCAAAAGACATTGAAAGAACTGTAGAGAACTGTGTAATATGTGCTAAATTTCGTAAAGATCAAACTAAGGAACCATTACGACCCCATGAAATACCTGACCGAGCTTTTCAAAGAATTGGGATGGATATCATGCATTTTCGAAACATTAATTATCTTGTCATAACCGACTATTTCTCTAAGTGGATTGAAGTTGAAGAACTGAAAAGTAAATCAGCTGGGGACATTCTTAAAGTATTGGAAAGAGTATTGACCAGGTTTGGTATTCCTGAAGCAATTGTGTGTGATAATAGCCCTTTCAACTGCTGGGAATTTAAGAAATTCTGTAAAGAGTGGGACATAACAATTTCATTCAGCAGCCCATATCACTCACAAAGCAATGGTATGGCAGAAAAAGGGGTTGGGATTGCTAAAGCCTTATTCAAAAAGGCCTATGAAGATAGTAAAAGTCCTCTTGTGGCATTGTTAGAATACCGAAACACTCCAATAGCAGGCATAGGGTTATCCCCAGCCCAAATGATGTTCAATCGCAGGTTAAGAACTAAGCTTCCCATCTGTAATAAGCTATTAAATCCAGAAATATTTAAAGATATTAGTGATGGCTTAAAGCAGCGACAAATAAAACAAAAGTTTTATTATGATAAAACAGCAAAACCACTCAGGCAATTGAAGTTAAATGAGAAGGTACTTGTTAAAAACTTCCTAAAGAAAACATGGGAGCCAGGAAAAGTCATTGCTTATGGGAAAAACCCAAGATCATACAAAATAAGAACTGCCTCTAACAAGGTTCTCACGAGGAACAGAAAACATTTAATACCATCAAATGTTAATTATAATTTTAACTCTCATATAGATTTTGATATTGATGAAAATTCACCTAATGAGAGCATAATTTCTTTGAACTTAAATCGAACCAACAATAACCCAAATTTCACATTATCAAATAATAATAATCAAATTGTGCGGACAAGATCTGGGCGTGTATCGAAAAAACCTTCTTATTTGAAAGATTATTACACTTGATGTACAAGGGGGGATGTAACATATGTTTTGTATTCATGATTGGCAACGCTTGCACTGCAAAAAATAATTGTTGTTTTTACAGTAATATACTGCTTTTTCCTACAGTTTAATACTGCTCTGCCAAATAACAGAGAAAAACTGTAAAAATATTTTAGATTGCGCAAAACGATGCGCAAAAGGTGTTTCTTTCATACGGGAACAGAAACTAATGAATTCAAGATATTGGCAGCCATGTTTTTTGATGATTCGGGTGTGCTGAGGCAGGACTGCTCAACTGTAAACCAAGTTAAAGGTAAGTGCTGGTTATATTATTCATTCCCTTTTCCTTAAAATATAGTTTTCTTTATCATCGAGAATGTATGTAAAAAACCAGTTTATTTTGAAATCGCAATTCGTATCCCAATATTCGTTGATGCTGACTTTGCAATTTCTTATAGTTGCTAAGTTGCAGCGATTGCTTTCTAGCAAAAATCTGAGTAAATGTTGTGATTCTGAATATTTTACTGCACGTGTGATAGTTTTTAAACATTTTCTGAAACTCAAATTTTATTTAAAAATAAATCAATTCCTTTCTTGATCGTATTTAAAGTTGTTAGAACATTAAACTTTGTGTATGATTACATTTTGTGTTATATACTATGTCCGTACTTAAAATTTAAATTTTTATGTTCTCTTGTGAATTTTTAGCATATCGCGATTGACTTCTTTCTTCTGTTTTTTTTTTTTTTTCTTTCTTATGTTCAGTTTTAAATTCTTTAACACTTTGCATTTAACCATTTTATTGAAAAACTTTACGTTATAGCGTCAGTAGCTTTTATATTCTGTACATAATTCGATGAATAAAATGTAAATAAATAAAATAACAACGTGACAGAGAGACATGCAAACAGTATACAATTTACTGATATTTTTTGTTGAAGAATTTGACACTGTGGAAATACAATACTCTGATGTCTGAACGACTCAAAATTCTCTGAAATCTGGAGCCAGCTTTCATACTTATCGGTCGAAAGTAAAATAATAATAATTAAAAAAATCATCAATAAAGAACTCAAAAAAAAAAACTTAAAAAATAAGCATCTTAAAATACAAACACGAAACCGAGTGTTTTAAAAGTTTTATATTTGCGTCAGCAGGAAATTAAAGTGTTACTTCAGGAAAATTGCACTAGTACCATTGAAACTTGTGAACGTAAAAATAATTTTAGAAACTATATTTAAAGGAACTCGATTGGAGGTCACGGGAAGTCTCTATGACCTCCCCAAAAATGCCATATTGGGAAAATTTTGTCTAGCTATTCGGCAAATTTGGGGACATAATTGTAATGTTGCAATTTTTAAATTTTCGAATGACCAAATTTCATTAGATATTGTACTTAATTGTGCGTACTTAATGTGTGCATTCACCAGTATTTTATTAATCGGCAAATATTCAAGTTCCATTTGGCAAATTGTGATTATACGTCTTCCCAACATATTTAAGTTCTGGCCGTGCCTGGCTATATTTTAAAATTTTCGGCTTTTCATTTCTGATCTGGCAGTGTTTCGTTCTCGTCAAAATTACAGCTTTTAAATTTAAAGTAGAATATTTACATTATTATGCATTGTTTGTCATATTTTATTCGCTTTGAAGGACATGCTCATTTAGAAAAATAGATGCTCGAGAACTACAGTAGAATTTGAAACTCTTATAACCTTGAAACTCATCAGTTTCCTTACATTATAACTTTTAGAACACTTTGAGTCTTAAATTTTGGCATCAACATGTTCAGGATGAAAACAAAAAGTATATTATAAATAATGAAAAGTGTGATTCTGTACTTCACTGTCTTTCACTGCTTATCAAAAGTAAAAATATGTCAGATTGTTATCCGTGTAAAATGAAAAAATCGGAGAATTTCGTTTAAACCTGTAACGGAGATTCAAGCCAACGCCCGGTAAGATCTTTTGCATTTGAATACGATGGGTTCCTTAGTAGTTGAATTCTTTAAAGGGGGGGGGGGAATTATTTTCACAATAATAGACGATTTTTCAAGAAACTCTCCAGTTTATTTCTTTAAGAAGAAAAGTGAGGTTTAAGAACACTTTGTCAGGTTTCAAAAGATAAGAGAGATTTGTGGCAAAGCTCCGATAACGGAAAGGAATTTCTGAACTCCCGGTTTGAAATTTACCTTAGCGACCAAAGCATAAGAATCGAACAAACCAACAAATCCTCTAGTTAACAAAGTAGCGTAATAGAACACTATAAGTTAACATTAATGAATGGAGACTTTTAAATGAATCGAATGTGCCTCAGCAGTTTTGAGCCGAAGCAGCTATGTACTTCCACTGCTTACGGACTAGAGCGGTTTTAAAAGGAAAATCTAAACCCTTTTTTGAGCTTTTTGGGGGAAGAAAGCCATCTATTAAACAAAACCTATTTTGAGCTATTTGGGGGAAGAAAGCCATCTATTAAACACTCCCGGGGTTTTTTGGCTGCATTTCGTATATTGGACTTCCAAAACAGAAAATAAACAAATTGGATATGAGAACTCAACAAGGAGTCTTGGTAGGATATGCGTTTCATACGAAAGGTTACAGAATTTGGGATCTCAAAAATCGCGAAGTGACAGAAACGCTGAATGTTAAATTCGATGAAAATTAATTCTGGGCGAACCCCCCCCCCCCCCCCCCCCCAGGAACGAGAAACAGAGGGACACAGTTTTATTTCACTACTGAGTAAATCTGAAGTAGAAGAAGAATATCCTGAAAATCATAAAATAGCATGTTGAGAATTAAATGGATTAAAGCAAGTCCAAGTCAAAATAAAGAATACAGGGTTAAGTATTATTCTATTGACACGACGGTTCTAAAGTCCGAATCGTGAAGCCGAGGTTTTTTGTTCTGAAAATAACATTGAATATGACACAAAACATTTTTATTTCACTTGTGATGATAATTCAAGAAAAGTATAGGATTTTTATGAAGATAGGGGGGATAATTCAAGTATGCTTGAAGCTAACATTTCCGAGATTTAAAATTGGCAAAACGGAATGGCTCAAGAAATTCAGGTGATATGAGAAAGAAACGTTTACGTATTGGTTCCACTGAATGAGAGTTTTAGAAAGAAAAAAGGGTACAGATGTTTTTTTTTATTTAAAAACAAATGAGCAGAATGAAATAATGCGCTTCAAGACCAGACTGGTAATTTTAAATACCCACCAGGTGGAGGGGGGTGGGGGGTTTACTTTTCGAAAGTGTTCTCTCCAGTAATTTCCTTTCCTTTGATTGAGGCTTTCTTTTCAATTTTTGTGTATAAGCTACATTGAGTCCATTTCCATGTAGATGTTTGTATCTATATGCGGATGTAAAAGAGGAGACATGTGAGACAACCTGAAAGGTTTGTCCGTCCCTGAAATCTAAATTTTGTCTGTAAATTGAATAAATCATTGTCATTCTGATACAGATTACGCCTCGAATCACGACGACCGGATTTCAATGGGGGGGGAGGGGGGATTGTAGTGTTTTTGGATAGGGTACGAATAATATGGTGGTATATTCAAACAAAAATGCGTACAACTGTAAACGATGGAAGCGGAGTATATTTCAATTAGTCAATAAGGATGTGGGTTAAAGGAATTTTAAATCAATTGGCTACGAAAAGAGCTCAGAATTTTAGATTGTCACAGTACAGAGTACTATTAATCAATCTAGTTGCAATCGATTTTTTTAGTTCTGCAATAGAAAATTGCAGAACTAAGCAGATTGATGTGGGGTACTATTTCCTAAGGAATTCGATTGATAAAAATGAATTTGGAATACAATTTGATGAAACTAAAAATAATGTAGCTGATTGTTTTACAAAACCTTTCTCTAGGGAAAATTTACATAAAGCTTGAATTGCAATGACATATTTTTCTAGAGTTTTTTTTTTTTTTTTTCTTTTTCTGAAATGTGTCAATTATTCCATTATGTTTAACTTGCAATTTGTGCACACAAACGGAATGCCCTGTAATATATTTCTATTTTTTTTATTCATGTCTTAAAGTATTTCATTCTAGCCGCCTGAATTTCCTTCATCTAAATTTATTCACTAATGCAATATTTTTTCTATGAGTTTAGTGGTATGCAAATGTAAAGAACTACGTAACTTGTGACCAGAATTGAATGGTGATCTCATTTTATCAAGATGGCAATTCGTGGTTGTGTTCCGCTTGGAATTTCAAAGAAGCCTCTAGTCTGAACGATGTTGCGATGATTCACTTAGTGACATGAATGCCGGTATTGGAAGTATATAAGTACCTTTTTCATTTATATTTTTATGTTTTAGGGTGTAATTTGTAATCACAAATGCTTTTGAGCTTTAAAGCGTTCTTAGCCACTAAAGCCTATCCTACGGTCTGTGTGCCATATTGGGCCCCTGAAGCTGATTTTTGTGTGCCCGTTGTCAGGTTTTATGTTACAATCAAGAACTATGTATTGGAACAAGATAAACTAAATTTTGTTTTGATTTAAATGTGATGGATCGTACAATTCATTTACGTCTGGGTTTTTTAAACTTGTAATTCAATATTGGTTTTTATAGGTAGTTGAATAATATCATTTCAAGAATCACCGGAATATAGAAATTTCTGTTAGTGCTAAATTAAACGTAATTTATTTCATTATTTATTTTTTTTTTTTTTATTTTTTTTTCCAGTTAATTTTGGAGCACTGATTCTTTGTTTTTACATGTTAGTAAAATTGAAGGAACCAAATCAGAATGTTAAGTACTTTATTATTTATTGTACGTATGTTTGTAAAAATTTAGAAGAACAAAATTTAAAGTCAACTTTATAATGAGAGCAACAATAAAGATTAGTGTTTGAAGTACCAGTGGCGTACCCAGGGAATGGGCTGATAGGGTTACAGCCCCCCCCCCCCCGAAATTTTCAAAATTAAAAAAAAACTTGTTCTTTATTATAATTTTTATAATTATGATGTATTTTTGAAATCTTACATTCGTATTGATATCAGAAAAGCGATACATGAACTTTTCTTAGCTACAGTTCATAAGTATCCCCCCCCCCCGAACTGATTTGTCTGCATACGCTGCTGTAAAGTACGATGTATTACAGCGTATGAAACTTTCTTCGTATATTCAGACTTGTGACACTTATCAAAAAAAATTATAGATTATTTTTATTGTAATGTAAATAAAAAGCAGTTATTTTGCAAACGTGAGCATATTTAAATTTACAGTTAAAAGAGGTGCGGTCTTCTGGCAAGCATTTCCAAGAAGGGTAGCATTGTTTACAGCAAGGACGGCGGGCCAAATATGGACTTACAATTTCTTAATGATTAGAACTGGCAGTATCAGATTTAATCTACTTCTTGACATGTTTGTCGATTTATTCTTTTGTTAAAAACTTTTAACTTTTCTGATCGATTTTCACTTTTTACTGAATTGACTTTAATTAAGTCATCTTGATTTTGGGAATATAGTATTGTTTCTTCCGAGTTTCAGGTAAATTCTGAAAAACTTAAAGATAAATTGCCTAAATCCTATCAAAAGAAGTAGCACTTAAAAAAAAAGCCGCTGGCGGATTAAATGGGGATATCGATAGCTGTTCAAAACGGGGGGGGGCGTCCACATTTTAAAAGACATAAAATATAAATGAAACATCTTAAATTATGCTTAAATATTAAGACAGATATAAGATAGAATGCTCTTACGATATTATTTTATTTCAACTCAAATGATTTTTTATGCAGTTCCTTAGTAATTAGAAAAAAACTCCAAAAAATTAAATTTAAACAATATAATAACACAATTGTGGAATAAAATATATGAAAAAAAATATTTTAAAAAATTACAAGTAAAATATTTCATATTAAGTACAGAAATCTAAATTATTTTACATCACACATTGTTTCATATTCAGATTTCTAATAATGGGCAGCTGTCGAAGAAAAAGAATATGAAGCTGGTATCAGTTGAGCATAGCTCGAGCTGTTAACAAGTGTTGGAATGGAATATGAGTTAAAGAAAAAGAAAGAAAAAACATCTACGGTTTTCAGTGCTACTATAGCAACTCGGGGAGGGGGGGGGGCTAAAAGAGGCTAGATGCAGTATTCATTATTTTAAATGAATACCTCAATATTTCCCAATTGGTTGTCCTAAACGTCGACCTTGCTCCATTTTCTAAAAAAATAATTCTCTACCGCTTCCTAATTATTGCTTTGAAGTAAACGTATTGCAATCCAATAATCTGGAGCCTATTATAAGAAGAAACTAGTTTCAAGTTTTATTATCCTTAAGATATATATTCTCCCGATCACCAATCACTTCAATTATCCGATCGAAAAAAATAAATATTACCCTTAACGGTCTCCTATGTATTACAAAATCCTTCAAAACTACCGAAAGTTAGAAGGATTTTTTTAAATTGTATTTCAGAAACCAGTATAAGTGCATTTCTTGACATGGAAGATAAAATGTAAGATTATGTTCTTTCTTTTTTCTTTTTTGAGTTCTTATGTAAAGTATTCAGATTAGGTCTATTTCAATTAGACACGAATAAACCACCGTTTCAATTGCGTAGTTTCCAAATTGCTGCACAGCAGTTTTTTTTTCTCCTTAAAACAACATATTTAGCGCTTAACTGGTTCCTGAAATAAACGGTTCAATTACAATTTAGGTATATGTTAAGCGGTTTCAAAATAAAAGCAACTCCCAAGGCAATCTTAATTTCAGATCATTCAGAGTCATAATTTTAATTATTTTAGGGCGTATTTTTATACCTACGTAATTTGATTTTTCCATGAATGTTTTTTGGTGTCCACAAGTTTTATGAGATTCTAACAATTTTTATTTTGACAGATGCTTTCATGATATAAGGCCTAATGATGGTACCTAAGTCGGCAAAGATGTCACAAAGAAGAATCAAGTTTGTAATGTAAAAATATTGGCCTTGAAAAAATTAGCATTCGGTTTTAAATGAATTTCTGCAATTTCACTGTAAAAACTACTAAGCGATATTTATAGGTGATGTATACGAAATAAAATAATTTGGCAATTTTTAATGGTGTGAATGTTTCATTTTTTCTCATGAAAACAGTATAACATAATATAAAGTTATATAATTTTTGGAGTAGTAAAACCAATTTTTTACTTTAATACTAGTACTCATAAACCTGCAGATTTTACTATACCGAGTGAAAAATTGTTTTTGTTTAGTAGCTCTGGAATTTTAAACCGTCACATATTTATAGTTTTCATCTATGTAAATTTTAAAAGGTTAATAGGATAAAGTATTTTCTAATCTATAATAATCAGTTTAGAATAAAAACCATTCTGTGCAGTCTTAATGCTGTATACTGCACATATGGTGTGAAATAAAATTAGTTTGTTACTAGTATTTCTCAAATAAAGTAGATCCAAATACAACTTATAACATTAAAAAAAGAAGAAAACCATGAAAATATTCTGTTTTACCATAAAAGAAAAATGCATATAATTGCATGCATCAAGTTAAAATAAACCTAAAGGTTTAATGGATTGCATATCGCAAAACATTTCTCACGTTATGCTGCACATTTTAGCATTACAATAATGCTGGAAGTGAAAAAAGTACTTTTAGTGAAGATACGATGTAGTATTTTCAGTTATATATAAAAAACCTTTCTCATTTTTACTACCTCCATGGATCAAAAAGTTTTGCATTATGAAAAAGTTATAACTGTTCTTAAAATAAAGCTTCAGACCATATTTTGCAATTTCCTTCAATTTGTAAATTTTTAAGTCTGCAATAGAGCTAAAAGTTTTTTGTAGAAATGAAAATGCACCACTTTTTCTTCTTTAACATGTGTTTATAAAATATTGAGATGGGGCATTGATTTATTTTGTGTACAAGGAAATTAATATCAATAAAACATATATTTAGCAGCAGTTAACTATTTTTATATAAAAATGTTTTATATTTCTTTATTTGTCGCTTTTCATAGCCTAAAACATTATTTTTGTTGTTGAAAAACTTAAGAAAAGGAACAGATTTCGTATGTAGGCTGATTTATACAATGTACATACTGACTCAATTGCTTTACTTTTCGATATTGTTCTTCTGTTGTAAAAGCAGTGATTTCGGGTATGAAAAGAAACGATAGAGTGAAAAAACCCTTTTGCATGAAAATTGATAACTTCATTTTATGGTTTACTGCTGTTAATTTTACTGTACAAATCATTTATAAAATCGTATGCTACTGCTGCTTTTATGGCGTAATTCAGCTGATTCCGCAGCATAATACTGCTAACTTAACAGTTTGATACTGTTAATTTTGCAGGGCAATTCCGTTACAAAACAGTATATAACTGTTAATTTTACATATTATCTCTGTTAAATTTACAGGTCAAGTCATTCCTAAAACAGTATATTACTGCTGATTTTACAGTTTGATACTGTAAGTTTTACAGGGCAGTTCTATTAAAAAGCAGTATATTACTGCTAATTTTACAGTTTGATACTGTAAGTTTTACAGGGCAGTTCTATTAAAAAGCAGTAGATTACTGCTAATTTTACAGTTTGATACTGTAAGTTTAACAGGGCAGTTCTATTAAAAAGCAGTATATTACTGCTAATTTTACAGTTTATCGCTGTAAATTTCACAGTAAAAGTCTGTTATAAAACAGTATATTACTGCAAATTTTACAGTTTAGAATTGTAAATTTAGCAGTTTTTCTTTGGAATGCGAGCTGCCAGTATTTTACTGTAAAAACAACAGCTTTTTTTTTGCAGTGTGCTTACTTGCCATGCTCGTTATTGTAACATGCACGTGTAGTGCGATTCGATTCTTACCATTTTTAATAAAAGTTGTTAAGTTTGAAAATTTGCTGTTGTGCATTACTGATATCTAGATACTGATATAAAATATGAAACAAGACAAAATTAAACTTCACATGTTTAAAAAGATTTATCAGTTAATACTTATTTTTTTTTTACATTGAGTCTTACCTTCTCTGTATGTCTATTGAAGAACGAACTGTTTAAAAAAATCTAGCCGCGCGCCCGTGATCCCCTTAAACTTGCTTTAGTTATTTTGGAAAGTCTTAATTATTGTGGGTTCTAGGTGCGATTTAAAATATTACCGAATTTGCGGGAATCGTTTTGGGATACCTTGGATAATGCTCCCCCTCATTACTTTGTAAAACGGTATGTTACTAACTTTTGTTAAAGAGATATTGTCGCCATATGCTAAGATACTTTTGGTCACCATAAAATGGCGCTAAACTATTTCATCCGTAGTATTTCCAAAATAAGTAGTAAAATTTGGCGATGGTTTGAATTTGTACACAAAGTCACATTAATGGAAGTTTTTGTGCTGTTTATGGATTTGCGGATTATTTTACAGTAAAAAAAGTTTTTAAAGATTCTTTGATTGACGATCTTTTGTTTACATGGTGAAAGCTGACAAACATTATTACGTAGTCTTTGACTTCAAAAACCGTGACAGTTGAAAAAACTGCCAAATGCATCCGCTACTGAAATCTTTCTGCATAAATTTTGGCGAGGTTTCTGCTGTTAGATTGGATAATGATTAAAAAATCCAATCAGCACAAATAATAAAAAAAACCCATTAATTACACTAAAGTTCCATTTAAATGGAAAATAATCAACCAAATCTATAGTTATTATTAGCCAATCTTGGGGGGAAAAGTTACTTTAAGATTTGACTTGAGAAAAGCCTCAAACAGTCAGACGAAACACAAAAACATTCAACAATTCTAACTATGAACTGGGAGTTGAGATGATACACTAAATAATGAATTGGGTTGAGGAAAGCCTTCGAACATGGAACAAAAAAATCCCATAACTCGTTTTTCATACAACTTAGAACTTTCTAACAGATGCCATCTTCAGCAGAAAAATAAGCGCTTTCGATGGACACATAATTTTAATATGTGCACGTATTTTTTAACCGTCATATTGGGGCATTTATGCAAAAGTTTGGACAAATTAGAATAAAAAAGGAACTATCAATCGGATTTTTATCGAACTGTTCTACAAACCTCCCCAGTACCAAAAAGAACAAACGGTGAAAGTTTCAGCCAAATCTGCCGGGTAGTTTCTGAGATCTTAGGGAACAAATTTACCAAAGTCCATTTTTATATATATAGATTCAATGATTTATTATTTCAAAGTAATTAATTCTGATGGCTACTTTTCATCAATATTTTATTTATTCCTTTTTCCGGATTTTGATCATTTCCATACATTTTTGAACTAGGAATATTTTTCGCAATTTAGATTATTTCCATGCCTTGTATACTTGAAATATTTTTTTACGATTTTAGTCATTTTCTTGCATTTTAGAGTTCGAATAGTTTTTTGCATTATGGTCTTAGACTATTTTAATGTCTTTTGATTATTTTTCGCGATTTTTTTATGCATTTGGATTTTTAACTACACTGCTCAAAACAGTTAAAGAATATTGCAAGTCTTGTACAAAAAAAAAAAAGGTATTAACAAATAGTTTTCTGCATAGAATCGAAGAAGGGAGTCACAAATACAATTTTTACTCAGTTTCAAGCATCTTAGTATGCAAATTTTGAGTTTGACGTCGATGACGACGTTTTAGTGGCAGCGAATGAGATTTCGCGCTAAACAGTATTGTAATACAAAGCAGAAAAGAATGATCGACATTCAGTAAGCGCGATATTTCGATGAGTGTGATGTCTCAGCGAAGTCATTTAACGGAATCAGAAACTTCTAGAGTTTTCGGCAGGCTAGAGGGAAGCCAATTAATTTCTTTAACTTATTTTATTTCATGTTTCCATGGTTACGCTTTTCAAATCCATCTTTTGCATTTTAACTTTTTAGAAGTATTTTAATCCTAGACTAATAATAAGAATAGACCAAGCTATGGCAACCCTTTTTGCTGCTCATAAACCAAACCATGTGACTGGTGGATATCCTAGCAACAGAAATAAAATAAATAGAATTGATGGAACACGGAAAATGATCTTTTACGGAGTCCGATTTGTAAATTTGTTATTCTAAGTTGTGAATATTTTGGTAATATAGTGAGTTTTTCGTTTAGATAGTATTGTGCGTTTTCTTTAGTCAATTTCAATAACTCTCTAAGCAATTAAAGATGCAAGCGCCCAAAAAGAATCGGCAAACGGTAAGATTTTTACCTACAATTTCAATTTAAGATACCGACTAGTACATTTTTGCGTTAACACAAAACGTTTACGCCATTACGTTCACGCCAACGCTGACGTAGCAGTTTCAAATGAAATAAAAGTTACTGAAAACTGTGATCAAAAACTAATTACTAATGTCAAAATAATGCATAACTAAAAGAAAAATAGTTCAATCTCTGCACCTGGAAAAAAAATTATAATTAAAACACATTACTTCTTAAAATACATGTCGAGTGCCAAACCATAGATAATATTGCCATCTAGCAACCATGCTGCCAAAGTTTTCGCCAAGCCATCCCCCAGTCACATGATGTATCCATGAACCAATTTTTTCATCAGCAAGTCTGGGAAAGCTCGGTCTACTCCTATTATTAATCTATGATTTTAATATCTGTCGTCATTGTTTGAGAGGGTAATTTTGCATAGTGTTTTTTTTTTATATATATTTAAGCCTGATTGTTGAATATATGTCATTTGACACAATTTTCATTCTCAAGGTAGACCGGGCAGAGCCGGCAACGCAGCTCTATATATATAAAAATTTGAAAGCTACTGTTAATGTGATTTTATACTTTTTTGTTTGCCGAAACATTTATTATTGGCAAAGAAAAAACATCCGCTTCACTCGCAAACGGGCTGAGTTCCGGTAGCGTGATCGCTTGGCGCGTTAGGCGCTGAGTAGTTCAGTTTAGGATTATTATTTTAAAGCAACCGTAAATGTAATTCATTGTTTTGGCAATTTGTTTTGGAAGAAAAAATCTTTTGATTTGTTTTTATCCGAGTGAAATGTACGACATTTTTTTTTCTGACGATGATTTTTGATTGTTCTACGGGATGTGTCTTTTTTTTTTTTTTTTTTTTTTGAGCAATCACGATTGCTTATTGTTCTCATTTGACTGTTGTGAATTTCTATCATTTTATTTTCCCACCAGCACCCTCTGCCAGCACCACTGCCGCGTCGACCGGCCTCACGATGCTGCTCCTCTTGCGAAAACCGTCTCCAGGTTGCGTTCATATCCTACGCACACACGTATACACACACACGCCTAGACACACATACACACACTCATGCCTGCGTATAGACACAAACACACACTCATAAACACATACACACACTCATGCCTCCACACAGACACAAACACATATGCCTACTTACACACACACACGCGGGCGTACACACCACACACACACATGCATACGTATACACACACACGCACCCACACACATGCGTCTACACAAACACACACACACATGCGGATTGGGACAGCACTACAACACACAAAGCTTATTCATTAAACATGCAAAATTATAAATTTATATGTTCAATTATTATTTGGTTCGATGTTTTAAACAAAATTAATTCATTAAGCAAAATGATGCAAAGCCCGTGCTTAAATATACAAATGTGTATAAATTTGTTAAAAAAAATTAGTAGCAAAATTTGAGGAATGTCGCACAGATGAACATTTTGAAGTACTTTTAGAGGAAGCTACCAAATTAGATCACGAACTCAACATTGAAGCCGATTTCCCGCCTGTAAAATCACTCCGTCCAAAACGAAAACCCAAACAATTTGAGTATGAACAACGCGACGAAGTTCTGTTAGATCCTAAAACCAATTATAAAGTAGTTTTTTTTTTTTTTTAGAATCTTTGATCAGACATTAATTATTTTAAGAGGTCGATTTGAAGAACTACAAGCATTTGACGATGTGTTTGGCTTTTTCGGTAGCAAATTATTTAGCCACACAAAAGATGAATTACTAAAGCAGTGTAATGATTTACATTCAAAACTAAAAGACGACTCAAGAAATGAAGCAGACATTGACGGCGTAGACTTATTCGATAAGATTAATGCTTTAAAACTACACTTTCCAGATATCGAGTCTAATGATCCACTTCTCTTTACAAACGAAAATCATTTAATTATCTCTTTACAAACGAATTAATTTCAACTTTTCCCAATACAGCAATAGCATTAAGAATCTTATTAAATCTGCCACTTTCGGTTGCATCAGGTAAAAAATCTTTCTCGAAGTTAAAAATCATAAAAAATTGTTTAAGATTAACTATGCATCAGCAAAGACTTAGTAATTTGTCAATTTTTTCTCAATTTTGTCTATAGAACATGAAATTTTAGACAATTTGGACACGCAAAAATTAATAGCAGATTATGCGAGCAAGAAAGCAAGAAATGTGTTAGATGCTGTATTAGCACATATTAGCACACAAGTCATACAAATAGTATCTCCCTCTCTTTGTTCTAGAAGTAAAGTCGCATCCGTTTTTAGGCACTACCTCCACTACCTCACCCTATAAATTCTCCACTTTCCTGAACCATTCTATTTATTACAGGTATTTTACTTTAGCAACGATCTGAAAAAAGACTGCCTGGTTTCATTTTGCTCTCTCTTTTTTTAAATTCGTGCCTCGAAAAGCTGGACATTGACATATCAAAAATTTTACAATTGCAATCATTTTTTAGATCTTCGCTCAACAGAGTGCTTTTTGCACTTCTAATAAATTTTACTGTGCCTTATCAATGATGTACTTATTTATCCAACATTTAGTTTACTTCAAACCGTTTATTTACCGACCGAATGTGCTAAACGGAAGGTTATCCTATTCAGAGCAATGCAACCTACTTGAAATATCACATGTTGCTCGTAATTGAACATATATAGTTTGTTCTAAACAACTTGCAAGAAAGCAAAAAATATGCCAATTTCTGTGCAGGTATTTTTCATTTCTTTTTTTTTTTTTCTGGAAAAGTGTCTTTTGCTTTGTACAAGAGTTACTGGGAAGTTCTTTTTCTTTGTTTTGCTTGTATTTTTCATTTTAAATCAAGAAATGCTATTACTTACTGCCTTATGTTTTCTACTTGATATGTGTAATAATCGGTATCTTGAGTTTAAATTTCAAGGTAAAAATCTTACCATTTTCCGATTCTTTCTGGGCGTTTGCATCTTTTGACTTCATGGAGAGTTACTAAAATTGACTAAAAAAATCACAGTACTATCAAACGAAAAAAACAATCAGTATATTAACAATATTTACAAATTCAAAGAACAAGCTTTGCAAATCGGACAGTGTTCAAAAAATCATTTTCGTTGTTCTAACGATTCTATTTATTTTTTATCTCAATCAGTTCGCTTCAAATCAGGAAAGCGGTGGGCGAAAGGAAAAGTTCAAAAAATAAAAGTTCAAGGCTAACCTTGATCGCGACATCCTCCCACCTTGAGCTCTTCACCTATGAAGAACTCAATCTGCTGTGGAGCCTAGTCTCTTGGGTTCTTTTACTATTCGTCCACTTCGCGTTACCACTGGTTCCTGGTTCTTCCGAGTAGTGGCTTTTATCTCTCAAAAGTGTACCTTCATCGTTTTCTGTTATTTCTAAACTGTACACACGTTGCACAGGACGTGTGACAACTCCGGACTTAAGTTTTTTTTTTTTTTTTTCGCATTCTTCATCTCCTGTACACTTAGATTTGCTTTTTGTTTAGAATTTTTAGACTTCGAATTCAAGTAGAACCTATAAATCCATCCAAAGATTCTAATGAGTCTCGGATAATTTGAGTATCTGTGAAACATATCTTCGCTTTCCACATTGACTTGGGTATTTATCACAGCACTCCTTCGCTTTTCTCGAGAAATTTCTTCATCATTGAAAACCAAATCAAATTGTGGTCATTCGTCTTCATTCTTCTTTAACCGAATTGAATTCTCCCACCATTTCATTTTCAGCAACTGTTTAGCTGGGTAGCTCCTGGAACGAAGGTCGTCAGGATTCTCAACCCTTTTTGCTTCTTCAGAGTCTTCTTGATGAGAAGAAAGCGACTGGTTAGCTCGGCCTTCTTGTTCAGGATCAGAGATGGGTAAACTTTCATCTAAATGCTCAACACTGGCATCATTTTCGTGCTCAACAGATGCAACTATTTTCTCTTTAGAGAGTGTATAATTTTCTTTATCTTCTTCCTCATCTATACTTCCTTCTTTCTCATCTATATTTTCTTCTTTCACATCTGTTTCTGTTTTAGTATTAGTATCCATCAATTCTTCGACAGGAGTAACAGATTTTGCGTTTTCTTCTGAAGCATCCACTTTATTTGATTGCACGTCATCAACTTCCACCGGATCTTCATTAGTGGTCTTTTTTACTTCATTTTCATCTTTTTCAGAATCAGAGTCATCTTTTATTTCTTTTTCTTATATGTCTTTTTTAGCGATCGGATCAGTAATACCTATTGCATCTAAGTTCCACATTTCTGGAATGGTAAAATCTTTCATAAATAAATTTGTTACCACCATTGTAGAATTGTCATCAGAATCATCAAATGGCATTTTCCCCATCAAGGTCCATCCAAGATGTGTTCCGACAGCTACGAGTCCACATGGCAGAACTATGACTTTTCCAGTTAGAAGCTTACCTGATACATCAGCTCCAATTAATAAATCTATGTCTTCAGATTCTGTTTCTTTTGGAATCAATTGATCTGTCAAAATTATATTTCCTTCATTCAATTCTTGCGCACATGGATTTAACTTCAAAGTTGGTATTTTAGAACATATTTTCTTTTGGTCACGTACCTCAAAATTGCAGTGATATTCTTTGTTAATACTACTGACTAATACTCTGTATCGGTAATGTTCTTCTGTGTGTTCCTTACCACCAAACAAATTATGTATAATTTTTTCTTCTTTAAGGCGATCATACTGCATTTCTTCAGCAACTCGTTTACTCAGATATGACCGTTGGGAGCCAGAATCAATAAGACATCTCACGATTTTCCCTCCCTTGTTGCCTCGTAATCTGACGTACAAAGTCTGTAACAGAATGTTGGGACTACAAGTGCGGTTATTTAGTACTGTGTCACTGATAGCATTTTGACCGTCATTCTCTTTCAGCACGTCTGTTTTTAATTTATCGCGCTCTTGGTGTTGATTTTCGTTGCACATTATAGTTGCATGTTTTCCATTACATCGTTCACAATTGATTCTAACTTTACACTTTCGAGTTCTATGACCCACTTTAAGGCAGCAAAAACAACAGCCCTTTTTCATTAATATCTTCTTTTTGTCATCTAAATTCATTTTCAGCACATATCGGCAAGCAGATGATTCATGATTTTTCTTCTCACAAAATACACACGTGTTCGAATTTGTGGAACCAAAAAGTCCGACTGCGGTTGGAATTTTCTCTTCTTCCCCTCTACTCGGGCAAGGTGGTGAGGAATGTTTCTTCATTCGCTTCGAATCGAAGCTGAAACTTTCTTTCGCTAAGGAAATTCTTTCTTCCCCTTCAACCTCTGTTTTCAAAAAATTCATTAGAGAGGTCAATTTATTTAATTCTTTAGTATTTTCATTTTTTAAAGACATGCTTCTTTCCCATATTCTAATGATATCTTCTGGTAAACAACTTTCAACTAATGGATACAAAATCGAAGCGTATTTATCGGAAGTAACACCCAGGGAATTTAATGCTCGGATATGTGATTCTATTTTATCATATAATTTGGCCAGGTGCATCTTCTTTTGACCCATTGAATTTGTCAGCACTAGACTCAATAATTCTCTTATATAAACTTCAATAAGCAAGTCTTCCCTACCAAATCTGGCAGTTAAACATTCAATTGCTTGTTCGTAATTTTCCGCAGATGGGGGAAACGAATCAACGAGTTCCCTGGCACGGGAGCCTTCTACAGTAGCTTGAGTTAAATAAATAAATTTATCTTCAGGTGCTATATTTATGTCTTCATGAATTTTTCTGAACTGACCCCAAAAACCGAGCCACTCCTTAATATCTCCATTAAATTTTTTCAACTCTACTCGCGGTAACGTAAATCGGCGTTTATTTAACTCCGTTTCAGTCACAGCAGTTGAAATTTCATTATTAGTACTGCGCAGCATTTTTTCAGCTTTCGTTCTAAGTCGTATGAATTTTTCTTTGTATGACTCATACACATTATATTCAACATCAAAATCCTCTTGAGCACAATCAGAATCATTAGCTAATATTTCATGAATTTCTTTTTCTTTCATATCAAGTACACACCATTTCTCACTCAACTGGTTAATTAAGACTTCTATTTCATCTTGACTACAATTTGTAGCTTTTAAGTATTCTTCCAGTTGGTTAGCGATTCTCGAAAAACCACTTCGTAATGGAGTGCGTAATTTCTTCAAACTCTCCATCATTTATATTAAGAAAAAACTATCTTGATCAAATACTATTAGTTTTTTAACTTAATTCAACATAATTGCAAACGCCCACCCGGGGGCGCCAAAAAATGTAATAATCGGTATCTTGAGTTTAAATTTCAAGGTAAAAATCTTACCATTTTCCGATTCTTTCTGGGCGTTTGCATCTTTTGACTTCATGGAGAGTTACTAAAATTGACTAAAAAAATCACAGTACTATCAAACGAAAAAAACAATCAGTATATTAACAATATTTACAAATTTAAAGAACAAGCTTTGCAAATCGGACAGTGTTCAAAAAATCATTTTCGTTGTTCTAACGATTCTATTTATTTTTTATCTCAATCAGTTCGCTTCAAATCCGGAAAGCGGTGGGCGAAAGGAAAAGTTCAAAAAATAAAAGTTCAAGGCTAACCTTGATCGCGACATCCTCCCACCTTGAGCTCTTCACCTATGAAGAACTCAATCTGCTGTGGAGCCTAGTCTCTTGGGTTCTTTTACTATTCGTCCACTTCGCGTTACCACTGGTTCCTGGTTCTTCCGAGTAGTGGCTTTTATCTCTCAAAAGTGTACCTTCATCGTTTTCTGTTATTTCTAAACTGTACACACGTTGCACAGGACGTGTGACAACTCCGGACTTAAGTTTTTTTTTTTTTTTTTTTCGCATTCTTCATCTCCTGTACACTTAGATTTGCTTTTTGTTTAGAATTTTTAGACTTCGAATTCAAGTAGAACCTATAAATCCATCCAAAGATTCTAATGAGTCTCGGATAATTTGAGTATCTGTGAAACATATCTTCGCTTTCCACATTGACTTGGGTATTTATCACAGCACTCCTTCGCTTTTCTCGAGAAATTTCTTCATCATTGAAAACCAAATCAAATTGTGGCCATTCGTCTTCATTCTTCTTTAACCGAATTGAATTCTCCCACCATTTCATTTTCAGCAACTGTTTAGCTGGGTAGCTCCTGGAACGAAGGTCGTCAGGATTCTCAACCCTTTTTGCTTCTTCAGAGTCTTCTTGATGAGAAGAAAGCGACTGGTTAGCTCGGCCTTCTTGTTCAGGATCAGAGATGGGTAAACTTTCATCTAAATGCTCAACACTGGCATCATTTTCGTGCTCAACAGATGCAACTATTTTCTCTTTAGAGAGTGTATAATTTTCTTTATCTTCTTCCTCATCTATACTTCCTTCTTTCTCATCTATATTTTCTTCTTTCACATCTGTTTCTGTTTTAGTATTAGTATCCATCAATTCTTCGACAGGAGTAACAGATTTTGCGTTTTCTTCTGAAGCATCCACTTTATTTGATTGCACGTCATCAACTTCCACCGGATCTTCATTAGTGGTCTTTTTTACTTCATTTTCATCTTTTTCAGAATCAGAGTCATCTTTTATTTCTTTTTCTTATATGTCTTTTTTAGCGATCGGATCAGTAATACCTATTGCATCTAAGTTCCACATTTCTGGAATGGTAAAATCTTTCATAAATAAATTTGTTACCACCATTGTAGAATTGTCATCAGAATCATCAAATGGCATTTTCCCCATCAAGGTCCATCCAAGATGTGTTCCGACAGCTACGAGTCCACATGGCAGAACTATGACTTTTCCAGTTAGAAGCTTACCTGATACATCAGCTCCAATTAATAAATCTATGTCTTCAGATTCTGTTTCTTTTGGAATCAATTGATCTGTCAAAATTATATTTCCTTCATTCAATTCTTGCGCACATGGATTTAACTTCAAAGTTGGTATTTTAGAACATATTTTCTTTTGGTCACGTACCTCAAAATTGCAGTGATATTCTTTGTTAATACTACTGACTAATACTCTGTATCGGTAATGTTCTTCTGTGTGTTCCTTACCACCAAACAAATTATGTATAATTTTTTCTTCTTTAAGGCGATCATACTGCATTTCTTCAGCAACTCGTTTACTCAGATATGACCGTTGGGAGCCAGAATCAATAAGACATCTCACGATTTTCCCTCCCTTGTTGCCTCGTAATCTGACGTACAAAGTCTGTAACAGAATGTTGGGACTACAAGTGCGGTTATTTAGTACTGTGTCACTGATAGCATTTTGACCGTCATTCTCTTTCAGCACGTCTGTTTTTAATTTATCGCGCTCTTGGTGTTGATTTTCGTTGCACATTATAGTTGCATGTTTTCCATTACATCGTTCACAATTGATTCTAACTTTACACTTTCGAGTTCTATGACCCACTTTAAGGCAGCAAAAACAACAGCCCTTTTTCATTAATATCTTCTTTTTGTCATCTAAATTCATTTTCAGCACATATCGGCAAGCAGATGATTCATGATTTTTCTTCTCACAAAATACACACGTGTTCGAATTTGTGGAACCAAAAAGTCCGACTGCGGTTGGAATTTTCTCTTCTTCCCCTCTACTCGGGCAAGGTGGTGAGGAATGTTTCTTCATTCGCTTCGAATCGAAGCTGAAACTTTCTTTCGCTAAGGAAATTCTTTCTTCCCCTTCAACCTCTGTTTTCAAAAAATTCATTAGAGAGGTCAATTTATTTAATTCTTTAGTATTTTCATTTTTTAAAGACATGCTTCTTTCCCATATTCTAATGATATCTTCTGGTAAACAACTTTCAACTAATGGATACAAAATCGAAGCGTATTTATCGGAAGTAACACCCAGGGAATTTAATGCTCGGATATGTGATTCTATTTTATCATATAATTTGGCCAGGTGCATCTTCTTTTGACCCATTGAATTTGTCAGCACTAGACTCAATAATTCTCTTATATAAACTTCAATAAGCAAGTCTTCCCTACCAAATCTGGCAGTTAAACATTCAATTGCTTGTTCGTAATTTTCCGCAGATGGGGGAAACGAATCAACGAGTTCCCTGGCACGGGAGCCTTCTACAGTAGCTTGAGTTAAATAAATAAATTTATCTTCAGGTGCTATATTTATGTCTTCATGAATTTTTCTGAACTGACCCCAAAAACCGAGCCACTCCTTAATATCTCCATTAAATTTTTTCAACTCTACTCGCGGTAACGTAAATCGGCGTTTATTTAACTCCGTTTCAGTCACAGCAGTTGAAATTTCATTATTAGTACTGCGCAGCATTTTTTCAGCTTTCGTTCTAAGTCGTATGAATTTTTCTTTGTATGACTCATACACATTATATTCAACATCAAAATCCTCTTGAGCACAATCAGAATCATTAGCTAATATTTCATGAATTTCTTTTTCTTTCATATCAAGTACACACCATTTCTCACTCAACTGGTTAATTAAGACTTCTATTTCATCTTGACTACAATTTGTAGCTTTTAAGTATTCTTCCAGTTGGTTAGCGATTCTCGAAAAACCACTTCGTAATGGAGTGCGTAATTTCTTCAAACTCTCCATCATTTATATTAAGAAAAAACTATCTTGATCAAATACTATTAGTTTTTTAACTTAATTCAACATAATTGCAAACGCCCACCCGGGGGCGCCAAAAAATGTAATAATCGGTATCTTGAGTTTAAATTTCAAGGTAAAAATCTTACCATTTTCCGATTCTTTCTGGGCGTTTGCATCTTTTGACTTCATGGAGAGTTACTAAAATTGACTAAAAAAATCACAGTACTATCAAACGAAAAAAACAATCAGTATATTAACAATATTTACAAATTCAAAGAACAAGCTTTGCAAATCGGACAGTGTTCAAAAAATCATTTTCGTTGTTCTAACGATTCTATTTATTTTTTATCTCAATCAGTTCGCTTCAAATCAGGAAAGCGGTGGGCGAAAGGAAAAGTTCAAAAAATAAAAGTTCAAGGCTAACCTTGATCGCGACATCCTCCCACCTTGAGCTCTTCACCTATGAAGAACTCAATCTGCTGTGGAGCCTAGTCTCTTGGGTTCTTTTACTATTCGTCCACTTCGCGTTACCACTGGTTCCTGGTTCTTCCGAGTAGTGGCTTTTATCTCTCAAAAGTGTACCTTCATCGTTTTCTGTTATTTCTAAACTGTACACACGTTGCACAGGACGTGTGACAACTCCGGACTTAAGTTTTTTTTTTTTTTTTTTTCGCATTCTTCATCTCCTGTACACTTAGATTTGCTTTTTGTTTAGAATTTTTAGACTTCGAATTCAAGTAGAACCTATAAATCCATCCAAAGATTCTAATGAGTCTCGGATAATTTGAGTATCTGTGAAACATATCTTCGCTTTCCACATTGACTTGGGTATTTATCACAGCACTCCTTCGCTTTTCTCGAGAAATTTCTTCATCATTGAAAACCAAATCAAATTGTGGCCATTCGTCTTCATTCTTCTTTAACCGAATTGAATTCTCCCACCATTTCATTTTCAGCAACTGTTTAGCTGGGTAGCTCCTGGAACGAAGGTCGTCAGGATTCTCAACCCTTTTTGCTTCTTCAGAGTCTTCTTGATGAGAAGAAAGCGACTGGTTAGCTCGGCCTTCTTGTTCAGGATCAGAGATGGGTAAACTTTCATCTAAATGCTCAACACTGGCATCATTTTCGTGCTCAACAGATGCAACTATTTTCTCTTTAGAGAGTGTATAATTTTCTTTATCTTCTTCCTCATCTATACTTCCTTCTTTCTCATCTATATTTTCTTCTTTCACATCTGTTTCTGTTTTAGTATTAGTATCCATCAATTCTTCGACAGGAGTAACAGATTTTGCGTTTTCTTCTGAAGCAACCACTTTATTTGATTGCACGTCATCAACTTCCACCGGATCTTCATTAGTGGTCTTTTTTACTTCATTTTCATCTTTTTCAGAATCAGAGTCATCTTTTATTTCTTTTTCTTATATGTCTTTTTTAGCGATCGGATCAGTAATACCTATTGCATCTAAGTTCCACATTTCTGGAATGGTAAAATCTTTCATAAATAAATTTGTTACCACCATTGTAGAATTGTCATCAGAATCATCAAATGGCATTTTCCCCATCAAGGTCCATCCAAGATGTGTTCCGACAGCTACGAGTCCACATGGCAGAACTATGACTTTTCCAGTTAGAAGCTTACCTGATACATCAGCTCCAATTAATAAATCTATGTCTTCAGATTCTGTTTCTTTTGGAATCAATTGATCTGTCAAAATTATATTTCCTTCATTCAATTCTTGCGCACATGGATTTAACTTCAAAGTTGGTATTTTAGAACATATTTTCTTTTGGTCACGTACCTCAAAATTGCAGTGATATTCTTTGTTAATACTACTGACTAATACTCTGTATCGGTAATGTTCTTCTGTGTGTTCCTTACCACCAAACAAATTATGTATAATTTTTTCTTCTTTAAGGCGATCATACTGCATTTCTTCAGCAACTCGTTTACTCAGATATGACCGTTGGGAGCCAGAATCAATAAGACATCTCACGATTTTTCCTCCCTTGTTGCCTCGTAATCTGACGTACAAAGTCTGTAACAGAATGTTGGGACTACAAGTGCGGTTATTTTAGTACTGTGTCACTGATAGCATTTTGACCGTCATTCTCTTTCAGCACGTCTGTTTTTAATTTATCGCGCTCTTGGTGTTGATTTTCGTTGCACATTATAGTTGCATGTTTTCCATTACATCGTTCACAATTGATTCTAACTTTACACGTTCGAGTTCTATGACCCACTTTAAGGCAGCAAAACAACAGCCCTTTTTCATTAATATCTTCTTTTAGTCATCTAAATTCATTTTCAGCACATATCGGCAAGCAGATGATTCATGATTTTTCTTCTCACAAAATACACACGTGTTCGAATTTGTGGAACCAAAAAGTCCGACTGCGGTTGGAATTTTCTCTTCTTCCCCTCTACTCGGGCAAGGTGGTGAGGAATGTTTCTTCATTCGCTTCGAATCGAAGCTGAAACTTTCTTTCGCTAAGGAAATTCTTTCTTCCCCTTCAACCTCTGTTTTCAAAAAATTCATTAGAGAGGTCAATTTATTTAATTCTTTAGTATTTTCATTTTTTAAAGACATGCTTCTTTCCCATATTCTAATGATATCTTCTGGTAAACAACTTTCAACTAATGGATACAAAATCGAAGCGTATTTATCGGAAGTAACACCCAGGGAATTTAATGCTCGGATATGTGATTCTATTTTATCATATAATTTGGCCAGGTGCATCTTCTTTTGACCCATTGAATTTGTCAGCACTAGACTCAATAATTCTCTTATATAAACTTCAATAAGCAAGTCTTCCCTACCAAATCTGGCAGTTAAACATTCAATTGCTTGTTCGTAATTTTCCGCAGATGGGGGAAACGAATCAACGAGTTCCCTGGCACGGGAGCCTTCTACAGTAGCTTGAGTTAAATAAATAAATTTATCTTCAGGTGCTATATTTATGTCTTCATGAATTTTTCTGAACTGACTCCAAAAACCGAGCCACTCCTTAATATCCCCATTAAATTTTTTCAACTCTACTCGCGGTAACGTAAATCGGCGTTTATTTAACTCCGTTTCAGTCACAGCAGTTGAAATTTCATTATTAGTACTGCGCAGCATTTTTTCAGCTTTCGTTCTAAGTCGTATGAATTTTTCTTTGTATGACTCATACACATTATATTCAACATCAAAATCCTCTTGAGCACAATCAGAATCATTAGCTAATATTTCATGAATTTCTTTTTCTTTCATATCAAGTACACACCATTTCTCACTCAACTGGTTAATTAAGACTTCTATTTCATCTTGACTACAATTTGTAGCTTTTAAGTATTCTTCCAGTTGGTTAGCGATTCTCGAAAAACCACTTCGTAATGGAGTGCGTAATTTCTTCAAACTCTCCATCATTTATATTAAGAAAAAACTATCTTGATCAAATACTATTAGTTTTTTAACTTAATTCAACATAATTGCAAACGCCCACCCGGGGGCGCCAAAAAATGTAATAATCGGTATCTTGAGTTTAAATTTCAAGGTAAAAATCTTACCATTTTCCGATTCTTTCTGGGCGTTTGCATCTTTTGACTTCATGGAGAGTTACTAAAATTGACTAAAAAAATCACAGTACTATCAAACGAAAAAAAACAATCAGTATATTAACAATATTTACAAATTCAAAGAACAAGCTTTGCAAATCGGACAGTGTTCAAAAAATCATTTTCGTTGTTCTAACGATTCTATTTATTTTTTATCTCAATCAGTTCGCTTCAAATCAGGAAAGCGGTGGGCGAAAGGAAAAGTTCAAAAAAT